>NC_142684.1:215680500-216326000 GCF_056320005.1 Nelumbo lutea
ACTATATATGGGGAGTCCAAGAAAAGAGGCAAGAGGTATCAATCAATCTGGGGCCCTTCGTCCCTAATAGCAACGTCGGTAGGCTGATCGGTCTCCATGGGGTCGTTGGCAGCATTGGAAGCGTCACCTCCCTCTTCCCCTTCCACAGTCTCTTCACCGAGGAGGTCATTTCTATCCTCCTCCTCAGAGTCGGGGTCCTTAGCTGCCTCTAGGGTCATCTCCTCGGTGATCTTTGATGTTGTGATGGCGCTGAGGTCGAGGGGAGGAAACTCACGGTGAGCCAACCACATGCTAAGCTTGAAGCCTTTGCAGTAGCCCGTCGTTCCGGTCTCAAAGAGCAGCTCGCGTTGTTGCGCCGAAGACTTATACTCCTTGATGGCCTTAATCTTCGCTTCCTCCATCAAATGAAGTAGGATGTCAATCCGCTCCTTCACCAGCTCCTCGAGGTTCTAGACTTCTCTCTTAAGGGCCGCCTCATGCTTCTTCAGCTCCTCCTTCTCCGCCATCAGAATAGTCAACAATTCTTTCTAGGCTTGCACATCCCTCAGTAATTTGTTGTTCTTGTTGTGAGCCAAGTTCAGTTCGGAGTGAGCCTTGCGAGATGACTCCTCGGCCTCGAAAGCCCGCTTCAAGTTCATTTCAGACTGGTAGACTGGGGCATGGATCGAAGAGTTCACCTGACAAGAGAAGAAACGAGACATAAGTATTGAGAAAAAAATCCAAGTATAGAAGGATTGAAAGTTGGGTACATACCACCATGTAGTGTGTCGCCGCTCTTCCCCCGAGCTGAGTGGCCGGTAGTTCGGCCAACCGAGTAACCTCTTCAAGGAAGACCACATCTTTGCTCTTGAGGAGACCAATCTTTAGGCTCAAGACACTCTGATCTGGAATATCGCTGCCCAATGGGGCAGCCTCCAGAGCTTGCAGGGCCTTGGAAGATATAGTTTCCTCGGGCAATTGGCGTGGGGAAGCCCTATCTTGGTCCTCCTAGACCAGGTCGATTACCGGGGGCTGTTCGGTGTTGGCTGGGGGTTCAAAGGTGGTGACACCAACGCTCAAAGTGGGAACCTCCTCTTGAATGCGGGCCTTCTTGGAGGCCCTCTTCTTCTTCTTTCCCTTCTAAATGCCTTGAAAAGCTCATCGGTAGAGAAGTCGGCCATGATGACTACACGAAAGCAACGAATAGAGTCAGATGCAACATCAAAGTAAAACAAAATAAAAAAAAAAGAGTACAACAATTAGCGACCTACCGGGAGGACTTAGGCCGGCCTGTGTAAGGTTCTCTTCAGTCACGAAGTTCTTAAACTTCAAGCCTAGCTTCGCCCAAGCCCGGACTTCCTCCTACACTATTTTATCCAGCCCAACACCGAGGTCCTAGATGGCGGGTCTCCAGTGGGTTAGAAAAGGCCACCCTTTCGCGTTACGGACTACGAAGTAACGCCTCTTCCGGTCTGAGATTTGTTGGGGAGCTCGTGTAACAACTTGTACTCGGGTCGAGGAGACATGTAGTAACTATGCCTGTGCTCAGGTAGAAAAGAGGCAGAATTCTTCTTGATGGAAAGGATCGAGGAAAAAATGTCGAGGTCAAGAGGTCGATTATAGTCATGAAAAAAGGAGGTGGTACCTACAATATTGCGAATGAAGTTCGGGTGGAGCTAGTCCACGATCTCATCGTAACCATGATCCCAAGGAAAATTGCCTAAGGGGATACTTTAAACGAGGTCGTTAGGAATTCTATAGAGATCAACTAAGGAGAGGAGCCTACCCGCTATCATTGTAGATGGGCCAAAGCTATCTAGCAAGCAACCTCGGTGTGAGGAGGAGATCGGTTTAGCTTCTCGCTCTCGCTGAGGTGAGTCTACCCTGGATGGATTAGGGTTCTTATCCTGTGCCGAAGTGCCCACCTCGGTAAAATGAGGCTCCATAGTTTGTACTGAGGTACCCACCTCTGCCCCAGTGGACTCACTGCTCCCATCTAGAAAGCTATCTAAACTAATGCCAAACATAATGAATAAAAAGGAAATAAACAAACTCACCGAAACACGAAAGAGGAAGTGAACTACCCTCGGATACAAGACGCAAGCTAAAGAATGGATGCACAACCTCAACTCTCGGATGCACTTCAAAAGACGAAGGAAATGGGACCTGGGTCCCCCTTTTTATAGCCACTATATCCGGGAACTGACGGCTCAGATCGACGTGATCCTACGACTCTCATAAAAATTCATCGCACTCTCTTTGAGGGAATATTTTAGTTGAGCGCGATTTTTGGCGTCTACGGAGTTTATAAACCGCGTCGCGTTCACGTGTCCCCAACACGCGATCTGGTTTTTCCATTGACCCACATGGGTTACATCGGTCCGACCATAAAATTGGGAGGTGAGCCAAGAAGAAATTGAGCCAACCTGCTTGCGTTGACCGTAAACTCCCTGCACCGGGGTTGCTATTGTGTAATTTATGCACAGTTAATTCAGGTAAGTGTATCTTAGTCAAATGCATGTATAATGATGAGAAAAGTGTCGATCCCACAGAAACTAGATCATAGTACCAAATCAATTTTAAACTAACATAAGTTGAACTCATGAATCAATTGAGTGAATAAAAACTAAAAGAATTAATGTAAATCCAAGAACTTAATAAAAACTGAATTGATGGATGAATGCAGCTAAGGTTTAGATTTCATTAAATCAAAGTTATATAATTACCTATTTAATCCAACTCAAGACCGAAATTACCCTAAGGTATATTAAAGTTATGCGCATGTGATGGTGGATTTTCCTAAATTAATTAATAAGCTTTCTCAAGTCATATTAATCCTTTATTAATCCAATTCTACCATCAAATTTCTAAGTGATTGTCAAAAGGAAAAATAAGCATTAATTTCTTTGAAAACTTCTAATCGTAAAAGGGGATTTGACTCACTAAGCTTCTTTGATTCCCATACATTTGCTAATCATCTTTCGATATCATTGTCTATCATGCGATTTTTATTGCATAGGGATCTAATTCATAACAATCCTTTGGTCAGTCATGCAAGAATCATCAAATCATTAAAAGATTGGCCAATTATTTTAAAGCATTAAGCATAGCAATAAAAATTCCTCATGCAAATAATAAAGATCTTGAATTGAATTAAACAAATAACTATATAATCTTAAGATCAAAATCCATCTAAATCCTAGCTAAGAGAATTTAGCTAAGCATCATTAAATTCAACATACTCAAAAAAATTAATGGGGAAACATAACAAGAACACATCAAAAAATGAATAAAATAACAAAAAAACTTTATCCTTTGAAGGTAGAAGACAAGTGCAGCAACTAAGCATTTCTCCCTCTTGAATTCGGATTCTTCCTCTCCTTCTTTTACATGCTGAAATTGCTCCCTCTTCTCTTCTGATGTGCTGAGACCGCTTTCTCTTCTCTTCTCTGCTGAATTCTCTCTAAGGATGTGCCCCCTTGCCTTGAGTCTATGGTCCTTTTTATAGTGCAGTCTCCCCTCAATTTCTTTTCAATGCAGACTCCTAATTCAACACAAATTAGGTCTCCTAGTCTTTATCTCAGTTGAATTCCTATCTCTTCTACACTGCCAACTGCCAGACCCGAAACTTGTAGATCGAATTGTACTTGGTTGGCGACGGAATTAGGTTAAGTGATAAACACAAGAGTTTTAATCCTATCTCTTAGCTTTAATTATCCATTTGAATCACCTCAATCCGAGTGGTATGCAGAATGTTATGCCCAAAATACGTGAACCATATCAAAACAGGAAATTTTCCGATTTTTGTGCATACATATCAAATCCGATTTCAATGGATTCTCTCCTTCATGGCTACATCATGGAGCATCATCGCCGCATGGTCCTTCCTCTATGATTATCATGATCGGTTAAATCGAAATCCTCCTTAAAATTGCACAATTAAGCTCCAAATCATCTTGCAAGACAATTTCATCACAATTAGTGCAATACCATGCTAATTCCAAAAACATTATTACCAAAACAATCAAGTTAGAGGTATGAAAATTTGTACAAATATAGGCTTATCAGTTGCGACCCCTAGCACGGAGAGTGGAGGGCAATTAATGATGAGTAATTTGGCCCGACCTAGTGATCGAGATACACGTGAATGTGAATTAGCCAAAAGGGTGACAACTCAGCAAGGGAACCTCACCAACAGCTTAGGAGCTCAGGACCTTGAGCACCTCGGCACCTAATTCAGTTTGGGGCCAAAGGACCGAAGTGTCAGGGCGGAGCCAAAGAACTAAGGTGCCAATTCGGGATCAAAGACCAAAGCACCATGTAAGTGACTCTAGAAGCTTCCCCAATGGACTCTGAATCTCCCGGAATCACGTCGTCTAGTAACAGGGTTCATCCACACCCCGCCTGAATAGGAGGAAAGTGAGAAACCTCATCCCGGAGCCTTTTTGTAAGGTTCACGGCTACTCAACAATATAAGGGCATCGATCCTCAAGGCAAAGGTACACGATTACTCACATTCAAGCTCTCTAGCATTCATACTTAGCTCGCAAACACACAGAATGCTGACTTAAGCATCGGAGCGACCTCACAGGGCCTTCCACCCCGGTCCCTCTAAGCATTGTTTTGTAGATTGATCCAGCTCGCTACGCGAGTACATCCAGGCAGTTTGATAAGCCTATATTTATACATATTTTCATACCTCTAACTTGATAATTTTGGTAATAATGTTTTTGCAATTAGCTTGGTACTACAATAATTATGATGAAATTGTCTTGTTATGAAATTTTATATATCATAAATTTTATGTATAATATGTATATTTCTGAAATAAAGCTGAAATATATATATATATCCACAAATATATATCTGAAACATTTAATAAAACTGAAATATATCAAATATATATAATATATCTGAAATATATTATATATATAATATATATCTAAGTCGGTTCGGGTCGATTCAGTTTCAGTTTTCACACATGAAAACCGAAACCGAAACCGAACCATCGGTTTATGTTTTTTTGTAACCCGAAACCAATCAGTGCTTAAGAAAAACTGGTGACTCGGGTTGGTCGATTTAGTCAATTTGGGTCTTGTTATGAATGGCCATAGGTTCCGACGCTTTCTCACCTTTGTTTCTTTTATTACTTTTGGTTCTTAGAAGCTAAAGATACCAGAAAAATGCAAGGGACATAAACCCAAGGATAGCTCTCTGCAGGTGGAAGAATGAGTCCATTGTTGGAGGTTGGGATATAGATGATGAGGGGTAATTTGGCACGACCTAGTAAGTAAAGGTCATGTGGACGCGATTTGCTAGCAGGACGGAAACTTGACAAGAGGAGCCTAGTTAGCAGTTTTGGAGCTCGGGTGTTCGGGCATCTTGGTACAAAGCCAGCTCAACATAGAGTCTCCTTGGTACGGAGGCACCTTCGCATCTAAGACAGTTCGAGGCCCAGGAACCGAAGTGACACGTAATTGACTCCAAAAGCTTCTCAGCGGACTCCAAACCTCCTGGTATCATGCCGCGTAATGGCAAGCCTTATCCTTTCCCTGCTCGAATCAGGCGGTAACGGTAGACTTCATTGACTGATACGTTACTCCCCGTCTAAAGCGGAAATGGATCTCATCTACTCAGGCCAAGGATTCTGAAATTGTTTTGTGAGACCCATAGCAGCTCAACTATATAAGGGCATCAACCCCTCAAGGGCCCAGGTACACGCGATTGTTTACATTCAAACTCTCTAGAATTCAAGCTTTTACCTTGCAACCACAGCAAGAATACTAACTTAAGCATCGGAACGACCTCACCGGGTCATCCACCTCGGTCACTATTATCTCAGTTTTGCAGTTTGATCAAGTTTAACACACGAACAACATCTAGGCAACCTTCCAGCTATGAGCTTTCAGACCGCGCATCATCAATTGGCACCACCTGTGGAAAACGATCGAAAAGTCATCCCCATTCTAGTTTTAATCTTACTTCAATCTTAACCATAGTGGCATCTTCCAACCACACCGGAAAGAGCGACATGAATGTTACTGGGGGGCAAGAGCAACAAATGGTCACTCCCCAGGGTTCCTCAGTGACCATCGGCCAGTTCACCATCCCCCTGATAGTCTCGGGTGTTCCATCACTGTCTGTGTCGCACATTACCCAACAGGTGAGTGTCTTGCTCCCCCAAGTGAACGCCACATTCTCGAAGCCTTCTGTAACTCTTCCTTGGGTCGGGCACTCCCAGTTTAACGACCTCGTCCAAAGTGTCCGAAAAATGCAGATTCAAATGCAACAGATCCACCAATTCTAGTAGTATCAACAATATTATTTCTATCACCTGTACTAGTAGCAGTTCCCACCGCTGCCACCGAACCAGCCGACAAATCAACATCAAGGGCAGACTTAGAACCCAAATCAACATCGGGCTCATCAGAACGTCCGCCAATCTCCTCCTCGTGATGAGAGAACTTCGCAAGTACCGGTTCCTCCCTCGGGACAGACCCCGCCACGGGGTATAGTAGGTGATTGGCGTACTCCCCTGGCCTCCCAAAGAGAGAACTCGAAGGAAAGGCCTGAACCCAGCCATCTTGAGAGGCATAGTTAGAAGTTTCCACATCAAAATAATGTAGATCATCAACTCGGGGCCCAAGGCGTTGGCTCGAGGGGAGACCCCTTGGTACCTCGCGACAGCAAGCGCCGGACACGCGGCGAAGAAGAAGCGGTGAGAAGAACCCCTGAACCACCTCGCCCCACCATTTGGAGTAAGATTGAGATACCTGACAACACTAAGGCTGGTAGTACAAATGCCGCTCCACTAAAGAAGCAGAAGCAGCGATGTTGCAAGACTCGTCGTTCCTCAACAAGGAATAGCCACCAACAAACCTAGTGTGTCTGGAAGCACGTCGTTAAACACCCCAGAACACCAGTTTAAATATTTATAACTTTTACCATTTCTCAAACAACTACTAACATAGTAAATGGGTGAGAACGGATCGTATCCATAGGGAAGCAAGTGAAAAATTAATATATACTTAGGTCTGGACAAGAGAATGTAATCAGGAATGGCAAAAAATATGAAAATAAAATCTATTATTACTGAAATTAAATGTTTCAAATTTAAACAAGACAATAAATAAAAACCAGAATTTAATAAAGTATGGGAATCGACAAAGGAAATAAAAGAAATAAAAAAATGATCCAAAATCTGGATCCGGTAGCAGTAGCTATAGATTGGCCAGACAACTTGTAGAAACCCCTCTTGACAAGAATTGGGCATTTGTCCTTTCTACAACCCTCGAACCCATCAAGACACCTTAGCCTTGAACCGAACGAATTCAGATCTGCAAATAGAGAAACGAACAAGCATTAAATCTAAAAGATTGAAGAAATAAAAATAACAGAAAAGAAAATAAAGAAAAGAAACAAATGCTTGATCAGATCCAGTGGCGGTAGTTGCAGATTGGTTGAACAGTTTGCAGGAACCCCTCCTAACAAGAATTGGGCATCCTCCTCTTCTACAACCCTTGAACTCCTCAAAAAACCTTAGCCTTGTTAACTGGGTGAATTGACCAAACCCTTCTCTAGGGTCCCTAGGGTCCTTTTTATAGAGAAGGGTGGATATAATTGGAATTAGAAAGAAATAGGGGGGCGGTAGTTGGGTTTTAGTAAAAATATGGGTGCCCTAGTGTTTAGAATGAAGGGTTAGGATGGTTCTATGGTGATCCTAAGGCTAAGAAAAGAAGGAGAAAGCACCCAATATTATATAAGGCTTAGATTTAATGGCTAAAGGATGAAAGGTGAAGATTAGAAGTTAGGTGGCTCCTAGGGTTAGAATAATAAAAAGAGAGTGCCCAAGAATGGATGGTGGAGATTAGAAGGGATGGAAGGTGAGGATTTAGCAATTAGAGGCAGCTAGGATTTGCTAAAAGTGAAAAGAATTGGTTAAAAGGCACCCTTGGGTTTCCTAAGGCATAGGGAGCATGCTAATACAGTAGGAGGGGCACCAAACTAGGTTTAGCAACTAGGAGGCACCCTCTTGCTTTCAGTTTTCAACAAAAATACCCCCTCTCTCAACTGGACTTCACACCAGCTTCCCAAAATCTGCATTTCAGCCATAAAAAATTTCCAATTTTCCCCAAAATTTGCGCAGAGACCCTTAGAGGCCACAACATTGCATTTAATTGGGAAAAGGACACATCTTGACTATTCTAAGGTCGAAAATACCCCTGAAATGATAGCCTTAAGGCAAGCATCTCGCCAAGGCCGACGAGACTTGCATGTGTGTGGCTTTCTCCAGCACATTCAGAGGAGTAGTCCGGACCTGGTATAGAAACCTCGCGTTGGATTCCATCAGAAGCTAGGTGCAGTTCGCAGATTTGTTTACAACCCACTTCATGATCAGTAAGAAGTGTCCGAAGTTGTAGGAAAGCCTTCTAAACGTGGTGTAGAGGGAAGGAGAATCAATTCGAAGCTACATTAAGCACTTCAATGAGACTTTCTTACACATACTAGACCTCGATCTAGTAGTGCGTCTCACCGCAACTAAAAAAGGAATTACTCATAAGGAGTTCAAGTGGCACGATGTGGCAAACAAGCCGAAGAACATCACTGAAATCCTTAGGCTGGCCAATCAGTTCATCAGTATGAAAGAGGAAATAAACTAGAAGACCTATAACCAGCAAGGTGAAAAAAGAAAGAGAGAAGAAGAAGAAACAAGCAAGAAGCAAAAAAGGAAAAAGAGCAAGACCCTGAGCCTGAGGAGTAAGGCCCCCTCATGAAGTTACAGGTCGGGTCGGCGTTCCAAAACCCCACCAGTGGAGAGAACCAACTATACTTCCCTTAACGCGAAGCAATGAGAGATCTTGATGGCCACTAAAGACTCCTCCATCGTCAGATGGCCACCCAAGCTACGGGGAGATCCAAGGACCAGGAGCCCAAATGTTTATTGTCACTTTCACCGGGACCATGGTCACAGTACGGAAAACTGCAAAAAACCTCCAAGACGAGATCGATGAACTCATCCGCCGTGGGTATTGGAAGAACTACATTTTGCACGAGGAGAAATGACAGGGGGACCGGCAGGGAGATCAGAAGGAGGATGCCCTGGAAACCAATAGGTAGAACAGACAATCACCTTGCCCGCTACCAGAAGAAAGATTGATCCGCGAGGTGATCAATATGATCACCGAGGGATACATTGTAGTAGGGTGCACAATAGTAGTGGAAAAGACTTCGGTCCGAGAACTGGAGCATGAGACAAAGAACCCACCAAAGTGACCTTGGATTGAACAACCCATTTATTTTATCAAGGACAATGCTCGTGGGATTCAGTATCCTCATGGCAATGCCCTTATCGTAAAATTGATCATCAATGACTTCAAGGAGAAGTGAATCTTGGTTGACTCAAGCAGTTCAGCTGACATCCTCTTCAAAGGAACTTTTGACAAGTTACAACTGTAGCAGAGCGACCTGAAACTGGTGGATACTCCACTAGTCGGGTTTAGCGGAGAGGAAGTTAGGCCTATAGGTCGGGTCACGGTGCCAGTGGAGGCGAGCACGTGACCAAACAATGTACGCTTTGATCATACATTCTTGGTGGTCGTGACTTCATCCCCCTACAACGCAATTATAGGTCGACTCATCACACATGCTTCGCGCACGATAACATTGACTTATTATCTTGCGATGAAGTTTTTGACAGATTACAAAGTAGGGTTCATACAAGATGATCAGCTCAAATCCCATAAGTGCTATGTGGCTGCCCTCAAAGGAAAGGAAAAACTGGCAGAAGACGTCAAACTGGAGCAACTAGAAAACTACGCCGAGGAGTGAGCTGCCCCAATGGAAGAGATAGTCCATATACCGGTTTTTGAGACTGAGCCAACCAAGACTCTCCAGATTGGTAACTGCTCTAAACACGGCTAGTAAGTTTCTTACTCACTAGTTTAGATGTTTTCGCCTAGTTCGTAGTAGAAATGCCCGAAATCGACCCTAGTGTGATAACTCATAAACTTAATGTGGACCCTCTAGACAAGCTAGTTAGACAAAGAAAACGCAACCTCACCCTGGAGCGGTGGAGGGTACTCAATGAGGAAGTCGGGAAGATCCTCACCATAGATTTCATCAGGATGGTCTATTACCTGAGCTGGGTCGCCATCCCCATACTTGTGAAGAAAGCTAATGCCAAGTAGCGCATGTGCATCGATTGCACCGACCTAAACAGAGTCTGCCCGAAGGATTGCTTCCCTGTACCCAGAATTGACCGCCTGGTAGACGCGACCTTAGGGCATGATTTGTTGAGCTTCATGGACGCTTACTCCAGGTACAACCAAATTAGGATGGTCATAGCCAACCAAGATAAAACTGCTTTTGTAACCAAATTCGGGTTGTACTGTTATCAACTTATGCCCTTCGGTTTGAAAAATGCTGGAGCAGCTTTCCAACGACTTGTAAACAAAATTTTTGAACCTTTGGTTGACAATAAAGTGGAATGTTGTGTTGATGGCATGGTTGTCAAAACCCAATTTTCTAGATCTTTAATTGACGATTTAGATGTTGTTTTTCAAATTTTAAGGAAATACAATATGAAGCTAAACCCAAATAAATGTGTCTTTGGGGTCACATCAGGAAAGTTCCTCAGCTACATAGTAAAATTTTGAATGTACTAAAGAGTGTCAACTTGCATTTGATGAGCTGAGAGGGTACCCGAGTACCACCCTGGTTTTAACCTGACCTGAGGAAGGAGATGAGTTGAAGTTGTACCTCTCCACGAGTGATGAGGTGGTCAGCTCGGTACTAATCAGAGAAGTAGATTGGGTCCAATGACCTATCTACTATGTAAGTAAGTGTTGTAGGACGCGGAAATCAGAATACTGACATCGAGAAGTTGGCGTACACGCTAGTAGTAGCATCTCCAAAATTATGCCCATACTTCCAAGCTCATACCATCGTCGTCCTTACTAATAGACCTCTGAGGCAAATCCTACTTAAGCCTGAGGTGTTAGAGATATTGACGAAGTAGTCCATCGAGCTTAGCAAGTACGACATCCGATTCGAGCCACGACTAGCAATCAAATCCCAAGCCTTGGCGGACTTCATAGAAAAATGTATGTTCGGTATAGCAGCCCCTGAACTGAATGAGCCCGCTAATGTGTCAGAGGCGTCAACCAGTGCACACTGGTCCCGGTCAGAGCAATATTGGCCTGGGATGAGGAGCCCTGAATCCTCCACGTAGACAGCTCGTCCAACCAGCGAGGAAGTGGTGCAGGACTGATACTATACGGCCCAAGCGAGGGGAAGTTAGAGTATGCTCTTCGGTTCAGATTCGAGGCATCGAACGAGGTGGAGTATGAAACACTAATTGCTGGGCTAAACTTAGCAGAACATCTCATCGTGCACAATGATTCACAACTGGTAGTTAACTAAGTCAATAGTGACTACGAAGCACGCGACTCAACTATGGCGGCCTATTTAACCAAAGTCAAGAAAACTCTACCAGGACCCTGCTAGCTGTAGCAGCATACCATGACTATGAGATTTGGCAGATAGATGTCAAAACCGCGTTCCTGAATGGAGATCTTAGTGAAGATATCTACATGCAGCAGCCGTAAGGCATCATTGTTGCTGGTCAGGAACACATGGTATGTAAACTCAATAGATCCATATATGGACTTAAGTAGGCTTCTAGGAGTTGGAACATCCGTTTTGATTCTGTCGTCAAAATGTTTTTTTAGTAGAATCCGGATGAGCCCTGTGTTTACAGGAAGTCTAGTGGGGATAAGATCACCTTCTTGGTGTTGTACGTGGACGATATCCTACTCATTAAGAATGATGTAGGAATGTTGACTTCGGTCAAGGTATGGCTATCATAGCAGTTCTCCATGAAAGATCTTGGAGAAGCTTCATATATACTGGGTCTTCGACTCTATAGAGATAGATCGAAGCGGATAATAGGATTATCCCATGCTGCTTACATTGACAAAATTGTCAAAAGATATAGCATGAAAAACTCCAAGAAAGGAAACGTTCCTTTCAGGCATGGAGTCACTCTCTCCAAGAAGATGTCTCCCAAGACTTCTAAGGAGATTGAGGGCACGAGAAACATTCCCTATGCCTCAGCCGTAGGGAGCATCATGTATGCCATGCTGTGCACTCGCCCGGACATTGCTCAGGCGGTGAGTGTGGTAAGCAGATTCTAAGCCAACCTAGGGCATGAGCATTGGACTGTTGTGAAAAACATACTTAAATACCTTCGAAGGGCAAAAGAGTTTTGTTTGGTATTCGATGGTAGTTCACTACAAGTTCTAGGGTATACCAATGCCGATTTCCAGTCAGATTCAGATGATAGAAAGTCTACATCTGGGTATGTTTTCACAATAGGATCGTGTGTTGTTTGCTGGAAAAGCAGCAAACAGGGGTCCACTGCAGATTCCACAACCGAGGCCGAGTACATTGCCACAAGTGAAGCTGCCAAGGAAGCCGTGTGGATGAAGAAATTCATACACAAATTGGGAATGATTCCGTCCAACACATCACCCATCCTGTGGTTGTGTGACAACAATGGAGCGATCGCCCAAGATAATGAGCCGAGAGCCTACTCGAAGTCAAAGCACATCGAGAGAAAGTACCACGTACTACGGGAGATCATTGGCAGAGGGGACGTCCTAATTCAGAAGGTAGCATCAGTGGATAATGTGGCAGACCCATTGACTAAGCCACTAACATAGAAGGTGTTTGAGAAACACGTGGAAAGTATGGGACTCCGGCTTGTACCAGATTGGACCTAAGTGCAAGTGGGAGCTGTTGAACTGTTTTGTATGCCCTTAGCTTCAATCTGAATTGATGTACTTTTTATATTTAGTGTAAATAAATAAAGTGCATGTTTGATTCATGTTTGGTATAATTCTGTGTAAGACCCTAAAACTGGACACTTATTGAGACTCGTGTTAGTTTTAAATGTTCACAGCCATTGGATGAGTCTGGGAAGATTCATCCTGCCAAGGCTGATGCTGGCGTGCCACCAAGTGTTGGGATGGCCTGTCTCGGCCACCAGGGTGAGACCCAAGGCACAAGTAGTATGGGATTGCTCGAATCCTTGAACCGGACCAGACTTCCAATATTGCCCTGGACCTTGGAGACAGATGGGCAAAACTGGAAAGTTACACTGACCCCTAGACTCGATTATGATACTTCATTGGGTGTTGGATCGGACTGCCTTTGATATGCCAATCAATGAGATCCAATGCGGGGGGTCAAAACCTGGGCATGTTGGGGCAGTTTGAGAATTCATCTGAATGGATGATCATAGTGACAAGATCAGCCCCTTTGTCGGACAAAGGTAATGATCGGGAATGCACTCTCTCTGATGGAAACCAAACTGTCGTCAGTTGATTTCAATCGTTGGAATTTTGTTTTTTGCAAAATTATATATATATATATATATATGTACGGTTTCAAAATGTTTGCAAATGGTTTTAATTCCCAGAATCCATGTGAGTAGAGAGTGCGGCACTATTTCTTACAGCCGAGGGAGAGGTCCTTTCTTGTCAGGCAGTGCTTGATCATTATGGGCTGAAAGGTTAAGTGTAAGACCATTTAGGATAATACCTGATGGGCTAATCTTGCATTTGCCCACAATCCCTAGGTTTTTATAAGATGGCTTGGCCCAGGGACCACTTAATGTAAGTGTTGGGCCCATAGGGTCCATGTGATGGGCTCAGGGGTTCACTAAGTTTTCTTAGTGAATTTGGCTAGGCTTTGTAATAAAGGCTGGGCCGGACCCATGTGGCTGGTGTGTAGATCAATGCTTGGGTCCCACGCCATACAAAGAAGTCCAACTGGGCACCGGATTAGAAAGTGGTTAAGCACTGAACACTTAATGGGCCAAAAGCCCATTTCGAGCTGGACTGACATGATCACCCATCTATGGGGTGCATCTGGGATTTAAGTTAGCAAAAGGATTGGGCCTTTAACCTTATCCACTCTAGGAGATCAAATTCAAATCAGATTTGAATCTGGTAACCTCCTGATAAGATCAAGAGTAAGCTAACTTAATCTGCATGTTGGATTAAGATCATCCCCTATCCAAATACTGATTTGGATTGGGATAACTCCTAATTAGGAGGTTTCTTAATCAAGAAGAAAAGAGGAGAAACCCTAAGAGAGAACATCATCAAATTAAATCCAGAGGGTTGTGTGCAGAAAATATCCTACGAATAGAGATTAGATCTCATACTCACTCCAGAGAGAAGAGAAGCAATTCAGCCATCTTCGTCCCAGGAGTTCTCCTCCAGGCGCCGCCATTCTTTCTGACAAGAACCGATCTTTGAAGAAGAAAGAAATCAAGAAATCAGTTCTTGATTTCAGCTTCGCAAAAGGAGACTGAAAAGATTTGGTGCTCAGAGTTTCCAGAGGGTTCTTGGGAAGACATCTTGGTTCTGTTCCATAGTTGCTGTGTCATCTTCAGCAGGAGCAGATCTTGGTTCCTCCTTTGGGCGTGAACACCAACTTTGGGAGATATAGCATCTCTAGATCAGGTATAATCCCTTCATTGTCTTTGGTTTAGATCTGGTTCGATTATGGTTCAAGTAGGATCCTTGAATATTGTATTTTTAAATTAGGGAATGTGATTCCCAGTTGGAAGAAGGTATGAAAATTTTTGAAGTTCTCCCACCCATTTCGCAATCTTTATGGCGTCCATTAGATGGACCCTACCGTTCTTTCATCAGCACTACTCTGGAAGTCCGTGAGGCCTCCGGTCACTCAGCTTCCACTTCCTAGGGTCGGGAGCCTGATAGTTTCAGCCCTTCCTCCATGTCAATGGAGAGGCTTCGGGCCCTAGTCTCTTACTATAACCTCCCCAGGGATCTCATCTACAGCCTCCCATCCGGTAACTATCCCTGGGAACACGGCCACGACGAAATCGTGGTCTTTGAGGAGCAGCTCGTGTCTGGTCTCCGACTCCCTCTACATCCTTTGATTGTGGAGGTTCTTACCCATTTTAATGTTACCATAGACCAACTCCATCCGAATTCAATCCAGAATGTGGTTGGGACAATTTCTTTGCTTTTCGAGTATTATCTTCCTCTTTCCCTTGATATCTTTGCCACCATCTTGTCCATTAAGAATGCCTCCCCCGGAGCCCCTCCATAAAGGCGCTCTTATTACTTTTCCCCCCATCCTGGCTTCAAGCTCCTCCACAACCTGCCAAACAGGATCCCAGCCTTGTCCATCCTCGAGCAAGACAAAATTCAAGCAAAAATAAAGCAAGAACAAACTAACTATCCTACTAATTTTTAAACTCAACTCTCCTTCATCTTTCTCTACAAATATTCTAGGTTAACTATTGCAAACCGTTAAATCAACACAACCAAGTCATACATGACTCGTTCATCAGTCAATCCAATTTCTGCTACTACAAACCAGGTAGTAAACTAGGGAAAAACATTTTTATCTCCTCTCTCTCTCTCTCTCTCTCTTTTCTCTTTTTTTTCCCATTTTTTTTTATCGAGAGAGAGTGCATTTTATGCTCCATCTCACTTTTGGATCACTCGGCCAATAGGTGCATTTTATGCTCTGTCCTACTATTGAATTTGCTGGCTAGTAGGTGCATTTTATGCTCCGTCCTACCAATTGAAATGCTTGGTAAAACATTTACCCTATTTACTTAAACCTGAATTTAGGACTAGCTTAAAAGGGATGGCTTCAAATGAATGGTGTACTTCCTGATCATATTTCTTTACTCAGTTCACAAGAATTTTCCCAGACTATTGTTTCAATTGATTTCAAGAGTTGAGTTTTTTTTTTTATTTTTTTTGCAGAAGAACACGACCTAAATCAAATTTTAAAATACAACCTAAATTCTAACCTAAATCCTTAATCCCGTCCCCGACACTTAAAACTTACATTTTCCCCAATGTGAGGTTAAATGCAAAGAAAGGGAAGAAAAACTAAACTTGAAATGTAAAAACAAAATGAAAAAGGAAAAACAAACTTCCCTATTTTTAATAATCATGAATCGGATCCTCTAGCTCTCGTGGTTGCAGCTTTCGGTGTGCTCCCCTTTCATCCATCATGGGTGGGTTCAAATCTGGAATAGGGGCTTGCAAAACAAAGGGTAACAGTCTCTTATTAGAAATCAGCAACATAATATAATGAGCATTACCATGTCTTGGCTTGAACCCTTCTTGACCGGCCTCTGGGATTCTTCTCCGTGTTGTTGGGTAGCCATCCCTCTTTTCTTTCCGACAACAGATTCACAATCTGGCCCATTTGAACTTCTAAGTTCTTAATCGACGCATCATGACTTAAAAGTCTCTTATCCTATTCTTGGAATTTTGCTTTAGTAGCATTGATGAACTTAGAAATCATCTCTTCCAAATTACTCTTTTTTTCTTGTGGGGGCGGCTGTTGTTGGAATCCCATGGGTGCATTTTGCTGATTGTTGTTCCATGAAAAGTTTGGATGGTTCCTCCACCCTGGGTTGTATGTATTTGAGTAGAGGTTAAAATTCGACTTGACAGTATGAGAGATAAAATTAGCATTCTCATGTGAAGCAAAAAGACTACCTAATGGACAATCAGAATTAGTATGTCCTATTTGACCACAAAAATCACATGGGGTGCTAGATGATGTATTTATTGTTGCAACGTTAAGACTATCTAATCTTTTTATTCAGATTAGCAAGTTGAGCAGATAAAGCAGCAAAGGAATCGATATGGTGTACTCCCCTCTGATTGGTGCGGTCATTGCTCCACTGGTAGTTGTTTGACACCATCTCCTCCACTAGGTCATAGGCTTCCTCTTGTGTTTTTCTCATGATTGTGCCACCTGTTGCTGCATCAATAATGGATCAATTAGAGGGGGTAATACCATATAAAAGGTCTAAATTTGACGCCAAGTTGGTATCCCATGGTGAGGACACTTCCTAAGCATCTCCTTGAATCGTTCTCATGCTTCATACAAAGATTCCCTCTCAAATTAAGCAAAAGTACTGATATCATTAATTAGTTTTGCTGTTTTAGAGGGTGGGAAATACTTAGCCAAAAATTTTTGGGTTAGATCATTCCAAGTGGTGATACTTCCTACAGGGAGTGAGTTAAGCCAATCTTTAGCTCTATCATGCAATGAAAATGGAAATAATCTAAGGCTAATAGCATCATCACTAACTCCATAGTGTTTAAATGTATCACATATTTCTAGGAAGTTAACAATGTGTGCATTAGGGTCATCACTTGGAAACCCACTGAACTGAATACTTGTCTGAATCATCTGGATGATTGCAGGCTTGATTTCAAAATTATTAGCATGAATTGTGGGCTTGCAAATACTAGAAGTCGCCCCATCAATGGTTGGACAAGCGTAGTCCAAGAGGGTGTGATTTGCTTCTAGCATCTCTTCTTCAATCTCTATTGTTGGTTCGCCAATTTCAACCTCCTTTCTCGCTTTACCTTGGTCAGCTCTTTGTAATAAGCGAAGGGTCCTTTCAATTTCAGGATCGAATTCTGCTAGTCCCTCTCTTCTAGTGCGTGTCATGCACTAGTAAATCTGAACAAAGCAAGAATTCAAACAAAATAAAATAAAAAAGTAAACAAAATAAAATAATAAAAACACAAATAAAAATCCAAATTAATAAAGGTTAACAAGTACTAATATTATTTTAGGATTAAATCCCCGGCAGCGGCACCAAAACCTTGATAGCTATAAATATAACCCTACCAAGTGCACTAGTTATCAAGTAGTATAAAAATATCGTTCCCACGAGGATTTAACAAAATAAGTATTAGAGTTGCAGTCTTCACTAATTATTTGGACAATCGAAATTCAGATTTAAGAGTAAGAACTACTGAAAATAAAAATAGAAAAAGAAAATAAAAGCAAGGGCAATCAATAACCGAATATGCAATGAATGAAATCACTAGAACCAATGATCCACCTATAATGGATGTGATTAACCAAGATCATTTGTCATTCCCATAAGCTGAAGTTTTTCCCAATTTTATTTAATATTCTTTCCCAAGATATATTAAACATATTTCTATCAAGTAACCCCTCAATCCCTCGACTAGAGTTCTCAATAATAGAAATGCATTAAGTGCAAGAAAAACTCATATATTCAGATGAATCATGCGTATATATCCCTATATACCATTCAATTCACACCATAAATTATGTGGTCGAATATATAAATTCCTCTCCCGATTCATTCATATAAACCTAATCAATTAAGAGATGGCCACTCCTAATCGCATTAAGTAAATAACTCATAAACTATATGGAAATCACAATCTTGGATAAATCATAATAATAAAAATATATTCATTATCTTAGTTAGGCTTTCCACAGCCCTAGCTAAAAACAAATCAGTTCATGATAAAGGAAATAAAAAAAAAAAAAAACAAGAGGAAAGAAAGAACTCTTGAATTCACCCATGGTGCTGAGATCTCCTCTTCCTCTTGTCGCCACCTCCTTCTTGAAGCTTTCTTGATTTGCTGATCTCCTTCTTGAAGTTTCTTAACGATCTTCTTGATTCACTTCAAAGGGACTTCAGTAATTGACTCATTTATTGATTGATGCCTCAAGCTAATTCGCCTAACCCTTGATATAGTTTAGGGAGGGGGCTGTTACAACCACTTGGAGTTATCTCTAGAATATATAATCCAGGTTAAACTCATCTTTTCCTATCCTATCTTTTCTCTTATCTAATGATCTCAAACTTCAACTTTCTTAGAATTATATCACAAATTTAAATCTGGTGGACTCTTCTCAGTTTCTTGCTCTTGAATTCGTATTAGGCTTCCTCTGCGAATTGGGTTACTGCAAGTCTTTTCTACCAGTTGGGCTTCAGCTGCGAATTTGGCCTTCCTATGAATTTTCCACGACTTTGGGCCCGGATTTGACATCAATGCAGGCTGAATCTGCAAAAGCCCAAAACATGAAAGTTGAAGATTTATCTCTTGTCTTTCCAGTGAGTCTTGAATCATCCCAATCGGACCCCAGATACGAGAGGACAGCCCAGATTACTAATCAGTGTCGAAATTGTGAAAAATCATCCGATTTGCCTTGCTTTTCTCCTAATGCCTTCTTTCATGCACTGAACCGAAATACAAGAGTAATGAGTCCATTTAAATGTAAATTAAGTGTAGAAAGACTGAATTTTTATAAATAAGAATATGATAGATTTTCTTCGCATCAGTCATGAGAGGTTCGGTTTCTACCCACTTGATAAAATAATCAATTGCCACCACTAAGAACCTCCTCTGCCCTGTCGTTAGTAGAAATGGTCTGAATATAATGTTAAACTTACACAGAATTTCAAAAACAGAATGCAAGTCTTGTAGTAAATCATTTGAAAAATGAGTCTTGATGACCATGTCGTCTACATAACATTCTATTTTCTTGCCGATCAACGGCTCAAACAATTTATTTACAAGTTTCTAGAATGCTGCCCCAGCATTTTTCAGTCCGAATGTTACAGGCCGAGCTCGATTATGAAGGTTGTCTTTTCTTCGTCAGTAGGGTCCACCCTGATCTAGTTGTAGCCCGAATAGACGTCTAAGAAACTCAGCAACTCATGCCCTGAGGTCGCATCCACTAGACGGTCTATCCTGGGGAGTGGGAAGCAGTCCTTTGGGCAAGCTCGGTTCAGGTCGGTATAATCAACGCTCATGCGCCATTTACCGTTACCCTTTTTTACCAGAACGGGATTGGCCACCCAGCTCGGGTAATGGACCTCCCTGATAAAGTTGGCTGCGAGGAGCCTCCCGACCTCCTTGTCAACTGCTCTCCAGCGCTCTAGGGCTAAGTTGTTTTTCTTCTATCTAAAGGGCCTAACTACAGGATCAGTATTCAGCTTGTGAGTGATGATGCTAGGGTCTATGCCGAGCATCTCTGCCACGGACCATGCAAAAACATCTAAATTTTCAAGTAAAAAATACTAGTCGGGATCGTAGAGGCTCCTCGATTAAAGCATCGATCTAGAGTGTTCGAGTTGGGTTCTCTGTCGAAGTCGGGATGGAGACGGTCTCTTCTGTGGGTGCAGCTTACTCCTCGCACTGCTCTGCAGGTCGCTCCAACTCGAGGCCTTCTGCCACTTGGCTTTCCCTTTGAGGGCAGCGACGTAGCACTTGTGAGACTCAAGCTGATCACCTCGCGCCACCCCAACTCTGAAGTCCGTAGGGAACTTCATCGCCAAATACTAGGTGGAGACCATCGCACATAGGGCGTGGGTGATGGACCGACCTATTATGGCGTTGTACGGGGAGGGAGATGTGACCACCAAGAAGTCATGGTTGAGCCTCACAATGCTAGGCCAGGTGTTGACCTCCACAGGTTCAGAGATTCTCCCCAGGGGCCTGACTTCCTCTCCGCTGAAGCCCACCAAGGGAGTATCGAGCGCATCATCGTGGGGGTAGTGGACCCCGCACGCATCGTCCTCCATGAAGAAGATCAGGTATTCCGTCCTTGGCTGCTTCGAGGGGTTCTGGTCTTCCCTTTCGACCTCGCGAGCTGATGTCCGAGCTGCAGCCGAGGTGCAGCCCGCGACGATCGATCCTCCGACGATCACATGGATAGTCCCCCGAACTGGTCTCTCTTCTGGGGGCTGCCTCTATGGCTGCTCTGCTTACCTGCTGGATTCAGGAGCATCTCTAGTTTGCTCCCCCTGCCGACCTGCTTTATTATTATTATTCTGTACAAAATTTCTTAAGTATCCGTGATTGTTGAGCTCCTCTATCTCGTCGTGGAGGTTTTTACAACTCCTGGTACTGTGACCGTGATCTTTATGGAAGCTACAATACAATTTTTTATTCCTTACATTAGGGTCCCTTTTCAGCCGGGGTGGCCACTTCACGTATGGGGCATCCTTGATCACCATAAGGATCTCTACCCGCTTCGCATTCAAGGGCGTGTAGTCTGTCCTCTCTGCTGGTGGAGCTCGGAAAGGATGACTTGGCCTTGCCCTCTGAGCTAGGTCTTTCTTCTTCTTGTTGTCCCCCTAGGTCGAGGGCTAGACTTCTCTTTTTATTTTTCCATGGATCTGCTCACCCTTCTGGTTGATTTCCTTCTCTGTCCCTATAAACTGGTTCATGAGCTTGAGGAACTCGGTTACTGTCTTGGGCTGATTGACAAACACGTGCCACTTGAAGTCTTTGTGCGTGATGCCTCTCTTGGCCGCGATAAGCCGAACAACGGGGTCCAGGCCCGGTATCTGTAAACAAGCATCGTTGAACCGCTTGATGTAACTTCGGATAGATTCTCCTTCCCTCTAGACTATGCCAAGGAGGCTCTCCTGGGTCCTCGGGCACCACTTGCATGGACTACGCCTAGCTTCTTATTGATCCGAGCGCGAGGTTCATGTACAATGTACGGGCCACTCCTTTGAAAGTGGTGGAGAAAGCCACACACATGCAAGATTCGTTGGCCCTTGCCAAGTGCATCTGTGACTGAAAGGCATCAACATGGTCATTCGGGTCGAACGACCCGTCATACTTGTAAGGGGAGGCAGTTTGAAGTCCTCGGCCATTGGGACAACCAAGAGTTTTGGAGACAAAGGGGATGTACAAAGAGGAGCGGAGTGGCTTTTATTTCACGCGAGCTTACCTCTTCCTTACCCTTGAGCTCGGGCAGGTTATGCATTGCTGTTCAGCGACGTCTCCGCTGCCTTTTTGCGGTCTCTGCATTGGTGCTGCTGGCCTCAGTATTGTCGGGCACAGTTTTCGCAGGAAGGGGGATGGACTGCTAGTGATGGCTGCAGATAGGGGGATCTTGCCTGGAGTCTGCAACCAAGACCTTGAACCTATTCTCTACAAGTAGGGCCACAAACTCGAAAAGCTGAGGTGATGCGGGCTTGGTAGGCTGGGACCCTCCCGATTTGACTATGCGCGGCGAGGCAGGGGTGACTGGTCTTTCCTTCCTTCCGTGGGATGAGACTTGAATCTTGAGAGGATTCTGGGTCTGATAGGTCGATCCCCGATGAGAAGGACGCTTGTTTTGACGGCGAGGCCGAACTTGTTGCGCGACCAGATGCCGAGGAGGAAGGGGCTGCTGGGTCTGAGGCAGCGGAGGAAACTACTACTGATAGTGATGTTGAGAAACTTGGTGCAGCACTTGCTACTGATATAGTTGGAACTGCTGGACCTGTTGCATTTGAGTTTGAATGGCTTGCATGCATTGCACCAGGTCTTCAAGCTAGTTTTGGGCTGTCACTGGGGAAACAAGGGAGGGTTCGGTGAAGGTTGTTCCAACTGTGAAAGGGAGTGGAGCATTCACGGGTGCCATTGTCTGAGGCACGTTCAGAATGGGAACTCCATCCACGGAGAGTGGGACGGTGAACTGTCCAATGCACACCGTTGGGACCTGAAGTTGCTCCCCAGCGGTGTTCATTTCTGCACTACGTGCTGCGTTGCTGGAGGAAGCCATGAGAACTGAAGTTTGGAAAGTTTTGGTGGAAGGATTTTTGAAGCATTCCCACAGACGGTGCCAAATGATGTAGCGTAATCTGGTCACTCCTAGATAGCAGGGGCTTCGCTCCTAGCTGGCAATGAACAGCACCCGAGAAGGAGGAGATGAAGGATTCCCGGGGAGCTCACCCGGCGGGAACACTCTGATGCTTAAGTTAGAACTCTGAGAGAGAAGCTTAGAGAGTAATGACGAGCTAAAAGTGGAGATGTGCTCTACTCGATTACCAAAAATTCAATTACCTCTTTCCTTGGGGGTCGGAGCCCTTATATATTAATGTGCTGCCAAATCGAGTGTAACCGCCTCTGATTCTCTGCTACAGCCGTTATCCATTAGGCTGATTTGATTGGCGCAGGTATCCATTGCAGTGTACGGTCCTGTCACTTGAGAGACGTTATGCAAAGCTAGTGTTCACGACGCCGCCTGACGTGAGACGTGGGCGGAGTCCTCTGGACTTGCAGGTGCTGCACCGCCAGACAAGAGACGTGGGAGCAGTCTGACAAGCACGGTCCTGTCGGATAAGAAGTTTCTTGAAGACTTCGGGTCACTCAATAGTGTGCTCCTTTGTAGCGAGCTTCATTGTAGCGAACTCCTTCGTAGCGAGCTGCCTTGCAGCAAGCCATTTTGTAGCAGGCCGTAGCGAGCCGTCTTATGGCGAGTTGTTCTACTAGGGTTTCAGCGAGTTCATTACGCTGAGTTGTGGCCAAGCTGTCATGCTGAGCTGTCACTTATGCTGAGTCATGTCCACGTGTCACCTGGTTAGGAGGTCGGATCAAATCATCCTCCATCAATCGCCCCCCACTCCTCGGGCTAAGGGTCTCACCCTAGCGCTGGGAGTTCATGAAGTGACGGGTGGATTTGACCTGTAATTCAAACTAGGTTGATTGTTTGCATGATGTATATGCGTGGGTGTCAGACAATTTCTGGATTTTTCGAGTGCCAAAAAACGCGCCAAACTGCATTCAATTTGGGAAGAGGTGCAGCCGTCTTTACTTCAGTTTTGGTAGTGGATTTACTTTGCATCTGCCACACTGAGATCTTTGGGTTTGAGATATTATTCAACTCTGTACTCCAACCTTTATCTAGTGGATTTCTACCTTCTCCTCCGTGGACATAGGCCAAAGGCCGAACCCCCAGCCTTGGGTGAGGTGCCTAGATGAAATGGAAGCACAAAGGAAACTAGAAGAAGTGCATGGTAGAATCTATGGACCTCATATGAATGGGTGCATGTTAGCTAAGAAACTCCTTCGAATGAGTTTCTTTTGGAGAACAATGGACAAAGATTGCTACAAGCATGTCAAAAAGTGTCATGCTTGTCAAGTGTCAGTAACAAGATTAATGCACCACCATCGGAATTGTATTGTTTCACATCACCTTGGCCTTTTTTGCTCAATCCTTTATCTGAACCCCCAACTCACCCTCAAACATGGATAAACCATTTCGAACCCCACCTCTTGTCCAAATTCCCAAGCATCCGTGACAAATTACCAAAATACCCCTTGACCTCATTCCCAAATCTCCAAAACTACCATCTTTTCAAGCCACCAAAAATTCCTTTCATGCCCAGAATTTCCAAAAATACCCCTTCATTCCAAACCCAGGAAAAGCCCTGAATCTAATTACCAAAATACCGTTCAAAGCCAAAGTTACCAAAAATATTCATTCCCCTAAATTCCCAAAATACCCTCTAACAAAAATTACCAAAATACCATTGACCCAATTCCCAAAATATCCCTCCTTCCAATAATTAAAATACCCCTGACTAGGACACTGAATTACCCGTCGGACCAATTACCAAAATACCCCTGACCAAATTCCCAAAATACTCCCTTCCAATTACTAAAATACCCTTGACTAGGCCATTGAATTACCTTCAAGCCAATTACCAAAATACCCTTGACCAAATTCCAAAAATACTCCCTCCTTCCAATTACTAAAATACCTTTGACCAAGCCACCTGAATTACCCCCCGAACCAATCACCAAAATTCCCCTGACCAAATTCCCGAAACCCCCCTCCTTCTAATTACTAAAATACCCTTGACTAGGCCACCCAAATTACCCCCCTCGAACTAATTACCAAAATACCCCTTCAAAGCCAAAGTTTCCAAAAATATCCCTTCCCCTAAATTCCCCAAAATACCCTCTAACCAAAATTACCAAAATACCCCTTTACCTAATTACTAAAATACCCTTGATCCAATTCCCAAAATACCCCTCCTTCCAAACTTACCAAAACACCCCTTCTCTCAAAATTACTGAAAATACTCGTCATTTGCCCCTTCTTCCCAAATGCCGGAAAAACCCTTAACCAAATTACCAAAACGCCCCTTTACCAAAATTCTAGAAATATCCCTTCACCTAAATTCCCAAAATACCCTTAAACCAAAATTACCAAAACACCCCTTTACCAAATTACCCCCTGACCTAATTCCTAGATTACTCCAAGTTTCCAAAAATATCAAGTTGCCTTTCTTTCCCCAATTTACCACTTGAAGACACAAACCTAGTGAGATACCTCCCCCCAAACCCTAGCTTACCTACCTAGAACCCCATTCCTCTCAGTTTTTGTATAGAAACCCCACTTCCTTCCAATTATAAAATAGGGGACACAGTTCCCAATAGGGGGTCGGAGAAAAGAAGCTGGGAAAGGGGGGTTTCACTCTCTTGTCATTTTCCTTTGGGGAAATCTGGAGCTACCAAATGGAGAGTTGAGAGAGAGATCTGAAAGAAGAAAATAGAGAGGGTCCGTGAGAGGGAAAGGGAGCTAGAAAAGAGAGAAGCTAAGAAGAGGGTTTTCACTCTCTTGCCATTTTTCCCCAGAACTGTTATTTCGCCAAAAACCATTGATTTGGTTAGCAAATCGCTGACCCGGGCAGTCGAACCGTTCAAACCGTCTAATGGTTTTGGCCTTTTTTTATTTTTTTGTCAAAACTGTCTAACGGTTTTGGTTGTTCAAATTGTCGAATGGTTGGACTGTTTGACCTGGGAACCATACCCCTAACCAGTTCGTTGCTTGATTTGGTTTTGAAAACCTTGCAATTTGATGCATGTAGGGTTGCACACCTAATCATATTGCAACCTGTTCTTCAATTTTTAGATGAAAGCCACTTCTTATTCTTTTTCATTTGTTTTCTTCTTCTTCTTTCTTGCTTGAAGACCTATAAAGTAAGAGAGAGAGAGAAAGAGAGAGATCTTTGCAACGTGACTATTAGATATAGTTCTTCTAAGTGTTCTTAATTATTTTTCGATCTTCCCTTTCCAAATCAGATTTTTAAAATTCCAAGTGCCTTTTTTTTTCTGGTGATGTTGAGAAACTCCATGAATAAAAAAAGAATGTTCATATTTTTTTTCCTAGTGGCATATGCAAAGAATGAAAGAACCCACAAAAATCTTTGGTTTGACTTAATTATTGCCAAAATCATTCATGAATTGCAAATACCTCAAGCTTAATAATGAAGGTATGAGATATCCATCGTATGGATGCCCGGATCTTGCGGAATAGAATGGGCGAATGTCAAAAATTTCTCTCCATCCTATTGGGAATCGTATTCCCTACTTCAGAAAAATCATATTTTTCAAGCATCAATCTTGAACCAAGAATCGAACCAGATTTGAACAAAACTGTAGGAGAGGGATATACCTGATACAGAGAAACAGTATCTCCCAATGGAGGTATTCACGCCCAAGCAAGGAACCAAAAACTGCTCCCACTGAAGATGGCGCAGTGCAAGATGGAGCAGAGTCAGCAGTGTTCTTCCCAAGAACCTAACCCTTCGCAAGAATCAGTAGGACGGCATGTGAGCACAGCTTCCTATCAGTCCCTTCACAAGAAACTAATATCAAGATCCAATCTTGATTTCTCCCATCGAACTAAAGATCGAACTGGCAGGTGAGGAGGCGGTAGGAAGGAGGCAGCAAGAAAGAATTTCGTAGGGTTGCTAAATTATTCCTTCTATGGTTTCAGCTCTAATGAGGATGTGAATATCTATCAAAAGGCTGTCGCCCCCTCCTCCTTTTATAACCTTAAAGGGATCAGCTCCTAATCCCATTAGGAGTTGCTGATCCAAATCGTATTTGGATCAGAATTCCCTTCAAATGATAAGGGTAAACCCTTATCTTATCTGCAGATTAGATCAACCTCCTCCTAATCCTATTAGGAGGTTTCCATATCTGAATCACATTCAGATCTGGACTCTCTGAGTGAATAGGGTTAAGACCCAATCCTATCTACTAATCCAATCTCAGAATTTGCCCCTTAATTAACTGATCAAATCAGCCCAGTTCGAAATGGGCTTTAGGTCTAATAAGGTTATGTGCTCACTTAGCCTTCCAAACTACTGCCCAATTGGGCTTCTTTGTATGGCATGGGACCCAAACATTGATCTATACGTCATCCACATGGGTTCAGCCCAACATTTGTTACAAGGCCTGGCCGAATACACTGTTACGGACAGTGCACCCCCTGAAACCCATCACATGGGCTCTATGGGCCCAACACTTACCCTAAGTGGTTTCTGGGCCAAACCACCTTATAACACTCATGGACTGTGGGCAGATGCAAGATTAGCCCATCAAGTATTACCCTCAATGGCCTAACACTTAACCTCTTAGCCCATAATGATCATACACTGCCCGACAAGAGAGGACCTCTCCCTCGGCTGCAAGGAACAGTGCTGCACTCTCTGCTCACATGGATCCTGGGAATTAAAACCTTTTGTAAACGTTTGGAAACCACCCTCCATAGATAACCATCTATATTGAACTCTTGCTTTTGCAAATACCTATGCACTTGTCTTTTCTTTATCAGCAACGATAATAGAATAATATACTTGTAAAAAAACAATATCAGAATAATTGTTATTAGAAATAATAATCCTATACACGACAAAGGTGCTCTAAAACAAGAATAGATGAAGAGTAGCCCCATCAACAAATAATATGTTGACTCCAAAGACTTTGAACTGCATTAGCAGATACAATAACTTGCATTCTTGTACTCAATTGAATCTCAAAACAAAGTGTTTAGCCTTTCAAATAGGATGTCTCAGGATCCAAGGCCCCTTTCCTTTACTCACCATCACCTTACATATACAATAACTTGCATTCCAATATCATGGATGATGGAGGGTGATTTGGCCCGACCTAATAATAGAGGGACACGTGGACACAACCTAGCTTGCAGAACGACAATTCATCTCAAATCTACGACAAACTGAGCTCGGATAACCGAACCACCTCAGGGTAGGTTCACCTCGGAAGCAAATCCACTTCGGGGCACGATTGCATCAAGGTCACCTCGGTTACCAATCACCTCAGTGTTCGTAACAGGTCAGACCTGGGGGGCATCTGTTCGGGTAATATTGACCGACCTCCACTTGCTGACCTCGAAGGTCTCGTCACCGGATTCCATGTTTCACGAGATCACGCTTCGTAACGGCTAGCCTAATCTCCTCCGACCGATTCGGACGGCAACGATATGCCTTATCGGCTGGCGATGTCATCTCCTATTAATCTAGTAACGGGCCACATTACAACAAGAATCCTGGAACCACTCCAAAAAACTCGTGAGGACTCCAGTATATAAAGACCTCAACCCTTTGGGGGCGAAGTTACGTGCAATTATTGCTTACTAGCTCTCTTGCTTTCTGATCACTTTCAGCTCGCGCATACTGACTTAAGCATCAGAGCGAGCTCATCAGGTAAGCACTCCTGAGTTCTCTAATTCTCTCTGTGTAGATCCATCTAGCCCGTCGTCTGCAGGAAGCCGAGTCATCTCTAGCTAGGAGTAGCCAGAATGCACAGCATCAATTGGCGTCGTCTGTGGGAAGCGCTTCGAAAAGCCCTTTTCCACCAAGCATCCTAAACTCATCTTCAATGGCATCTTCCAGTAACACCGGACAAAACGCCGACATGAACAGTTTTGGGGGGCAACTTCAGGTACCAACTGTCTGTATTGGACAGTTCACCATACCTCTCTCTGCAGACGGGATCCCCACTCTCAATGTGTCTCAAGTTCTTGCACCGGTGAATGCCCCACTTCCTCTGACGGTGGGTGCAACCTTTGCCGAACCTTCTATCATCCCCCCGGCGGTCGAACAGAATCAATTGGATGACCTGGTGCACTGCATGCGGGCCATGCAAGCCCAAATGCAACAGGTCCAGCAGTTTCAAATGTATCAGCATCAAGTCCTACACCACATCTATCAGCAGTAGTACCAACAACATTTTCCCCCACTGTCGCAGAATCAGCAGACTCAGCAGCTGGTTCCACCTCGGCATCCGGCCATACCGCAAGCCAGGCCTCACCGCCAGAGCGAGCGCCCTCCTCACCGAGGAGAGACCTCCCAAGTCTAGAACCCTCACGAGAGCTAGGTCTTGTCCCGTGGCTGAAGGAATAGGAAATCCATCACATGGACGCCCAAAGCTTGCGGAATAAGGGGGCGAATTTCAAAAAATTTTCTCTCCCTTCAACTGGGAATCGAATTCCCTATTTAGAAAATCATATATTCAAGGATCATTCTTGAACCATAAACTGAACCAGATTTGAACCAAAAGGAGTAGGGAGAGATAATACCTGATACAGAGAAACAATATCTCTCAATGGAGGTGTTCACGCCCAAGGTAGGATCCAAAATCTGCTCCCACTGAAGATGGTGCAATGCTAGGTGGAGCAGAATCAGCAATGTTCTTCCAAAAGAACTTGATCACCCACTCAGATGAATTCTCAGACTATCCCAACATACCCAGGTTTTGACCCCCGCTAAGGATCTCACTGATTGGTACATCAAAGACAACCCAATCTGACACCTAGTGCAGTATCATAGTCGAGTCTAGGGGTCGGGTGTAACTTTCCAGTTTTTGCCCATCAATCTCCAAGGTCCAGGGCAATACTGGAAATCTGGTCCAGTTCAAAGATTCAATTAATCCCACACTGTATGTGCCTAGGGTCTCACCCCGGTAGCTGAGACATGCCACCCCAACCGACTTGGTGGCACCACAGTGTTAGCCTTGTCAGGATAAGTCTCCCCAGACCGACCCACTGGATGTGAACATTCTAAACTAACATGAGTCTCATTAAGTGTCCAGTTTAAGGGTATTACACAGAAACATACCAAGGAAACATGAATCAAATATGCACTTTTATTCATTTACAATAAACTCATAAAGTACATCATTTTGATTGAAGCTAAGGGCATACAAAACTATCTAACAACGGCAAGAGGGAGAGACAGGCTACTCCTCCTGCCTCCTAACATGTGAATAGGTCAGGAGATGCCCAGCCTGCCAAGGCCGTATCACCTCGGCCCTCTCAGTTAGAAGTTCTGTTGGCAGAAAACTGATTCGGGGTCCTGGGCGTAGATTCCAGACTAGGCCCCTCAGTTCACAATAGCCGCCGTCAACAGTCTAAGCAACTCCCCGCAAGAACCATGCTTGATAACACTGAAGCCAGTAGCACTAACGCAGAGCCAATGAAGAAGCAACAAAAGTGGCATCGCAAGGCTTGCCGAGCTACAACCCAAAGCCAGCCCGACTAGCCCAAAGGAAGAGGCGAGCTCGGGAACAATGAAGACTACCCCACTTCTCTCTGTACCATCTCCCCTATCTCCCGAGCTCCTGGCAATTCCAATGCCCATGGATTTCAAAGTACCTCCCCTGGACAAGTATGACAGGTCGTTCGTTCTGAATGACATGTTGACTCATTTCAATCACAGATGCACCTAGCCGGGGCGAATGAACCCTGCATGTGTGTACCTTTCTCCACCACCTTTAAAGGAGTAGCTCGCACATGGTATAGAAACTTTGCGCTCGGGACAATTAAGAGTTGGGCGCAGTTCGTGCAAATTTTTACCTCGCACTTCATCACAAGCAAGAGGTGTCCAAGGTTCTAGGAAAGCTTGCTCGGCATAATCTAGAGGTAGGGAGAATCTATCCGAAGTTACATCATGAGATTCAATGATGCATGCCTGCAGATCCCTGATCTAGATCCCATCGTGAGGCTTACAGCGGCCAAAAGAGGTATCACCCATAAAGAGTTCAAGTGGCACGTGGTTGCCAACAAACCAAAAGATGTTACTGAGTTCCTCAAGCTCGCCGACCAATTCATCGGAACAGAGGAAGAGATGAACCAGAAGAGTGAGAATCCGCCAGAGAAGAGGAAAAGAGATGGTAATACCTCAACTAACGGGGACAACAAGAGGAAGAAGGATGAGCCAGCCCGAGGAGGAGGAAAATTGGGTCAGCCTTTCCAAGCTCCTCCAGTTGAAAGAACAAACTACATGACCTTGAACGCGAAGCGAGCAGAAATCCTCTTGGTGATTTAGGACGCTTCTTACGTGAAGTGGCCACCCTGGATGAGAGGAGATCTAAACACCGGAAATAGAAATGTATATTGCCACTTCCATAGAGATCACGGTCATAGCACCAAGAATTGTAAGAACCTCCATGATGAGATAGAAGAACTCATCTGTCGCGGATATTTGAACAACTTTGTATTAAATTATAATAAAAATCAAACAGGTCGGCAAGGGGAGGAAGGTAGAGATGCTCCCGAGTCCAGCAACAGGGAGAACGAGCAGCCGTAGAGACAACTGCCCGAAGAAAGGCCAGTTCGAGGGGTAATACATATGATCACTAGCGGATCGATTATCGCGGGCTGCACTTTAGCCGCGGCAAAGACATCAGCTCGTGAGATTGAAAGAGAAGAACAGATTCCTCTGAAGCGGCCGAGGGTAGAAGAGCCCATTTTCTTCACCGAAGATGATGTGCACAGAGTCCAGTACCCCCATGATGACGTGCTTGTCATAAGGATAAGAATTAATGATTTCGAGGTGAAGTGCATCCTATTCGACTCAGGCAGCTTGGTGGACATACTCTTCAAAGATGCATTCGACAAGCTATAATTCCAGGAGAGCGACATCAAGCCCACGAACACCCCCTTGGTAGGGTTCAGTGGAGAGGAAGTCAGGACCCTGGGAAGAGTTACAGTACCTGTGGAGGTCGGTACTTGTCCTATTATAGCGAGATTCAATCACACTTTCCTAGTGGTCGCGACTCCCTTCCTGTACAACGCCATAATAGGTCGACCTATCACCCACGCTCTTCGTGCAGTGGTGTCCACCTATTATCTGGCCATAATGTTCCCCACGGACTTTGGAGTAGGGGTAGCGCGAGACGGCCAGCTCGAGTCTCACAAATGCTACGTTGTTGCCCTCAAAGGGAAAGCCAAGGTAGCAAACAACCTCGAGTTAGAGTGACCTACGGAGTACCATGAGGAGTGAGCTTCACCAATAGAGGAGACAGTCTCTATACCCGTTTCAGTAGAAAATCCAGCCAGGACTCTCCAAATCGGTGCATCGATTAAGGAGCCTCTATGTTCTCAGCTAGTAAGCTTCTTACTTCAAAACTTAAATGTTTTTGCATGGTCTGCGGTAGAGATGCCCGGCATAGACCCTAGAATAATCACTCACAAACTGAACACTGATCCTGTAGTTAGGCCCGTTAGACAGAAGAAATGCAAACTAGCCCTGGAGCGTTGGAGAGCAGTCGATGAGGAAGTCGGGAAGCTTCTCACAACCGATTTCATCAGGGAGGTCCATTACTCGAGCTGGGTGGCTAACCCCGTTCTGGTAAAAAAGGCCAATGGTAAGTGGCGCATGTGCATTGACTATACCAACCTGAATCGAGCTTGCCCGAAGGACTATTTTCCACTTCCCAAAATTGACCGCTTGGTGGATGCGACCTCAGGGCACGAGTTGTTGAGCTTCCTGGATGCTTATTCAGGCTACAACCAGATCAGGATGGACCTTGCTGATGAGGAAAAAATGGCCTTCATAACCGAGCTGGGCGTGTATTGCTACAAGGTCATGCCCTTTGGATTGAAAAATGCCGAGGCAACATTTCAAAGACTTGTAAACCGACTGTTTGAGCCGTTAATTGGCAAAAAAGTAAAGTGTTATGTAGATGACATGGTCATCAAAACTCAATTTTCAAATGATTTAATAAAAGACTTACATTTTGTTTTCAAAAAAAAAACGAGGTGAAGCCGAAGGTAGAACACTTACCACCATGCAGTGACTCGAGGCCAGTCCCAGAAGCCGCCTCGGGAGCATCTCAACCCAGCGTGCGACCTCTTTTGGAAAGATAGCGTCCCGGCTCTTCTGCACCATGTACATATGGTTTGTAATGCTCTCCCCCTCAGTAGCAGGAGCGAGCTCTGGCTCATCAGCGGGCCCTTCTGGCGCAGGTGTATCCTCCGGCTCCTAAGGGTGGGCCTCCTCCTTGCAGTCCTCCATTGCCACCACCTCGAGGTCCATGGGTTGGGCCTCCTCCCTTGAGAGTTTGGTGGAGATCGGTCAGCAACCTAGGCCTCGGCTACTTCAGATGTCGAAGTCTCCTCCCGATGGAGCCTCTTTGCAGCCTTTCGTTTCTTCCCCTTCCGGGAGATCATAATAAGGTTTCCTGCATCAACCTCTGGCATCGTAGCTGCAAAAAATAGATAGTTAGTCCGAAAACTTAAAGGGTGCTTTGAAGCAAGTATTTGAAAAGAAACCTACCAAGAGGGCTCAAAACAGCTCGCACCAGTGCCTCCTCGACCAAGAAGCTCTTCATCTCGAGGCTGAGGTCCCTCCAAGAGTTAATCACCACCCTGGTCTCCGCGTCCAAGATCACCCCAGGGTCCTGGGTTTCCACCCTCCAATGAGTTGGGAAAGACCACCCCTTCGGGTTATGGACGATGAGGTACCATCTTTTCTAGGGTGGAACCTTTTTGGGCAATTGGACAGGATTTTGAGTCCAAACCTGGGGGAGATGTAATAGCTTTGTCATACGTCCCTGCATAGACAGGCCGAGTTTCGCTTGATCGCGTAGATCGAGCTAAAGATATCAAGGGATAAGGGTCGGTTATAGGCATGGAACAAGGTAATGGTACCAACTATGTTCCGAATAGAGTTCGGATGAAGTTGGTCGATGGTGACGTTATAGAACCTAACAACTTCTATTAGAAAGGGATGAAGAGGGAAGCGTAGCCCTACCGCGAGCTACTCCTCAAAAACAACAACCTCGTTGTGGTCATGATCCCAAGGGTACTGACCTAGTGGAAGACTGAAGACTAAGTTATCAGGAAAGCGATACCGAGACGCTAGGTACAGCAACCTGTCCGAAGACAGTTTGGAAGGCCCATCATTAGGCTTTCGACCTTGAGAGGAAATTGGGGCCTTTGACCTGGAGGATGGACCCTCTTCCTGGGCTTCGGTCTCCCAGAGCCGAGGCAGCCAAACTTCGGGGTCAGAGGTTCCCTCTATAGATCGGAGAGGGGAGGCACCCTGCCGTGGGATGACTTCCCCAGCAAGAACAACGGTGCCCTCCTCGCTAACACTATCTACAAGTCTATCTACGCTAGAACTTGACATAATTGGAAAACAGGGAAAAAGCTAAAGAAGGGAGACTCAACGAAAACAAGGAACGAAGTGGGAAGCAGAAAAGAAAACCGATAGTCTTGCAATAGTATGTCTCAGGATCCAACCTCACTTCCTATGGTCCCCAAATATGTCAAAACAAATATTTCTATCATTTCACCAAGTTAGTTTTATTATTGGTGGTTATACTGATTAACATTACTAATGATGTTATCTGCAATGTTAAAGATGTCAATGGAGAAGGGGAAGTGTAGAAAGAAATTAGACGATTTAATCAGGAAACTATGAATATGATTTATGACAAATAGAATTTTTAGTGATGATAGGAAGGATGGTGAGGGTGGAAGTTTGAAAAATAAAAATATAAAGCACCAAAAACAAGAAAAAAGAAATCTTAAAAAGCATGTTCCTCCTATTAAAACCACAAAAAGCAATTACACTTGTAAGCTTATTGGTACTCATTTCAAGCCATATCTAAATTCACTCTTATCATCTAGTTCACTTCCCTGAATACATGAAAAAAATGGAAGAGACATCAGTATTTATGCAAAATTTGCTATTTTCATCTTGATTTAACAAATTGGAAATGGGTAAAACATGAAAGCGGGAAAATGACTTTGACAAGCTAATTCAACACATATTAAAAGATAATTTTCCTAGAAAAAACAACATGATATGATGATTCTTTTACTCATTCATTGGCAGATTTTCTGTTAGATTACCCTTAGATGGAGAAAATAACTCATGGTTTCTTTTTACCAATTACAAAAGGTCGGGATTTTAGATCTAAGAAATAGAAAAAGGGTAGCAAGGGCTGACACAATTACCCAAATCTAAGAAATACAAATGCAAAAATGACAAGACCAAAGGAATACAAATCCAGATAAAAAAAAACCTATATTGAAAGGAATATGGATTAATTGAATAAAAAATCCGTATATAAGAAAATCTAAGAACCAAAATAAAAAACATACATATTTGTATATATAACTTTTATATAGATATTTTGCATACATATTTACATATAAACAAATATATGTATATATATTTGCATAAATACATTTATATATGTATAATTTTAGAGTGGGTCCATTGACCAACCCGAGTGCATCAAATTACAAGACGGGATAGGCTTGAGTTGGGAAAATTGGGCTTGACCTCAGGCTTGGGCCGAGCTCAGGCCTTAAGCCCAAATTTTAGGACCGGGCCTGGGTTGACCATAAACCCGATCCAACCCGCCCGACTTGCACCCCTACCACTACCATTGTTTCCACTCCCTCTCTCTCCCTGCCCCTCTACCTTTTTCTTCTTCTTCTTCTTCTTCTTCTCTCATTGTTTGTTCTCCTTGTAACAGGTTCGAATGCAGAACACAGGACGCTCCCAAGCATCTCAATTGCCCCCATCTCACAACGAACAAGAAGAAAATACACACCGAGGCAAATCTAGACGTTGTCCTTCAGATTTGAGGGAATGATGTCAACTCATTTCAGATCTAAAGACAACCCAAAATATATTTGTTTTTTTTTATTGTGGTTTTCTTATATCTTTAATTTCTTTTTTGTGTTATGGTGCTTAGATCTATGATTTGGTTTGTATTTAATAGATCTATGATTGAGCTGGGCTCGGGCTAGGCCCGAGCCTGACCTGAAAAATAAAAAAGCCCAACTTTTTGGGCTCAAACCAAGCCCATCCTGTGTAAAATTCCGGGTTTGGCCCGCCCAAGTTGCACCCCTAGGTAGTGGATGGTGCTGGCGAACAAAACTCGATGGTGAAGTAAACTTGACGATGCTAGAGGCAAAAGAGTCGTTGCTTTTACATCGAGATTACTTTTGGTCGAGTTTTACATCGAAAAAATCAATGTATTTTATACATCGATTGTTGGAGTAAAAGGCCTTAGAAAGTGAGGTTTTACACTGATACTCGATGTATTTTTACATCCCATCCAAACTGTTGCAAAACTGGACCGTAGTGTAAAAGTACACCGAACCGGCTTTTAGATCACATCCAAACGTAGCCCAAAGAATAAATAAAACGATATGAAAAAGGGAATGATGTTACACACCTGAATCGATAAGTGACGAGCATAAAAATGTTCAACTGTTTCGGTGGCATCGCTAAGGCTATTGCAGACATAGCTATTCATCAAGCAACTCTTGATCTTGTTCCAGTTTTTGTTGTTGTTAACTCTCTTCTACAACTAATTTGAATAGTCCCCCTGTTTATAATTCTAATACCCATTATCTGAGAGAACCTTTCTTGCACTCTTGTTAGTCATCCGAGAGAACAATGAGGAGGAACATCACGCATAGGTAAATCCAGAAAAGCCATGAGACCCTGTAGCATGCACCTATGAGTTTGGCGAGAGACACCAACATGAGAAACACCCCAGAGTGATAATGAATTTCTCGAGGAACTTCTCAATCAGTGTTTGCTCTGTTTGCCAGTCATATTCCACCTCCCAAGATCGGAATCGAGAACAAAAAGACCACAAAGTTCAGAATTCCGATTAAGTCATTACGCACTTGGAACAACTTTCCTCATTCTCGAAAATATGAATCCATCTACTACAAAAGCAGCTGAGATTAAAGAAAACATAGTTGGAAGAGAGATAGATCAACGACGAATTGAAAGGAATATATATAATTATTGTTCACGACTCGGGACTTTCGTCGATTCAAAGTTTGTTCATATGGTGATTTTATAAAAGGACGGGGAATACCTCCGATGTATTTGCTAGAACGGTTGTCGTCGTCGGTCTTCTCTCCAACTCCAAGTTCAGATGGGGAGTAGCGGGGAGAGATTTTGGTTTTGGGTGAAATTTGGAGCCCAAGGGACAAGCTAACCAGCCATCCCGTTATGCTCCGCACGCGCAGAGGGGGAACTCGTGCAGGAGGACATTTGGCGCCATTCGATTGTGTGGGGCGCCTGGTCGTGGGGTGGGACGCAGATTTGAAATCGGAGGATTCGAACGCGCAGTGGCCCAAACTTCTTTTCTTTTCCCTTTTTTCCTGCTTTCCCTCCATCTGCATCTTAATTTCGAGAATAAATTAAATAAAAATTTATTCTGATTCTCACGAATAACAAACTTCTCATCGACGTAAGGATCGTAACAATCATTCTTCTGTCTCTGTATCCTTAAAAGGCAGACGTGAAAGTGAATCTCCGCCTCTAGTTCTCTCTCTCTCTCTTATCACATCTCTTTTTTTTGAACCTCCAATATTAAAAACAAATAAATCGAAAAATCTCTGTAACTAAACTTCCACAGTTCCACCGATACTAGTGATTTTGATCTCTTCAGGTAAACTACTCGAGATTCGAGGCCCAAAAATAGGGTTAGGGTTTCTGTTTTCGCTATCTATGATGGATGCTTTTCCTTACCAAGAAACGCTCGTTGCTCGTTCTTTGTCTGCAGATTCAAAATTTAGAAGTGAATACCGCTACTAGAGCTATATAGTGTCATTTCTTTCTTTTCGGACTTATGTTGAATCTTTCGGTAGCGCCTTCTGTTTGTGGAATATTTCCCAAGGCTAAGGTTTATTCTACTTCGTCTGTTCCTTCATTGATGGTTTCTCCGATTTCTTGTTCTTTTTCGATCGGGTCGAACAACTATTCGTCCTGGAAGGTTGCGATGGCTGAGTTGGTGGATGATAAAGAATCCACTGGTAAGCGGGGCATTCTGGGAAGTGCGGCGGTTCTTGCCTCGGATTCAGGGGCGGAGAAGGAAGTCGGTCATTCACGGACATTTCTTGATGTTCGAAGTGAAGAAGGTTGGTAATTTGGGTTCATTTTCTCCAGGAGTATAGAATGTGATACGTGACTTAGGAGAACTCACCCCTAAAAGCTGGCTGTTAGACGGAGGGAACCCAAGCACATATATACCCCACAACAGCATCCCATTCTACCTACCGATATGGGATACCTCACATTAGCATCCCATACTACCAACATAAGACAACTGGATCGTAACAGAATGACTTTGTTCTGTCTCCTGTTCTTTACGAATTACGAGTATTGAATTCTTAACAGTACAAAAGTATGGAAACTGAAACGTAGGCCAGAATTAATCTTCCTGTGTTTGTAACAACTTGAAGTGCTTACCATCTATAACTGCTACTGCATTGATTTTCTAGGCTTTGGTTATTTTTGGAATGACGACGGTAGGAAAAATCTCTGGATAATCTGTGGATGGGAATAGAATATGACATATAGGAAAGATGCCTTAATGGTAGGAATACAACGCGTAAGATTTTAAATCCCATTATTTGTACTTAATTCCTTGTTTACTGTAGTTCTTTATTTGAATCCTGGTAACCGATTGGGTAGATTTATCTGGGGTTAGAAGTGATGCTATTTGAAGCTTTGGTCCACATTGATTTTCTAGAAGAGAATAATAATGAATAGTGAATTTATTGCTTTAGTTTGACAATGGCAGACGATTGCATGTGCAATGCACATCAGTGCCAAATAAGCAGAGATTTGATCAATTGTTGATTACAAAGAAACTGTGTATACGTTTTTAATTTTTGGTCAGAATATGGTCAACTGTTTTCAAAATACATAAACTGTTTATTCTGCTTTCAACAAGTGCAATATCATGCAATCACTGCTTGGGCCTAAAGTGAACAATTAGATCCATTCTGTCTGACAGTCCTAATCTATATTTGTAATTTTGGTAGACTGTTTACAGATTATTAAATGGGAGTGTTTTGAGTAGGAGTGATCATTTCTAGCCTGGCCCATCCTACAAACTATTTCAATACAACATGTATATGTGTTTTATTATATTATAAAAATATCATAATATATGGTGCCTGATGTTTGCTGATGACATAGCATTAATTGATGAAACTAATGAGGGGTTAAATGCAAAATTAGGTTTATGGGAAACTACATTAGAAACAATAGGTTTTAAAATAAGGACTAAAACAGAACATATGCAATGTAAATTTAATAATAGTAAGAGTGCAAGGTACACTTTGGATCGGAAACCTAGGGATAACCCAATGTGACCTCTTCTGTTACCTTGGTTCAATAATCCATACAAAGGAGAGATTGAAGAGGATGTTGTTCATAGAATTAGATCAGGATGTGCAAAATGGAGGGGTGTATTTGGAATCTCATGTGATTGGTGAACATCACTTTGGCTAAAAGGAAAATTCTATAGAAGGAAAATAACTATACTTTGATTTATCAAAAAAAAAAAAAACAATATTTTGGTATTTAGGTGATGAAAATAAGTTCTTGGTTGGCCTATCAAGAAAAGGACTTAGCAGGCATGACAGTCACCCTGCCATTCCAAGTACTTTCAATCTTAGCATTGAGAATAGAGGCTGCCAAAATAAAATGTATTTATTTTAAACACCCTGCTATTCCAAGTAATTCAATTAGACAATCTCATGACAGTCACCATAATGTTAGATTTTTCGAACTTCATTGGGTTGAGCCATTGAGGTTGGGATATGTTCTCTAATTTGTAGAAATGACATCATTATTTTTGTTATGAGTTAGGTGTGATATATGTTAGCCTTAGAAGCAGTATCAACTTCTTTCAGTGGTTCTCTGGTCTCAGTCTCAGTGACTTTTAATAAATGCTCTATATGGGGGATAAACATGGAAGAGATTGGAATGGAGAATTTTGTGTCTGCTTGTGTTGGAAGGCTGTCGGTAGCTCTTTAATACCTTGGTTCTCCTTGGTGCTAACCCTTGATCCGTGGATTTCTGGGCTTTTGATTGAGAATATTGCAAAATTGTCTTGTTGAAAGAGAAAACATCTTCTTTTGGTGCACCAAAATTTATAATTCTTACAAAACAGACCATTTTGATTCATCAGATGCAACTCTCCTTCCTTGTGATCATCTATTAAGTATGATGTTCGGATTATGGACTATGTAGTACTAGTAGGTTTTATCAGGACAATGGTTGGGAATTTGAGTGTAGTAAACATTGTTAAGCAAGTATTGCAAACTAATGAGTATACACATCCTATTAGCTTTTGCAAAGGTAAAATAGTTTCACTCTGTATCACTCTCTAATGGTAACTAATCTCTATTATATTTTTAACTTTCTGCTTTTGGCTGATGTTGGGCTTTTAGTTCTCTGAACATCCTAGGGAGCATGAGATAGATGAGGTGCTGTCTTTTACAGAGTTCCTTAGATGCATCTTCCCTTGTATGAATAATCATGATAGAAGGTTGTGAGTTATTGAGTCAAGAAGGTAGTTCTCTTGCTCATCCTTTAGAGTTGTTTACAAAAGGCTTCAAGGGTTAGCTAAAGCCTTCTGGAATGGTTCCTCCTAGTCCCCTTCTCTTGGATAAGGGCATTAGGGTGGGAAGTAGTTCATAGAAAGATAAAAACTTGTCAAATGCTCCAGAGGCAAAGCTTATGAAAAAAGAAAAAAAAAAAGATCCAGAGGAGAAGTGCAACATTTTTTCTCATGTTTGTGTCTTGCATATGCCCAGAGGGAGGCAATGGAGCACCTTATGTTTTCTTACACTGTCTTTTGCGTTTTTCTGTAAACATTTCTTGGCACTATTTGACATGCAAGGCTTTATAGTTAAGGATATTGGGGCCTTTTGTAAGGAGGAGAGTGCCAGTCTATTCCATGATTATAATCAATATATTGTTGATATTTTTGACTTGATTATGGTCTAGGTTTCTCATTGGATTATGCGCCTTGAGTTGTTTGGGGGGCCATTATATTATTTGTTTGTGAGAGAGTTGCTTGCTAATGTGCTAATCTAGATTGTCTCCCCTGTTTCTGGTTCCCCTTTAAAAAGAGTGTCATCAAAATCTACTGAAATTGAGGGCCCTCTAGTATTGTAGGTATTTCTGGGTTTGTTTTGATTTAGAAGTCTGGCCCCATAAGGGTGGGTGGTTTAAATGGATGCTTTCTTATATCATTTGGAAAGCACAACTCTTTTTGATTGGAGGCTTTCTTAACTCATTTGGGAAACACAAGTCTTGGACTTCAACTTCATATTTATTAAATGGACTGTTGGAGCTGTCAATGCCATTGCAACTATGATTTTCATCAAGCTGAGTTTTGTTGAGTATTTAGGTTTGTCATATAGCCCCTGCTTTTCTGAGTTTAGCTCCAATATCTGATGAGGGAAGTTAAGATTGCTTGGTGTGCACAAAGGACTACTTAGTGGACCAATAAGAAGTATTGATCTATTTCAAGTTGATACTTCTAGAACACCTAAAGGTAGGCTGAAAGGCTTATTTTGAGTGAACTGATGAAATAAGATTCATTTATGTGACCCCAAATAATTGGCATAAGGCTTCATTGAGTTAACTTGATTCATATGGTTTTACTATTTTTGTGCAATACTTATTTAACCTCTTATTGTCCTATAACTTTTTTTTTGCTGCTTTGGTCTATTTTTAATGTTCGCTATATTCTAAACTCTAACAGGCACTGTATCTATGCAATTTAACTCTTGGAAATACCAATTGTCACACCTAGAATCTGAGTATCTAATTGTGGCCTGTCTTCAAATTGAAGGGATGATAGATCCATCGTATGAACGCCCAAATTTTGCAGAATTAGGTGGGCGAATTTCAAAAAAAAATTTCTCTCCCTTCAACTGGGAATCGCATTCCCTATTTAGAAAATCATATTTTCAAGGATCAATCTTGAACCATAAACTAAACCAGATCTGAACAAAAATAGTAAGAGAGGATTATACCTGATACGGAGAAATAATATCTCCCAAGGAAGGTGTTCACGCCCAAGGAAGGATCCAAAGACTGCTCCCACTGAAGATGGCGTAGTGTAGGATGGAGCAGAATCAACAGTGTTCTTCTCCAAGAACCTAGTCCTTCGCAAAAAATAGCAGGATGGCACATGAGCATAGCTTTTTATCAGTCCCTTTACAAGGAATTGATACCAAGATCGAATTTTGATTTCTTCCACTGAAAAGGAGGTCGAACTAGTAGGTGAGGCGACGACAAGAAGGAGGCGACAAGAGAGAATTTTCGCAGGTATGCTGAATTCTCTCTTCTGTAATTTCAGCTCTAAAGACTTGCAGTAATCTGATGATCTTGTGATATCAAAAGGCTGCCACCCCTTTTTTCTTTTGTAACCTTAAAGGATCAGCTCCTAATCCCATTAGGAATTGCTGATCCAAATCATATTTGGATCAGACATCCCTTTAGGTGATAAGGATAGACCCTTATCTTATGTACAAATTATATCAGCCTTCTCCTAATCTCATTAGGAGGTTTTCAGATCTGAATCACATTTAGATCTGGACTCTCTGAGTGGATAGGGTTAAGACTCTATCCTATCTACTAATCCATCATAGAATTCGCCTCATATTTAACTACTTAAATTAGCCCAGTTCGAAATGGGCTTTAGGCCCATTCAGGTTATGTGCTCACTTAGCCTTTCTAACTGCTGCCCAGTTGGGCTTCCTTATATGGCGTGGGACCTAAGCATTGATCTACACATCAACCACATAGGTTCAACCCAGTCTTTGTTACAAGGCCTCGCCAAATACACTGTTATGGACATTGCACCCCCTGAAACCCATCATATGGGCACTATGGGCCCAACACTTACCCTAAGTGGCCCCTGGGCCAAGCCACCTTATAACACCCAGGGACTGTGGGCAGATGCAAGATTAGCCCATCGGGCATTATTCTCAATGGTCTTACACTTAACCTCTCAGCCCATAATGATCAAACACTGTCTAACAAGAGATGACCTCTCCCTCGGTTGCAAGGAACAGTGTTGCACTCTCTGCTTATATGGATTCTGGGAATTAAAACCTTCTTGCAAACATTTTGGAAACATAATATATATATATATATATATATATATACTTTTATATCTCATATAAAATATATTTTGCAAAGCAAATCTCAACGATTGAAATCGGCTGTCGGCAGTCTTGGTTTCCATCAGTGAGAGTGCATCCCCGATCATTACCTTTGTCCGACAAAGGGGTTGATCCTGTCACTATGATCACCCACTCAGATGAATTCTCAGACTGCCCCAATATACTTAGGTTTTGACCCCCGCTAAGGATCTCATTAATTGGTACATCAAAGATAACCCAATCCGATACCTAGTGTAGTATCATAATCGAGTCTAGGGGTCGGGTGTAACTTTCCAGTTTTGCCCATTAATCTCAAGGTCTAGGGCAATACTGGAAATCTGGTCCGGTTCAAAAATTCAATTAATCCCATACTGCATGTGCCTTGGGTCTCACCCTGGTGGCTGAGACAGGCCACCCCAACCGACTTGGTGGCACATCAGTGTCAGTCTTATCAGGATAGGTCTCCCCAGACCGACTCACTGGCTGTGAACATTCTAAACTAACACGAGTCTCATTAAGTGTCCAGTTTAAGGGTATTACACAGGAACATACCAAAAGAACATGAATCAAATATGTATTTTATTCATTTACAATAAACTCATAATGTACATCATTCTGATCGAAGCTAAGGGCATACAAAAACTGTCTAACTCAAATATGAGTAATTTCTTAAATTTTGAAGATTTACTTTTTCTTCATACAAAAACAGTATTTTCTTTGTAGAATTTGATCTCCTTCCATAATTGTTTGCTACTTTTTGTTTTGCCTTTATTCTTTATCAAAATAGATTTCCACTTCTTTTATGGCTTGTATGGACTCTCTTGATTTTCCCTAATAGAGTTGTCTATCTGTAATATTTTTTCTGGACCTAGGCAAGATAAGGACATTTTAGTCACAACAAAGTCTAAATTTATAATAGTGGGATAACAATAATGATGTTAATTTCCCTTATCAAGATTTATGTATTCTCAGTTTAATCTGTAACAATAATGATGTTGACACATGGAAATATATATTAAATTCTATCAAGAAAGCCAGCGTGCATAATCTTCGTGGTTAGTTGTTTGGATGGTTTAGTGATGTAACTGGCTAATAGAATTATGTGATGTTGCATCGATTCTCATTGAGAGGGTATTGCTTTACTACAGACAGCCTTATCTAAGCTTGTGCTTTTGAACATTTTGTAGAGTTTCGAACATCCTAATCAACTTTTGCATGCATCATGCCTTTATTTGTAAGTTATTCTGGGATGTTTGCTTTCTTGTCTTAAGTTTGACCTGTGATGGCAGAACTGCTCTTGGGAATTAGAAAGGAAGTAGAATCTGGAAGGCTTCCTCCTAGTGTTGCTGCTGGAATGGAAAAAGTATATGAGAATTATCAAAATGCGGTAAAATATCCTTCAGTACAAACAAAATTGTGTATGTGCATATTTAAAATATATATATATATATATATATATATATATATATATATATATATATGTATATATATATATATATTAAGTTTGGATTGAAGATATTGAACTGTTCAATAAAGTCATCTTGCTTGGAACAATGCCATACCTTACTACCTCTTTTTAAAATGTTTTTTTCTGGAGTTGAAATGATTAGTTAATTTCAGCTTTTAAATCTAATGTTTTTGGGGATTTTTGAAGAGAGAACTGCTGCCAGCCAAATTTGGAAAATAGGTAGATTGAGGAAAGGTATTCCACATTGGAGATTCTTAGAAGAGATATTTACTTGCAATCAAGGGTGAGAAATGGGTTGTGGAAATGGGACCTAGGTCTAAGAAGAGGGTTAAGGGAGTCGGAAATGGGGCTGGTTGATGAACTTATAACTCTCTTAGGGTTGGATCAATCTTGCTTGGGTAGCAGAATTTAGAAACCTTCTCCATCTAGTTATTTCACCTGCTCTTCTTTCTTTGATGTTCTCCTTCAGTCCTCTAACAGTGTCGGGAACTTTCCAACAAGGGAGGTTTGGTGTAGTCCTGTACCTCCAAAGATTTAGGGATTTCTGCTGGGAAGTGGTACTCCAAAAAATCAACACCTTGGATTTTCTGTAAAGAAAAAGGCCAAACATTTGACTTTCACCACATGTTTGTAGTCTCTGCTTGGGTTCTGGTGGGACAACCACACATTTCTTATTCTCCTGTCCATTTATTCTCTTTATTTGTTCTTGGTTCTCTTCTTTCTTTGGTTGTAGGTGGACTCCTCCCATGAATGTGGTGGGTCTCTTTGACCCACATTTCTTCAGGCAATCCAAGAAACACGGAAGGGTCATGTGGAGAGCTACAAAAGCAGTTATACTTTGATCAATTTGGGAGGAAAGAAACAATAGATTTTTTAAGAATGAGTATAGATCCAAGGAGGAAATTGAAGAAAGCATAACGATTAAGGTGATTCACTGGCTGAAAACATTGGATCTGTTTACGGATGTCTTAGCTGATGATATCTACAGGAATTGGGGTGCTGTGGCAGGTACTGCTCCTTTCAAGCAGGTAGTACATGTAGTTTGGACTCTGCCAACACAACAATGGGTGAAGCTGAACTTTGATGGAAGCTCTATAGGTAACCCAGGTCCTTCATGTATATGGGGTGTATTCAGAGATGGAGAAGGCAGAATAGCGACTATGTATTCAGGCCCAATAGGGATGGGAGATTCCTTGAGAGCAGAGGTCATGGTGCTGCTTCAAGGGGTAAGATTTTCCAAACAGTTAGGGCTACACCAAATGTAGAAGGGGATTCCAAATTGGTAATTGAATGGATGCAATCAGGTTGTTTGGGAGCCTGGATACGTAGACAGCTCATAAGGGAAATTTTCATTGTCATAAGGGAGATGGATGTTTGCTTTAAGTGGATAAGAAGATCAGTTAATGGGCTAGAAAATACTTTAGCAAAACAGGGGGCAGTTAGGGAGAACTCGTTTTGGGCAGCTTTATAATTCATCTTGTATTGGTTCAACACCCTACACTAGGGGTTGATGTCTCTTTTTTGCTCTTTGCTTAAAAATCTCATTAATGAAGTTACCGTTTCCAATAAAAAAAGGTTGGTGGAAGAAAGGGATGGGATGGCAGATTCTTTCATGGTGTGTGTTGCATGGACTCTTCTAAATGGATGACATGCCAATGTTGGACATGCTTTGGAGTGTCTGACACTCCGCAGATACTTGGGGACACTTCTATGTAACATTTCCTTTTTATCTCTTGGCTTATTTGACGTAAATGAGTAGTTGATTGTCATTTTTTCTAATTAAAATTAATTGGTAAGTGCTAACAAAGGTGACATTTTGTACCTCCTTTTACAGGTATGAACTATTTTAATATTATATATTTTCCCATATATATGCCCAAGAGTTTGTTGTTTCTCATCTTGCTGATTCAGACTCTTGGACATGTGTCGGATTCTGAATCATGTGTTGAAGTCCATACTTGCATAGTCACTTGTGGCAGGACAGGGAGGAATTTATAGCTTGACTCTTGCTTGAAGGAGAGGAAGAAAAATATAAGGAAGAGCCTGAAGATGCTATACTCTTCATATTTTAATTCCCTTTGTTGTTTACTGTTTCAGAGCTAAAATTGAGTTTGTGGGTTGGTGTTATCCCAAAAGATAAAATGTGATGGTGAGAGAGACTCTTCAAGAGGAAGGGGTTGGGGAGATTGTCTTTAACTTGGATAAGGATATTGCCTAGGTTTGGATGAATTCAATATGGGTTTCTTTCAGGCTTATAGTGCAGATTTATTATAAGTTTATGGGTAATTCTGTCATAGAAATCATTATTAAGAGTTTAAATGTAACACTTATTTTCCTCATCCCCAAGAAAGGAGTCATAGAAACTAAAGGCTTTGGTTGAATCAGTTTTGAGGCTTGCGCTTATAACCTTATTATCATTCCAGCTCAAGGTGCTTTTGTAAGGGTATACCATATACAGATTTTGGATTAGATCTTGATAGCTAATCAGTGTGAATGATATGTACAAATTGCGGAAATTTGGAGTTGATTATGATGATGTTGATGAGGGATTTTGGAACAGATCTTGATAGCTAATCAGTGTGGATGATATGAACAAATTGTTTTGAAAATTTGGATATGATTATGATGATGTTGATGGGGGAATTTGGATTTCACTCCGAAGGTCCAGTTTTGGTGGACAAGATGAGTTTGGGGATGCATCTGATCTACCTTCTTGTTGTTATTAATGTCTCCCCTAAAATCTTTCTCCCTTTTCTTTTCTCACCAATAAGGGTATCAAATAAGAGAAACCCCTCTTTATCATTTCCCACTGTTGAGTGGTGTCCTTAAAATAATGCTTAGCTAAGAAGATAGATAAAGTTTTAACTAGTATGGAGAAAGATCTTAGATGTGGAAAACATTTAAAGGTCATAAGAACCAAAGACTGGTTTACAGCAACGAGTGTTTGCCTTCCTCCTAGGGCTGAATCTGTCATATGAGTCCATCAGGGTATAGATCTTGGGTAGTAAAGACTTGCCATCAGTCCAGGAGGTGTATGCCTTGGTGCAGTCAGAAGAAAGCAGAAGAAGTGTGATGAATGGTGTAGAAGGAGAGTCAGTTGCCCTAGTTGTCCGGGGAAATTCAGATACAAATGTCGGAGGTGGCTTTAAAAGGGGTGACACTCAGAAAAAATCAGAAGATAAAAGCAAGCTTTGGTGCACTCATTGCCAGAAGAGACGACACACGAAAGATACATGCTAGGATCTCCATGGAAAACCTAAATGGGCAAAGGATTTGGGTAAGAAGTCAGCACCGGATCAGGGCAAGAAACCAGGCCAGCAGAATAAAAAAAGGTATAACTCAACTAATATGGCATCGACAGAGACCAGTCCTTCCATAACTCAAGAGAGACATCCCGGTTCTGACCCTAAGGAAGATATTATCAATTCCTTTCGTGAACATTTGGAATTGTATGGTATGACTCTCCGCCAGGTGGATTCTAGGTCTACTCTTTCTACCTCATTTGCGTCTACATCAGGTAATGCCACATCCTTCCATGTGTCATCTCATACTACTGATTCTCCTTGGATTATTGATTCTGGAGCCTCAAATCACATGACCCGTAAGTCAAACTTGTTTCAGTAGAAGATCAAGACTGTAATCAATCTTGAATCCTAATAGGTTTTAGGTTTACAAAACAGAAGAAAAGTGAGAGAAAGGTGAGAGAATAGAAGAGAAACAGGAGAACACAAGTGGTTGAAAGGAGGGACAGATTTTAATAGATCTGCCGCCGCCACTTTCTTATTATTTATAGGTTATGTTTGGTACATAATTGAAAGGACACATCTGCCCTTAGTACTTACATAATAAATAAAGTAAATAAAAGCTGAAATAAATAACAACTGAATTAACAAACAGACTCAAACTGACACTACTATAACTGAAACAAATAACTACACATGCTGTCCTACGAACATAGTGGGGACCACTATAGTGGGGCCCACATCAGTGTTCTCTACACTCCCCCTCAAGTTGGGAGTAGATATCTATCATTCCCAACTTGGATAGGTCTGTCTCTAACTTCTTCCTTGGTACAACTTTGGTGAGGATATCCGCGAGTTGCATATTAGATGTGATGTATGGAAGACACACTTCTTGTGATGTGACCCTTTCTCGCACAAAATGTCGATCAACTTCGATATTTTTAGTTCTGTCATGCTGCACTGGGTTGTGGGCTATATTAATAGCTGCTTGATTATCACAATACAACATTAAGGGCTTTTCATAGTCAATACCCAACTCTTCAAGTAGTGACTTCAGCCATAAGATTTCAGCCACTCCATTAGCCATTGACCTGTATTCTGCTTCAGCACTGGAGCGGGAAACAACACTCTGCTTCTTACTCCTCCAAGAGACAATGTTACCTCCCACAAGGGCACAATATCCAGAGGTAGACCTTCTGTCATCAACACTTCCAACCCAATTGGCATCTGTATAGACTTCCACCCTCATGTGATTATTGTTCTTGAGCAGTATACCTCTACCCGGGCATCTCTTCAAGTATGCTAATATTCTCTCTACCGCAAGAAGATGAGAAGTTCTAGGGGAGTGCATGTACTGGCTAACAACACTAACTGCATAGCTGATATCCGGCCGAGTGAGGCAGCGATATAGGAGCTTTCCAACCAACCGTTGGAACATAACTTTGTCTTCAAGAGGCTCCCCGCCCTCTGCACTAATATTGTGATTTTGTTCGTTGGGTGTATCAGCTGGCTTAACACCCAATTTTCCAGTTTCCGCCAACAGATCTAGAACGTATTTTCTCTGAGAGATAAAAATCCCCTGCTTGGATCTAGCGACCTCAATACCCAAAATGTACCGTAGTGCACCAAGATCTTTCACCTCAAACTCTTGATGATTGAGTTGTTTGAGGGACTCAATCTCATGACTGTCATTTCCTGTCACCACAATATCATCAACATATACTGCAAGTAGTGTCAGAGAGGACTCCACCCTCTTGATGAATAGTGTATGATCTGACTGGGTTTGTACATAACCAAACTTTCCAAGGGCTAATTTGAACCTATCAAACCAGACTCTAGGTGACTGCTTCAAACCATACAATGCCTTGTTTAGTCGGCAAACTTTCTTACCTATCTCTGTATCATAGAATCCAGGAGGCAATTGCATGTAAACCTCTTCCTGTAAGTCTCCATTCAGAAAGACATTTTTAACATTCATCTGAAACAAGGGCCAAGAATGATTTGCTGCAAGGGATAACAGAACTCGGATGGTGGTCATCGTGGCTACTGGGGCAAAGGTCTCCAAGTAGTCTATACCATAAGTCTGAGTGAACCCCTTTGCAACCAGCTGGGCTTTGTACCTTTCAATAGAGCCATCAGCATTATGCTTCACAGTGAACACCCATCTGCATCCCACCGATTTCTTTCCTTTTGGTGGGTCAACCAGTGCCCAAGTATTATTCTTCAACAGGGCATCCATTTCGTCTTGCATTGCATCTTTCCATTCTGAAACTGATAAGGCTTCTTGCACTGTTCTTGGAATAGGGACATCGGCAATGGAAGTGAGATAGGACCTGTAAGATGGAGACAGACGATCATAGGATAAGAACTGTGAGATGCTGTGAGTTGTAGAAGTGGTGTAATGTCGTTTCCCTTTGCGAATGGCAATAGGGAGATCAAGGTCACCCACAAGAGGGGAAGTGGCAATAGTGAGAGGTATCTCAGTAGGCTTTGGATTTGGAGCCGCAGAAGGAACTGGAGCTGGCCGGGGCTGCCGATGACTAGGATCAACCTGCCTGCATCGCCTGTGATAGACTCTCAACTCCGGCTCCCTCTAACCACCCTCACCACTACAGCCTTCATTATCTAGTGGAATAGGTAAAGGAACAACCCCAATCAAAACAACTCCACTTCTACCAGCCCCACTTCCACTCTCACTACTCTCCCCGTGAGGAAAGAAACTCAAAACAGCCCCACTCTCACTGCTCTCCCCCTGAGGAGAAACCCTAGGATAATAGGGTGTCTCCTCAAAGAAGGTGACATCCATGGAGACAAACCGTTTCCCTAAAATCGGATCATAGCAGTAATAACCCTTTTGAGTTTGTGCATAACCAAGGAAAATGCATTTGGAGGCCTTAGGTTCAAACTTGGAATGATGAGGCCTGAGAAGCTGAACGAAACAGGTACAACCAAAATGAACAACTCCTCGTCTGGGTATAGAAGGGAAAAGGGGGTTCTCATATCAAGAACCCGGGAAGGAACTCGATTAATGATATAAACTGCCGTGAGGATAGCATCACCCCAGAAGCGAATAGGTACATTGGAGGTAAACATAATGCTTCTGGCCACCTCCAAGATATGCCTATTCTTCCTTTCGGCAACGCCGTTCTGCTGTGGTGTATAAGGGCAAGTGCTCTGGTGAATAATTCCATGGCTAAGAAGGTAGGAGGTCAATGGCTGAGCAAAGTATTCCTTTGCATTATCAGATCTAAGGACTTTGATTTTGGTCCCAAATTGAGTGAGAACCATCTGATGGAAGTTTTGGGTCAGAGCAGGAACCTCATCCCGAGAACGCATAAGATAGACCCAAGAAAAACGGGTATGGTCATCAACAAATAGCAACTCTCACACCTCAACTTTGATAACTCAACAGACTCAAATAAAGTAGGAAACAGACTCTTCAAAGACTTAAAAGACAAATAACCTAATCGGTTATGCCAAAGCATAACCGAACTCACAGACTGGGAAACAAAAAACTTCTTATCCACTGACTCCTCCCGACGAGAACTCTCTCCAAGAAGATAGATCCCGTTCGTCTCACGGCCAGTTCCAATCACCTTCCTTGTCTCCAAATCCTGAAAAACACATCGGTCAGGGAAAAAAGTTACTGAACAGTTCATGTGTTTGGTAATACTACTAACTCAAAGCAGGTTAGTATCAAGCTTAGGAACATGCAAGACAGAAGATAAAGATATAGTATCCGATAACTTGATGTCCCCCTTGCCCGAAATGGAAACAAGAGAGCCATCAGCAATGGATACTCTATCTCGGCCAGAGGACAAGTGATAAGAAGTGAACAAAGATGGCAAGCTAGTCATATGGTCAGATGCACCTGAATCTATTACCCAGTAGTGGTCAGTATTACCTGGAGCTGAAGCATGGTAAGCTGAGGCTCGAGTACCTGAATGTGCAAATGCAGATGTGGCATGAGCTGACGGTGATTGAGATGGCTGAGTTGAACTCCCAACTTCCTTTTCCAACTGTATGAGGGCAGCCCGAACAGCAGCTAAAGTCTCTAGGGATGTGCCTGATGAGGATGCTGAATCAGTGTTCACGGCCACATGAGCATTACCCTTCTTATTCCTTAGTTTTGCTGGGACCAAGTGAGGATGTAGCTTCCAACAAGTATCTTTTGTGTGATTGGGTTTCTTGCAATGTTCACATACCAGATCCCTTTTATCTTCCTTCTTTCGGTTCCTTTCTGAGTCACCCCTGACTTAGGTTTAATAGCTGTCAAGGCTTGGAAAGAGGGCTGAGGCTGCATCATGACTTTTCTCTTGGTCTCTTCACTATGCACCAGGGAGTATGCTTGAGAAAGGGTCACACTATCTCTTGTCAATATCTGTTGTCGCACAATGTCATATTCTGAATTCAAAGCAGCCAGAAACTCAAATACCCTATTCGTCTCGACTTGCTTTCTGTGAGTCTGTGCATCTTTGGGACTCTCCCACTCAAGGGTCTCTAAATGGTCAATCTCATGCCACAAGGATTTCAAGGTAGAGAAGTTGACAGAAACTGGCGTCTCTCCTTGTTTAAGGCTATTCACCTCACACTTCAGTTCATAGGCTTTGGCAACATTAAGGGATTGGGAATAGGTTTCTTTCACAACATCCCATATCTCTTTGGCTGTCTTTGCCCACAAGTAATTTCGGCTGATATGTGGCTACATAGAATTATATAGCCATGCCATAACCAAATAGTCTCTTGAACCCACTTGGTGTATATTGAGTCCTCCTTGGAAGGTTCTTTCACATCTCCCAAGAGGTAACCCAGTTTTCCCCTTCCTCCAATAGCCATCATGGCTGATTGAGCCCACTCCAAATAATTTGACCCATAAAATCTCATAGTTGTAATCTGAAACCCAGTTTCAGATACACTACCATAACTGTGGTTTCCAAAACTACTTTCTCCCTGACCCTTAAACTCCATCTTTGATCAAGATTCAGTGGCTACAAACTGTTAGAGCCACTATACCAGAAAACAGAGTCAAACAAGCAGGTTTGAAATCTGATCCGAAACCTGGTCTGAAACCAACCCAAATCTGATATGAAATCAATCGCCTATCATAGTATATGCAAGGAATCAACTCAAATCTGATCTGAAATCAATCGGCATGCACAGTACCAAGCAGCCTGTCAATCTAAGATGCTATTTTCTGAAATCATTACTGTGGGGACCACTGTTGCGAGAGCAAAATTAGGGTTCAATTGTAGGTCTGAAATAAGTGCTCAGCTGCACTCTCCAAGCAGTCCGCACAAGTGGGACTTGTCGTAGGGCAATATGAAACCCAAAAAATTAATCACCTCTGAGAGGGGGGGTTGGGCCCAACAGTCAAACCCTAGAAACAAACTTAAACACAGTTCGACAAGTCAAACCCTAGAAACAAACTTGAACACAGTTCGACCCCTCCTAGATAGGTCCAACCTATCTCGACTGATTGCAGTTTCTGAAACTCAATAAAAAAAACTTACTTATGTACTTTGGTTTGCTATCTTCTAGGGTTACTTGAACCCTAACCTTCGTTGCTTCTTCCTGATTACCAACTCACTGCAAGCCGCGACAAGTCTTCAATTGCTGCGAACCTCTCCTGGTAATCTCCAAGATTCAGCCACCGAATACTACTTCAAAGCTTCCAACGCTAGCTAGTCCTCATGTGGTCGGCTGGACTAGACACACATGAAAAGCCCTAGATAGGCTCTGATACCAAGTAGAAGATCAAGACTATAATCAGTCTTGAATCCTAATAGGTTTTAGGTTTACAAAACAGAAGAAAAGTGAGAGAAAGGTGAGAGAATAGAAGAGAAACAGGAGAACACAAGTGGTTGAAAGGAGGGACTGATTCTAACAGATCTGCCGCCGCCACTTTCTTATTATTTATAGGTTATGCTTAGTACATAATGGAAATGACACATCTGCCCTTAGTACTTACATAATAAATAAAGTAAATAAAAGTTGAAATAAATAACAACTGAATTAACAAACAGATTCAAACTAACACTACTATAATTGAAACAAATAACTACACATGTTGTCCTACGAACATAGTGGGGACCACTGCAGTGGGGCCCACATCAGTATTCTCTATAGTTTTAGACATATAACCTTCTCTTTGGGAGAGATAAGGTAAGATTGGCTGATGGTTCTTTTTCTACCATAGCTGGCCGAGGCACCATACCTCTCCCACTTTGCCTTACTCTTTCTAATGTCCTGCACGTTCTGAAATTACCTATTAATTTGCTGTCCATTAGTAGTCTTACTCACTCTTTGAACTGCTCAGTCACTTTTTTTCCGTCTTCATGTGTGTTTCAGGATTTGACCTCGGGGAAGACGATTGATAGAGGAAGCATGGTGGATGGTCTCTACGTGTTGGAGAATAATGCTGGTCTAGTGGCGACTTGAGTCCACAAGTTCGTCAAGTGAGAGTCAAGCCTATTTATGGCATAGTCATTTAGGTCATCTTTCTTTTGAGTCGTTAAAAGTTATGTTCCCAAAGTTGTTTGAGTCCTTGTCAGTGAGTCAGTTACAGTGTCAAACTTGTCAGTTGAGTAAGCATTGTAGAAGTTCTTTACCTTTACGAAATAAAATATCTGAATTTCCATTTCATATTACTTATTATGATGTTTGGGGCCCTGTTACTCTACCTACTGCGGTTGGCTATAAGTATTTTGTTACTTTGATTGATGATTATTCTCGATACACTTGGGTTTACCCTATGCGATTTCAAGATGAAGTGTCACAAATTGTGAAAGATTTTCAACGCATGGTGTTCACTCAATTCCAAACGGAAATTCATATCTTCCAGTCGGACAATGCAAAGGAATATTTCCATAGTGATCTCACAAAGTTCTTTGCTTCGAGTGGGTCACTTCAGCGAAGCTCTTGTGTCAGGACACCCCAACAAAATGGTGTGGTTGAATGAAAAAACCGTCACCTTCTCGAAGTTGCTCGTGGCTTGCTGATTCATATGAATGTGCCAAAACAGTTCTGGATGGATGCAGTATTGTGTGCGACATATATCATCAATCGCATGCCCTCTCGGCTACTAGAGTATAAGGCCCCACATCAGCTCTTGTTCCCTATAGCCCTGCTGTCCACCATTCCGATGCGTGTTTTTGGGTGTCGTTGTTTTGTCCACAACCTGTCACCTACTCATGGTAAACTTGACCCTCGGGCTATTCCTTGTGTTTTTCTTGGTTACCCTTCATCTCAAAAGGGGTATCGTTGCTATGATCCCATTGCCCGCAAGTACTATGTTTCCATTGATGTCTCATTCTTTGAGAGTCAACCGTTCTTCTCAGTTTCTCCTCAGGGGGAGAGTAGGGTTGAGGAGAAACAGGCGACGACTCAGATTCAATTACCTCCTTTACCCGATCCTCCTCCGTTCCGGGTTTTTCATCGTCGCCATAAGAGCCAACAGAGTTCAAGAGCCGTGGAGCCGGACACTATGCAACCAACATCATCGGATTCACCCGAGGCAGATCCATCTCATTAGCCAGGTACACTTGCTCCCATTGCTCCTTTAAATGTTGATTCCCCTGTCACCAATGGTCTTAATATTCCTATTGCTAAGAGAAAGGGTGTTAGATCTTGTACCACTAATCATCCTATCTCTAATTTTGTGTCCTATGAGCATGTTTCACCTTCGTACCGTGCCTCTCTTTTCTGTGGATAGTGTCCCCGTTCCTAAGACCGTGGCAGAAGCTTTGTCAAAACCTGAATGGACAGATGCAATGCAGGAAGAAATTGATGCCTTACACAAAAATGGTACTTGGGAGTTGGTAAGGAACTAGTGGGGTGCAAGTGGGTGTTCACAGTGAAACACAAAGCTGATGGAACTGTTGAAAGGTACAAGGCTAGACTGGTAGCAAGAGGCTTCACACAGGTATATGGAGTGGACTATGCAGAGACTTTTGCTCTAGTAGCGAAGATGAACTCTATCCGGATTCTCTTTTCCTTGGCAGCCAATCTTGACTGGGATCTTCACCAATTGGACATCAAGAATGCCTTCTTGAATGGTGATTTGGAAGAGGAAGTGTACATGACCCAATCCCCAGGGTTCTGTGCCAAAGGCAGTGAACAAAAGGTGTGCAGGTTAAAAAAATCCCTATATGGGTTGAAACAATCACCTCGGGCTTGGTTTAGTAAGTTCCATTTAGCAGTCCAACAGATAGGATTCAAACAATGCTAGTCAGATCATACCCTGTTTGTGAAAAGAGGTGAAGGTAAAATTGCAGCTCTTATTGTGTATGTGGATGATATAGTGATCACAGGAGATTGGGAGGCTGAAATCCAGAGATTAAAAAAATTCTTAGCCACTAAATTTGAGGTGAAGGATCTAGGCCCCTTATGATACTTTCTTGGAATTGAAGTTGCCCGCTCTCACAAGGGCATCTTTATTTCCCAACGGAAGTATGTACTAGATCTACTAGAAGATACATGCAAGTTGGGTGTAAAACCATCTGATTCACCTATTGAACCTAATCACCATCTGGGAGACAGTCAGGGAGAGTTTTTGAAAGATGTAAAGATGTTCCAGAGACTCGTGGGGAGACTTTTGTATTTGTCTATGACCAGGCTTGATATTGCCTATGCAGTGGGTGTCCTTAGTCAATTCATGCACAACCCGAGGACAACTCACTTTGAGGGTGCAGAGAGGATCTTGAGATATCTCAAAATGTTTCCTGGAGCTGGTTTGTTGTTCTAGAAACAGTCACTTAAAAGTGGAAGTATATACTGATGCAGATTGGGCAGGAGCAGTCAATGATCGAAAGTCTACTAGTATGTATTGTGCCTTTGTAGGAGGAAACTTTGTCACATGGAGAAGCAAAAAACGAAGTGTGGTGGCTAGATCCAGTGCTGAAGTAGAGTATAGAGCGATGGCTCATGGGGTTGCGGTAATCATGTGGATAAGAAATCTGTTAGGTGAACTGGGTTTCACAGTAAGCAATCCAACGTCACTCTACTGTGACAATAAAGCTGCCATCAATATTGCTGCTAATCCAGTTTTGCATGACAGGATGAAACACATTGAAGTGGACAAGCATTTTATCAGAGAGAAACTTGAAAGTGGAGAAGTGTGTACACCATATGTCAGCTCGGAAGAGAAACTTGCAGATATCTTCACCAAAGGTCTTCATCATGTGCGGTACAAAGATTTGTGTGACAAGTTGGGCATGATTGACATCTATGCTCCAACTTGAGGGGGAGTGTTAGAATAATGTTAAAACAACTTAGTTGCAGATGTTAGGGCCTGTTTGGCTAATTAAAGTGTTTTTTTATTTCGTTTTTTATTTCTGTTATGTCGGTTATTGTACTTAGGGGCACAAGGGTCTTTTCCCTTGTTATTTATGTCACCCTATATATAGTAAAATAAAGACTGGCGCCGCCAGTACTGTTACATTGCAAAATCTTCTCTCTTCTCTCCTCTCTTCTCTTCTCCTCTTCTTCTCTTCTCTTCTCTTCTCTTCCTCTTATCTCTGGCCGGCCGCACTGTCAAGATCATCTACAAAAATGACAAAATATCTGTATCCATTATATGACATCATTTTATAAGGACCCCAAACATCTGAATGAATTAAAGAAAAAGGACTCGACACACAGTTATCAACCCTAGAACTAAAGGGAACACGATGGTGTTTCCCAAACTAACACGACTCACAATCCAAAATAGAAAGCTGACTCAAAGACGGGACCAAAGACTTCAAGACTTTTAGCGACGGATGACCAAATCGGCAGTGCCACTAGAGAGGAGAAAGGGATGACGGGAGAGCTGTTAAAGTTCTACCACCACCACCGTTAAGATAATACAGTCCACCAGCTTCATGCCCTCCACCAATCTTCATCCCCGTCTTGAGATCTTGAAAAACACACAAAAGGAAAAAAGGTAATGGAGCAGTTAAGTGATTTGGTCAACTTACTAATAGACATAAGATTAAAAGGCAATTTAGGAACATACAAAACTGAGGAGAGGGATACAGGATCTAGGTCAACATTACCAACACCACAAATTGAGGATGTGGAACCATTAGCAAGGGTGATAGATTGTGATGTTGAGCAATGAGATAAGGAAGAAAACACACCTGGAGTTCCAGTCATGTGATCGGAGGCTCCAGTGTCAATGATCCAGGGATTGGGTGTGGATGCTAGACAAGCCATACTTGAGTGAGTGAAAGTTGCTGTGTTCTGTTGTGATTGGATAAATCTCTCATATTCATTATGGGGAACACTCAGCATCCCCTTCACGGGACCATCTATGGATGTAGGAGGTATCTAATCAGATGAATGATTCTCCTGTCTAAAGCTGGAATTTGAGTCACTGGTCGCGACATGATTGGCCCAGGTTGAGGGTGGACCATGTAGATCATAACAATAGTTAATGGTATGTCCATCCATACCACAATGAGTGCACTTCCTCGGGCCTGAGCCACGTCCTCTACCACGGGCTCCCCCTGAATCTCTACCCCCAGTACGACCACCACCACGGTTATAAGTAGGCCCACCATTGCCACTTCGGCCATACACAGAACCACTACCACCTCCACGGCCAGACTGAGCTCCCTTAGCTCCACCTCTAGCACCACGGCCTCTCGATACAGCAAAGGAAGATCTGTCTGTGATATTAGAGTTTTCAATAGATCCGATAGAAATCCTCTGGAGTCGAGCAAATACCTCTTCTAAGGAGGGGAGAGCTGATCCTCCTAATATCTGAGCCCGTACTGGTTCATATTTAGACTTCAGTCCCACCAAAAATCTAGTCACATCAAGCTATTATCTCTGTTGTTACTGAATCTTGACATCAGAAGTGAGAGGGTAATAGACATTCAACTCATTACATATGTTTCTCATGTTGGCATAGTACTCCTCAAGACTCTGATTACCCTGTTGCAGGTTAAAGTACTCTTGATATAGCTGATACACTCTGGTTGTATTGTCCTGACCCAAATACAATTTCTTCGCATGGTCCCACACATCTTTGGCAATGTCAAGAAACCTGAAGTTTACACTAATCTTGGGTTCCATACTATTCCACAACCATGTGATGATCTGAGCATCCTCTTGCTCCCAGTCTTCATAGTCGTGAGAGTCAGTGGGGGGTTTCTCCTCTCTTATGTGTTTTACCTTCTTCTTTGCCTTCAGAAAGACTTCGACGGATTTATCCCAAGGCACATAATTCTCTCCATTTAGTTTAATGGAGGTCATCTAAACATTCAGGTAGTCTGTAGGCACCATCACATTAGGTTTACAATCACTGTTATCTCCCATTCTGTTATCATCACACACTTGCTGAATTCTATTACCACTGAATTCTGCACACTGCACACAACTAGATCACACCTGTCACACTGATTTCAACACTTGTTGTTGCTGAAAAATGTGCTCTTTACACCACAAATCCTACTCCTACGACTACTTGAAATCTCACCACTATATGATCATAACTCTTCCTTCGAAATACACAAAAACCAGCATAAACTCTAGCACACTACTGTCTGAAACCCTAGCATATGGTCTGAAACACATTTCCTATTTGATCCATAACAGATATCATGCACTGAAATCTCTTACCTTATCACTGAAGTAACAACCACACGAGCAGGAAATCAGTCCACACAAGACAGCCACTACACCACATAGATTGGCCCTCTATTCTTCATCGATTAGGGGAGGGCGATCTTAGAAACCACAACAACCGACCACACACGACCTGACTGGAGGCATAGAAACCTCCAAGGGAAGAGGGCGATCACTCCTTTTCAGCCCTTTCCCTTATCTCCAGTCGAATGAGAAAAAAAACAAGAGAAACCCTAGATAGGGTGCGCAGAGAATAGATATCTAGGCAGATTCAAGTGGCTCTGATACCATGTTATGATTCGGCCTGCCTTGGAATTCTATCTGTCTGAGATTGGTTATGTAGAAAGAAGTAGAAAGGTGGAAGAAAGAGAGAAAGAGAGAAGGGAGAAAATCTGGTTCGAACTGGAAGTCTCAACATAACATTCTCCTAGTCGGCCAGACAGTACTTATATTATTAAAAATAATTGAAAAGACATATGTGCCCTTATTTACGTGAGGAGCACTGGTTCCAACACAACATTACAGATCAGCAACATTAATCTAGGTATAAAGATAGAAATACCCCTACGCTAACACATTGCTTAGAGCTCTGAACCATTATTGGAACTTTTTTGCTTTCAGATATCAGAGTTTCAGATTTGTCGAACACCACCTAAGTCTAAACAAATTTCAGACCTTTCTTATTATTATTATTATTATCATTATTTATTTTTTTTTTTTGCTTTTGTATGGTTTGAATGGATCTGTCAAGAAAAAGAATGAGGTCTCTAAGGCAAGCCAACTATTTGAGAAGAAGTCAATACTAGAGTTCAAGGGAATCAATGAGGAATTTGAGGATGCAAGGAAGCTTAGGAAGACCTCTCTAGCAGTTAACAGATCTAGAAGGAAGAGGAAGCACCAAGATGTATTGGTTTCAAGTGTCTTTTCTAGATTGAAAAGAGGTTTATTTGGGATTGGACCAAATAAGAAGGTGTTGAAGCCATCGAGGATGAAGTAGAATTCTCCTGCTTTGCCATTTTGGGTGGTTGGTGGTACATCTGTTTTATTGCTTCTTTTTGGGCATATGAGAATCTGGTTTCTCTAGCATTGGGGTTGGGCTTGTTGTTGGAGCTTCCTGAGGCTTTCTTGCTCAGTGTGAGTTTTGTTTATTTGTGGTTATTTGTTCTGGGGTGAGAGTTTTTGTCTCTCGGGTTGTGTCTATTGACAGGAAGAGCAGTTGAGTACCTATTGGAGGAAATAGCTTCTGTCAATCTAATTGGTCTTTCAAATTTCAATAGCCTAGATTGCTTACCAGGTTGTAGGAAAGCCAAAAGTTTATTGAAATTTTATAGTGATGTGGTAGTGCAATGTAGCCATCTAGGGCTAGGGGCACTTATTGTATCCATGTTAGGGGGGGAGGGGCAAAAAAGTGGTGTTGTAAGGGTGTTTGTTGGGTTCTAATCTTTGCCTTTTGGTTTTGGGGCCTTTTGTCTCTGTTGGTTGTGTTGAGGGTGTTGGATTTTGTTGGCTGGGTTTAGAGGGTCGTCAGATCCCTTGCTTTTCCTTCTTGCTTTTGGTCTGGTCCATTGAGCTATCCCTTTGAAATTATTTTGTAAACATTTACTATATATGGCAGCCCAGCACACGTGGCTCCTGCCAATTCAGGGTCTGGGGAGGGACAGATGTACACAATCATACCCATGCATACATAGAGAGGTTGTTTCCAATATTTGAACCCTGGTCACCCAGGTTGCAATGGAACAACCAACCATTGCATCAAGGTCCACCTTCATTATAAAGTATCTATTTGGAAACAATTTGTTTGAGTAAAATGAACAAAACTATGGAGCTTTTTGATAATCTTGGTTCTCAGATATGGTAACCAGTTGAAATTTCAAATTAGAATAGGCTGTTTGCCATTATATTTCTTTCTAAATGATTATTGTGTGTGTGTGTGTGTGTGTGTGTGTGTGTGTGTGTGTGATTCTATGTTCAGGTTCTTCAAGGTGGGGATCCCAGGGCAAATGAAATTATATTGTCAAACATGGCTGTTGCATTTGATCGTATGTTGTTGGATGTAGAGGTAAAATTCATTTATATGTTTATTTACTGTCAAATTTGTTTTATACGATGCAGATTCTCTGAAGATATTTCACATGAAAAATTTGTGAGCAATGCTAGGCTGTCCTAAGCTCCTTAAACCACAAAAGCACAAAACTTAAACCTGAAACTTTGTGCAAGTGAAGGGGTTATGGGATGTTAAGATTTGTCCCTTTGTGACCCAAGGGGCTTATTTGATGGCATTGCTCAAATTTTATGTGTCTTGTATGATGGTGCTAAACATTTGCAGGATCCTTTTGTATTTTCACCACACCACAAAGCAATAAGGGAGCCTTTTGACTACTACATGTTCGGCCAAAATTATATTAGGCCATTGATTGATTTCAGGTTGGCCAATGCTTTGTTGTGTTGATGTCTTAGTTCCATTTGTTGGCATGGTTTGAAAAGTAGCTCAATGATATGTAAGTTCTCCAAGTTGCTTACGCTAGGGTTCATTCAGAAAAGGCAAGACATTACATATTATCTAGATGTTATGTTATGAATAAAATTGGCCAGATTGCAAACTTTGGTAATCAATCTAACATTCATTCACTGGAAGGAAAAAGAATTCTAGTATTTTGCAGTTTCTTTCTTTATCGTCATCATTATTTTAATATTGTGCAATACTACACTGCTGTTCTGAACATCATATAATTTGGTGAATTTGAGTTGTGTGTGTGTATTGGCCGATACACACAAGGATTAAGATTTTGCAACATATTGGTTTGTATCGGCCGATGCGTATTGTATCAGCAGGGTACCAACATGCTGCTTCAAGCAATTTGAGTTGGTTTAAACGGTAATAAACATTAAATGCAGCCTCTCTTTAAATTTTGAATAAAAAACTAAAAAAAAGGCCGAAGGTTCAAAGTACCGATATACCCCTTCCTTCATATCGGGGTGTATATTGATATTGATATGTATTCCACCTTATGTTATTCTCTAAGCCTTTTCTGAAGTTAGCTTCTTTTTGTCTTTAGGAGATCATACATTGGCAACATCTCCATCTTCAGTGATGTGGAAAAAAAGCTTCAGCAGGTAACTAACTTCAGTCAGTAGTTTTGTGGTTGTATGCAAGGATTAAAATTTCGTCATGTATCGGGGGCATATCGGCCTATACATATCGTATCAGTGACCCTATGCTATGCCCCTATAGTAAGTGCTTTGGGGTCTGACCTATTTCAGGGGGTAGACAGGCCTTAAACTGATTCCCCTGAACTGGTTTGGAAAAATACCAAAGAAAGGAATAAAAAAAGTGGCTAAAGATGTCGATATTTTGAACGTTGGTTGTATGTTGGATATTTTGCAAGTAAGAGTTTATTTGCATTGATAAAGCCTAAGTGCTTTAACAAAGTGTCGTACACAGAAGTGGCCTAAAAATTAACAGATTTATGTCTACCTTGGTTTAGTGCTTTATTTATTTATTTATTTTTCAATTGCTTTAAGTGGTACTGGAGTTTCCTTAAATCTATGGGCTGTGGTTCTGATATAACAATTGCTGGTGGTTGGGCAATAACCTGAACAAAAACTCTGATAGTTGGGAGTCTTTTCTACATGCTGTTATTGCATATGATTTGTTCTCCTCAATGATAGTTGAACACTTGCAAATCATTGATTAAATTTAGAGTTGAACCTTAGTGATCGACTACATTTATTGGTCTGGAAGTTCCATTATTTTATTTTTTAAAATTATTCAACAATTTTCACCTTTTCTGTTTATTCTTTTTTCTGCACATACTCATTGCCTGTGATGGAATGTAGGGTCACAATGCTGTCTTGATCTCCAACCACCAGACAGAAGCAGATCCAGTTATTATTGCATTGTTGCTGGAGAAGACAAATCCGCATATTGCTGAGAACATGGTATTACTTAATCTTTCTATATGGTATTCCTGCAGAATGATGCTGGGTAAGTACCTTCCATGAATTAATTGCTTTCCTCCTTATTCCACAGATATATGTTGCCGGAGATAGAGTTGTAACAGATCCTCTCTGCAAGCCCTTCAGCATGGGGAGGTGCTTATTAAGCTTTCTGATATGCATGATAATAAACCAATTACTTAATTCTTATGAGTTATAAATATTTTAATTTCTATTTATTCAGGAATCTTTTTTGTGTGTATTCAAAAAAGCACATGTATGATGTTCCTGAGTTGGCTGAGATGAAAAAGCGAGCAAATACCAGGACTTTGAAGGAGATGGCAAAGCTTCTAAGGTATAATTGTTACTTTTATTATTTATATTCACTCCTCCAGTCCGTGGCTCAAGCTTAGGAGAAAGGAACCTTGAGCTGAAAGAACCCCCCCCCCCTCCCGGTTATAAGCTTTTCCTGGTCCAATTTTCAAGGAAACCAAGTGTGCTCCAATGAAAGCACTCCTTAGGGTAACCTCATAACCTTATACCATTATCCTTTGTGTGGACCAAGAGACCCTTCTTGGCGGCCCCAAACCTTTTAGGTTTGAAAACATGTGTTTGGAAATTCTAAAGTTCATTGATAAAATAAAAGAATGGTGGATGGAAGGTGGAATCAATGTAAGGAATAGAGGAGTGAGATTCATGAAGAAAATGAAGAGATTAAAAGGAAAAAAATCAAAGAATGGAACAAAGAAGAATTTGGGAGATTATAAGAATCAGAAGAGAGAATTGCTAAAAAGGATAGAGGAGCTGCTGCTAGACCAAAAGGAGGCCCGAAGAGAGTGTAGTGTGGAGGAAAGATCAGAAAGGTGGAGCCTAAAAGTGGAATTAGAAGAGATTTTGAGGAAAAAAATCTCTGGGAGACAAAAGTCAAGATGTAAATGGCTTTTAGAGGAGATGGTGATACAAAACTGATTCCTAGCATTAAGATTGAAGGTCAGGTGATAACTACAGAGGAGGAAATTGTCAAGAGTTTTATGGATCATTTTGAATCGATCTTCATCTGCTTAGGAGAAAGGAACCTTGATGTGGGGGAGTTGGATTGGAATAGAGTGCCTGAAACCCAAGAAGCCCTCTTAGAAAGAAACTTCAATGCATAAGAGGTTCATAAAGCAGTTTTTGCAAGTGAAAGATCTAAAGCTCCAGGTCTTGTTGGGAATTCATAACAGACGAATTGATTGATGTATTTTTTGAGTTTCATCATAAAGAGAAAATTTCACTGGGAGCAAATGCCACCTTCTTAGCCCTAGTTTCTAAAAATGAGGCTAAAACTCCAAAGGGTTATAGTCCTATAAGTCTTGTGGGTAGCCTTTATAAAATCATTGCCAAAGTCTTGGTACAAAGGTTAAAGACTATTTTGCCATTGGTAATACCCCAAAATGAAGGAGCTTTTGTAGAAGAGAGACAAATAGTGGACCAAATCCTAGTAGCAAATGAGTGTATGGCAGTAAAGAAGTTGGGAGGGATGGAGAAAATGGATTAAAAGTTGTATTAGTTCAAAACATTTCTTGATTCTGATAAATGGAGTCATTAAGGATTTCTTCCCGGCTAAAAGAGGTCTAAGGCAAAGAGATCCCATCTCCCCTTTGTTTTTCACTTTTGTTGCTTAAGCAGATTGATCATTAAAGCTAATCTAAACAATCTGATTAAGGTTTGAGAATTGGTAGAAATGAGGTTGTTGTGGCTCACTTGCAATTTGCAAATGGTATAATCATTTTCCGTGAGGATTGGTAGTTTGAGGAATTTAAAAGACTTGGTTGATGGATTCCAAAGGATCTCAAAGTTAAAAGTGGATTGGGGAAAGAGTTGTGTGGTGGGAGTTAACATGGGAGAGGGAGACATTCAATTGATGACAGGAATACCAGGTTGTGAGGTTAAAAGTTGACCCCCAGAATACCTTGGTTTGCCTTTGTGGGGTAACTCAAGAATAAGAGTTTTTGGAAACAAGTTGTAGAAAGATTTGCTAGAAAGCAATGTGGAAGAGGAGCTACATTTCTATGGGAGGAAGAATCACTTTGATCAAATCCACCCTAGCCAATCTGCATACTTATTAGCTGTCTACCTTTGGAATTCTGGTTAACATAGCAAGGCTGTTAGAAAAAATAATGATAGATTTCTCGTGGGAACTGGGAGATAAAAAGGAAAGATCACTTGGTAAAATGGGAACAAGTGTGTAAGTCTAAGGAACAAGGTGGACTGGCTATTGGGAATTTGATTAAGGGAATACAACTCTTCTAGGGAAATGACTTTGGCGGTTTCCTCTAGAAGGAGAGAGGCTGTAGCATGGAGTCATTGGAAGCATTCGTGGTATGGCGGAAAATGGTTGAGATGCAAAGTTGGCATCTCATGCTTCGTCAAGCTCCCCTTGGAAAGCAATAATTGAGGTAATACCAACTTTTCTCAATTTCATTCGTTTTGATGTGGGGTGTGGGGGTAGAGTCTTATTGAGAAGATCTTTGGATTGGGGTCTTGCCCCTTAGATTGCAATTTCCGGTATTATACTCTTCATCAAACTACAAGGCTGTACCTGTTTCTAGATTTGGTATGCCCTCAAAACATGGTTTGGATTGGGATCTTGGATTCAGAAATGGGTTTAAATAATGAGTGTGATTCCCTTGTTCTCCCACTATCAATATTGGAAAAGGTCTTTTTGGATCAAAACTCTGATGGTACAATTTGGTGTCCCTCCCCTGATGGCCTTTTCCCTTGTGCTTCCTTTTTCAACCTTCTTTTTCTTTTAGAACCTTTGGGGGTGAACTTCCTAGTGAAAGAAATTTGGTGCAAACCTATCCCTCCTAAAGTACAATCTTTGTGTTGGGAAGTCTTCCTTTGAAACTTACACCTGTGATGTGCTACAGAAAAGAAGGCCTAACAAATGCATCTCTCCTCATGTGTGTATCCTTTGTAAGGCTAGTGATGAGACCCTTCCTTGTTTATTAATCTCCTGCTCTTTTGAGTCTCGCACTCTCTTGTTGGTTGCAGATGGGTCCCGTGTGGTGAGTTTGTTCAACTTCAACTTCTTGAGGCAATAGAAAAAAGAGGAAGATTTTTGTGGAGGGCAGTAAGAGTAGCCTTGGAGTGAACTATTTGGGAAGAAAGAAACCAAAGTATCTTTAATGAGAAGAGTAAATCGTAGGAAGAAATGATCGAAGCCATAATGGTGAGGGTTGCACATTTGATTAAGATATTGGAGCTCATCTAATTTTGGGATGTTTCAACCAATGACATGATTAGGAAATGAACTGAAGTGGCACAAACAGATAGACATAAAGAAAGTGTAAGAATGGAATGGAAGCCACCAGAGATATATAAGCTGAAGTTGAACTTTGATGGCAGCTCTTTGGGCAATCCAGGGAGGGCAAGTATAGGGGGGGTATTTAGAAACCACCAAGGAGTGGTAGTGGCTTTGTTTTTAGGACCAATTGACATCGGAGTCTCGGTTCGGCCTGAAATAATGGCTCTTTTACAAGGAGTGAGATTCACAATTTGTCATTTCATGGACCTAGCAAATCAACTCAGCACCTTGAAAATATAGATATACTTTTAGGGAAATTGATCTTCTAGAAAGGAGGTTTAATTCTAAATTCAGCTAGGTAAGAACTGCAAATGGAATGGCGGATGTTAAAAGAAGGGGCTGATAGACCTTTTATTTTGGGCAAAGTTGTATTCAGATATAATATGGGCTGATGAATTGCTATAACAATTGTATTAAGCTTCTAATTTAAATAAGCAATAAAATTCTTTTGCTGATAAAAGAAAAAAGTGTATCAAGAGTTTCCATCAAACAAAACTTATTGGTTTTTTTATTCTTTTGTTCTGACCTCTTGGCAGTTGACATGACAGGTCATAAGCTATTATTATCAAACATCCAAAATCACTCTAGTTTCAATATAAGGTGTATATGACAGTTAGAGTCCAGTGGGTAGGCAGATCAGCAAACTCGATGGCTGACTCACTTGCTAAACGGGGGGTCTCTTGGGATTCTTTATTTTGGGCTACCTTGTAAATTAACTTATGTTCATTTGAATTTGTAATTCTATGATCAATCTTAAAGGAAAGGTCACACCTCGTGCCTTTCCTTGGGTTGCCTGTAACTCTTATCTGCTGGATTAATAAAATGTTTACTCATTTATATATATATATATATATATATATATATATATATATATATATATATATATATATATATATATATATATATATATATATATATATATATATATATATATATGTATATATGGTGTATTGCTGACCCTGAAAACAAATATGATATGCTGTGTATTAGTATTGTATTGGTGCTTTGAGCCTTGCTCCAGTCTACATTAGCCCTATACTCCACTCTATGTTGGAGTTTCCCTAAAGTTATACAAGCTGGCCAGAATTTCAAAATTTTAATTAAAAATAGGGTTTTATCAAAAACTCCCCTTGATTTTCTAACATTCTCTTAAACTTATCCTGACTTTTTTGATACCTCCAGAGACTGCCCTGTCAGTCATTGGGGGTGAAGAGAAGGGTGACAATGTGTCACCTTGTCCCTTGAACAATCCAGCCTACTGACCCTAATGATTAGGTGACTAAAACATCAGCCACTGGGCTGAAGAGAAGGGGAGGCAATGGCCCACCTTGTTTGATGAGACCTCTCTTGGCAGGGAGGTGCTTTCTTTGCCATCTCATTCGCCATGATTAAGTAATGTTTGGTTTGCAAACATGGGGATGGTGAATCTTGGGAGAAACGGCATTCCCATTGGTGATGCGAGGTATGTGTTCCCTCCATTTCACTACAAAACCACAATTGCCATAAGCCTTTTAAATCAAGTGTGCCATCCTTTCCCACCCATTCTTTTGAGGTCTTGAACACATGAAACTTTCAATCTCTAATTCCATGAGCTGCTTTGTACGAAGCCCCTTGAGGCAAGCCCAAACAAGTTCATTTTAGGGTCTTAAATTCTTAACCCATATATTAAAAATGGTTTAATAATTTTAATTATAGTTCCTTATTAAGAATAAAGAATGAACAATATTAGCAAAAGGGGGTTCTTGCTAATATTATTCTTTCTTTCTTCTTAATATAAGACAACTTTTAAGAGACAAGGAGCTATTATTAAAATTATAAAACCATTTTTATAAACAGCTAAGAATTTAACTGTATATAAATTAGAAAGTAAATAAAAAAACCAACCTACATAGTATTGATCGGAAAAATAAAAGCCATTGATTTCTATTTTTAAAATTTTCTGGACTTTTTCTTCAGTTTCCATCTTAAATGTAAAACACCTTTACCTTAAGCAATTATAGTTCACCACTGGCTAACTGTAGATTCTGGAACCCATTCTATTGTCCCACCATCTCATCATAATCTTCCATTTTTCTGATTGAGATATTTGAATCTAGGGGTGGATCACAGATAATATGGATTGCACCTAGTGGTGGTCGAGACCGTCCAGATCCAGTCACAAAGGAATGGCATCCAGTCAGTTTCCACTTGAAATTTTCACCAAATATTTTTCATCTTTATATGTTTTTAATTCTTCTTATTTCTGATAGCTTTTGTTTAGTCTTGATAACCATCCTTATAGCTTTTTATTATTATTATTTTTTGTTTTTAGTTCTTGCTGCTATGATTTCTTTGATTCTTTCCTGTTGGATTCCAAGATCATTGTCGACATGGCACCATCTTTTGAATGTGCATACGTATTTTGAAAGTTTTGCATTTTTTTCTCATGATTAATAAAGTTATTTATTTTGATAGAGAAAATCTTGACATGTAGTTGATAGGGATGTGTTCTTCCGTGACAGTAAAGAGACATCCTGTGCTTGAAGTTGAAATATTTGTTAAAGTCAGATGCACAACATTTTGCTAAGTGCAGGGGCATCCCCAAGACAATGGAAGATTCATCTGCATTATTGGGAATCACATTTTGGATTATTCTTTCATTTTTTTGGTAAATAGTTAGTTTTGTAAATTCTCATTGAACACTTTTGACAGCATATAACTTGAAAGCAAGAGAGAATGGTAACAATCTATAGAAACAACTAGTATTTATTTAGTTTTGGGGATAGGCCAGAAGATGCAGCTTTATATATTTACAGCACTTGGTCATTTCTTTTATAGAACCTGGAGAGACCACCCAGGAACTCTCTTGGATAGAACAACTCATTAGAAGGTTGCAAGCTGTAGTGTCTGAAGTAAACAAGCTGTTATCTGGGATTTCCATTTTAGCCAATGATTTGGTGCCGATCTGCTAGTTTGCTGAGCTAATCTCTTTATGATTCATATGAAGATAAATTTTATGATTCTTTTGACCAGTAACATCTAAAATTTTATATTTATTGCTCAATCTAATGCCTGCTGTCCCATTCACAATAGTATGTTTCTTCTATTTTCTTGGCTTTTTCTTGTTTCTTTCCATCATCTAGTTTTATCTTTACTAATACAGTGAAACTAATGTATGCAAATATATACAAGGTTGAAAATTGTCATATCTATGTGTCATTTACATTCCTTGTTTCCTTGTTCATTTCATTATTCTTGTTTAACTCCATTCCCTCTTCTATTTTCATAATGCAACTATTTTTGTTTTTAACTGATATATTGGGAGCAGGAGCCATTTGATGTTTCTTCAGTAGACAATATGAGAAGACTTGTAGAACATTCAGGTGTTCCAGGTCACTTCTTTCCTTTAGCACTAATATGCCATGACTTGTTGCCCCCACCACCCAAGGTCACTTCTTTGACTTGTTCTGTTACAGTTTTTATTTTGGGTTTCTGTTTTTTTCTTCAATTTAATTAAAACACAATCTCTTTCCCTAGGTAGAAAAAGAAATCGGAGAGCAGAGAGTGATTTCATTTCATGGAGTTGGATTATCAGTAGCCCCAGAAATTAACTTCAGTCAAATTGCTGCCTGCCATGAAAACCCTGAAAAGGTTTGCTCGATGTCTTATCTGTGTTTTTTTGGTAGATTTATCTGCATGGGTTACAACCATGAATTCTTGAAGTATCTTGTTGAGCTTTATGGCGAACCAGTTCTCTCCATAGACTGACCAGAAACGAAGGAGGAGAGTCACGAACACTGCTGAGGTGCTTTACCAACTGAAGTAGGTCAAGAGCATGGCTCTGATACCATGTTTCGAATGCTGCTACAGTAGTCCGAACCAGGAAGAGAAGGAAGGAGAAGAGAAGAAGAAAGAAAATAAGGGTCTGTCGAAATCTGTTGGATTACCCATACAGTCGACCCCCTTAATCTTCATTAGATTCTAATGATCTTTACAAAGACAAAAATGCCCTTACTGAAGTTTGGGGCAGAGTGACTGATAACTCTGCCACATAAGCAAGCTACTTAACAAGCATAAGAAGACTAAACTACCCCTATTCGGCACACTTTAACAGGTACAATAACCACTGGTGAATTTTGTCATCAATAGATCCAACCCAATCTGCATCTGTATATACCTTAACCTTTAAATGCCCATGTTTTTGGAATAACAACCCAACACTTGGAAATTTCTTAAGATATCTGAGGACCCTTTTAGCAACTTCCAAGTGAGCAGCCTTGGGAGCATGCATGAATTGGCTAAGAACCGCTACAGCTAGACCTGTTCATGGGTCGGGTAGCCCACCCGTCCTAAGTCGAGCTTGCACAAAATTTTAAGCTCGTGGGCTCAGGCTTTCCCAAATAAGCCTAACTTGATAATATTAAATATATAATAGAAATATGATATATATAACTTTACAATATATATAATATAGATATTATATAATAGTTCAATTAATAGCAAAAAACATTATATATTAAATGTATAAAATATTATACATTATATAATATATTATTAATAATATATAATTAATATATTACAAAATGCATGTCAAAGTCGGGCTTCAGGCTTGGGCCTAGGCTTCGAGCATTATATAGGGTTAGGCTCGAGCTCAAGATCTAGGCCCAATAGTCGGGTTGGGCTCAGCCTCAAGCTTGATGATTTTTTGTTTATAAAGAGGCAAAGCCTAGCCCAGTCCGACCCATGAATAGGTCCGTCTACCTACAACATAAGCAATATCTAGGTGTGTCATGGATAGATACAAGAGTCTTCCCACTAGTCTCTGAAATTGCTTCACAACTTTGATAGTTTCACCTTGATAATCACCTAACTTATGGTTTGATCAATAGGAGAGTTAGCTGGTGTCACCCCTTGCTTGCTAAAATCTTGCAACAAATCTATGATGTATTTCCTTTGGGAAATGAAGATACCCTTTGTAAATGAGCAACTTCAATCCCAAGAAAATACTGTAAGGGACCTAGATCTTTCAACTCAATTTGAGTAGTAAGAAACTGATTTAACTTTTAAGTTTTAGTTTCCCAATCACTAGTGATCACTATGTCGTCAACATATACTATTAGAGTTGCAATCTTTCCTTCCCTCTCTTCACAAACATGGTGTGATCATATTGGCATTGCTTGTAGCCAATCTGTTGTACTGCTAAATGAAACCTACTAAACTAGGCTCTTGGTGATTGCTTTTGGCCATATAAGTACTTCTTCAATTTGCACACTTTTTGTTCATTTCCTTGAGCATGGAAGCCGAGAGGTTGTACCATGTACACCTCTTTTTCAAGATCACCATTAAGAAATGCATTTTTTATATCCAGCTGGTTAAGCTCCCAATCAAGATTAGCAACAAGGGAGAAAATGACCTTGATAGAGTTCATCTTCGCCACTGTAGCAAATGTTTCTGCATAATCCACTCCATACACCTAAGTAAATCATTTTGCTACTAACCGAGCTTTACTACCATCAACTCTATGCTTTTACTGTGAAAACCCACTTACATTCTATTGGTTCTTTTCCTAGATCTACCAATTCCCATGTGCCATTTTTGTGTAAGGCATTGATTTCTTCTTTCATTGCATGTATCTGTTTAGGAACTAAGAGGGTTTCTGCCACACTTTTGGAAATAGGAACACTGTCAATAGAGGAGAGGAAAAAGACGCATCCATGGAAACATAGAATTTCAAAAAGGGTCACTTTCAAAAGGATGCATCCATGGAAACATATTATTTCTTGGAGACTAGATCAAAGCACTGATAACCTTTTGGGAAGAGGGATACCCTAAGAAATTTGGTGCAAACATATCCATTAAAAAGTGCAACCTTTGTGTTGGGAAGTGCTCCTTGGGAAGATCAACACCTGTGACTTGCTACAAAAAAGATGGCCAAATAAGTGCCTTTCTCCTCGGGTGTATCCTTTGCAAGTGGTGAGATCCCTACTCATTTATTGGTTACCTGCACTTTTGTCTTGTGTATGGAAATCCGTTTGTTCTCTTTTTTGTTGTAGATGGGAATCCCCGTAGGATGTGGTAGGCCTGTTCAACACCATTTTTTTAAGACAACAGAAGAAAAGAGGAAGGATTATGTGGAGGACAGCAAGTGCAACATTGATTTGGATTATATGGGAAGAAAGAAACTAGAGAATCTTTAATGAGAAGGGCAAATCAAAGGAGGAACTGATTGAATCTATAAATAGTAAGAACAACATATTGGGTAAAAAGTTTGGACCTCTTTTTAGAATTCTCAACAAATAACATAATAAGATCTTGGACTGATGTGGCACAAATAGTTAGACCTACAAAAAGTGTAAGAATGAATTGGAAACCTTTGGTTACCAAAAAAAAAAAAGATTTGGAAAACCTCCATCTTTTAATAAACTGAAGCTGAATTTTGATGGTAGTTCACTAGGCAATCCAAGAAGGGTAGGAATAGGAGGTGCTTTTAGAAACCATGAAGGAGTGGTGGTGGCATTATTTTCAGGACCAATTGGTTTTGGAGATTCAATATAGGTTGAAGTGATGGCTCTCTTACATGGGTTATGACTTGTAGTACAAGTTGGAGTAAGGGAATTGGAAGTTGAAGGAGATTCTCTAAGAAAACACAAGGAATGGTACGAGAATCAAGTTTACCACGAGTGGGAGACATATTTTTGATGAAATGACACCCAAAAACACAAAGTGGAATAGGGAACAGGGGAGCTTTGGGAAAAAGAAGTTGATGTGGGACCATATACTTTGTAGAGAACACTGATGTGGGCCCCATGGCTGTGGTCCCAACTATGTTCGTATGACAGCACATGTAAACCCTTGTGTACTTCTGCTTCTCCTTTCTTCTCCCTCTTTCTTCTACTTTTCTCAATCCGAAATCTGTTGGAATTCAAGACTGACTGTAGTTTTGATCGACTACTTGGTATTAGAGCCTATCTAGGGTTTCTCATGTGAGTCTAGTCCATCCGACCACATGAGAACTGTCTAGGGCTGGAAGCTTACAAAGGACTGTTCGTTGGCTGATTCTTGGAGGTTACCAGAAAAGTTTAGCAGTTGTTCGAAGACTTGTCGAGGCTTGTAGAGTGTTTTGGTAATCAGGAAAAATTAGAGAAGGTTTGGTTCAGGCCACGATTGAAGGTAGCGATCAGAGTTCTCTGGGTAAGTCTTTATTTTTCCCTTGAGATTGTTGTCAGTCAAGATAGGTTGGACCAATCTAGGAGGAGCGGCCGAACTCTCCTATTTTCTCTCAGAGGTGATCAGTTTTTTTTTAGGGTTTGTCATTAACCCTACGGCTAGACTTGATTGTGAATTCTTTTGGACAGTGCGGCTAAGCATTGTTTATGTTCTCACAAAGATCTTCCTAACCCTATGATTAAAACCCTAATTCTACTTCAGCACTACAGATTGCTTTCTAAGTGGGTTTCAGACCTGTTTTTGGCTTTTGAGCCTGTTTTCGAGGTGAGAACTGTTATTGGACTGATTATATTCTGACTGCCGATTGGTTTCGGATCAGATCTGAACTGATCTCATACAATTTTTTGACTGTGATCAATTATTTAAGTGCTGTTTTCTATTGCAGTAGCCCTAATAGTTCTTAATTACTGATTCTTAACCAAGAATGGAGTTCAAAAATCAGGGGGAATGTGTCATTGGGAACAACAGTTATGGTAATATGTCTGAGACTGCGTTTCAGATTACAACTGTGAGATTTGACGGATCCAATTACTTGGAATGGGCCCAATCGGCCATGATGGCTATTGGGGGAAGGGAAAAACTTGGCTACCTATTGGGAGATGTGCAAGAACCTTCCAAGGAGGACCCAATGTATACCAAGTGGGTTAAGGAGAACTACTTGGTTATGACATGGCTGTGCAACTCTATGCAGCCACATATCAGCCGAAATTACTTGTGGGAAAAGACAGCCAAGGAGATATGGGATGTCATGAAAGAGACCTACTCCCAACCCCTTAATGTTGCTAGAGCCTATGAACAGTGAGGTAAATAACCTCAAACAAGGAGAGAAACCAGTCGTTGTTTATTTCTCTACCTTGAAATCTCTGTGGCATGAAATTGACCATCTGGAGACTCTTGAGTGGGAAAGTCCAAAAGATGCACAGACCCATAGAAAGCAAGTCAAGACCAATAGGGTGTTTGAATTTCTGGCTGGCCTGAATTCAGATTGACATTGTGAGATAGCAGATACTAACAAGAGACAGTGTGACCCTCTCTCAAGCATACTCCCTGGTGCATAGTGAAGAGACCAGGAGGAAGGTTATGATGCAACATCAGCCCTTTCCCCCAGCCCTGGCGGCAGTTAATCTTAAGTCTGGGGGTGATACAGAAAGTGACATGAAAAAGGAAGATAAACGGGATCTGGTATGTGAACATTGCAAGAAACCCAAGCAGACGTAAGATACATGTTGGAAGCTCCATCCTCATTTAGTCCCAGCAAAACTGAAGAATAAAAGAGGTAATGCTCATATGGCTGTGAATACTAATTATGCATCCTCGTCAGGCACAAAAGGCACGCCCCTAGATAGCTTAGCTACTGTTCGAGCTGCCCTAATACAGTTGGAAAAGGAGGTTGGGAATTCAGCTCAGTCATCTCAGTCACCATCAGCCCCTACCACATCTGCATTTTCTCATTCAGGTACTCGTGCCTCAGCCTATCATGCTTCAGCTCCAGGTAACACTGAACACTGTTGGGTAATAGACCCAGGTGCATCTGACCATATGACTAGCTTGCCATCATTGTTCACTACTTATCACTTATCTTTTGGTAGAGATAAAGTATCCATTGCTGATGTCTCTCTTGTTCCCATTTCTGGCAAGGGTGGCATCAAGTTATTTGATACTATCTCTTTATCCTCAGTCTTGTATGTTCCTAAACTTGATACTAATTTGCTTTCAGTCAGTAGTATTACCAAACATTAGAATTGTTCAATAACATTTTTCCCTGATCGATGTGTTTTTCAGGACTTGGAGACGAGGAAGGTGATTGGGACTGGCCGTGAGACGAATGAGATCTATCTGCTTGGAGAAAGTTCACATTGGAAAGAGCCAGTGGATAAGAAGTCTTTTGTTTCTTAGTTTGTGAGTCCGGTTATGCTTTGGCATAATCGATTAGGTCATTTATCTTTTTGGTCCTTGAAGAGTCTGTTTCCTACTTTATTTGAGTCTGTTGAGATGTCAAATTTGAGATGTGAGAGTTGTGAGCTTGCCAAACATTGTAGAACATCTTATTCCTTGAGTAATAAAAGAAGTAATAATTCTTTTCATATTGTGCATACCGATGTTTGGGGGCCATATCACATCCATTCTATGGGTGGGTACAGATATTTTCTGTTGTTTGTTGATGATCATACTCGTTTTTCTTGGGTTTACTTTATGCATTCTCGAGATGAGGTTCCTACTTTGACCCAAAGCTTTCATCAGATGATTTTAACCCAGTTTGGGGTCAAAATCAAAGTCCTCAGATCTGATAATGCAAAAGAATACTTTGCTAAGCCATTGGCCTCTTATTTACTTGATCATGGAGTTCTTCACCAGAGCACTTGTCCCCATACACCACAGCAAAATGGGGTTGCCAAGAGGAAGTATAGGCACATTTTGGAGTTGGCTAGAAGCATCATGTTTATCTCCAATGTGCCTATCCGTTTCTGGGGTGATGCTATCCTCACGGCAATGTATCTCATTAATCGGGTTCCTTTCCGGGTTCTTGATATGAAGTCTTCGTTTACTCTTCTATACCCAGATGAGGAGTTGTTTACCGTTCCTCTTAAAACCTTTGGTTGTACCTGTTTTGTTCAGATTCTTGGACCTCATCATTCCAAATTTGACCCTAAGGCCTCCAAATGCATTTTTCTCGGTTATGCACAAAATCAAAAGGGTTATTTCTGCTATGATCCTGTTTCAGGGAGGAGATTTGTCTCGATGGATGTCACCTTCTTTGAGGAGGCACCCTATTATCCTAGGGTTTCTCCTTAGGGGGAGAGTAGTGAGAATTTGGGTCTTTTTCCTCAGGGGGAGCGCAGTGAGAGTGGAGTTAACTCATCTGAGGTTGTTCCTTTACCCATTCCATTGAGTGATGAAGGCTGTAATGGTGAGGGTTGTCAGAGGGATCAGGAGTTGAAAGTCTATCACAAGCGATGCAGGCAGGTTGATCTCGGCCATCGGCAGTCCAGGCCAGCTCTAGTTCCTTCTGTGGATCCAGATCCAGGTACTACAGTCCCAGGGCGCACTGAGAAACCTTCCACTGTTGCTACTTCTCCTCCTTCAGATGACCTTGACCTCCCTATTGCGGTCCGTAAAGGGAAACGGCGTTGCACCACATCCACAGCTCACTGCATTTCCCGGTTTCTATCCTATGATTGCCTGTCTTCCTCTTATAGGTCCTATCTCACTTCCATTGCCGATATCCATATCCCCAGAAACAGTGCAAGAAGCCTTATCAGTTCCAGAGTGGAAAGATGCAATGAAAGTTGAGATGGATGCCCTTTTGAAAAATAATACTTGAGAGCTAGTTGACCTACCCAGAGGAAAGAAACCGGTTGGATGTAGATGGGTATTTACTGTGAAACATAATGTTGATGGCTCCATTGAAAGGTACAAAGCCCGGTTGGTTGCAAATGGGTTTACTCAGACTTATGGTATAGATTACTTGGAGACTTTTGCTCCAGTAGCAAAGATGACCACTATTCGAGTTCTATTAGCCGTTGCAGCAAGTTATTCTTGGCCCTTGTTCCAGATGGACATTAAAAATGCCTTTCTGAATGGAGACTTACAGGAAGAGGTCTACATGCAGTTGCCCCCTGGATTCTATGATATAGATACAAGTAAGAAGGTTTGCCGACTGAATAAGGCATTGTATGGATTAAAGCAATCCCCTAGAGCTTGGTTTGATAGATTCAAACTAGCCCTTCGAAAATTCGGCTATGTACAGGCCCAGTCAGATCATACACTGTTCGTTAAAAGAGTGAACTCTTCTTTGACCTTGCTTGTTGTATATGTTGGATGATATTGTAGTGATAGGAAATAATAATAATGAGATTGAGTCCCTCAAACAGTGCAACTGACCACATGACACATATGTCCCCTTTATTTTCTTCTTATCACTTATTGTCTGGTCAAGATAAGATGAGAGTTGTTGACGGTTCTCTCTCCACCATCTCTGGGAAAGGGGTGGTTGACCTAAGCAAGGACCTCTCTCTTAAATCTGTTATGCATGTTCCCAATCTTACTTCCAATCTCTTATCTGTTTCAAAGCTTACCAAGTATTTGAACTGTAACATAACCTTTTTTCCTACTCATTGTGTCTTTCAGGACAGATTGACGAAGAGAACAATTGGGAGCGGTCATGAGTATGGAGGTCTCTACTACTTTGATGCAGACATCAGTTCGGCCTTACAAACATCTGTTGCTAGTAGTCAAAATAATGTGGAGTCAATAGCTAGGTTACATTTGTGGCATGCTAGGCTAGGTCATTTACCTTTTTCATCATTGAAAGGGTTATTTCCTGAATTATTCAAGGGTATTTCAAGTCAAAGTTTAGTTTGTGAAGTGTGTTTGTTGTCAAAACAATGTAGAACTGTTTATCCAGTTTCTAGTAATGAAATTCAAGCTTCTTTTGATTTGGTTCGTTCTGATGTTTGGGGCCCTTCACCTCTTGTTTCTGTTGATGGCTTTCATTACTTTATCAGTTTTATTGATCACTACTCATGATGCACATGGATCTACTTGTTAAGAGGACGTGATGAAGTGCCATGGATAACTATGGCATTTTGTAAAATGATTGAAACACAATTTGACAAGACGATTAAGCAATTCCGATCAGACAATGCTGCTGAATATTTTGAAAGATCCTTGAACCTGTTCATGGAAGCATGCTACATCAGTCATCTTGTGCTAGTACCCCTCAACAGAATGGGGTTGTTGAGCGCAAGAATAGACACCTATTGGAGACCGCTCGAGCCTTACTATTTCAGCACAAGGTTCCCAAGCACTACTAGTCTCAAGCAGTCCTTACCGCATCATATCTGATAAATCAGATGCCATCCAAGGTGTTGGGCATGAAAACTCCTTTCTCTGTCCTTTGTCATAATCTTTCAGACTTTCCTCTTCCACCTAGAGTCTTTGGTTGTGTATGTTTTATACATGTAAAGGATCCAAAGAAGACCAAGTTGGATCCTAGGGCTACGAAAGGAATCTTTCTAGGGTACTCTCCTACACAGAAGGGTTACAAGTGTTATGATCCCATCACCAAGAAGAAATATGTCACAAAAGATGTGGTATTTTTTGAGTCTCAATCCTATTTTCATTCTTCCCAGAATCCTCTTCAGGGGGAGACTAGTAGGATGGAAGAGGATTCTTCTTTCCCCTCCTTTTTTGTGCCTCTTTTTGCCTCCGGCCTTCCATCTTCTCCTCCTGGTCCTCCTAATTGTAGCATCCCGGGTGAACCTAGTGAGGCTCCCATTGTGCCTGCTACCACTCTTGATGCTTCAAATGCTACTGAGGACTCCAGTAGGCAACAAAAAGATATAAGAATCACCTACAACAAAAGGAAAAAGGGCCCTCTAGCTCATGGCAGCAACCAATCGAACTCGGATCAACCTGTCTCAGCAACTCTAGGTAATCTTATCACACATACTTCTGATTTGGATCTCCCTATTGCTCTTCATAAGTCTACCCGTTCTTGTACTATCCGACACCTCATTGCTGAATTTGTTTCTTACTCACGTTTATCTCCTCGTTATTATTCCTTTGTGTCTACTCTCTCCTCTGTGCATGTCCCTACTAGGTACTCAGAGGTAGTGTCTGACCCAAGATGTAAAGAGGCTATGAATGAAGAAATGAAAACCTTAATGAAAGCAAGGACTTGGGAATTAGTGGATCTACTAGAAGGGAAGAGCACTGTCGGATGCAAGTGGGTGTTCACTGTAAAGCATAGGGAGGGCGGGTCCATTGAAAGGTACAAGGCCAGACTTACGACAAAGGGGTTTACTCAAAAGGAAGGGATTGACTACAAAGAAACCTTTGCTCCAGTAGCGAAGCTCAACACAATCCGGGTTTTATTGTCATTAGCTGCAAACTTCTCATGGGAGCTGCATCAGCTAGATGTGAATAATGCTTTCCTAAATGGCGATCTACATGAAGGGGTATTCATGGATCCCCCACCAGGTTATGTTTTTTATAGGAAAGTTTGTAAAGTGAGGAAAGCATTATATGGTCTTAAGCAGTCTCCTCGGGCTTGGTTTGAGAAGCTTTGTGGGGCCATGAAGAAAGTGGGGTACACTCAAAGTGGAGCAGATCATACCTTATTCATAAGGAAACAAAATAGCAAACTTACAACACTCATTGTCTATGTGGATGATATGGTGATTACTGGGGATGATCTGGAAGAGATAAAAAGATTAAAGGAGTTCTTGGCTTCTGAGTTTGAGATCAAAGACTTGGGCCATCTGAGATACTTCCTTGGGATTGAAGTTGCTAGGTCAAAAGAGGGCATCTATATATGTCAGCGGAAGTATGTCCTTGACCTCCTAAAAGAGACAAGTATGATGGGGTGTAGGCCAGTAGATACTCCAATAAAACAGAACCATGGTCTACAGGAATCAGTAGGAGAGGACTACCTTGATAAAGAGATACCAAAAGCTAGTAGGGAAGTTGATATACCTGTCTCTCACTCGACCAGATATTGCTTATGCTGTACATGTTGTCAACCAGTTCATGCACTCTCCAAAGATCCCTCATATGAGAGCAATGGAAAGGATTCTTAGGTACTTAAAGACTTGCCCAGGAAAAGGAATTTTGTTCAGAAAACACAATAAAATTGAAATTGAAGCGTATACTGATGCAGATGGGGCCGGTTATGTTGGGGACAGGAAGTCTACTTCTGGGTATTGCACGTTTGTTGGAGGGAATCTGGTTACATGGCGGAGTAAAAAGTAGAATGTGGTTGCTAGATCAAGTGCAAAGGTTGAATATTGAGCTATGGCTCATGGTGTTGCTGAACTTCTGTGGCTTAGGACCCTTCTTAGTGAGCTCGGGATAAGGATCGAGTGTCCTCTCAGGTTGTACTGTGACAACAAGGCTGCCATCAACATTGCAAATAACCCAGTGCAACATGATAGGACGAAACATATTGAGACTGACCGACACTTCGTTAGAGAAAGAATAGTCTCAGGGGAACTCTACATTCCTTATACTCCTTCCGAGATGCAGATTGCAGATGTGCTAACAAAAGGGCTAAGCTTCAACGAAATTCGTGGACTTACTTGGCAAGCTAAACATGACTGACATCCATGCTTAGCTTGAGGGGGAGTGTTGGTTCGGCTGATTTAATGTATTTGTTAGTCATTGTTGGGTCTTAAGTCATTAGTTATTGGGCCTAAACTTGTCTAATGTTTATTTACATAGGTGTCCCATCACTAATCAGGGGCATTCTAGTCTATTCATGTAACACTATGTGATAAACATATATATAAGATAGTAGGGTCAGCTGAAAGGTTTTGAGCTGCCATTCTCAAACTTTCTCCTCTTCTTCTCTTCTTCTTCTTTGGCTGCTGTGTTCCAGCAAACACATCCAATAAAGCACTACTTGTTTTCAATCAAATGCAAAATCAAATCACTGAGTAAATGCATGCTTGGGTGATTTGATTTTAATGAGTTCACATGGTCACTAGACTCGCAACATTTTCTTGTGACCGCAATAAATTATGAGCATGCTTATAATAAAAAATAGTGGGTGAAGGTTCCTTTGACTCCTTGGAAGCACGTAGATCTCAAAAAACTATCCAAAAAAAATCATCCACTATCTATCATTTCCTGAAGTTCTATCATCGATTTCTAATGTTTTCATACCTTCATAACTTTGGCACTGTTTCTGGTGAAGCTGTGAAGTTGCATTGACTTCCACAAATTACTTCCCATTCTACCTGAGCTGAAATTTACACCAAAACTGAATTCAAAGCCCTTATGACCACTCAGTAAATGTTTGGTGAAATAGATTTTCATTGTAATCCTAGTCCCTGAACTATTCTTCTTACTTGTAATTTTTGGCATGTTGGTCAACTTCACTAGGCCTTCAGAGATAGTACAACTCGGGAAGACTTTTTGTGTTGAATGACTTGAATCTATCTGCTCTACGTTCAGGTCCAAGTTATATTTTTATTCTTTTTGGCTATAAGAATTGGCTTATTGTTTTATCTACAAGACCACAAGCACAAGCAGAGCCTTGGTTTCCCAAGTGAATGATACCTTGTTCAGGTGGATTTCAAGGTCTGCTATCTCATCAGTGGATAGTCTGGTTAAGCAAAGAGTTGCTGGACCTGTCCTATTCTTGGGTGCTGATATCTGGGTTAGTTTTTCTTTCTCCTAGCTTGTAAATACTAGGTTTGGGATATGTATCTTTGTACGTTTTTCTTTGCTCCTTCGTGGAGGAGGCTGCTCATGCCACTCTTTATCTTTTGATCATTTAAAAATTTATTGGTAATGAAAAAAGAAACACCATATGCACTTACCCTATATTGCGTATAGACTGTCCCATTGCATTCTTATCTTGAAGTCTGCCACCAGTGGTGGACTCCTTCAACTTCAAAATGTCCAAGTAGCTTCAGTTGTTGAGGTTTTAGATTTATGATGTCCAGGTGAAGATAACACAGATACAGACACAGAAATGGGGATATGACTCCATTTCCAAAAATCCTGGACACTAGGAATGTACATGTATTGAGGTATCATAGTTGTAGATGTAAAACTTTATTATCTATTTTTATTTTGCATATTATCCAGAAGGTAATGGGATTTTATAATATTTACTGGGTTTTATTGAGGAAATATGATTTGTTACTAAAAGTTAAATAATAGATATAAAAAGCTCATATTCTTGTCAATTCTTTTGATTAAATGGTCATCAATGAATTCTAATGTCCTCAGTTTCTCCTAATTTGGTTCTAATGGAATTTACCAATCATTGCAGGCTAAGATGGCTTTCTCAGAGGCTCTATATGGTTCAGTAACTGAGCAATACAATGTGCTGAGATCTGCCATACATCAAAACCAAGGACTTGATGCATCAAACGCTGCAGTCTCGTTGTCACAGCCCTGGAAGTAATAAACTTTTGTAGCTTTTCCATGTAATGCTCCTTTATTCTCAGGTTTGCCTTCCATTTTACAGGGTTGATTGTGAAATAGTTGAAGTACTAATTTGATTAAGATGTCCTTGAGAATTTTAATTTCTATATCCTTATTTAAGTCTTTATATTTTTTTCTAGGTGGCATTTTGTGTATAATTTTGACAGAATGTGCTTATTTCATTTGTCTACCTTATTGAGGCCATCCATAAACAAAAACCACTACTAACCTAAAACAGCAAGAAAACAATGCTATGCCAGAAAAATTCCCAATCTAAGGATGTAGTCTTCATGCATTGATAGAAAATAGGGTATTCATTACATAACTAAGAAATAAATGATCAGTTTTGTACTTTTCTTATTATCAATATGTTCTCTTGTTATTTTGCGCCCGAGGCACAAGGTGGAAGGCGAGGCATGTGCAATGCCAAAAGTTAAAAATATTAATCATAATATTAATTAAAAATATAAACTTAAATTTTAATTTCTTTTAAAAAAAACTGTTATCTCAAATTAAAATGCATAAACATATTTAAAATGAAAATTTTAAAATAAAATCAAGCATAACATATAAAACATATTCAAGCATGTAAAACTCTCAATCTCTTTATTTTTTCCCCAATTGCATTACTTCAAATAGCTAATGTGATGTTAAACATAATTTATTCCTGATTCTATGAGCCACCTTTTGAAATTACTGCATCTGGGACCTAGGTGAGATGCATACCCTAAAATGCGCCTCAGCGTGCCTTTTAAATCACTGATGGAGATCATCAATATCATCATCATCATCCATGCCTTACCCCAACGTCCTCAATGGAGATCATTTTGCTATTAGTGCACTCTGAATTCTGGGAAATGTCTAGGTTATGCTTTGGTTCAGATTTACGGTCTACTCTTGATCTGTATTGATAGACGTAAACTACATTTTTCTCCTTGATATTTGTTATATTGGTAAAGCCTGCATTCTTAGTAATGGTCTTGGTTGGCTGAATTAGGTTTCAACAGGAATATTGTTGTACTCATCTTTTTCTTTTAATAAAAATTTCCCTTTTCCTATAAAAAAAAATTCCCTAGGGAATGTTGTTGTATTTTATGTACAATCATGAAAACCAAAATGACAGAAAACAATGTTACATTTGCCTACTTCACAGGCTAGGTCCCTAGTACAAGTTAGCTCTATTGGCTACTTTCTTAGCTAAGGAATAAATGAAGGGGTTAGCAGCTGAAATGAAATATTCAAACATGATGCCAGAGATTTAGTTCATTATTTTTTGAATGTATAGCCAAGGAACTGTTGTTGCATCTACTAGTCTATTGCAGGTTGTGAAGCTCCCTCTATTTCTAATCCATCATAACCTATTGAGTAATGACTCACCCAATTTTAAGTGTTGTAACAGTGATAATAATTTGGCTGAAATGGACTTGATGGAGCCAATTGGACAAATACATATTACCAGTGCCTCATGGAATTTCTAAAAACCCCTTGAATACCTGATCTCCCAGTACTACAGCTATCAATATTTAGATTGGTACCATTTTGCCCAGGGAAAATCAATGAATGGGTGAACAGAAGCTCTTGTGCATGAAATAGTGACACATACTGCCAGCCTCTCATGATATCATCCATGCTAGAGGCAGTATTATATGGGCTCTCCTAAGGCTATGTTTGGTTTGAAGGAAAAGGTAGGGAAGCTCATAAAATATTTGTAAAGGTTTCCCTTCCTTTCCCTACTTTTTCCTTCAAACCAAACACAGCCTAAACAGATGAAGTGTCTATATTGAACGCACATCACATTTTAACACACCATAGTTAATTGAGGGACACTGCTACTTAATATTTTCAGTTCTCTATCATTTTAATAAAAGAACAACTAGCATAAAAAGATGTCTTTTTTCTATAAAATATTATGGTATAGGATGGAGAGGAGAAAGTCCTACTAGGATGAACATGGGTAAAGAAGGTGATTTGAGGATCTGAATTATGAGAGGAAGAAACTTAGATCTGGATAGAGAAGAGACATAACAAATATTGCACCTTTAGATTAAAGGGTAGACAAAGAGAGAGAAAGAGGACCACATACAAACCATTTCTTATCAAAAAAAAAAAATAGAGGACCACACACACACAGGTAACTTTTGTTTGATGCATTGACAACACTAATGTTGCTTATGGAATTAAAATAGGACTACATATTGAACTGTGCAGTATGTATCCATTATGTGATAGATGCATATGAATAAATTTGAAGAACATATTTATAAAAAAAATTAAAAAGAAAATTGAACATTTTTCATGAATTAAGGATATCTGTGTTTTACTCGACAGGGTGTTGGGAAATTAAGAAACAACATAGCCGTGGAACAAACATACCCAAGATGAATAGGTGTTAAATGCCTCTTTGAAACATATTGTAGCTCTAGTAAGTGTTAACAATATAGAAGGTTGACTAAGGTCATGTTTGGGAGTGCTTTATGTTAAAAATAAGTGCTTAATTCATATTTGCATTTGGGTCCAACTTTTTCAACTAAATTCATATTGGTGCTTGGTAGTCTTTTTCTCTAATAAGCACTTAAATAAGCATTTGTGTCTATTTTGTCTTTCATTTCTTTTAAATTTTATGAAAATACTTTTATAAAAGTACTTTTACGAAAGCACTTTTATGAAAGTACTTTTATGAAAGCATTTTTACGAAAGCACTTTTACAAAGACACTTTTATAAAAGTGTGACCTCTAATATTGTGTTCTTATGCACTTCATGTTATTCATTGCAGGCTACGTGAACTATTTTCAAGCCTTTTATACAATTGACATTGTGGTTAGTCCAGTGACCTTAGTCTATTATGCATTGCAAGGGCAAGAGAGAAAGTTCCAGTTTCCAATATGAATTTGGCTGCCTTCTGTTGGATGTCTCTATGCTTGCAATTTTCAGAAGAAATTACTTGTGGTAGTGGATATATAAAATGGAGATCAATTAGATTTTTGGGATAAGCGGCTCACTGTACAGAATTTCTTCACTTGTTTTAGTGTAGTGTGCTCATTCTTGAGAAGCCTCCCCCCCTCCATTGCCTTGTATCTCTAACTTCTCTTGGTATATATGTGTTGTATTCTTTTTAATCAGTTCCTTAGCTTGTACTTAAACATTTTATTTTTTCATATAAAGAAACTCAACACAGAGCCGTTGTAATTTGCAATATGCCTGAAAATATAAAGTTTCATCTTAAAGAGAACAAGACTATTTGCTGGAAGGAGACGACAGCCTTCTGTTGACAAATTATGTTGATGTTGTAATGACACGTGGCAAAATGGTCAATTTTTCTTTGTAACATAGATAACTACTATCAAGTGTGGCAGTTATTTGCATTGTGTTTGGTTTGAAAGAACGAAGGGAAAGGTAGGGAAATCTATACAAAGTGCTTTTTTGTCTATGTTTTGATGTTTGAGCACATAAACTAGCAATTTAACCTAGGGCTGGCAATCTTGACCTCAACCCATTTGATCCACCCACCCATACCCGCCCATTCTATTGGTGGGTCAATATGAGTCGAGTAACCCATTAAGGTCAGTGGAAATGGGTTAGGGTGGGTTAAGTCGAGGGCACCCATTAAGTTCAAGATGGGTTGGGTTGCATAGGTATAGTGTGTTGGGTCAAAGTCAACTTTATCTATATTCGCCAATTTTCAAAAAAAAAAAACAACAGTTGAAATGACTTCTCAGACCTCCTAAAGCATGTATATGTCATTATAATTCCAAACCACCATGCCACATTTCATTGAGATTAAAAGTGAAATAAAATAGATTTTATTAGCTTTCGTGTTCATATGGAATTTTACACAAAAGCACTTCTACAAAAACAATTTTATGATAAGGACTTTTACAAAAGTACTTTTACACGAAAGCACTTTTATAAAAATACTTTTATATGAAAGCATTTTTATAAAAGTATTTATATGAAAACGCTTTTACAAAAATATTTTTATGAAAGCAATTTTATAAAAATACTTTTATGAAAGAATAAAACTTTTATAAAAGTGCTTTTGTAAATTTTGTAAAAGCACTTTTACAAAAACACTTTTATGGAAGTACTTTTATATAAGTATTTTTACAAAAGTACTTTTGCGAAAGCACTTTTATAGAAGTTATGAAGTTTTTGCAATTTTTTTGTGTTTTTTCATGCAATTTTTAGTATTTTTTGCATTTTTTTTACAATTTTCTACATTTATCTACATTTTTTGCATTTTTTAGTTTACGAGTTTACCCGACTCATTTTTGTCACATGGCAAATGGGTGGCTTAAGGTGGTTTAGGGTTAGGGTGGGTTATGACCCTTTAACAAGAATTGATGATAGGTCATGGTGGATTGGTGGGTTAATATAGACGGCTTAGTATTCAACCCTTACCCAACCCACCCATTTGCCACCCCTAATTTAACCAACCAATGTTGTTTGGTTGGTAAGGTCTTTCACAAACCCTGGCTGGTGGTAGCGGAGATTTTGGAACAAATCCTATTGCCACCAAAGTTGGGGTAACTCCCCATTGTGTAGACCCCATGAAAAAGAAAAAAAAAATCGACAAGGAGTACTACAGTACTACTACTACTACCAATCTACCATATTAAGAATTTGCCTTTGTTTGTGCACATCATTAGATATAGATCTAGAAGACCGTAAGGTTGACCATTTGTGCAATTGATAATAATGAGCGAAGCAAGGTCTGTTTGGGAGGTCTTTCACAAACACGCAACAACTTCTAGTGTTACATGAGTTGAGAAACTTGAAAAGTTGTTAAGCCATATCTATACTATGACTCTGGATTTCTTGCCCACAAGAATTCTGCCCACATCTACCCACAACACACCACCTTCGTGCATTGGGAACATCTCGCCATGCATAATACTATGTAGAGGATGAGATGTTCCCCATGTGTGGATGTAATGTTATGTGAGCAGAAGTGAGCAGAATTCTTGTGGACAAGAGATTCGAACTCCTATAAAATCTATAAAAGTACGAATGGGGCATAGTGGCTTCTAGAATTTTCATTGGACAGTTTTCACCCTCATATATCTATGTCTATTGAGGGTATATATGTACTTTTATTTTAATAAAACCTCCTTCCACACTAAATGACATGACATACGCCCAACTTCCTCTCCTACCTTCTTTCACTGGTTACAAAATTGTGGCATCGCAAATGCCATTTTGAACAAAAGTCAAAAGGTCGAACAACTCCTACATTTGCCTATATTGACTGAACTTCCATTTTCTTCTATGATTTATTTTGTTCATAAATAGCATCAATTGCATCGCTTTTAGGTTTTTCTCCTGTTGAGTTTATATTCTACATCTTTTTCTTTCTTTTCAACAGAATACAAAGACATTTGGAGGGTGTTGTAGTCATAGTGATGTCCATTGTTATTTTCAATTACCTGTTGATGTTGTTTATAAGATCCTTAGAGAGAGCGTTTGGGTCATGAAAAAAGTGTTTTGAGAGATGAACTATTGAAATCTGCGTTTGTTCCATATTGGATTCATTCCAAGAAAATATGTGAAATGAAAAATTGAATTTTGAGAAAAAAAAATTGTTCTTTCCGAGCATGACATGTCAACAAACTAATCATAAATTCCTTGCAAGATCCAGCATACTGGAAAGGCTACGAGGAGGGTATATCAGTTTCTTCTTTTCATTTCCTTCATCTTTCTTTCTTCTTTTTCTATTTGGGATGCCTAAGAGCGTCAAATGAATGATGATCCTAGCTCTTTTCTCATGACTTGTATTTCTCTCTCCGTTATTCATTCATGACTGGTATTTCTCTTAGCTTTTTTATCTCCTTCTTACAACTATTAATTATAAGGTAAATCTCTTAAACTACCCCTATTATCCACGAAATTGACAAACTGTACCCTTACTATTTAGATATTGTCTTAAGCTACCCTTAAGTTTTTTTACAATTGTCTAACACCTTCCTTGCTGTTAATTTTCTGTCACACTCCGTTCACATGTAACATCAAGTTAGTGTTAATTATTTTAAAATTTCTAAAATACCCTTATTATTTGCCACTGTTGTTGGATGAAAGCAAACTCATCTGCTACTCCTAGGCTCTGCTTTAAGGAGAGGCTTGGCGAAGATGAAACTGATGATGCCACCATCGGTGCATCAAAAAGGCTCAAAAACGCTTGGCCAAGGAGCGAGAGGAGATACTAAACACCAACAGTGGTGGCAAATCTGCCAAGAACTTCACTGGCAAAGAAATGAAGAAGGCAACTAATAACTTCTCTAAGGACCGGTTGCTTGGCATCGATGGCTACGGAGAGGTCTACGAGGTCAAAATCCTGTGTCAGATGAACCATCATAACCTCGTTTGACTACTTGGGTGCTGTGTTGGCGGGCGGTCAAGTTTCAGCACTGCGGTGAAAGAAACAACAATGCTTTCAAGTTTCAGCACTTATAATATCCTTACTTGATATCACTGAGAAGAGGCTCAATGAGAAGAGGCCGCTGAGAATGGAATCGTGTTCATTGAGTAGAAAACAAGGGCAAAATGAATCGGTCTACACATTCAATTGGGTTTTATTTTAAAATTTTGATGAATAGTGAAAGGTAAATTTGATATTTCATTTTTTATGTTAGTGTTTAAAGGCGTGTCAATTGTCAAAAAACTTAAGGGTAGTTTAAGACAATATCTAAACAGTAAGAGTATAGTTTGTCAATTTTGTGAACAATAGGGGTAGTTTAAGAGCTTTACCCTTAATTATATCGTTGAAAACCAATATGTCCCTTTCTCTTCCTCCCTCCTTCCCTCTCAATCTGTCTCAATCGAATTTGAGTTGCAAATTTAGGATGCATTTCATTTGTGCAGAGAGCCCCGTGATCAGACCACCAACTTTGAATATCTTCCATTTTCATCCTATGCATATAGAGCCATTTATTGCAAAGGTATGGGATTCAAAGCTAGGAAGATTCTTTTTTTTTAATTCATTTCTTCTGAGCTTCGTTTACTGATAATTTGAAATGGGTTTCTTCTATTTTTCACAAGTGTAGATTTAGTTTCTACAACAAGCAGTGGTACAAAGAAATCATCAGGGCTGGCCATGGAGTTGGCTAATCCTCTGAAGGATTCGACTAGTATTGAACCACCCAAAACTGTCAAGGTAGGATTTGAGATAAGATTTTTAGAAGAAACAAATTAATTATCTTGAGATTATGGATTTCCAAATATTATTGTTTTTTGTTTCAATTCAGTACTTCATCCTTGTTAAAGTTCAATTTTTAGTATAGAACTTATGTGATGGCATATTACTTATGCCAATTAATATTAAAGGGCAAATATAATACAATTACAAGAATTTCCTTCTATAGAAAAGAAAGAAATACAAAAGGAATATGAACAAATTTAAATATTCACACCCCATCTACTTTACACTAGATCCTATATTTCCTAATATGGCTATAAATGAAGTCTTATTACGAATGGATTCTTGTACTACTATTTTTTAAAGTTTACCTTATATTTACATTTTTTTTTTGAAATATCTCCATAATGGTGCTCTATAAGCTTTCATTAGGCCTACATCAATTTATTTCCCATTCTAATTTGTTTTTGTTGTGAAATAGGTGTTTTTTTCTTTTTCCTACAAATGTTGAATGTTTATTTTGCTTTTATTTTTAAACGAATTATGTTTCCAGATTTGTTGTTAAGCGATAACAAATAATTTCCAATTGGGGATACTTTAGTGCTTCTATTGTTTGCTATCACAGATCCAACATAGGGCAGACACACAAAAGGTTGGTGTGTATGGCTTTGGAATTGTTTTGTGGGAGCTCATAATCGGCATGCTTCCCTTCTAGAATATAACAACAGTGCAGACAACATTTGCCATTATGAACAAAGGTGTTAGGCCTATTATCCCCAATGATTGTCTTCCTGCTCTGAGGGAGATCATGGCATGCTATTGGGATGCCAACCAACCACAGGGTTTGCCCACCATTCACTGAGGTTGTTAGGATGCTTGAGAATGCAGAGATGGAGATCATGACTACCATCCGCAAGTCCCATTTTAGGTGTTGCAAGATACAACCAATGATAGTTGAATGATCCATAATCAATATAAAGAAATAACAAAGAAAAAAGAAGCAAATGGAAAGATAAAAATAGGGGTGTCAACAGTATTCAAAAATCCAATTTCGAATTTGAAATTCGGCATAATCGAATCGAATTCAGATAATTTGAATATCTAATCGGTTGAATTCGAATATTCTATTCATACCGATTATTTAATCAGATTCGAATTCGGATATGACCTGATTCGATTTGATAAATATCTGAATTCGACTAATTATTTAATTCTTATATATGATATATAAAATTTTAAAATGTTTTATATAATTTATATATAATAATTCATTTATATAAATAAATTATATATTTATATACTTTATATAAATAAATTATTTATTTTATATATTTATTAATTACCTAAAATAATTAATAAGTCAAATTCGAATCAAATTGAATATTTGAATATTTAATTGGACTCAAATTCGAATATTGATTTTTGATATCCATCGGATATCAAATCGAATTCGAATATCAAATTTTTTAATCAGATTTGAATTTGGATATTGCCTTATCCAATTCAAATTCGATCTGTTTTCACCATGGTTTTCAAAACCAGACCGGACTGAACGGTCGGTTCAAAAAATCGAGACCGGTCACCTGACCAGTTCCGTTTTCCCCCAAAACTGTTGATTTTGGTCACCAAACCGTTGAACCGGCTGGTTAACCATTCGAACCATTTGAACGGTTTTGAACGTTTTTCAAATTTTTTTTATTTTTTTATTTTTTTTAGAACCGGCCAACCATTCGGTTGTTCGACCTGGTAACCGGACCCCTAACCGGTTCGGTTGCCGGGTCGGTTTCAAAAACCATGGTTTACACCCATAGACAAAAATGCATGCAAAAGGTGACTACCAGTCTCTGGTTTCTAGTATGTATTGGGTTTACTTCTGGTATCTATTGGTTTTTGGTTTTTGGTTTTATTTTATTGGACTATTGTTGCTGAAGTGGTAGTAGTAGTAGTAGTAGTAGCAGTAGTAGTAGTTTCTGAACATCTTTCGTATTTTGTTCTTAGTCTCCTATGTCCAGGCTTGGGATAGATGATGAATCCAACAATATCTGCAATAGAGTAAAGGTGTAGCACTATGAATAATACAATAAAATTCTGATGGACCATTACTGATGAACAAAATTATATGGTCTAATTTTCATATTATTGAATATTTGGTGGCATCACAAATATTTGTTGCTTATTGATAGCAATGATTGGACTATGAATAGTGCTTCATAATCTTTTTTGATGTGGTTATTTGTGTATTTAGTTTATGTACAATGATTTACCAAGTAAACTTCTCTATATTGTACTCTTACTACATACATTGATTGTAATTTACACATAATGATCATTGTGCTTCACCAATTGGCAACATACCTAATACTTCATCGTGCTTCTCTCAATCGGTGCTTCATCAATGCTAGAGAGTCTAAGTTAGACAATGGAGATCGATTTTGACTAAAATGTTGGTGTAGAAATAGGATTGAAGATCAAAGTTCAATGTATTGAAAATGGCCCTAAGCCAATCTAACCACTAGATAGGAATATTGCACGTTTCCAAACAAATGAAATTACATCTAGTTTGAACTTTTTTATTAAATTATGTTGGCCTGATGTTTTATCAATGCATATATCTCAAGGAAGGTTTTAACTTTTAACATTCAAAACAAATGATATTACATTATTATCTGTATTTAGGGAATTGATATATTAGTGACCTTGAAAACGTACCATGTTTTTGATATATTAGGATGGGTTTGCCCAAGTTGCACCCTTAACAGGAGTTTATCAGGTCAATTAACATTCACAACTTGGAGATAATGCCTTTCTACACCTCAAAGGATTCCAATTACCAACCAACCACCAAGAGTCATTGATGCTTTTTGCTCAAATATCTTCTGGATGGTTCCTTTACTATTTGAAATTGAATATTCTATCCACACTATCAAGTATCAACCTAGGCAGCGCATGCTTAAAGGACTCAACACTCTAATTAATCAAAAATTGGTTTTTCTATGCAATGTGTTGAAATTTATTTTACAATTCTTTTTAATTTTCCATACTTTAATCACTATCATGACAACCCCTCACGTATAACGCACATACCCACTTACTACTAGTTTGATAAAAAAACTGAAAAAACAAAAATAAGTTGACGTTAACAAAAAAAATTGATTTTACAGTGAAGCTATTACCTTAATAGCTTCTCCAAAACACTAAATCGCCACATATCAATTAATTGCTTTGGTTGTGCTTCTTGTGCTCAGTGCTGGGTACTCCCCACTTGCTCCAAAAATTTTTTATTGTTATTTGTGAGAAAGACCTAGGAGTGTTAGTATGTGATTGTCAGGGACAATGATTTTTTTTTTGGTGAATAGGAACTACGATCTTGTAACCTTTATACCTAATCGTTGATTTTACCCATTATTTTAGATGAATAATTGATATTTATCATATTCCTATCTATATCTATATTCTATACAGATATGAATTTGATCAAGTAAAGTGGTGGTTTATTGGGCAAATAACTGACCCGCATAAGTTACACAGTAGAGGTTCAGCCATTCGACCCATTCCTGACATGAGTTGTAGGCTGTGTCCATGACTCTATTCAACTGTACTGTACAGTCGCTTGTCAAGCTAATTCTATGAGCATCTTGACTTGATTCAGAACATCAATTATAGTAGAAATAGCAAGGTTTTTTAAAATCAAACTCGACAGGAAACTGTTTTAGGACCATTTTTGGGTCGAATGGTCTGATTGTTTAGTTCGAATGAATGGTTTGTTCTGATTTAAAAAACAAAAAATAGCCAAAAATCATTATATGGGTCAATAGTTTGACAATTCGATCGCCCGGGTCAGCGGGTCACTGACTAAATCAATAGTTTTTTGTCACAAAATGGTTTTAGGGTGAAACAGAACTGGTTACCTAACCGGTTCCTGATTTTTCCGATCCAACTTTTAAAACTATGAGAAATTGTGAAACCCATCATTCCCCTCAATGTCCTCCCTATTTTTTTCATAGGAAAAAATCAAAAGAGAAAGGAATATCTATTCGGCCAACTTTGGTGTGTATAGTGTAAACTTTTTCTCACCTTAGGCCCCATTTGATGCATCTTTCCACACGGGCTGTTGGTTGTTTAGAAGCCCAGCAGCCTGCATTTTTGTCTTTTCCCATTTGGTTGGGGAAAGATCTAACCACTGGAAGACTTTGCTTCGAAAAGATGTGAGAAGCTCGATTCAAATTTATTTCAATAAGTTAAAAATGTAGCTTCTCGCCATTTTATATCTCATCTTTGCACAAAAAGACACTTCCAACCAAACAATCTTATGGGCTGCCAAAATCTTTATGTAAAAGCCCACTGTGTCATTTGACTATCAGATCTTCTAGAAGATATTTAGAAAAAGACTTGCCAAACAGCACCTTACTTACTTGAGCTTCACACTTCAATGTAAACAATTAGTCCATCCATTTACAGAATTTGTATGTGTACATCTTCGTCATTTTGATTTTTATCTTTTTCTTTTCATTTCCTTCGTTAAGCTCTATCTAATTCCATATTTAAAGTATATTAACCAAATTAATCAAGTAATAAAACAGTCAACATCTCATCTTAGGTGATTAAAAAGAAATCAATTTTATTTTAATATTTAACAATGATTTTTTTTATTGCACAAGTTTTTCTCTTAAATTAAATTCATCTAATGTTAGCAAATGGAAAACTATGAAACTGGAACCTAAAATTCTAATTAATCACTATTAGAATTGCACAAGTTTCTTGATGCTTTTAATTCTCACTGGACCAATGCCACAAGGTCATTTCTTAACCAAAATCATGCAGTGAAACGATCAATGTCTGCTTGGGGTAAGAATAAGTATGGTCACATTGAAAAACACATTCAGAGACTAGAACAAAACCTTCCGACTTACAGAATATGGATGTTGCACATGCAAAAAAACATGGGTGTTGAAGAGGATGCTTAGGAATGGCAACGGGTAGATATACGTGTAAATTGTCCTACCTATTTTCGAATTTGTTTATGTATTCCTGATTTTAAACTTGTTTTAATTGTAAGAAGGGGAATCCATCATATGGATGGATGAGCCATGCTAGGTAATAGGGCAAAATTTCAAAAATTTTCTTTTACCCTTTCGAGAATCGCATTTCCAATTTTAGAAAAATTGCATTTTTCAAGGATCGTTCTTGCACCGAATTAGACCAAATCTAAAACTAAAAAAAGGGAGAAAAATACCTTATATGATTTCCACACGAGTAGTTCCCAAAGTGGGGTGTTCACACCCAAAGAGGGTACCAAAACTAGCTTAGGGTGAAGCCGGTTCAGCAACACAGTCCTTCAGCAAAACTGCAATCCGACAACTTGAATCGAGCAAGGGAGATGAGCATGAAATCAATCTGATTTTTCTTGCAAAAATCAGAAATCAAGACTGATCAAGATCAATCACCTAGTGGAGAACGAACTAGGGTTAGGGCAGCAAGAGCAGAAGGAGAAAACTGAGAGCAGAAGTGTGTCATTTGGAGCACTTCGCCCTCCTCTATTTATAAGCCTTAAAGATCAGATCTCCTAATATAATTAGGAGCTTCTTAATCCAAATATTTATTTGGATTTGGAATCTTTAAGTGGATAAGACTTATCTTCTTATCCTAAAGGCTTATCCAAACCCAAATTCGCCCAAGTCACATGACTTCTTAATTAATCCAATTAACTATGGGCTTTAGGCCCATTTAACAAGTGGCTCACATCTCCTTTTAGTTGCTAGTCAATTTGGCTTTCTTTGTATGGCGTGGGGCCCAACAATGACTTCACATAAACCCATATGGGTTCAGCCCAGCTTTTGTGAAAAAGATTGGTCGAATTCACTATCAAACACAATGAACCCTGAGTCCATCAATATGGGCTCTTAATGGGCCCAACATTTACACTAAATGATCTTTGAGTTCAGCCATCCTATGAAGGCCCAAGGACAATGGTCTTAAGTGAGTTTAACCCATCAGGTAATAGCTCTAAATGGTCTTACACTTAACCTCTCAGCCCCTTAATGATTAAACACTACCCGACAAGGGAGGACCTCTCCCTCGGCTGCAAAGTGCAATGTTGCACTCTCTCTTCGGATGGATCACAAGAATTAAAACATTTTGCAAACTTTTTTCTTATATATATATATATATATATATATATATATATATATGCACTTTCATATAAATATATTTTGCAAAACAAATCTCAAACAAGTTTGAAATCGACTGCTGGCAATTTTGGTTTCCATCAAAGAGAGTGCAGTCCCGATCATTCATTTTGTTCGACAAAGGGGCTGATCTTATCACTATGATCACTCACTTGAGTGAATTCTCAAACAACCCCAACATACACAGGTTTTGACCTCCAAAGGATCTCACTAATTGGCATGTCAAAGACAACCCAATTCGACACCTAGTGCAATGCCATAATCGAGTCTAGGGGTTAGGTGTAACTTTTCAATTTTGCCTACCAGTCTCGAAGGTCCAGGGCATAACTGGAAAATTGTATGGGTTTAGTGTTTCAAACAAACACACACTACATGTGCTTCGAGTCTAACCCTAGCAGCTGAGACAAGCCACCCTAGCCTACTTGGCAGCACATTAGTGTCAGCCTTGGCAAGATAAACTTCCCCAAGTCTATCCAATGACTGAAAACATTCTCAACTAACACGAGTCTCATAAGTGTCCAGTTTAAGGGTAATTACATAGAAACACACAAAATATAACATTGATCAATTGTGTACTTTTATTCATTTACAATAAATGTATATGTACATCAATGTGATTGGAGTTAAGGGCATACACCGTCTAACAATTATTTTGACTAACTTTTCCTCTCAATTTTCTAAACCCGATAAATCCATTCTAAATTCGTTTAAAAAAAGTTTCTTAATGCTTATTGTCTGACTTGAACCCAGACCAATTAATGATAATGCCAAATCCACTAAGCCAGAGCCATTATTTCCATCTTTGTTGCCCCTAATAACAAACAATGCACTTCATGATTGACTTAAAGATGCACATGGTATGTGGACTTCATCTTAACGGGAAATTAAATGCATATTAATTGATTATTTTAAAGAACTCTTCCACTCATCCATTCCTGATATTCCTTCATTTGCCATTTCATATGACAATGAACAACCATGTTGTATGCCTGATGAACATGAAATCAAGATTGCAGTTTTTAGCATTGGTGCTTATAAGGCATTGGGACTTGATTGGTATTCATGCTTTTGTAACTTAAATCATACTTTGCTTTGCTTAATCCCTAATGTTGACATAGTTGGAGAGACTAAGGGCCTTCGTCCCATTAGCCTATGCAATGTAACTTATAAGATTATTGCGAAGATTATCACTATATGTGGATGAGGAACATTATTCCAACACTACTTTATCTCTCTCTTTCTTTCAATTAGCACTCACACCTGAGTGGCATATTACTAACACAAAAAGATGAATGAGGTTTACCTAGATTCATTAAAGGGAAGTTAAGGGAACATTTGGATCCCTTTACATGGATTCACAAAAAGATGAGTGAGGTTTACCGAGCTAGCAAAACTATTTACAAAAGAGTTCATATGCCGAGCTCTCCTTGCTAGATCACGAGCTGGCAAAATGACATCCCTGCTTACATACATGATTTTAATATTTTCAAAAAAAAGATAGAAGTTCCAAAATATGATCATAAAGTGCTTGCTAGTCCCACGGTATCTGCTTGTCTGTCCCTTTGAGCTTCGTTAACACTACTTTAGCATCTGAAAACAAAAAAAACTGTCTTTACACCCATACAAAAAACTTTCTTAGTCCTCTAATAATTGTCCAGAGCTCAGTTGCTGCTGGGGATCTTGCCAAGCATGGTTTTCCTTCTGCAAGGATAAGATGAGACCTATAAGTGAACGTGTATATACCAGTAGATGCAGCTTGCATGAATAGATTCCATGAGCCATCAACAAGAATGATCGGAAAATCTGAGGAAAAAATTTGTTGTAAATCCCATTCTGATTGAGGATTTTATGCCCCGGTTCTTTGTAACTACAGTAGCTTTCAGCCTTTCTCAAAATTTGAAGGGAGCCTAGGTTGGCTTTATTAAATATTTGATCATTTCTTGCATCCCACAGGCTTCTGAAAATGGGACATATCTTTGCAATTTAGTTATACTTTATCACTTTATTTTCCAAATGAGAATTGTGCTGCCACCACCACTGGATTAGGTCCACTTGGCCAAAATTCAAAGAGTTCTGGTACCAAACCAACCTGAGCCTAAATCCAGACCGCCCTAGAGAGAGGGCACTACAAGAAAAGGTTTTCTTGGGTTTCTGAAGATTCTTTACAAAATGTACACTCAGTTTTTTCTTTTCTCCTACAGCTCCATATTTCTGTCTTAGTTCGAACAGCTCTATGGAGAACCTTCTACATGAAGATTTGGCATATGTGAGAGAATGGGCTTTTCCAGATTCTAGGCCAGCTTAGAGGGCTTATTTGTGTTTGGAGAGGAGCTTCTAGGAGTAAGTGATAAGCTGAATTTACTGTAAATTCTCCATTGCTTGTATTCTTCCAAAGAAGTCTATCAGGCTGTTGCATGTTCATCAGAGGACTACTTAATATTGCTTCTGCACTTCTTTCTTCAAACAGGCTGTTGAGGAGGTCAGCATTCCAGGTCTTATGATCTGTGATTAGCTCACACACTTTCATGTGGGGGAGTTTAGGGTTCTTAGTTCTTTTGGTCGGGATGTTGCTCTCAAGTTGAGGCACCCATGGGTCCATAAATGCAAAAGTAGATCTGCCATCTCCAATCTTCCAAAAAAAAAGTGATTTTTTGTTCATTTTTTAATTTGATAATACATTTCCACCAAAGGGAGTATGAGGCTTTTGCCTTTAACTCAAAGAAACATTTTTCCTTGAAATATTTTGCTTCCAATTGCTAGGACCAAAAAGCTGCTCCTTGAGTTTAGGAATCTCCAAACTGACTTTAGCATTAAAGCTTTGTTCATCAAAGAGAATTTTCTTATTCCCAAACCTCCCAAGCATTTTGGAGAGAAGATTGTTGCCCATTTCAAATTGCAGTTTCTTGTTGTGGTTGAACTACCTGTTGGACAGTTTTGTATGTCCTTAGCTTCAATCAGAATGATGTACTTTATGAGTTTATTGTAAATGAATAAAAATGCATATTTGATTCATGTTCCCTTGGTATGTTTTTGTGTAATACCCTTAAATTAGACACTTAATGAGACTCGTGTTAATTTAGAATGTTCACAGCCAGTGGATCGGTCTGGGGAGACCTATCCTGATAAGGTTGACACCGTGGTGCCACCAAGTCGGTTGGGGTGGCCTGTCTTAGCTGCCAGGGTGAGACCCAAGGCACATACAGTGTAGGATTAATTGAATCTTTGAACTGGACCAGATTTCCAGTATTGCCCTGAACCTTGGATATTGATGGGAAAAATTGGAAAGTTACACCCGACCCCTAAACTCGATTATGATACTGCACTAGGTGTCGGATTGGGCTGTCTTTGATGTACCAATCAGTGAGATCTTTAGCGGGGGTCAAAACCTGGGTATATTGGGACAGCCTGAGAATTCATCTGAGTGGGTGATCATAGTGACAGGATCAGCCCCTTTGTCGGACAAAGGTAATGATCGGGGATTCACTCTCACTCATGGAAACCAAAACTGCCAACAACCAATTTCATTCGTTGAGATTTGTTTTGCAAAATATATTTTATATGAGATATAAAAGTATATATATTATGGTTTCTAAAATGTTTGCAAAAGGTTTGAATTCCCGGGATCCATATAAGTAGAGAGTGCAACACTGTTCCTTGCAGCCGAGGGAGAGGTCATCTCTTGTCGGGCAGTGTATAATCATTATGGGCTGAGAGGTTAAGTGTAAGACCATTAAGGATAATACCTGATGGGCTAATCTTGCATCTGCCCATAGTCCTTGGGTGTTACAAGGTGGCTTAGCCCAGGGACCACTTAGGGTAAGTGTTGGGCCCATAGAGCCCATTTGATGGGTTTCAGGGGGTGCACTGTCCATAATAGTATATTCGGCCAGGCCTTGTAACAAAGGTTGGGCCAAACACATGTGGCTGATGTGTAGATCAATGCTTGGGTCCCACGGCATACAAGGAAGCCCAACTGGGCAGCAGTTAGGAAGGTTAAGTGAGCACATAAGCTTAATGGGCCTAAAGCCCTTTTCGAATTGGACTTATTTAATAAATTAAATATGAGCGAATTCTGAGATGGATCAGCAGATAGGATAGGGTCTTAACCCTATCCACTCAGAGAGTCCAGATCTGAATATGATTCAGATCAAGAAACCTCCTAACGAGATTAGGAGAATGTTGATCTAATCTGCAGATAAGATAAGGGTTTATTCTTATTACCTAAAGAGAGGTCTGATCCAAATATGATTTGGATCAGCAGCTCCTAATTGGATTAGGAGTTGATCTTTTGGGTTTACAGAAGAAGGAGGAGGCAGCAACCTTTAGAAGAATCACATAATCAGATCCTCTTCAGAGTTGAAACCAAAGAAGAAAGATTTTTGCAATCCCTGCAAAGATCTTTCTTACCGCCTCCTTCCTACAGCCGCCAGACATCCAGTTCGATCTCCAACTTTGTGGGAGAAGTCCATATTCGATCTTGACATCAGTTCTTTGTGAAAGAATTGAAAGAAATTTGTGCTCACATGCCAACCTGTTGTTTCTTGCGAAGGACAGAGTTCTTGGAGAAAAACACTGCTGATTCTGCTCCATCCTACACTACGCTATCTTCAGTGGGAGCAGTCCTTCCTTGGGTGTGAACACCTTCGTTGGGAGATATTATTTCTTCGTATCAGGTATAATCCTCTCATACTCTTTTTGGTTCAAATCTGGTTCAGTTTATGGTTCAAGATTGATCCTTAAAAATATGATTTTCTAAATAGGGAATGCAATTTCCAGTTGAAAGGAGAGAAAAACTTTTGAAATTTGCCCCTTTATTCCGTAAGATTTGGGCGTCCATACGATGGATCTCTCATCCCTTCACTACCAGCCCACTAGAATTTCTTTTGCATTCTATCCAAGGTTCTACATAAGGATGAGGAGAGAAGATTTGTTTGCATGGTATACACTAGTATACTCTAGGTAATTGCTTTTATGTGTGTTGTACGACCTGCTTGGGACAAGGTTTTTGCTTGCTAGTGCTCTATCCTTTGGGAGAAATTGTCTAACAGTTGATGTTTGTTGTTATTTACCCCATTTTCCCAATCTTCTAGCTAGGTTCCCAGATATTTTGAGCTGCAATTTATAATTTTCATTTTGACTATATGGCTCAACAACTTTTGGTGGGTTCTGTGCATGTTTTTGCTAAACATCACACCACATTTTGTAGTGTTAACATGCTATCTTGAAATCTGTTCAAAGAGCTAAAGGATGAAATTTATATGGTGGAATGATTCGGGGTATGCTTTGCATAATAAGAAGCAGTCATCTACAAACAACAGATGGGTAATGGGTTGTGAGTTTCTTGAAAGTTTTATACCTTGGATCTTTTAGAGGTTTTCTTCTCTGTTAAGGAGTGCTAAGAGAGTCTACATTCCTATGATGAAGAGGTAAGGTGAGAGAGGGTCTCCTTGCTTTAAACATCTTTTGGTTTTGAAAAAAACCCATGGTTGTCCCATTGAGTTTGATCGAGAAGGATGTTGTGGATATACATTGCCAACCAGATCACACCAGTCTAGTGGAAAGCCCATTTTCTTCATTGACTCAACTATAAACTTCCACCCCATTCTATCAAAAGCCTTGGCCATATCAATTTTCAAGGCTGCCCATTTCCTCTTCCCTTTTTGGGTTTTGAGTTTGTGAGTGATTTCCTTGGCTAAGATGGCATTGTCTATGATACTCTTTCCTTGAATGAAGGCAACCTGGTTTTCTTGGATTAGGTTTTAGAGAAGTGGCTTCATTTTGTTAGCTAGGAACTTGGCTAGAATTTTGTATAGAACATTACTTAGGTTGATTGGTCTAAAATGTTTTGCTTTCTCCACACCCCTCTTTTTTGGTATGAAGACCAGGTTGGTATGGTTTATTTGTTTTTTTTAAGTTCTCTTTGAGTGAAAGAAGTTTTGTATCATCCCTTTAACATCATCACCCACTAGTTCCCAAAAGTGTTGGAAGAAGAAGGCAGTGAAGCCATCAGGCCCAAGAGCTTTGTGACAATTCATTTGAAACAAGGCTAGCTTGACTTCTTCTTTTAGGGGAGGTAACATAAGCTTTTGGCTTTCCTCTACTGGTATTTGATTGAAATGGAGTGAGTTTAAGAGGTTTGAGTCAAAGTTCTCCTCTTGACCTGAAGTTTGCAGGAAATGTGTTTTGAAGAGGTTTGCTATGGCTTCAGGTTCATAGGCCCATTGGTCTTGGTTATCTTTCAGGATTTCTATTGCTCCCCATCTCCTTCTGAATTTTACTCCCTGGTGAAAGAATTTGGTGTTTTTGTCACCCTCTTTAAGTCATAATTCCCTAGATTTCAATCTCCAGAGTTGTTCCTTAGCTTGAATCCATTTGTTGTATTGGCTTTCTGTTGCTATCTCTTTGGCTTGCCTAAATTAATAAGATTTCTTACTCTAGTTGTGTTAGGTTTTTCTGGATATAACCATAAGTATTTTTGTTCCAGTTTTTGAGGTGATTTTTCAAGAGTTTTAGCCTTGTTGTTATTAAGTGGGCTATGGATCTAGGAACTTGTGTGCTCCAATGATCACTTACCAACTTGTGAAGTTCCTTGTGGTTTACCCACATTGGGAAGAAATGGAACTGTTTTTTTTTTTTGCTTTTGATTGGGTTGGCTTTGTATCTAGAAGGATTGGGGAGTGGTCAGAATTTATTGCCAGGAGGGTGGAGAGTTTGGTGTCAGTGAAATAGGCTAACCATTCCATACTTGCAAGGCCTCGGTCTACTCTCTCTCTCTCTCACTCCTCTTTTCCCTTGTTGCTTATTTGTCCAAGTGTAGTAAGGACCAGTGAAGCCAATGTCAGAAAGGGCAAAATTGTTAATTAAATTCCCCAGGTGTTGAGAGGGTCTTGATCTATTACTAGGTCCCTCATAATCTTCCCAATGCACAATATCATTTAAATCTCCTATTAGGAGCCAAGAGGTTCCTTTCAGATAGGGCTTTGTAGTTTCAAGGTGTTGCCAGAATTCAACTTTGTCCCCTCGGCTGGGTTTCCCATAAAGAAGAACAAGATTCCAAGTTTCTGAGGACTCATTTAGGTTCCTTGCAGCTTTATGAGCCTCTGAGAACTGTTAGTGACTATAATGTTTAGTTTATCTTTCCATGCATAGAGGAGACCCCCACTCATTCCTAATGAACTGACAGTTTTGGAGTTAAAATAGCCAAGGACTTTGCAAGATTTGAGGCTTTTGACTTTGACATTTTGGTTTCAGAGAGGAACAGAATGTCTGGATTTGTGGTTTTGCACCATCTTCTTACTGTTCTCTGGATTTCTCTACCCTTACCCCCCTCACGTTCCAAGTAAGGATTTTCATTTTGGAAATATAAATGTGTAAATATAACGAAGGATAGACTACCAGTATATAACTCGAATAAGAAAAATACTCATTTATTTGAATAAAAATAATGTAGAGCAGAGAATATAAATTGGTGAATACCTGAAAAACTAAAGCTGTTAAAGATACTGCCCTCTGTTGATGCTCCTTCCAGAGACAGTCCCATGCATCTATCCACGAAGTGTCTTCTAAGCACGATAGGCTTTCCAAGTTTCTATGAACATGGTCAAGATCCTTGATCATTCTAGATCATTGTATTTTGAGAAAGCGATAGCTTCATATTATTGGGTGTGGGTGTTGCTCGAGGTTCGCATTTCCTGGATCCATTTTCTCAGAGAAGCCACTGATTGACGCCCGATTAATTCTTTGAGAGAGGGGTCAAGATTTGCTGGTAATTCTAACGTTGCTTGCGAATCCAAGTGATCTTTTAGAGATGATTGATATCTAAAGGGTCTTCATCTTCTCCTTGAACCAATTGAAGGATTAATTATACCATATCCGCTAGTCGCCATTGAGCATATTTGATACTGGCCTTTCTCGGGAATGGGGCCAATATTAATTATCTCAAATTTTCCTTCTGCCTCGGGAGTTGGGTTCGCGATAATTGAGCTTCGCTTCAGTTGCTTCCGAGTTGAGGTGTTACCTGGCTTGACTCTCTTCCTCTTAGATGACTCGGTGAACTCTCCTTGACTCGTTTTTGCAGCTTTCTCTTTTGCTTTGCAGTTGCTTCTCCTCGGCTGTGAGCAGTCCATTAGCCATTGCCGCTTCTCAGCTATTTCATCTTTGGAATCTTCCTTTGAGCTTTGGTCCCCTCTACAGATTTGGAGTTGCTTGCATGTCTCTCCATTGTCTTGAGTTTTCTTTTGAATAGGAAAACTAAATGGCTTCTTTGGTCTGTACTCCGCTCTCAACAACTCTCTGGACTCATCTAGTTTCCTTTCTTTGAGCTCCGCTGAGATTACACTGAGTGGGACAGCTTTGGAGATGAGCTTGCATTTCTTCCAATTGTGTCCAACGAGCCCGCAATAGAGACAGAGCTTGGTGAGGTTTTCGTAGGCAAATTTGATCCAGACTGGGTTGTTATTGTTTTTTAGAAAGAATCCTCGCAATAATGGTTTCCTTAGATCAACTTCTATATGGTATCTTACCATGTTTCCTCTGGTGGGTTTCCCTGGCTCAATTTCAATATTGTCTTCAAGGACTCTACCCGCAGCCGAAGCAAAAACTTTATAGTTTTAATTGGATATGTAGTGCCTTGGAATATTGAACATTTGAGTCCAAACCTTCTAGTGCCACAGCTTGATTTTTTCTCCTATCAATTCATCTTGCCTGATCGCCACCAGCATCCAGCTACCTCTTATGAACCAAGGTCCACAATTTAGAACCTTCTGCATGTCATCTTCTTCTTCGAAGATAAAAACCCATTCGCCGTTGTCATTGTGACCAACTTCGATGTGATGAGAAAGAATGCCATGCATGCTTAATAAATGCATGGATATTCTCCAAAGTGACTTTAATACGTGGGAAGATTCTCCCCCTTATAGTCTTCTTCACTACTTCAAAGGCTTCCTGCACCGGCTCCACATTTATTTCTAGGTGGGGATCGACCAATATTGCATGTTCTTCTATCTCTAGACCCAGTTCCTCGACCTGTTATGTAGAACCCAGAAAGCCTGTCTTGCCACTGACCTCTTTAGTGTCTGTTGTTATTTCAGCCATTTCGAATAGAGAAAGTCTCTAAAACTTGCCGCAATAAAGGGATTGGGAATTTAGTGGACAACCATTTAAGATTGAGAGAGGAAAAAGGAGGATTTCAGGAGATTTTGGTTCAGCACGTTGAGTGAGAGAGAAAATACCTCTTAGGTTTAACCTATCCCATTCCTATGTTGTTGGTCATATTTTAATCACTAACGCAATTATTGTGCATGAGCTTGTTCACACCATGAAAAAGCAAAGAGGTAAAGTTGATTATTTTATGTTAAAATTAGACTTATCAAAAGGCTAGGTATCATAGAGTTGAGTGGCTGTTTAGATCTTAACGACGGTACTTCAGTCCTTGGGTTTTTGTACACAATTTTGTAAGTTGATCTCATCTGACAGTGTTGTTAAATGGTGACACAGGACCTTAATTATTTTACTCCTTGACGACGACTGAGGCAAAGGTAAGCTAGGTTGTCCCTCAGCTCTGTCCTTAATTAATTATTCATCTTATGTCTTGAGGTTCTCTCTTCATCATTGATATATTTGGTCATTCTGGATCAGATTGAATCATCTATGTTTTGCTAATAATATTCTTCTTTTTTATGGTGGGAAAATAGATTATAAACAATCGAATGTTCACTTTGTTTTCCTCTAGGGGTGAGGGTGTCCATTTCAATCCTTCATCAATCATCAATAGAGCACATACAAGCGGCACTCTTCAATCACATTATTGATGCTAAGCTTTACATGATTCTGATACAGTTGATCAAGAAGCTTTAGATTCAGTTACACATCTTGGTCGCCGCACAGGTCTCCCAGCCCCCACCTCAAGGGATGCTTAAACTAAATGTTGATGGAGTGGTAGGCACTTCATCATGCTCTAGTGCAGGTTTCCTTTTGCATAATCACGTCGGTGAGTGTCTTTTTGCTCATGTTGTGCCATTTGATTCTCAGCCCCCTCTTGTTACAGAAGCCATGGCAATGGTGGAAGGTCTGAAATTTGCAGCAGAACTTGGTGTTTCTCACCTCTTAGTTGAAAGTGATGCACTCTCCCTCTCTCTCGTTAGATGTTTGTTGATAGGTTCCATAGAACCACCGTGGTCTATCAGCATTCTTCCGGCTGAATTCAAACATCTATTGCCTCACTTTTAGAATATTCCGGTAACCCATGTTTGCAGATCGGCAAACAGAACTGCACATCGACTAGCAAAATTCTCTCTTCGTCTTCTTTTGAATATCATTGTACAAGAGATTGTTACCTAGATTAGTTCAATGGATTAGCCCTTTGGGCCTACATTAGTTGAATGGATTACTTCCATGGTTTGACTGTCCAGTTCGAACAAACGGCCTACCTTGACATAAAAAATTATAAGCAAAAAATTGAGTGTGTGAGATACATTTGCGTGTTATGTCATTTGAGCGTATGACTCATATGACCCGAAAACATAACTGTTCTGGCCACCAGTTTTCAAGTCGATGGTTCCACCGTCCGGTTAAAATGGACGGCCCATTTTGACAACAAAAATTTTAAAAATATAAAAAATGGCCAAAACCATTGAACGGGTCAACGAGTCGATGATTCGGCCACTTGGGTCAATGGATCGTTGATCGATTCAACGGTTTTTTGCCAGGGACCGAGATTGGGGAAAATGAAACCAGTTGCCTGGATGACTTCCAATTAAAAAAATAAAAAAAAAATGGTGCTTCGATCATCCGGTTCAAATGGACGGTTGGTTCTGACAACAAAAATTACAAGCAAAAAATTGAGTATATGAGGTCCATTAAGCAGTATCATACGTGTTATGTCATTCAAGCATATGATTCACATGACCCGAAAATGGAACTTTTCTGGTTCAAATGGATAGCCCAATATGACAACAAAAATTTTTAAAATTTTAAAAAATAGCCAAAAACCATTGAACGAGTCAATGGGTTGACAGTTTGACCACCCAGGTCAATGAGTCATTGACCGATTCAATGATTTTTGGCCAGGGACCGGGATTGGGATAAAATGGAACCGATTGCTTGGACGGTTCCCAATTAAAAAAATAACCAAAAACCATTGAATGGGTTAATCGGTCGATGATTCGACCACCCGGGTCAATGGGTTGTTGATTGATTCAACGATTTTTGGCCAGGGGCCAGGATTGGAATAAAATGGAACCGGTTGCCTGGATGGTTCCTAGGCCAAAATGTTCGTCCATTTGGGTCAACAACGGTTCAAAAATCATGGTTTTTTATGCTTTTGGATTTTCACCATTCAAAGGTTTCTTCTACTGTGGGCTTTATTCGAGTGTGTGGTATGTTTCCTTTTTTTCATTTTCTTCTTCTTCAAGATCCTCTAAAATGGTCTAGGGTTTACCACCCTTTTATTTCGTCCCTTTTGTTTTTTCTTTGGGTTTTCTTGTGTAATTTTTTTTCTTACAAGATGATTTGCTTTGTCTCTTTCTTTGATTGCATTTATGTTTAGCTCCGACTCAAAGCAAAACTTTGGACTCGATTTTCTGATTTTTTTCCTTGATTTTTCCAGTTTGGTGGATTTACTACTAGTTTTTTTTCTGTGTTTAAGGTCACTTTGGATTTATCTTTCAAGGTTTTGAAATCCCTTGCAATGTCCACCCATCCCATGACTATGACTACAAAGTTATTTCGTCTAATTATTGACATCTACAAGAAAAATGACCCATAAATGAAAGTATTCTGACCACCAGTTTCTAGGTTGATGGTTTGATCGTCTGGTTCAAACAGATGGCCCGTTATGACAACAAAAATTAAAAAATGACCAAAACCGTTGAATAGGTCGACGATTCGACTGCCCCGGTCAATGGATTGTTGACTTATTCAACGATTTTTTGCTAGGGATCGGGTTTAGGGTAAAATGGAATTGGTTGCCTAGACGGTTCCTGGGCCGAATGGTCCTGTAGTCTGGGTCAACTGGGAGTTCTCGATGTAAAACAAAGAACAACTATGAAGTAGAACTTAGAACTATCACTATATGATTGTGTTCTTTAATATAAGATGCTTTGCTAAAGCAATATTTGAAAAAACAAGTACATGATGATCTCTTTGAAGTCTTTATATGAATATCAAGACTTGATTACTTATAATTGCAAATTTTTTATTAGGAAACCATTATCTTTTTTTATATAACAAAACTATATGTATATAGTAAAATGAAGTGGTCAAGAATTTTTCTCATTTTTTTGATTTTTTTTTATTATTTTTTATTTCATGTCATTTTTTAAACAACCAATGAGATGCACTTTCCTGATAACCTAAATAATCTCTTATCCTAAAATTTATCCTAAACTACCTCACCCACTTTCTCTAGAATTATCTCTAATTTGAGTTTGGATCTCCTGCCCATGAGAACTCTGCCCACATTTATCGCAACCACACATGGAGAACATCTTATCCTCAGCATAGTATTATGCAGGGGGAGATGTTTCCAATTCATGGGGGGTAGTGTATTGTGGGTAGGTGTGGGCAAAGTCCTTGTGGGTAGGAGATTCGGAGTCCTCTAATTTCTATTTATCTCCACAATTATCTCTAATTTAGTAGAGAGTTTCTCTCATAAATTATCTCTAATTCTTATTTATCATCTCTCCTACATTTTATCTATATCTATCTAAAGAAAGTTTGGATTAAAAAATTTAAGAATTATTTAAATATTCTAACAAAATTATATAATAACTTTAAAATATTTATTAAAAATACAAAAAATAATATTATATTTTTACAAAATATATTACGAAATTATATACTAACAATTTAAATTATGTTTTTCTATATTACCAATTTAAATGGTTTTCAAATATTTAATAATACATAATAGCTTTAAATAAATAAAATTCAAATTACAAAAAAATTTAAATATTTTATAGATTATTTAAATAACTATATTTTAAATAGTTAAAATAACAAAATTATCTAATAAATAATTTTACATTGTTACAAAATATATCACAAAATTATGTACTAAAAATTTAAATTATATTTTTCAGATCATTAATTTAAATGTTTTTCAAACATTTAGTAATATGTAATAGCTTTAAATAAATAAAATTCAAATAACAAAAATATTTTATAGATTATTTAAATATTTAAATAACTAGATATTTATCATAACTAGATTTTAAATAGTTAAAATAATGACATTATGTAATAAATTTAAAAAATTCTTTAAAGCAAAAAAATAATTATAACATAATATTGAAATTAATAATAATTTAATATATTAAAAAATTAATAATGAAATTATGTAATAATAGTATAAATTATTATTTTATGGATTATTAAATTCCATAAATAACTAATATTTTACATATTATTTAAGTATTTAAATAAAAATATTTAACATAACTAGATTTTAAATAGTTAAAATAGAGAAATTATGCAATAAATTTAAAAAAAATTCTGAAAAGTAGAAAAATAATTATAACATAATATTTTAAATAACTAATTTCACTTTTATCAAGTAACAATTCGAGAAAATAACTTTCAAAAAATTAATATTTATTAATAATAATTTTATACTCTAAATCTGTATTTATTACATAATTATATATACTAAAATTAATATTTATTGTATTTCAATAATTATTTATTGTTTTTGTGATAAATGTATTTTCAATGATTATGTATAAATTTATTTTGTTTTGATATTTAATAGAAAACTTTCAATAGTTATTGGAGATTAAACTACTATTAGTGAAACTTTTAAGTTTAATTTATTGTACTTATTATATTTATTGCATTTCTGTTATAACTTATTGATTAATATTTATTGGAGATTAAATTATTATTTGAGATTATACTATGTATTGACTAAGTTAATATACTTTTAGTGCTTATTTTATTTTTGTAATTATTGTATTTTTTTATTATCAATATATTTTCAATAATTGTGTATTTTTGTTATAAATTTTCAATAACTATTGGAGATTAAACTATTGCTATTTATTAGATATGAGACTATTAAATTAGCTGAAATTATGAGTGTTCATGAGTTGGTTCAGTTCGGTCGTAGGCTATTTGGCCAACCAAATTGACTTGGTCAGGTTGAGGAGTTGGTCAACTAAAACCGACTAACCTTTTGTGCAAACTAATTCACTCAAGTTGTATCAGTTTGAGTCGATTTTTTGGTTTGGTTAGTCGGTTCAAAAGATTTAAACTTAAAATTTTAATTTAATTTTAAAAATTATAGTGCAATTATTAAAAAATAAATTTAAAAGTTAGATTTATGATTTAAATCATTTTAGACTAAGAAATATGAAAAATTTCCCACTTTTTCATATTATATATATATATATATATATATATATATATATATATATATATATATATATATATATAAAGTAGTATATAAAATATAAATAATTATTAATTATTTAAAAAATTGAAAATATAAAGCAATTGCATAGTCTTATGTGACTCTATTAGGTTACTAGAACACATTTTATAGTTTTACATATTTACTTAAACCTACCTTATAGTTTTCATTTTATTAAAACATCCCATATATTTTACAACTTATTTACTTAATGTTTGTTTTGCCATTAGGTCCATGATTTTGTATTCCAACACCATCCTAAGCACTTTTTTCTTGTATAGAAAATAAAATTAACCAAATATAACCAGTAGAGTGGTTGCTCGTGTCTTATAAATGATAAAAATAGTATTTTTATTTTTATTTTCTTTTGATTAAATTTATTTAAATGAACATTAAGATCAACAATATCATTTTTTATTGTCATCTAATAAAAGATTGATTAAATTCATTAGAAGTTATAAAGAATATTTTAATAAATAGCTCTTTTTATTATTTAATTTTCGTTTAACAAATCCCGCATCGTACGAATCCCCGCTAATATAGAAATATTACGATTTGATCTCTCCGCTAGTTATCAAGTAAACTACTTGAAGAGGGAATGGTTGAGTTTGTCATTTTCAGACATTCCGATCCATCCAATTCCAATCTAGGATAAGGGGATTCAATAGGAAACTTCCATGACGATGAGGATATTTTGGTCAATCCGGAAGACTAAGACGTATATAGTCCATGAGGTCCATGGCCAACCGTGTGGGTCCGGTAAAGCGGAAACGCTGAATTTACTTCGAATGTGAGAGGTTTACTTTGTCATTATTTCAACGACTCCATAAACGATTTTGAATGGACCGATCCAACGGTTGTACGGTAAAAGGAGTATCCATCTTACGGTAACAGGAATTAAGACGTAGTTGTATATGTGATATATACACAAAAAGCCAAAAAAATGTAATGTATATGAGGCAGACCGCAACTGCAGAAGAGTTCTCTCAGTCGTCATCGTTGCAAACGAAACTTCAAGTTCAAGGTACTCCTGAAATCTTTCTTTTTCTTTTAGAGCCTTTGAAGCTCTGGTGGTTGTGATTCTTCTTAATCTTGTTAGGTTGGTTTGATCAGTGAAGTTGATTTTTTTTTCTTTTGCCTCTTTTCCTGTTATTTTCTGCAAGTTTACACGATCTTTTGTTGAATTTTTTCCCTTCTTCGTTTGGTTGGAATTTTCTGGGTTTTGTTTTTTTAGAGTTTTGTAATTTAGTTTACCTTTGATGCAGTGGGTTTCAGTGATGTTTAGGAACTTTGATCGGGCATAACTCAGTCTGAACAGTTAAATTTGGTGTTTTGATGATACTCCGAAACCTATAGGTTTGGGAGTGGGAACTTTTCGCGGAAGGAATTAGTTGAGGTTTTGACTTGGTGGTGCGGAATTTAGGAGTGGGGTTTTGAATATGAGTGATAATTTGATGGATAAAGTCACCGCCTTCGGGCAACGCCTGAAGATTGAAGGAGTTGAGGTGGGTAGAAAGATGTCGGCTGGAATGAGCTCCATGAGCTTCAAAGTGAAGGAGCTCTTCCAGGGGCCGAACCAGGCTGAGAAGGTTGTGGAGGATGCGACTGCTGAGACGTTGGATGGACCTGATTGGGCGACCAACCTTGATATTTGTGATATGGTTAACAATGAGAAAATAAACAGCATAGAATTGATCCATGGGATTAAGAAGCGGATTATGCTGAAGAACCCCCGGGTGCAGTACCTGGCTCTTGTGTTACTAGAGACAGTTGTGAAAAACTGTGAGAAGGCATTTTCAGAGGTTGCCGCAGAAAGGGTCCTTGACGAGATGGTGAAGCTGATTGACGACCCTCAGACCGTTGTAAATAACCGGAATAAGGTTCTCATTCTTATTGAAGCATGGGGGGAGTCGTCTAATGAACTCCGATATCTGCCTGTTTATGAGGAAACATACAAGGTATGCATACAGTTTTAATTTGCTTTTTGTCCTGTTCTTTTGGTATTCGTGCCCCATTTAGCAGCAAATGTTCTGTTTTATTTTGCCTTATAAGTAATATAGGTAATACTCTCTTCAAAAAATAAACATCTCATTCCATACACACATACAATACACTTGCACATTTCAAGCTTGATGTCTTTGCCTTCCGTTACTTGTTTAATTTTTGAAGTCCCATATAGCATTTAGGAAATCAGAAAAGATATATTTTAGGGAAGATTGCACATATAGGCCAAAAAACAGGCGAGACAACCCTCGAAGACTTCAAAACCTAAACTGATAAGCATGAAAATTTTGTCCAATCAACATATATTGATTATTTTCTTCTTCCTCTTCCATTCATTCTTTTCTTGTCTTCCTTTCCTAGGAAAAATATAGAAACTTGGCTCCTCTATTTTCTGAAATGTCGTTTTTTCTTCCATTTGTTTGATTTTCTATGTTTTAATGAAGTTTATATGGTTGCTTGCTTGTTATGAAACCTAGGGAATTGTCTTAGGGTTCATGGTTTTTATTCAAAAAAGAAGAAAAAAAAGTAAAAACATTGCCTAGGAAACTAGTTGACAAGGCATCTCCATATCATCTAGCCTCACCTCAATGCCTTGAAAAGTATGCCTCTAGGGTCCACTCCCTTAAGAAACAGAAAGGCAGTTAAACATGCGGATCAATGATTTCAAATGGTCACAACACTTTCTTTTGACCCTCTAATAAAACACGACATCATATTAACCAAATGAAAAACTGAATCACCCAATGAGTGCTTGACTGTTTAATTTGGTTTTGATATGTTCACATTGTCACAACACTTACTTGCGACCCTCTAATAAAAACACATTAATCAAACAAAAAAAACAAATTATCTATTCATTGCATCTTGCTGTTGCTACTCCAAATGACACACAAACAACTTATTAACATATGAAAAAATAGAGATTGCCTCTAGGGTATACCATCTTACTATGACAATTTAGAAATACTAGGATAGATTAACATGTTGAATGATGAGTCCACAGGACCACAACACTTTCATATAGTGTTTTAAGACTTGGGCTGAACACAGAACCAAAATGGTTGTCGGCATTGGGTCACAGGTCAAACAGTTTGACCACAAGTCGGGATACACTTTGGATACACATAGATACAGACAAAAAATCAAGACATGCATGGATACGCTAGAAAATCCAAAAAAAAAAAAACCCTACAAAATATATTAACAACAATAAAAACGAATTTCATATGATTATAACTAATCTATTTAAACATAAAAAACATACTTTAATGGTTTATATGAAGAAAGTATTGGCACATAATTGGTAACCATTGAAAAATAATAGAAGAACTAAAATGTATGTGTGTATTTATACTAATATTTGTTAGTTAATATTTTATTGAATCGATTTATTAGTTAATATTTATTCTATATAGATTGATAATATTTATTATGTATATAGATTAATATATACCTTAACTTTTTAGAAAATAAATATAATTTGTATTAATCTTGGTTAGCCGAATAAGGGTAGATTAGTCAACTCACCTTGGTTAAGTTATGAGCTTATGTGACAGTCTTATTAGAGGTTCTCTATCCCATACTTAAGTAGGGGCAGTTTAGTCCTTGTACATTTAATTAGAAGCCCAATCACTATTAAGAGGTCGACTGATAGGGTTTAGCTATCAGGTTCGACAGTTCTTTAATCTTCTTCTCTTCTTCTTCTTCTTCTTCTTCTTCTTCTTCTTCTCCTTACTGGTTCGGACTACTGTAGCTACAGTAGAAACATGGTATCAGAGCGTGACAACTTCAGTTCATGACCTGTTTCAATTCGTGACAACTTCAGTTCATGCTTCAGATCTCTCCTTTTCTTCTCTGGGCTGTCAATGGAGAAAAGTGGTTCGTCCCAGGCCTGAAACATCACAGCTCTTCTTTTTTCTGGTGCACAGAACCTCCTTTCCTAAGAAAACAATTTCAGCAGTGAATGGTTGGTTGAAGCTCTCAAACGAAGGTTGGTTATCTCTCCTTTGTGTGTTGTTGGTATTTCTGGGTTGAAAATCTTCAAGAACTTGAGAGGACTGATCAAAACCTAGAGAACTAGGTTGGTTATCTCTGTATTGTGTGTGACAATTATGGCTGTGTGGTGGTGCTTGTGATGCACAAACTCTGTTGAGTAGTTGTAAGAGAGCTTGCATGTGGTTAGTAAGTGCTGAATTAATGTCGGTGTAGTCTGTGTTTTTTTTGTGAAATCAATAGTGGTGTGGATAAGAACAAAGGCGTGTGTATCTATCATTGTGTTTAGGGACTGTTGTAGGTTCAGGAACATCAAACTCTTGACAGCAGCACTTAGTTGGTGATTGGGAATTCAGATTAGAGACAACATTGAAAGAGTATCATGGCAGCAATGGGAGATGGCTGTAGTGATGAGAAACCTAGTGTGGTGGTTTCCTCTGACTATCTAGGTGTACAGATGACCTCAATTAAACTGAATGGTGAGAATTATGTTCCATGGGCCAAGTCGGTGGAAGTTTTTCTTAAGACAAAGAGAAAAGTGAAGCATGTGAAAGAAGATAAACCACCGGCTGACTCTCCAGGGTTTGATGATTGAGAACAGGAGGATGCCCAAATCATGACATGGTTATGGAACAGTAAGGAACCCAAAATAAGTGCCAACTTCATGTTCTTAAATACAACTAAGGACATATGGGAACATGCCAAGAAGCTGTATTCTGGGCAAGATAATACTACAAGGGTATATCAGCTCTATCAGGAGTACTTTGGTCTACAACAAGGAAATAAAACCCTAGAAGAGTACTGTGCCAGTATGAAGAACCTCAGAAATGAACTCAATGTCTATCATCCTCTCACTTCAAATGTTAAGGTTCAGCAACAACAGAGGGAACAATAGATGTCACAAGGTTCTTAGTGGGGTTGAAATCAGAGTATGAACCAGTTAGGGCCCAAATATTGGGGGGCTCTACCCTTCCTACACTTGAGGAAGTGTTCGCTCGGCTTCGTAGGATTTCTTTAGGACAGACAGAGAATCCCACACAATTTGATAGATCAGCTTTTGTGACAGCCAGAGGAGGTGGACGTGGTACGAAAGGGGGAGGACATGCCTCCCGAGGAGGTCGTGGTGGTTCCATATTTGGCCGTGGTGGTGGTCGTGACTCAGGGGGAGGCCGCGGCAAAGAAAAAGGCAGCTTTACAAGGAAGTGTACTCACTGTGGCAGGGAAGGACATTCCGTAAATTTCTGTTATGATCTTCATGGCCGCCCTCCCTCTAAATGGGCCAATCATGCTTATGCTGGTGGGATTGATGTCAGTGATAATCAACAGGCAGACCTAACTCCTTCCACATCTACATCTGCTTCCGGAAGGGAGATGGTGAGTGTACCGCGTGATGAGTATGAGCGGTTCCTTCAGTCCACTTCACAGCACACTACTGCTACTCTTGCCCACTCAGGTATAGCTTGCCTGTCATCTAAAACCTCTCATTGGATTATTGACTCTGGAGCCTCTGATCACATGATCGGGACTCCAGGTGTGTTCTCTTCTCTCTCTGAAACTACCACATCTCAAACCGTTACCCTTGCCAATGGTTCCTCCTTTCCCATCTGTGGTGTTGGCAATGTTGACATGGCTTCTCTTTCTTTATTATCTGTTCTATATGTCCCTAAGTTTCCATTCAATCTTGTCTGTTAGTAAATTAACCAAGACTCTTAATTGTTATGTTGCTTTTTTCCCTTCCTCTTGTGTTTTTCAGGATCTCAGGACGGGGAAGAAGATTGGTGGGGGGCATGAAGCTGGTGGATTGTATTACCTTGACGGTGGTGGATCGTCAGTTGCACTTCAGACTTCACTCACTCCTCTACAGTGGCATTGTCGACTGGGACATCCTTCTCTCAAGGCACTCAAGATACTAGTTCCGTCTTTGAGTCATTTGTCAGTGTTACAGTGTGAGGGAAACATCGTCGTGTTTCCTTCAGTCCTAGAGTTGAAAGTCGTATGTTGAGTCTTTTTGTTTTGGTTCATTCAGATGTTTGGGGCCCGATCAAAATAGAGTCTTATAATGGTTACACGTATTTTGTCACTTTTATTGATGATTGTTCAAGAATGACATGGATTTATTTAATGAAAGAAATGAGTGAATTATTTTCCATTTTTCAAAAATTCAATACTGAAATACGTACACAATTTGGTGTTCCAATCAAAGTTCTTCGTTCAGATAATGGTCGTGAATATTTTCTAACTTCCTTTCAACAGTATTTAGAACAGCATGGCATCATTCATCAAACTTCTTGTGCATCCACTCCCCAACAAAATGGGGTGGTTGAACGGAAGAACCGTCATCTCCTTGAAACAGTTCAGTCTATTCTTCATCATATGAGTGTTCCTAAACGGTTTTGGAGTGATGTTGTACTTATTGCGTGTTTCCTCATTAATTGGATGCCATCCTTTATTCCTCATGGTTAGTCACCCTTCTCTATCTTGTTTCCCACTTTGTCTCCCTTTCCATTAACACCTCGTATCTTTGGCTATGTGTGCTTTGTTCACAATCTGAGTCTTGGAATAAACAAGATGCACGCTCCATTAAGTGTGTCTTTCTTGGCTATTCTCGGACTCAAAAAGGGTACAAGTGTTACAATCCCATTACTTGGAAGTGCTATGTCTGTCCTGATGTCACCTTTTTTGAGTCTGTTCCCTTCTTCTCAGGAACTGAAGCATCTTCATCTCCACCTTTACTTCCTCTTTCTCTTCCGGTCAGTGATCCTGTTCCGGGTGTTCTTGTTGGAATTGACTCGTCACCTCATCCAGTGCAGATCCCTACTGAATGACCACCAATTCGGCAAGTGTATACACGTTGAACGATACCGGCCCCTCCTCCAGCTTCTACCTTGTCCACGGATCCTGTCGTTGCTCCTGTTGCTGAACCTTCAGGACTTGACCTACCCATTGCATTACGGAAAGGTAAACGTAGTTCTACTTTCCATCCCATTTCCAATTTTGTTTCAGTATCTCGCCTTTCCGCCTTACATCGCCGGTTTGTTTCACTATTGTCATCTATTTCCATACCTAACAACGTCCAAGAGGCTCTTAGTTCACCTGGGTGGAGGCAGGCAATGGAGGAGGAACTCTCTACTCTTCAGCATACTCACACGTGGGAGCTCACTACTCTTCCTCCTGGTAAGCATGTTGTGGGTTGTAAATGGGTGTATACTGTTAAATACTTGCCAGATGGTAGCGTGGAGCGTCTGAAAGCCGAACTTGTTGCTAAAGGGTATTCACAGTTGTATGTTGTGGACTATATGGAGACCTTCTCTCTAGTGGCTAAGATTAGCTATGTCCGTGTGTTAATTTCCCTTTCCCTGGCAGTTATGTATGATTGACCCTTATTTCAACTTGACATAAAAAATGCCTTCCTTCATGGTGGCCTTATAGAGGAGGTATATATGGAGCAACCACCTGGGTTTGTTGCTCAGGGGGAAGCTGGTAAGGTGTACAGACTGAAAAAGGCAATTTATGGGTTGAAACAATCGCCTCGTGCATGGTTCGGGAAGTTTAGTGAAGTGGTGAAGAATTTTGGAATGAAACAATGCCAGGTTGATTACTCAGTGCTCAACTATGACTCAGAAGCTGGAAAGATTTTATTAGTGGTCTATGTGGATTATATTGTCATAACTGGCAGTGACAAATTGGGGATCGACAAACTCAAGGTCTTTCTGCAAAATCATTTTCAAACAAAAGACCTTGGGACATTGAAGTATTTCTTGGGTATAGAAGTTGCTAGATCAAGACAAGGTGTAAACTTGTGCCAAAGAAAATATGTTCCCGATCTATTGGACGAAACATGACTGTTAGGTGCAAAACTGGCTGAGACTCCTATGGAACCAAATGTTAAGTTGAGTAGTGATACATGGGAAATATTTGATGATCCTGGAAGGTATAGACGACTAGTGGGGAAGCTGAACTATTTGACTATCACGAGACTAGACATCTCCTTTGTAGTCAGTGTGGTGAGCCAACTTATGCAGAACCCTCGTATATCTCACTGGGATGCAGTTCTTAGAATTGTAAGATATTTGAAGGGAGCTCCGGGCCATGGGCTATTGTATAAACTAGGAGGAAAACTTGAAGTAGTTGGGTACATGGATGCAGATTGGGCGGGCTCTGTGTCTGATAGAAGATCTACTACAGGTTACTGCACATTTCTTGGAGGAAATCTTGTGACGTGGAAGAGTAAAAAGCAGACGGTTGTGACTAGAAGCAGTGCTGAAGCCGAGTACAGAGCCATGGCACACACTACATGTGAATTAGTGTGGTTGAGGAATCTCCTACAAGAAATCGGGTTCCACATGGATAGACCTATGAAGTTGTACTGTGACAATCAAGTTGCGCTCTATATCTCATCCAACCCTGTTTTTCATGAGAGAACAAAGCACATAGAGATTGATTGCCACCTTGTGACGTGGAAGAGTAAAAAGCAGACGGTTGTGGCTAGAAGCAGTGCTGAAGCCGAGTACAGAGTCATGGCACACACTACATGTGAATTAGTGTGGTTGAGGAATCTCCTACAAGAAATCGGGTTCCACATGGATAAACCTATGAAGTTGTACTATGACAATCAAGCTGCGCTCTATATCTCATCCAACCCTGTTTTTCATGAGAGAACAAAGCACATAGAGATTGATTGCCACTTTGTGAGAGAGAAGGTTCTTACTGGAGAGATAAGCACAGAACATGTAAGCTCAGGTGATCAGTGGGCAGATTTGTTTACAAAAGCCTTAAGCTCAGGGAGAGTGAACTATATATGTAACAAGCTGGAATTATATGACATATATTCTCTAGCTTGAGGGGGAGTGTTAGAGTTAGCCGAATAAGGGTAGATTAGTCAACTCACCTTGGTTAAGTTATGAGCTTATGTGGCAGTCTTATTAGAGGTTCTCTGTCCCATACTTAAGTAGGGGTAGTTTAGTCCTTGTACATTTAATTAGAAGCCTAATCACTATTAAGAGGTCGACTGATAGGGTTTAGCTATCAGGTTCGACAGTTCTTTCATCTTCTTCTTCTTCTTCTTCTCTTTCTTCTTCTCCTTACTGGTTCGGACTATTGTAGCTACAGTAGAAACACATATTATTAAGACAAGCAATTAAGGTATGGCATAGTGGACTAATTGTCATTGTCAATAAATGGTTAGGGTTCGAAGCCTCTTACCTTTAACTTATGCTTTTTAAACAAGCTATTTCGGTGGTGTATTAAATTATATTGACTTAATTAACATTTAATGACTAATTAAAAGTGACTCAAATGAGCATTTAATTACATTTTAAATTTAAAGGCTTAATTAAAAGTGATATAAATGAGGAGAGAGAAATTAAATTTGAATTTGAATTTAAAATGTAGAAATAGAGGGAAATTAAATTTGGATTGTATTTAATGATAGATAATGTGTATTGGTCCATTTTGGGAACGGTCCAATATGAGGCCGATATGTGAATTGTTAAACCTTGAAGTATATATAAAAGATTTTATAATAACATGTACATGGGCAGTAGCTATATGGTTAAGATATTTTTGTAGAAATGACCAGGGTTCAAGTCTTCCAAGTTGCATTTATTTAGAATATATGTGTTTTATCAATATTTATGTTAAAAGAGACATAAATGATCACAAAAGACACGTAGGGTTAATGATTAAAAGCTAATACATGCAGGTAAGGGGCAAGGTTTTGAAAATCGGCTTGGAAATGGACCACTTTAGCCAATGTTTTCCAAGTCAGCAATTCAATTGTGCAGGTCAAGCGGTTCAACCTGTGACTTCATAAATAAAATAAAACATAAAAATATTTATAAGTTCTGAAAATATATTATAAAATATTATAATGATGAAAAATACCATCAAAATTAAATAAATACAAGGTAATGAGGCATATCTGGTCTGATCAGGGTTTTGAAAACCTATTTGATGCCCCATATACCATAAAATATGATCCACTATCATTTATCAAAAAAACAATATGATCCACTAACTGTTGCCCAGATTGAACAGTTTAGCGGTTTGACCATCCTTGGTTAGTGATTCCTTGACTAATTCAACAATTTTTTTTTTCAAAAAAAATAGTAGTCCAAAACTAGACCTGGAGCCATGACCGATTCCCAGGTCAAATGGTCTGACCATCCAGTCTGGTCTGGTTTTCAAAATAGTGGTAAGTGGTCTCAAAAAGAATAAAATATTCAAAAAACATAAAATACGTTATGGAGGTTTTAGTATTTACAAAGGATTATATATATATATATATATATACACTATAAAGTCGGGTTTGGGCCAACCCAACCAAAGTTGCAGCCTTATTGTGAGTGCATGTCTAGGTGACTTGTTTTCGATTAGTCCACATGGTCACAACACTTTTTTGCTATTCTCAGCTAAAACATAGGCATCCTCTCAATTAAGTGGAAGACAAAGTTTCCCAGTGAGTGCATGCCTATCATTGCTACCCCAAGTGATACAAAATTTCTTGCAACCATCCAATAAAACACAATCATGCTGCTATCAATCAAATGAAACATCAAATAACTCAGTTAAGGCATCTGCTTTTGCTACACCAAATGATAAAAAGAACAATCCACTATTATAAAAAGAGATTACCTCTAGGATATACCACCTAACTATGACAATCAGGTAATACCAAGATGGGTTAACATGTAGGGTGACACGTAGGTGATAAGGTGCTCATGGAAGGTTGCCTCATTTCTTTTATATTTTTATATTATCAACTTTCTCAGATTATAATGATAAAATAGACATTATTAAATTAAATTATTCAGTTTGCCTCACTTCTTCTTCTTCTTCTTCTTTCATCCATTCTTTTTCTTTTCTTCTTTTCTGGACAAAAATAGAAACTAGCCCCTTTAGTTTCTGAAATTTATTTTTTTGTCCATTTTTTATGAATATGTTGATTTTCTATGTTTTAGATGAAGTTTACATTTTTTTTGAAAATTATGGACAATTAATGGTGAAAGATGGTGCTGCTTGCTATGGAACTAGGTGCTGTTTGTGATTTTTATTCAAAAAGATGCCATTGGTTAGGCAACACCTAGGTGACTGGGTGACACCCCCCCCCCCATTGCCTAGCCTCGCCTTGCCTTTACACCTTCAAAACTATACTCCTCCCCATCTTTACCGGACTGCCATAAAATTATATGCTTAACTTGTTTGACAAAAATGAACAGCTAACCTACAAGATGAATTCATTTTTTTGTATCAATTGTTAATGGGCCCGGATGGGTTCTCTTTGTCTTCTATCAGGAGTGTTGGGACACTATCAAGGCTGATATTTTCAGGTCAGGCAAGTTAAATAAGGGCAACAAGTCAAACTTTATTAAATTGATTAAAAAAAAGAGGTGTGTTAGGTGTGAAAGATCTTAGGCTTATCAGTCTTATGGGAAGTTTCTACAAGATTGTAGCAAAAATTTTATTTAACAGATTAAAAAGAGTGATTGGAGAAGTTGTGGATCCTATGCAAAATGCCTTTATTCAAGGAAGACAACTGGTGAGCAGCATTCTAATTGCAAATGAAGGGGTGGAGGAAAGGAAAAGAAGCAATCTTGGTGGTCTAGTTTTCAAAATTAATCTTGGAAAAGCTTATGACAGGAAGGACTGGGGATGTCTGTGGAAGATTTTGGAGCTGAAAGGCTTCGGTGAGAAATGGATTAGTTGGATGAAGGATTTGTGTTTAGGGGGCCTGGTTCTCAATACTCATTAGTGAGTATTGAGTATTGGGGTAGGCAGGGATTATTTAAGAGAACTATGGGATTGCATCAAGGCTGTCCCTTCCCTCTTCTTCTCTTCTCTTTGGTTGCTGATATGCTGGATGCCTTTATTCAGAAAGCAGTTAGCTTGGTTTTAGTTAAAGGTTAGGCTTCAGTAACCCGGAGTAAATATGAAAGGACAATAACTGGCAAGTGCAGATACTGATATTTGGTGGGGTTCTTCACCTTTGATGGGTCTGTCCATAACCCGTTTAAGTTGGTCCTTGACAAACAAGTCTTGGTTTCTCTAACTATTTCTTTTGATAGAGATGGTCTCTCCTTCAACTTTAACTTTTGAAGAGGTCTAAATGACTCCATGTCAGCTAAGTTGTCCTCCACTCCTCCCTCCTTCCGTTGTTGTCCAATGTATGTATTTCTCCTTTTTCCGACTAGCTAATTTGGTCCATTACCCCCAAGGTTCCTTTGAAAGGGGCAGGATTTTCTGGAAAGCTGCTGTCCATGTGACAATGTGGTGCATTTGGAAAGAGAGGAGCAAAAGAGTTTTTGAAAATAATGTCTCCTCAGTAGCTTGTTTAAAGAATAGAGTTTTGACTCAATTGATTTCTTGGATGAGGACTAACAAGGCTTTCAAAGGGATTAATATTGGGGACTTAAACAGAAATCTTTTAGACATCCTTCAATCTTCTCCTATTGGGTTTGAGCCTTCCTTTTCCCCAAGGCCTGAGACTGCATTCATTTTGAGGTTTGATGATAGTCTAAGAAAAGCCTCGGACACCCCATTGGCAACAAGTATATGAGTCATCTACAATTCTGCAGGTGTCATCTCTTGGGTGTTCAGTGGCCTGGTTTCGGCTAATGATGTGTCTGAGCCAGAGGCTCAGGCTTTATTGGTGGGGCTTCAGCAAGCAAAAACTCTTCAGGTTACTTCTTTGTTGGTCGAAGGAGACTCAAGAATCACAATAGGTTGGGATAAAAAGAGAAGTGCAGGACTGTGGAGGATTGCCCATTTCTTGCATGAAATACTTGACATTTCGGCCTCCTTTCATTGTTGTTTCAGATGGATTCTTATGAGTCTTAATTTTTTTGCTGATGCTTTAGCTAAAAGTGGGGTGGAAAGGAATATGTTGTACAGTACAAATACTTTCCAATTTTGTAAGGGGGATTTTTGCTTTTTTTTTGTTTTTTTTTTTTTTTTTGAAGCCCTGTCTATACATCTTTTCATGTACATCCTTCCCTTTTCCTTTTGAATGAAATCTACCTTTTCTTTTGCATGTAGGAACAGGCCCCCATTTTTAGAAATACATTGTTAAAATTCAATGCACATCACTAACATTGTATAGATTGAAATCAGACAGTATGTAGGAAAATGTAGGGCTGCAACATGGATGGGTCCAGCCTGAGCCCAAGTTGACCCAACATAATCTTTTGCATGTATTGGGATAAGATTTTTGATCCCTAGGTTTGTAAACTCAGGTTGGGCTTGGGTTGAGGCCCAGGTAGCCCACACAAATTTCTTTATATATTATCCCATGTGTAGATGTGTGTGTGTGTGCGTGTACATAGTTGTCAAGGCATCACCTAGGCTCCCTTGGCTTGGTGCCTTACCCAAATGCCTTGACTTTTAGCAACTAGGTGCCTGCCTAGGCAACAAACATGACAAGGCAGGTGCCTTTTATAATATCATTTATGTTGTTCTCTTATTAATATATGTGTTGAAAGATTTTATTATATGCTATATATATCAATTACACTTTGTTTTAATGTTTTACTATTGAAATTTAAAAGGTCAAAGGGTTTTTGAGAGAGAAAAAGAAAGAAAAATAGAATTATAAAGAGATTCTTTTTTTATATTCTCTCTCTAATTAAATAAAACAGAAACCCCATCCTTATTTTTTCTATTTTACTTTCCATCTTGAATATTTATCGTATAAAGTTAATAACCCTCTTTACCTGCTAATTGATGTGAAATTTCTCTATTAAATACTTATTATAGTAGTATTTTTTTAAATAATGAAATTAATATATTTAAAATATTTTTATCTTTTAGATGTGAGGATTTGTCACATTTTTAGAGGAACTAGGGAATTGCTATTAAATACTTATTATAGTAGTATTTTTTTTTAATTAATGAAAGTAATATATTTAAAATATTTTTATCTTTTAGATGTGAGGATTTGTCACATTTTTAGAGGAAATTTAATGTTCTTACTAAAGAGAATTGCTATTTTTTCAATTAATATACATGCTGAATGGTATATAAAACTAGGGAACTATCCAAAAGTTAGTTTTTTATATTATAAAATTTTTATCGCCTAGGCGATTAGGTTCGCCAGTATCGCTTAGATGCCTTGAAAACTATGATATTTCAAGCAAAATCTTTGAACTTGACCAACCTGCCCAGACCCAAGCAAATCCTCCTTCTAGGCCCAAGCATATCCTGAGTTCTTCTGAATTTAGTCTGGGCTTCAGCTGCCCAACTCTGGGTTTGACCTTGGGTCGGGGTTGGGCCAAGGTTCAAATTATGACAATATTGGGCATATCATATCACATCTAAGTGCCAGTAAAACGCTATTTTAGCATTGTTCTTATGTTAAGTGGTGATGTGACAGGACCCCCTGAAAGTAAAACCAAAAAGTAAAAAAAAAAAAAAAAAAGAAAAAAGCAGTTCTGATAAACCGAAGCTGAAATTCTTGATACACAACTTCGATACTTTGAACCATGGTTGGGCCTGGGTTGGCCCCTTACCATGTGTTCAGTTTTGTATTCCTTTAACCATGCTATGAGAAAAAGTTCAAATAAAACGATATTTATTCTATTAGATTTGACCTTCTTATCTTTATCACATTATGGTGAACCTAGCTTCCCAAGAAGTTTCACCACACAATCTTAAGTGCAATGCGGTTGAAGGGATATGGCCTGAGTTGTTAGTTTAAAGCAGGGGTAAAATGGTTACATACAAATGAGAAATAAAGGACCACTCACTAACTGTCCGGCTACCCGGCCCATGAACAGGTCTAGTCCTTAATCAAAGCAATTCTGCCACATGAATGCACTGCCATTGAATGATGAATCCCAGGGCCAAATGATGATGATCAGGGTTAACCTTCAAAACCTTATGGCACCCAAGGTTCAAGGTATCAATACAATACATCTGTTACAGGGCATATCATATGGTTTTTCAGTTCAGGGTCACCAATACTATATATAGTATGCTTTGAAGGATTTCAATTGTTTTGACTGATACCATATGACATGATGTTTCAACTGACTAAAACTCTCAAAATGCAAATTTTGCATATTGAGTGCATCGATACTTTAAACCCTAATGGCACCACTGTTTTCCTTTAAATACATAATCTAAATGGGAAATTCAGCCCTTTTGGGGCTTTATGTATCTTCTTTCTCGATCTAATGATTCTTTGGTATCATTATGTATATGACCTTTCAATTTTTGTTTTCTTGTTTTCCTTGTCCATTTTGGTAATAAGGTAATTAATTATCCATTTTTGTGTTTTTTTTTTCCTTATGTTTCATTTAGAGTTTGAAATCTAGAGGTGTTCGATTCCCTGGACGTGATAATGAGAGTTTGGCTCCCATATTTACCCCACCACGTTCAGTTTCTGAATCAGAAGCCAATAATCTCGCCCAACAAATTCACCGAGAAATACCTGTGCAAAGCTTTTCGGCAGAACAAACAAAGGAAGCATTTGATGTGGCACGAAACAGCATTGAACTTCTTTCAACAGTTTTATCCTCATCTCCACAGCAAGATGTATTAAAGGTATTGTTATAAATTGAATGCCATCTCTTTACATTTGCAATATGATCTATCTTGATTTAAATGCAAACTTACAAGGTATTTCCACACTGTTCACGTGTGGGGCTATGAAATGCAACCTTTTCTGGTCTATCTTGATCAACAAACTACCTTTTCTGTTTGTGATTAAACATAATCAAGCAAAATCAAGAAAATGCATACGGAGATGATGCGCCTGAGATATTTTTATAAAAGAAAGGAATATGGTCATTTAGATTTATGTTTCATCCACTGTTTGTACTGATGATGCACCTGAGATATTTTGGAGGAACCTGACCCCCCCCCCCTCCCACTTCAACTTCTATGGGTTCTCTGAAGGTGTTAATGCAAGGCTTCCCCTATAAACATCCCTTTTTGGTCATTGTGGTAAAATCCTTTTTGTACTTAGACATTTTTAGAGTAGTAGTTACAAGGCATATAGGTCATCATCATCTTCATCCATGCCTTATCCCAACTATATGGGGTTGGTTACATGGATCCTATTTTGCCAATCCATTCTGTTAAAAGCCATATGCTCATATCCACTGTTAAATTATTAATACTTAAATCATTTCTTACTACTACCCATGCCCTTTTTGGTCGACCCCTAGCCCTTCTAGCCCCTTCAACTTGTAATTGTAATGCTTATAGGTAGATTTAGCTATTTCCTTTGAACATTAAATTTGTTAGCAGTATCTCTTGTGTTTTTCTATATTTAGCATTTCTTCTAGGTCTCATGAAAATATGTATATTTGGATGTTCTGAATATGTCTTTGTAATGAGATTTTTAGGTCTTAATAATTTCCTTTATTTTCTGGTAGTGAAATGACTCGGGATCCCCTGCCTACTGAGCTTTTCAGCCAATGACAACTCAAAACCTATGGGTCTAAGATGTTCATCCTGGAAATAAACATTCTTAACTTTTTTGGCCCACCCGACCAAGTACACTGAAAATTAGTAACAGGAAGATTTCCAAGAAAAGCAGAGAAATCATGTAATTGCATGTAATTTGAGATTCTTTTAATGGTTGACTTTCTCCTTGTCTAGGCTCATTGTTGGGCAATTAAAACCTAATGAGCTGTGATATCCATATGCACTTGGATCTTTTCTAGAAGTTAATTGCTTGTCCTGGCTTCTATTAGTGGATTGTTGAGTAGTAAATAAAGAACAATAAAGTCAAATTTCCATTGATCAGTTGCTTCTAAGTTTGTTCCGGATCCTTTTGTACATTACAGGGTAACTGGTAAGTATATTTATGCCTTTGTGTAATCCAATGCAGTGCTATTGATGTCACTACTATTTCTACAATTGGAAAACTGGTGGATATACTTGAAACACAGCTGCAGCAGTCCTAGGTTAGTCTGAAATCTGTTCAAGAGAAGAAAAGAAGAAAAGAAGAAGAAAGAGGAAGAGAAGAAGAAGAGAGGGAGAGGAGAAGAAGGAATGAGAGAGAGAGAGAGAGAGAGCAGAATGAATATGTTCTGCCGCCCCCCTCATTGGCTTTTATATTACTTGAGAAAAAGAAGATACAATGACAAAAATACCCCTGTCAACTTTGACAGAAAAAATAAGTACAGCAGTCTGAAACAAAACAAATAAGTATATTTATCAAAAAAAAAAAAAACAAAACAAATAAGTATAGGGAGCATCACCTAACAAACATATAGAACCCACTAGGTATCCCTGTTTACATCTATAAAGATATTTCTGATTTCAAACCAATTGGAGCACCTCACAACTAGCCACGACCAGAATTCACATGAACTAAACAGCTCCAGAAATCCAGAAATATCTTTTGACATATATAGTTGATTTAATTAATCTCTGCCAAAGTTTAAAGTATTGACACACACAATACCAAAAGGTTGCAAATCGTGCATTTGGAACTATGGATACTTTATTTTTTTTCAGCCTGGTAATTGAAAAATAAACGATACAATATGATTTGTATCATAATTTACACATTGAGGTATTCCTCTCATTGTGCAAATTTTTTATTTGTTTTACTTCCCCTTTTTCTTTTTCAGCGGATATAAGTAATGGATGTTTGGGATCATGTTATCAAATATTGTTTATTGTTCTGATTTTTGGGTGTTTTCCTAATTAACCATGCATAGATGCAGAATGTTTTTTTTTGTGTCTGGTCACACGTGTACAGACTTAATAATGCACAAGCAAACACATTTCACAGATCAGTTTTTTGTTTTCTATGATTTTTGCTTCATCATTGTTGTCTGATCTACATGCAATGCTGCCTATTATTAACTTTTGCTTCATAGAATTTCATCATACCCTTTTAGCTTAATATAGTTTCAGCCATTTCTATAGGTGCTGCTAGTCTGCTACCATACCTTGGGTACCCTCTACAGAACATACCACATATTTTCTAATCATAATGTAGTGTTCAAGTGCATGTAGAAGATTTGGTAAATTTCATGTTACAATGTGTCTGCCAAATATTATCAAGAAGTTTTGAGTTATGATTAGAGCACACCCCATTTTTTATAAAGGGGGCATACACCTAGTAAATAGGCCAAAAGTGATATTTTGAAAAAATGAGCACCTCAATGCATGGAGTACATTGTCTTTTCACTAGGAATGTGCACCTTTTATCAAAATTTGAGTATGCCCTAATCAGTCATCAAAAGTGTATTTTCTATATTTATATTTGTTGCAGTGTATAATCATCTCTAAGTTCATTGCACAGGATGACTTGACAACGACACTTGTACAACAGTGCCGTCAATCCCAATTCACTGTCCAGAGAATTATTGAGACTGCAGGTGACAATGAAGCCTTGCTTTTTGAAGCCTTGAACGTGAATGATGAAATTCAGAAGGTCCTCTCCAAATATGAAGAACTTGAGAAACCTTCTGCCGCCCCACTAGAAACACAACCTGCAATGATTCCTGTTTCTACTGAACCGGATGAATCTCCCAGTGTTGGTAAGGAAGAAGCGTTGATCAGGAAATCAGCAGGTTCTCGAGGTGGGTCTCAGGGAGGAGAGCAAGCCATTTTGGATGATCTTGATGAGATGATCTTCGGCAAGAAAGCTGGCGGCACTTCAGAGGGGGGTCAGGATCCAAAGAAGCAGCAATCACCAAAAGATGACCTTATAACCTTTTGATTTTTCAAACCATATCTGGTATTCATGTTTCGGCCCAGGGATTATATATAGAGCTGTGAAATTAGGTCTTCCAGTTGCTGAAGACCATTAGTTTGCTTGTTGAACTGGAAACCAGGACTCTGATTATTGTCTCTTTCCTGTCGCTGCACATTTATGTAAGATAATAGATAAATTCATGTTTGGACACAATCATTTGACAAAACATATGCAGAAGAACTTGCATATAGAAACTTGGTTACATGTCTGAACTTTGCAAACTGTCCACCTACCGACTACTATGAGGGTGTTTGGTGTTGTAATGCTGCGAAGTGTTGTGTGTGTACTTGGTTTACGCATTGGAAAATGAAAAAGAAAATGTTGGGTACAAAGTAAAATGTTTAAATTGTTTATTGTTGTTTGTTACTGATAACCAACCAACAAAATAAGATTTTAGTTTGTTGAGTAAAAAGGTTCATGTGGTGCCTATGCGGCAATGAACAGTTCTGTAATGCCTGCACAATACGACGATGCCAAACACCACCTGAAACTTTGTAGGTAATGTTGGTAGTTTGGTACTGCTGTCCCCTCTTCCAGAGCTACCGAAGTTGAATTCCGCTAAAAATTGTTCAGGTTGTCATGTGTGCATAATCACAGGATAGCTCTTCAGAGTTTTATCTTAACCTTTCATGGTCCGTTGCTTGATTAAGCTTTGTGTTCAAATCACTGGTTATGGACAACAGGACAAGTTCCAAATGTGACTTAAAAGATCTCTCTCCTGAAGCTTCTGACAATTACAAACCTCCCCTATAGTTTCATTTTAATAAATACCTTCCTGAATTTTTGAGAAACTCAACAAAAACCTCCCTTCCGACGGAAAACATTAGATTGATGCACCAGTTTATCCAAATATCCATTCTACCCTTTTATAAATTATTTTACATACAAAATTACTGAAATAATCTCATTTTAACTCAATAAAAAGATATAAAATTACTGAAATGATCGTTAAAAGTTTTTTTTAGTTGAAATGGGATTATTTCAGTAATTTTGTATGTAAATTAATTTATAAAAGGGTAGAATGGGTATTTGGAAAAAATAGGTGCATCAATCTAATGTTTTTCATCTGAGATAGTGACGAAAGGAAGGTTTTTTGTTGAGTTTCTCAAAAGTTCAGGGGAGGTATTTATTAAAATGAAACTATGGGGAAGGTTTTTATGATTGCCAGAAATTTCAGGAGAGGTTTTTGTATTTTACCCTTATAAAAAATGTAAATGCAATAAGAAATACAGTTTAATTATGACTTGTCAATGTTGTAGACTCTAAAAGTCCAATACCTAATTCAATATGGGATCTGATTATCCTAGATTTAGATGCTAGAATTTATATCTATCCAGATTTAACTCCATGTAACACAAGTAAAATCCGATTCCAGCTAAAATATATTATTATTTTATAAGTCGTATTTTAAAACTTCTTTAATTTAATCTTTTTTGTCCTTTTAAGCAAAATAAGGCAGATTTAGATTAAGAAATAATTAGGTCCATTAGCCCATCCGTATGAGTATGATTCTTTCAGGAATCAGCCACAACCTCTACTGCATACCCCACTTATTCGTGTGAATTTGGCTTTGTTAAAATGATAAATAGGTCTGTATATGTATTTCTATATTTTATAAATACTTTATTTTTTTTTTGTAAGGTTTAAATTTTTGATATGATATATTCGATACGGGATATATTATATCGTATCTTTAAAAAATAAATTCAGGATATTATAAAAATTGGACTTATTATATTTTTTCATGCATATTGGACCCATATCAAATGTGTATCGGGATTTGCAGGAATAAATGTCTTTCTGGAAGTACAGACATCTTTGAACAAGGAAGCTGATCTTCCCGTGGTGATGATGATGATACGTCTGTTATTCAGACAAAATCAACCCCAGGCTTCAGGTAAGGCATTGGCAAGTTTCCCTGATTCAGGCAATGTACTGGTCAAATGCTGGGAACAAATAAAAATGTAAACAACCACTAGTCAATGCTGGGACCTGGGAGTAAATCAAAGGCCATAGTAACAAGAACAGAAACAAGAAAATAGCAAAAAGAAAAGAGAATTACAAGACAACAAGTACTGAAAATCAACTACTCATACAGAGAGGATATAAACAAAGTTTATCTATAAGTCAAAATCAAGCATAAAATTATAAGTTCAATAGGAGTCTTTCTATGTAAAAGTAGGTCATGCGGCAACCACGCTGTGAGGCTTTAATTTAATTAACGGCTCATCCTAAGATAGACACAACCGTCTCTTTAGCTTTCAAAATCTAAAAGAATTGTATTTGTGATTTTTTTTACAAGTCCTTGCGTAACCAACTCCATATAGTTGGAATAAGGCTGAGATGATGATTTTCTTTGAAACTTTTACTTAAAAAAAAAACAAAAAAAAAAAACCCTTATATTATAAAAGAAATTATAATGCACGTTCGCATTCAAGTTCAACAATTACAGGTTCTAACCTGCATTAATATTGTAAAAGGAATTATAATGCACGCTAATTAAAAGAAATGAAATCCACAAACCATGATTGTTTCAAAAACCTAGGGCTTTTGGAGATACATAATCAATACAAAGAAACTCGAACCAAGAGGAAAGCCTGACTTGATGTAAAACTCCACAAGGTAGAAGAAACCTATCCAAACTCAGATGAAGAAGAAAGAACTCACGGACATGGACATAGGAGAAAGCACCTATAACAAGACAAGCAGAACGAATCAGCCCACACAACACTTTGTAAAGCCAAAATAGGAAAAAACAAGAAATCGATCAGATCAGATCAAATCTGAACTCCCTTCTCATGAATCCGAGAATAGAAGGTATAGAATCCACGCCGTCCTTTGGAGATTAGATCAAAGAGAGATGTTCTTGTCGATGTAGTCGTGGTTGGATGTGAGAAAAGAGAGAGAGAGGGGGGGAAGCCTGTGAGAGAGAGGGGAGAGCGGGAATATGAAAGGTGAGAAAAGAGAAGAGTGCGAGGGAGGGAAGCCAGTGTTCGCGGAGTTTAATGTAACGAGTGACTTAGAATTTCTAGCGGCAATCGCCATATGCCAGCTAAAAAAACGGCCCCTAATGCCCACTTCTGTGGTGAGCATTGAACTTATTTTGAATGCCATCTCTTTACATTTGCAATATGGTCTATCTTGATTTAAATGCAAGTTTACATCCACACTGTTCACGTGTGAGGCTATGAAATCTTGATCAACAACTACCTTCTCTGTTTGTGATTAAACATAATCAAACAAAATCAAGAAAATGCATACAGATATCTGCTGCATCTGATTAAAGAGAAATTCTAATTCTTTCTACTGTTCAAAATTTTAGAAATTTGTGCATCTTTTGATCTTTTTTCATGAATAAAAATGCCTTATACCATGGATGAATCCTATGATGTGAAATGTTGCAGCCTGCTCATGGAATGATTTTAACAATATAAGAAGCTCAACCGATCAAGTGCAGAGAACTGTTAGGCCAATGTTGTTGAGTATAAGTATAGAACAATGTCTTCCTAGAATTGGGATCTTCTACCAATTTGATCTGACACCACACATCTCACTATGAGACTGGGATCCACCATAAAAGTGAAACCCACTGTATATAAGATGTACCATGTAAAATCATGAATTTTGTGGGCCGGTGATCCAGACTCGTCTTCTTATACAAATTTGTATGCATAATAATCATATAATTGTCAGAAAGAAAGGAAAAGAAAGGTCAAGTATTTGATTGAGGAAATTTAGTGATCTTACTTTGGTATAGGAATCTCTTCCTGTTGTGGGGAGGGATCATTTTAGTTGTATGATGATATCTTGTGAGGTGTAATAATTTTTCCCCCAACTCTAAAAAAGGATGAACGTGGGCAAAACTTAGATAATGTCTTTATCACTAACAAATCTGTTCTAGCTACTTGAATACAAAAGTTAAAAGAGGGGACGGGAAGGAATATGGTCATTCATCCACTGTTTGTACTGATGATTAGTCCTCTTCATGGGCCAGGTTTTGTACGTATCAATAGAATACATTTAGGTCGGAGCCCGACCATAGGGCTTAAGTCTTGAGCCTTTATATGAAGCCTGAAACCCAAGCCCAAGTCCGAGTCTAACCAAAAATTTGAAAAAAAAATTCTTTTTTTTTATTCAATAAAAAATGTTTTATTTATATTAAAAACCTTCAAAACTCAAAAATAATAAACATCTCACTATTACTTGAAAAAAAAGAGAAGAATAGCAAAGAAAAAATATTGTATATATATTTTTATTAAATAAAATATATTTTTATTATTTAATATATAGTATCAAGTTGGGCTTTTTCGGAAAAGCCCAAGCCTGGCCCGAAAAAAGTTGGGCCTGGTGCTTTAGGCCCAAGCCCGAGCCCACAGGCCTAAAATTATAACCAAGATCAACTTATAACGGGTCGGGCCAGTCCAACCCATCGGGCTACCCGGCCCATGAACAGGTCAACTGATGATGCATAATAACTTTGCATTTTGATGCCTTAAGGGTATCAATTCAGGGGTATTTTCAACCTTAGAGTAGTCAAATTGTGTCTTTTTCCCAGTTAATTTCAATGTTGTGACCTCTGAGGATCTCTGTGCAAAACTTGGAAGTTTTCATGGCTGAAATGGTAATTTTGGGAAGCTGGTGTGAAGTTCAGCTAAGAGAGGGGGTGTTTTTGTGAAAAAACTGAAAGTAGGAGGGCGCCTCCTAACTGCTAAACCCAGTTTGGCACCCCTCCTACGGTATTAGCATGCTCCCCACGTTTTAGCAAACCCTAGGGTACTTTTTAACCCATTCTTTTCATCCTTAACAAACCTTAGCCGCCCCTAACTACTAAATCCTCACCTTTCATCCCTTCTAATTTCTATCATTCATTCTAAGGCACTCTCTTTTTAGTATTCTAACCCTAAAGAGCCACTTAACTTCTAATCTTTACCATTCCGCTTTTAACCATTAAATCTTGGTCCTACATAATATTGGCCACCCTTTCCTTTTCTTTTCAGCCTTAGGATCACCCTAGAACCATCTTAACCCTTCATTCTAAACCCTTGGGCACTCATATGTTTGCTAAAACCTAGCTGCCACCCCCCTCTTTCTCTCTAATTCCAGTTATATCCACTATTCTCTATAAAAATGACCCCAGGGGCCCTAGAGAAGGAGTTGGTCAGTTCACCCAGTCAACAAGGCTAAGGTTTCTTGAAGAGTTCAAGGGTTGAAGAAGGGGAGGACTCCCGGTTCTTGTCAGGAGGGGTTCCTGCAAGCTGTTCAACCATTTTACAACTACCGCCACTGGATCTAATCAACCATTCTTTTCTTTTCTATTATTTTTATTTCTGCAATCTTTTAGATTTAATTCTTGTTCATTTCTTTGTTTTGCAGATCTGAATTCGTTCGATTCAAGGCTAAGGTGTCTCGAGGGATTCGAGGGTTGTAGAAAGGACAAACGCTCGGTTCTTGTTAGGAGGGGTTTCTACAAACTGTCTGGCCGATCTGTAGCTACCGCCACTGGATCTGGATTCTGGATCATTTTTGTATTTATTTCTTTTATTTCATTTATTGATTCCCATACTTTATTAAATTCTGATATTTATTTATTGTCTTGTTTAAATTTGAAACATTTAATTTCAGCAATAATAGATTTTATTTTCGTATTTTCTGTCATTCCCGATTGCGTACTCTTGTCCGGATCTAAGTATCTATTAACTTTTCACTTGCTTCCCTATGGATACGACCCGCTCTCACCCCTTTATTACGTTAGTAGTTGTTTGAGAGTCAGAAAAACTATAAATGATTAAACTGGTGTTTCGAAGTGATTAACGACACACTTCTGGCTACACCAATGCACCTGAGATATTTTGACCCCCCCCCCCCCTCTTCAACTTCTATAGGTTCTGTAAACATCCCATTTTGGTCATTGTGGTAAGATCCTTTTGTATCTATGTTTTTTAGAAAGGTTTTTAAAATCGAACTAGTCAAGGGTCCAGTTCTCAGGTCAAGTAGTCCGAACGAACGGCCCATTCTGACAAAAAAAATTAAAAAAACAACCAAACCGTTGGACAGTTCAAATGGTTCGATCGCCTGGGTCAACGGTTTGTTGACCAAATCAACGGTTTTTGGAAAAATAACTGTTTTCCTAGTTTTTCCGATCCAACCATCCAGTCCGACCCAATTTTGAAAACCATGTTTTCTAGAGAAGTAATAACAAAGCATATAGGTCATCATCATCTTCATCAATGCCTTATCCCAACTATATGAGGTTACCTACATGAATCCTATTTCATCAAACATTTTATTTAAAGTCATATCCACTATTAAATTATTAATACTTAAATCATTTCTTACTATTTGTTCTCATATCTTTTTAGTCGATCTCTAATCTTTATAAATCATTTCTTACTATTTGTTCTCATATCTTTTTACTCGATCTCTAATCTTTATAAATCATTTCTTACTATTTCTTCGCATGTCCGTTTTAGTCGATCTCTAACCTTTACAGCCCCTTCAACTTGTAATTGTAATGCATATAGATAGTTTAGTTATTTCACAACATTAGATAGCCTTTCTAGGTCTCAAGAAAAGATGTATATTTGGATGTTCTGAATGTGTCTTTGTCATGAAATTTTTAGGTCTTAATAATTTACTTTATTTTCTGGTGGTGAAATGCCTCGGGATCCCCTTCCTATGCGGCAATGAATAGCTCTGTAAACGTACGCTTGCAAATACAACGGTGCCAAACACCACCTCTAACTTTGCAGGTGATGTTGGTACTGCAAATCACTGGTTATGGACAAGTTCCAAATGTGACTTAAAAAGAGATTATCGGGATAATTATAAATAAATGTAAATGCAACAAGAAAGGCATAGTTTAATTATGACTGTCAATAGGTTCTAAAAGTCTGATACAATTATCCCGGATTTGGATGTTAAAATTTGCATTCTATTCAGGTTTAAGCCCATGTAACTCAATTAAAATCCGATTCTAGTTAAAATATATTATAAGTAATTAATATTTTTTAAACATCTTTTGATCTTTTTGTCCTTTTAATCACAATAAGGTCCATTAACCCATCCATATGAGTAAGATTCTTTCAAGATTCAGCCACAGCCTCTACTTCATACCCCACTTAATTATTGGTGTGAATTTGGCTTTGTTAAAATGATAAATAGGTATTTGTCTGTATATGTGTTTCTATTTTTCATAAATGCCCAATCTTGTACTCCCTTGAATTAGAATTGTCTTATATTTAAAGCCGCAATATCCATATTAATTATTGAGGCACATGTTCTCACAACTAGCCAGGTTTGTACTCTCTCTTGACTCAGAATCAGTACTCACCATTAGTTGCAGGACACTGAGCTTAAGCCAATATTCAGAGGGCTGTTTGATAATGACTGATGTGGCTGAAGTAAATGTCTTATTGTTTTGTTGTTAATGGATAAAAATAAATCATATAATAAAATATACTAAGCTAATTAACCTTTTTCTCAGGGTAGGGCATCATACATGTTATTTGAGACTCTCTTGCTGGGATTTTTAATTGATTTGGTTTATTTAATTTGGAAGCTAAGATTGGGGACCCACTAACACCATCCATGTGGTAAGTCTGAAAACCTTTCGAGTGGTTCTTCTATTTAGCTTAGGAAACTAAATTAGATTTAATGATTTATGACTAAAGGATCTGAGCTGCCTTTCCAATTTGAATTTGTGCACAGCATTTATATTTATATTGGGTTATGCTAATGCACGGCATGTCATTCTGCCATTAAAGAGCTCACAACCTAGTTAATAACCTATTAAAAGAATCATTAATTCATTCAATTCGGCACTTCACTTCATCCATTAACAAACAGCCAATATCTGTTTTCTATAACGAGTAAATCCATAAAAAATAGCATCAATCTACAAGGTGAAATTTAAATTAAGGCCTCATTTTGTTCGCGGGAATAGGGATCTGGAATCAGAACAGCCCATTTGGTTGGGTGGAATCAGAATCTCATTCTCATTCCTGTTGGAATGATATTCTCACATTTGAGGGAATGACCATTCTATGCCCCTTCCTTTGAAATAAAATCTTATTCTTGCTGATTTTAATTCTCATTTCCATTCTGGTTTGAACCAAACAGCCTATAAGAATGCACCATTCCGATTCTGATTCTGACTGCAAACCGAACGGACCTAAAACTAGCAGGTAGCTACAGCAACAACTTGCCACATTGAAAGTCTTACGGTTGATGGCATCTGCCGTGTTGGTCATGGTATGATCGCCACTATTAGCTGCATTTGATGGTAGTGTTGGGAGCTGTTTAACAAATGGTAACGTCCCACATCGGCCATGAAGTGAATATGCTCCACAACTAGGGGTGTCAATGGACCGGTTTCGGGTTGGATACCATCCGAATCAGAAGTGATATGGCTGGACTAGATCAGGTTTATATGGGGTTTGGACTGGATTTAGTCCAATCCATTTGTAAATGGACAAATGTTGGACTCAAATCCAGTCCAATTGACAGCCCTATCCAGAACCACTCCAATCTCTCACTTCACTTGATGGTTGATGGGGCTTATGGTTATTGGTTAAGCAGCTCCTAATACACTTATCAATCACTCCACTTGATGGATGATGTGGGGTGTTATTATTGGTTAAACAGATCTTAATACACCATCAATCTCTCACCTCATTTGATGGTTGACTTGGGGTGTTATTATTGGTTAAATAGCTTCCAACACATTCGCCAATCACTCACTTCATTTGATGGTGATGTAGGGTGTTATTATTGATTAAATAGTGCTCCTAATACATCCATCAATCTCTCACTTTGTGAATATCTCCCTTATCATTCATGGGGAAATATTCCCAATACACTCATGGTCTATTCGTTTCTTCTTAACTCTTATCTCTTAATAAGAATCTTTTAATTTTAAGAGAAATATGGTTATTCGTTTCCTCTTATCTCTTAAAGTGCAATTATACAAATTTTTGTTTTCTAAATGATATTCCTAAAAAGACAAACAAAAACTCTTATATATGATCAAAATGGTATTTGATAATTTTCATAATTCAGAATTAAGAACAATATTCTTTACATTTAAAATTAAGAGGAAAGAAAAATTCACCAATATCAATATACCTCTTAATGTAATTAACAAACATAGATATGAATGTGAAAACAATTTGTGAATAATAAATCTAAAGTGTGATGTAGAGTATTGTTGATTAATTAAACAACTCATAGATATTAACATACCCATCAATCTCTCACTTCACTTAATAGCTGATTTGAGGTGTTATTATTGGATTAATCGAGGACTCTTCTCACATATACAAAATGAAAAACTCACTCTACTGCTGCACCCAACCCTGAACCCAAGAAAACAAATAAATGCTGGAAATACATTAATATGGATGTATCTGGCAAGTGGCAACTCTCTTGGTCAACTCATAGCTGGGATCTGGCCGGCGACAAACAAAACCCAATATTTTGTTTTTATGGTTCCTCGACAGGGCATGCCCTTGTTATAATTTATTTCACATGCACAGTCTTTCGAATCATTTCACATTCTAATGCAATTAATAAATAAATCGTCCACGTGACATCCCCCCTCTCTCTCTTTCTTCATTCTGCAAGAGCCAAATAATGTTTTATATATATATATTCTTCCACTGTTTTCAGTTTTGCTTGTTAATTTAAGTAGGAAGCAGATCTTCTCCTCAATGTTTTCTCTTTTCTTTATTGAAATGTTGCACTGGGTACTGCTCTATAACCTCTGTTGAGTTGCCTCGATATTCTGGAACAAAGGAAAAAGATAAGAAGATATGGATTAGGCTGACATCCTATGTTATAGCCTTACTTGATTCTTTTCCATTCATTTTCTTTTATTCAATTTCTGAATTCTAACACCAATCGAGAGCCCTGGCTCGTTGGTGTGTTAGTTGGCTTGTTTTAACATTTAATTAGCGGATTAAAGCCTAGGGGGAAGGTTTTGATTTTACTAAAATTCGGGTCGGGAAAATTATGGCTCGGATCCATTCAAAATTTAGCATATTCAAAACACGACCCAATCAAAATCCAATTTCTACAAATGGATTGGGATTGGGTGGGTTGTTTGATGAATAAACGCTAGTAGTAATATATAACTGGTCAAAAGAACACTTAAACTTGCCACGTGTCTAATACCCATTTTCACCATCTAGAAGTCACGTGGTCAGAAGAAAGGACCGTTTAGGAAAATCTACTTTTACCCTGGAGCAATGTTTTAAAAACCAATCTGAAATCGGAACCATCCTGGCCATCTATTTCATGGTCCGATCATCTGGTTTGAATTGATGATTCATTCTGACAAAAAATATAAAATAAAATAAACAGTTAAAGACCAGTGAATGAGTTATGCAGGTAGACGAATCGACTGTCCAGATTAACAAATCGTTGACCAATTCAATAGTCTTTGGTTAAAGATTGAATTTAGAGTAAAATAGAACCGATTGATTGAATGCTTCCTGAACCAAATGGTTTGACCGTCCGAATCAACGGCGATTCGAAAACATTGCCGTAGAGAATAGATCAGATTGAGCCTCGGCACCTACAAAACCAGCAGCAAGCATGGCGCATGGACAAAGAGATCTGATCTTAGATTAATTAATAATTAATGATGATTTTGCTTTGGGGTCATGGCACCTGACCTGACGCTGAAAATTCTTTACACCCAATCACCAATTTCTCCCACTCATCTCATCTCATCTCGTCTCATTTTCATCAACTTTTGAGCCTTTCAAATTGTTCTCGTCTCGCATCAAAACTGTATCCGATTCGTTACGCCATTGACATGGATGGCAATTGCGTTAAGAAGAAATTTACTTGTTTAGTGCTCTGTCCCATGCACGTGACGCGCCCCACCTCAGTCGAATTTTTTTTTTCTCCAAAATTGTCTATAATAAAGTCGAATTCAATCCGTATACCCAACATGAAATGACAAAAGAAAATCCCAAAAGATTTAAACAATATGAATGCTGTGGAACTAACAACAACCACTTTGATATGAACATATAAACTGTAGAATTGAAATTTAAGCACTTAATTTAAACAAAAAAAAAAAGAGTGAATGGTGTGAAGAGAGAATTGAGAGAGAGAGGTGAGAAGAGATTGAGGAGGGTAAGAAAAGAAGTGATTGATTCAAATGGGATCAATGGTAGTTATTAGTTATGTGAGTTTAGTCTCAGGCCTCTAATGTTGGAGGGACATGACTGACCATCTCAACTACTACTGGCCATAGCCATCTCAACACCTACTAGTACTTTAGTTTTTGGCACATAGTGGAATATGTAGGGCTGTCAATGGCATCCCATTGTTGGAGTTAGAATCCAAAATGAGGTCCAATCAAGTCATGGATGTCAAAAATCAGATCCACCAATAATTGAATCTCAATCTCAAAAAATGTTATCCATTCAGATTTTTGTTTACTGAATAAAGTCCCTACCAATATTTTTTTACTTGGATATCTTTTCAGAATTTCCCCATTCTTATATTGGTATCAGAGGTTTCAAGTGATGTGAGATTGGTTCTCAATAGTGCAATCAAGTCGAGTTGAATCAAACTTTGCATGTCTTGCATTAACTAATGCATGAATTTCCAAAAAATGCATTACATTTTAGACAACAAAACCTAGGCTGAAATGTAGTTTAGAAGTCTTATTCAATGGAAAGAAAAAACTATCATAAATGGATTGGGCCTAGTCTAGACTAGAAGCAACCTTTATATTTGATGCAAAGCATTCAATGTCAATCCCAAAATTTTAACAAGGACTGGTTGAAGAACAATGACTGAAATTCCTACACTTGAATTATGCATATTTGACATGGATACGTGAATATGCATGGATCTTTAGGCATTTGACTTTAAAGTCCAAAATATATTTTAATGTTGGGAATTGGATCAATCACCTAATATGGTGATTAGGGGCATATTAGAACTCAAAACTCTCGTAATGGATGCAATGCAATGATTGTGGTAATGTTGGTGTAAATATGAAATAATGTGATTGCAATGACCATACTTGAGTTGTAGCTTAAGAAATGAGCCAGTTGATGATGACATACCTGAAACTCAATGGTTGGTAGTTAATGGGTAGAGATAATGAGTTCAATTGGCTGCATTGTCAAATTCGGGATATTGTAAATACTATGAATCAGGTTAAATTTGTACATATTAGTAGGCATCATAATGCATTAGCTCATATGTTAACATATCATGCATGTTTTGATGAAAATGTTGATGTATGTAATCAGGGGGAAGTGATGTACCACAATCGTAGTAACGAATGAATGATTGCCTTTGATTGCCAAGAAAAAGTACACTAAGTGTTTGAGTTAGGGTTGATTCAGAGGTCAATTTGTGTCAACCCTAAAAATAACTAGAATTTCAACAGAAAAAGAAAAAACATGGAAGTTGCCAAAAATAAGTAATTAACTAGGGGTGTTCACATTAAATGTCAGACTAAACCGACTCAATCGGTTTGATTCAATCCGAGTTGGTTGATTTTTCAAAATCATTGGTCGGTTTCGGTTTGTATGAGAAAATAAACTAATAACTCAATTCAGTTTTCAGTTTTCAATATGTTAAATGTTGACAAAACTGAACCGAACCAATTCTATATGTTCAAGTAATTATTAATCTGTCTCTATCTTATATGTTAAATGTTGATATATTTTATTTGTGTTTTGTTTGAACTTTGAAAAAATTGGTTATTTATGATAAAAACTAAAAGCGCATAATCAATACAAATATAATACAGTGGTACAATATTTAATTCAGTTTTTTATAAATTTAAATATATATTGACAAAAAAATCAATTTTGCATAAAAAATTAATCAATTTAAATATATTCTGATTTTGCATAAAAACTAAAACTAATAAACTTAAATATAAATAGATATTTAGAAATAGATATTTTAGTTTAAAATATGTATAAAAACCAACTAAGTCGATAAACAGACCCTTAATGTTTGGGTCCGTTTTGATTTAAGGTCAGCCAGTTTCGGTTTAGTTAATATGTAAACCGTCTAGGTCGGGTTGGTTGAAAAAAATGACTCAAACCGACCCAACCCGACTGATGAACACCCCTATAACTAACCTTAAAATTCCAAATATAAAATAAAAAACATAAAAATTCAAAATTTGAAAGAATAATCAACAATAAATAATGGCTAGATAATAATGATTAAAAGGTGAAAACTTCTAATACACAAATAGTATCAATTAGGCCTGTCTATCAAATCAGCAGGTTGACCCATAACCAAGCCTAACATAATCCAATTTTTTGGTAAGCTGGGTTAGGTTGGGTCATTCGGTTGACCTATGACCCAACTTAACATAACCCAATTTTTTCTCGGGTCATTCTCAAATTCAAATAGCTAGATATGATATCCTAATCCTTAACCCTATTTTTCAGGTTGGGTCGGGTCATCCTTAAATTTGGGTAACTAGATATGATACCCTAACCCTAGGTTGGGTCAGGTCAGGTTCCGAGTCAACTTTTTGCTAGTCTAGCACTAGCAACAAGCATGCAACCAGACAAACTTGTATGAGCAGCCATCTCTCCAACCTATATCTCCTTTTTGTATTCGATGAGTAGGTCAGGTCACCCCTTGTGTAGATAGTAGGTGAAGGCATATATAGCTCTTTTTAAAAATTCCAAGGTTTATATAATTATCTTAATGGTTTTCTTGTCATTAATTAGTAGGGACTTTGCTTTACTTGTGTAGTCCTTTTTCAGTTACTATAAAAGCCGTAATGTGAAGGATTCTACAACGGTTCATGTACTAAGTACATGCCCAATGGAAATGTTGTTTCCCAAAGATATCTCCCCACTTCGTCCCCTCTCCATGTTTAGTGCCCAACTCATGTTTATACTTTATTATGATAGCTTCTTTAAAATAAGGGCTCGTTTGGGAGGGTTGAGTTTAAGATTATTATGCTAATTTATTTAATTGTTTTAAAATGTTTTGGATAAGTTACTTAATAGAGGTTCGAGTGGATAATCCTTCAAATGATTCAATGCCTACTTAGGAGGGCTGAAGTTCAGTCAGTGGCTTCTTGCTTTTCAAAATGGATTCCACATAGACATCCTATAAATTATATATTTGGTGCAAAATCGAGAGAGCCTAAATATATTGTCACTTTGTCGGTCTTTTTTAAGGGGCATATGCTTTAACATCTTTGAATAGGGAAAAACTTCAAAGCGCAATTAAATATGGTTAACTGAATCTTCAGTTCATCCCTTCCAAACAGGCCCTGAAAGATAACCAATTTGGGACCTAGGTTCATTTTATTTTTTGGGTAAATTGCTGAAACCTGTTGAAGTTTCTATTGCTAAAATCTCCTCTAAAGTTTAGTAATTGCAATCACCTCTCCTAAACTTTTTGATATTATTGTAAATAGACCCTCTTTGGTATGATCTTTTAAAAAAAGGCATGAAAAATTGAAAATGTCTAAACTATCTATGTAATTTTTATTGAGGTTGGTTTCTACATGAAAAAAATACAAACTTTATGAACAACAAAAACAAAGAGAATTTAAATGAGTAGCTTTATCTTTGAGTGATTGATATGAAGGGAAAATATGGAAAATAAATCAATTTCAAAAAATAGATTAAAAGGATTTGGAATAGTAATTCATATGAATAGAAAAATTGGAAAATAAACATTTTTGTTAAAAGTAACTATATGTGTATTTTGGGCATTTTCATACCCCTTTTTAGCAAAAAGTTTAAGAGAGGTGATTGCAATTACCATTGCCAAACTTCAAGAGAGATTTTAGAAATAATCATAAACTTCAGGAGAAACTTTAGGAGAGGTTTCAACAATTTATCCTTACTTTTTTACGAAACATATGCTGTCAATTAGAAGCCACTAACGCTTTAATCTTCCCAAACAATGCATATATTTGCTTTCGTGGGCATTTCCTAAGGCTTAGTTTGGAAAGAGTATTAGGCTCAGTTTGAGAGGAGTACAAATACAAATATGTAGAGTGCAAAACCTTGAATTTTGCATTATTTTTGTATACATTTGTAGTCCTATAAAGTTGATTTCTCTATTTCGTTGGACATTTAATGGGCATTTCAAGTAACACCCTATAAAGTTGCTTTCCACCTCAGCTAAAGTGTGTCATATCAACATGGGCATTGGGGAAACATGAATTTGATCTTTCCTCAAATGCCCCATGCACATAAATCAAAGTGTTTTAGCTTTTTAGTATTTATATGATAAAATGGTGAAATAAAAAAGTAGTTTCATATGAAATAAACACCAATACCTATGTGGCATTGATGTAACAATGTTTTTTCAATAAACACCCATGCAACCAAAGATATGGTATGTGTTTGGTTCCGCTTACGTTTTGTCGTTCAATGTTTGTACTTTATTTGCTTACAAAACCGAGAAAGGTAATAATTACAACCATTTGTGACAATTAGGCACCATTAAGCCACATCATCGTAACAATGAAAAAACGTCTAACCATTTGTGGAAGCTTTAAAAAATAATATCCCCAAAATTGAAGTCCACTTTTTCCATTCCCGATGCATACGGAAGAGAAAGAGAGCGGAACTGCTGAAGTGGCACCTATGTGGCAATGTTTATTGAATAAACGCTTATGGAACCAAACACACTCATAGTATGTATTTAGTTCTGTGGGCATATAAACGCCTATGAAACCAAACACACCATTTGTGGAAGCTTTAAAAAATAATATCCCCAAACAGTAGGTGTGCACAAAAATTGAAGTCCACTTTTTCCATTCCCGATGCATACGAAAGAGAAAGAGAGCGGAACTGCTGAAGTGGCACCTATGTGGCAACGTTTATTGAATAAACGCCTATGGAACCAAACACTCATAGTATGTATTTAGTTCCGTGGGCATTTATGGATAGTCTATTTATTTGTACTTTTTCACTTTAAATGTTTATTTATACTTTTACTTTAAAATTTTCTTGTTTTTGTTATTTGGTTGGTCTTCACTTTAAACGTTTTTTACTCTTTACCTTAGATTAATACTCATTAAAATGTCACATTAACATTTGGTTTTTGGAGAGGAAACAAGATTTTGATTTTCCCCAAATGCTACATGCACAAAAATCAAAACATTTCAACTTTCTACCATTTATTTGATAAATGGTTAAACCAAATAATTGTTTCATTTTGCTTGATATATAATAAATGCCAATACCTACGTGGCATTGATGTGACAGTGCCGCAAACATGTGGCTATTACACATGGCCGATGTGGCATATTATTATTGGTTGGATATTATCCTTCGTAGAGTACACGTGGACCATTTAAGCAGCCACGTTGAAAGTAAAAATAAACCCCAAAAAACGATTTCTTGGGTGAAGTCACGACTCACGAGTACGTACAAAACACAGGTGTATGTGGAACGGTGGGTGTAACCGAGACTTCGTTTCCCATACCGAAATTTCGGTCGTTTAAAAAAAAAAGGGTCCCCGGTTCTCGAATCTCGAATCTCGACAGTGCAAACGACAAATGACGATAAATTTTATTTTAACACCGAAATATCGGGGGCCGAGAAAAACATGAGCTATTCTTAGTTTTCAAACTGACAAGTGAATTAAGTCAATTTTCGAAGTTAAGGCGAGGCAGCAAGAGCTTTGCAGTTTCTCTGTGAACTACTCTTGTCTTTTCCTTTTCCTGCCACCACCACCTCCCTCCACCACCTGCAACCACACCACGACCCTTACCTTCTCTTTTTCTCTCCCCCTCTCTGTCTCTGTCTAAATAAAAAAAACCAAAATAGTCCTGTTCTTGTTTCACACAGAGATAGATTGACAGCTGACAGACAAGTAAAAAAAATCGAAAACACTTGCTACTCTGCATCTCTATTTTCTTCCTTATGTCTTTAGCGACATACAGAAATAAACACTGAAAGAACTAGGAGTACTTCCTTTGTTCCTCTTCATTTCAACTCAGAGACTTTGTTGGAAAATCCATCTATAGGAAAGAAAGGAAGGGTACTTCTGCAGCTTCAAAGATTCAACCAAGTCCTCTCTGTCTCTGTTATAATATATTATTCTACACATGCAATTGGGTTTTATGTTCTGTCAATGAGTTGGGTTCTTATCGATGTTCTCGGGGGGAATGGGGTGTCCAGTTTCGCGTCTGGCGGCGAAGCTCGCATTCTTCCCGCCACGGCCGGCGACTTACGAGGTGAAGAAGCGGGAAGATGGAAATGTGGTAATAGTGTCTGCTGCAATCCCTCATGACGATGGGTCCTTCGATGTTCGGTTGCTCAAGACCAAGCGGGGTAACAAGATCGTTGCTTTCTATCTCAGGAATCCTTATGCTCGACTGACGTTGCTTTACTCCCATGGCAATGCAGCCGACCTCGGACAGCTCTATGATCTATTTGTGCAGCTTAAGGTCAATCTCAGGGTTAACATCATGGGGTTAGTTTGTTTTAAAATCCTTTTTTTTTTTTTTTTACTTTTAGTTTTCTGTTAAATCTTTTCCCTTTCTATTTCTTTTCTGGCTGACGGACTCTGTTTTGAAGAGTAAATTTCCTTACCGGGTTCTTTTTTCAGCATTTCTTTTTGTTTGATATTTTGGGCTCTATGGTTTTTTTTTTTTCCTTGTCACTGGGACCATGTACGTGTAGATTTATTTCTGTGGGAGCTAGTTTAGAGATCTATTTCTGGATCATTTACTTTTTGTCAAGTAGTCTTTCTTAGTTTTGATTCTTGGAAATGTGCACTATTTTCTTTATCGTACTTTTAGCATGCAAGGGATTTTCTTTACTTTATTTTTTTTTTCATGTTTTTTGGTAATATTACCTTTACATAAGTAGGTTCCAACTCCATCTTTTCTTCAATGGGTTTTTTCAGATATATATCCAATATCTACAGGGTTTATGCCTTGCTTGTGTTTCTGAGGTTTATTTGTTCATTGTTCGTTTTTCATCTTTTCTTATTCAGAACTCTGTCATTCCATTATGTTAATGGATTTTAGTTGAGATTAGAAGGGAACTTCAATTAACAAACTATTTCAATCTTAGTTCCTGTTTCCTTATTTCTTTTAGAAACACTTTCATTTTCCTTTCTTTTGGGTTCAAGGATACCACTCACCTCTATTCCAAGGAGGCTCCTTCTTGTTTCATGTTCTGGTATGTAGTCTTGTTCAAGTTTCCCCATTTTGTTTTTTAGGAATCATTTTTGTTATCATTTCCATTTGATTTGTACTTTTCTGTCCAAGTTCCCATGTTTTTTTGCTGCTTCCCATTCACATAGTTGCCAATATTCTTTTCTTGATTGCTTGGTATATGTAATCTTCAATTTCCTGGTATTATCTGCAGATATGACTATTCTGGGTATGGGGCCTCTACTGGTAAGGTAGGTGGTTCTTTCTTTTTAGTCCTTGTCCTTGGGATTATGAGATACTTATCTCAACTATCTTTGCGCTGTGTTTTGGTTAGTGAGCATATTCCTTGGAAAAACCAATAAGAAAAAGTAGGTCCATAAAAAACAAATGGAAAAGACAAAAATTTGCTCTATCTACTTGAGCACCTTCTTTGAAAACTAAAAGACTTCTCCTTTCTGAGATAAATCTTGGAGGTTGAAAGGCTATGATGCCTGACTTGTCCACTATAATGGCCTACTAGTGTATGTCGTAGGTGGAATCAAAGGGTGTTGCATTGGGCCCAACTGTTTGATAAAATAATCTGGAAGATCTCCTATGCTTGGGAAGTTAATCTGATCATGATGATCCTATACATCCCATTTAATTTGGAAGTTTGCAGAAAGAATGTCCATAGCTGATTCCATATTGGATCATCTAATCAGGTTGATGTTTTGGCTTAGAAGATCTTCCAGTTGGTGTCCATGGATTTGTTGAATCATGGTTCACTCACTTTGTGGACTTGTACTGGTTGAGCATTTAATCTTGATCTACTTTCTTTCACTTTTGATCCTTATTAATGGCTAATGATACTTATGTTGTTATATAACTTCTCAGCCTTCAATATCAGTTAGAACAATGGTTTACATCTTGGAATGCATGATAACCCAGATATCTGTACAAGGATACCATGTCATGTTGGATACTTGGATATTGTAGTTTTTAGGGTGAATTGCATATCCACACCTTGTCCAGCTGTGAATGGAACCATGCACTCAATATCGTTCTTGTTTATGTAATTCAGCCAAGTGAAGCAGACACTTATGCAGATATAGAGGCAGCATATGAATGTCTTCAGATTGAGTATGGAGTTAGCCAAGAAGACATGATTTTGTATGGGCAATCAGTGGGAAGTGGACCTACATTGCACTTGGCATCTCGATTACCTAGGCTGAGAGGTGTGGTTCTGCATAGTGCTATACTTTCTGGTCTTCGTGTGCTGTGTCATGTGAAGTTCTCTTGCTGCCTTGACATTTACAAGGTGAGTATGCCATGACCAATGCGCTTTACAGAAATAAACAAAGAGTACCTATCATTGTAAACTGTACAGATATTTGGCTGATTGAGATGTACAACACGTAAGGAGTGGGTTCCTTTATTCAATGATCCCAGAAAGTCAATCTTTACAGGAAATGAAAATCAGCCACTAAATGGATTTTTTTGCAACATTTACTAAATGGCCACTTTGTGCAAAAAGGCCAAAAGTTATGTCCATATCCATCTCCAGTCCACCACTCCCAAGTGGCTTTTAACATTTACTATAGTGATATAATCATTTGATGCTTTTGATGAAGCCAAATGCTCCACAGGACAAATCAGAATGCATTGGGTAATGGCTCTTAACATTTCTTATAATCATTCTTGATGATACTTTTTTGATGAGGCCAAATCCTCTAAAAAAGCAAAACATTGTGTAACTTGACAGGGGTAGTTTGGTTATTACAAAGAGTTAAACCAAACTACCAATGTAAAGTGGTATAGGCAGTTAAGTGATGATTCATCATCATCCATGCCTTATCTCAACTATATGGGGTCAGCTACATGAATCATGTTTCACCTATCGTTCTATTTAAATCCATATCCACTGTTAAATTAGTAGTGCTTAAATCATTTATTACTAGTACCCGTCTACCCCAAGCTCTTATAGTCCCTTCAATGTGTAACAAACCACTTTATACAAAAAAGAAAAATCTGGGTAATTTTAGGTATTTTCTCTTTTTTCTTTTCTGAATTAACTTGTTGCTTAGTTGATGTAACAACTAGAAAACAGTAAAAGACAGCTAGCATGAAAGAACTCAACAATAAAAGTAGAATAGAAACATAACATAACCCATTAAAAATAAGGGAAACAAATAATGAGGGAGATATAAAGAATGTATGTGTGTGTGTGTGGTGTGTTAAAATCAAATAATGAGGGAAACAAATGAATCAACAGATGGGGCCCTTGTTATGTTTAATGTGACAGAGATATAGAGAAGAGGGAAAGTCTGTTAATTGCAAAGAAAAATAAAAAACAAAGTTGGTGGAGCCCCTATTCTCTAGGGTTATAAAGATTGAGATGAGTAATCATAGAGGATTTTGAAAAAGAAGGAATGAGGAGGCAAAGCCCCTGATTTGCCATAGAGAGAGATGATGTTTTGTTTTATCTTGAAAATTGATAGGGAAAGGAAGTAGGAAAAAAGAGGCCTGTTGTGAATCATAAGAAAGGTCACTAGTTGAAGTCTCTACTGTTGCAAAGACATTTCTTTTGGTTTCCTGCTGTTATTGTTTGCCATAAACCCATTTTATGTACTTATAAATAGAAAAATGGTCTTGACAAGCATGTTTGTTGGTAAGCCAATGAATCATTGGTCCTCTCACTCTGCAAATCATCTAAAGTGGGTTCCTTTCTCATGTATGCATGTCTATTATATTTTCACCCTACTATCTGTACACCTTCAATGTCAAATAAACTATACCTGATATTTGTGTTCCACAATAGTTTTGTGTTCTTTCTATTGTCTTTCATAGATACTGATTATACAATGAAAATGCAGAACATCAATAAAATTCGAAAAGTGAAGTGCCCAGTTCTTGTTATACATGTAAGTACTTCCTTCTGATCTTTGGTTCTACAGATCTGTGCTTTCCGGTTTTTCAATGTGTTTCTTAAGACATGAACTAGAAAGAATTATTTACATATTCTACTGCATGTCGATTTAAAGATTGTATTTAACTTGGTGATCTTTTGGGGTAATGGGATAATTTCCTTTTTCTTTTACTCTAATTTGATTGCATTTTATCATCAATTCTGCATAATTACCATCATTATGTGGAGAGTAGTACGAGCATTCTCTATGAAAGCCTTACCTCATAAATCAAGTTTTTACCATGGCACTCGGACAATTGTACCTTCTTTTGGTGTATCAGACACCTACACCTTGATGCCGTGTTGTGTTGGTTATTTTCAACTTTTTAGGGTAAATCTGATGTCCAAAACCTTGTGTAGCTGCATATGCTGTACTTGGTTAACATAGACCTATGGTATAAACGTAATCATTTTCTAAGTTTTTTGTTGGATGGTAATAAAATATGGTTGGCATGCCTCTGTCGCATCGATTCGTCAATAAAAGAAAATAAAATATGGTTGGCATGGCAACAAGGTTTTTTATTTATCCAATATTAGTTCCAGTTAGACTGCCTGGACCTAACTTCTGGTGTTTTTTACACAGTTTCAGCTCTCATACTTGAATCATTCTCAGATTTTAGTCCAAGATTTCACCATTTCAACAAGAAAAATGACCCATAGGTTGCAGGATTAGTTAATCAGTTTAATTTCTAGGCATGGAGATGTGCAATTTTATGTTATCCATCAACTGTCATCTAGACTCACATACCATGTATAGTGATGACTTCTAGCACTATAAAACATAGTATTACTCAAGGTTCAAAGTTACGTACCAGCCCATATCGGCCAATACGTATCATGTTGGGAGTTTCTCAATACGCCCCTACAGAGGTTGTATCAGATCAGAGCATGGTTCAGAGAGTAGCCGGGACTTAAACCGACCCCTCTGAACTGGTTTTGAAAAAAAATATATATAACATAAAAAAAGCACCAACACAGTCCGATATGCCCTGTGCCGATACTTTGAACCTTGGTATTACTCTCCCAGTTTCCTAGGCCTGGAGATGTGCAATTTTATGTTATCCATCAACTGTCATCTAGACGCACATACTATGTATAGTGATGACTTCTAGCACTATCAAACATAGTATTACTCAAGGTTCAAAGTGACGTACCAGCCCATATCGGCCAATACGTATCATGTCGGGAGCTTCTCAATACGCCCCTACAGGGGTTGTATCAGGTCAGAGCATGGTTCAGAGGGTAGCCGGGACTTAAACCGACCCCTGTGAACCGGTTTTGAAAAAAAATAAACATAACATAAAAAAAAGCACCAACACAGTCCGATATGCCCTGTGTCGATACTTTGAACCTTGGTATTACTCTCCCAGTTTCCTTGTATTATCTCAGTAATTTATATCATTTATCTAAGAAAAAAGACTGATAAGTGGATTTCACAACTATCACTCTGCTGTTGGGGATAACTTTGGATATCCCTCATGGTGATGGTCCAAGTGAACAGGTTTGTCAGCATATAAATTTTGACAACGAACACGAGGATTTCACAACTATGTTCAGCAAACCTGTGAATTACTCCAAGTAGCCACGTGAAACTGTCTCAATTTTTTATGGATCTCTTCTGAATCATATGCATCAAAATGTTGATGTTGCTTCAACTCTTTTTATGTAGTACAACAGTTTATCTTCAATTTTCAGAATTGCAGCATTTTGCTGTCTTACCATAAATCTTTGAACTGAATGGTTCAACCTTTTACAGGGTACAGATGATGATGTAGTTAATTGGCTCCATGGGAATAATCTATGGAAATTGGCAAGGGAACCATATGAGCCTCTCTGGATTAAGGGAGGTGGACACTGCAATTTGGAGCTCTACCCTGACTTCATTCGCCATCTGTACAGGTTCATCCAAGAGATGGAGAACATAACCACGGAGATTCGCCTTCGGAAGATTAGGGAGAGTCTCCGGTACTCAAAGAAATCAATTACTATTAGGTTCTGTGGAGTTAAATTATGCCCAGATTGTCTGTGCACACCCGAATGCCTAGGATGCCCCTGCCTACCCAAGTGCCCAGGGTGTTGCTGCCGACCCAAGTGTCCAGAGTGCTGCTGCAGACCCAGATGTTCATGCACAGAATGTTTTTGCCCACCCAATTGTCCAGTATGCTTGTGCCAACCCAAATGCCCTGAATGTTTCTGCCTACCCAAATGCCAAAAAATTTCGAGACCAAAGTGCACAAATTTGTGTTTCTGCCGATAGTTGAACTTGGACAGCATACATTGACAATAGTCAGTAGGATAGAAAAAGGGTTGTCTGTACAGTAATTATTTGAGGTTCTGTAACCATCTAACCCTTGGATGCTTTGTAGTCTAGGCGTCAGATGTTTTCTTTTTCTTTCATTCCGTTCTTTTAAATTTAGTATGGTTTTGGCTTACACCTTCGTAGAGGCCTTTCTATTCTTTCTCTCATTTAAATTTATCAGAGGATGAGGAGGCTTAACCCCTACAGTTTATAAGATGCTTGATGTTTTCAACCTTTCAAGTTGTTCTAAGTTGTGCTGATTCAACGGCTTTCAATTATTTTCTGCAGAAAAATTCTCCTATATGAAGGTTCTGCACTCTGCCCTTTCATGTATACAATACAGAATTTAATTTGATTCTCATCTGTCAACAGATATGGGTTCAGTTTCATTGTGTTAATCAACCAAGGGATGATGATGTCAAAATGGGATGGAGGGAATGTTAATCCACCAGGTGATACAAACAGAAGTATGGATACAACCTACAACTTGGTCGAGCCAAAGCCCAACCAGTCTTGGCTTGTAAATTTTAGGTTGTTCCTCAGTCTGGAACCTGGGGTCGGGCCCAGGTCCTAGGTACCCTGTTCCCTGAGTCTGGGCATACCCGACATAAGCCAACTCAATCCGAATTTCCTCAATTGTACCTAGATGTTCCACGTGGCAATTTTTTTAACATAAAAAGGAGCCTCCCACAAGGCCATAATTTTAAAGAATCTGAAATATCACCATCTAATATATGTAGCTTAGGCTGCTTGGTACATCCAAACTCTCTTGCTTGCACGTTATGCCAAGCAAAAGAATACATGCTATGATTGTCTGTCTACTTGGAGATCATGCTTTCCTAACCGTTCTTGTTAGAAATTGCATGGATTGGGGATGTGATGGGCTCTTCGCAGGAAAGCAAGCTTAGTTGAGATACTCCTCTGGCTACACCATGATTCCAAAATAGTGGTATTCTTCTCTGTTTGGCTACACCATGATTCCAAAATAGTGATATTCTTCTCTTTTTGGCTACACCATGATTCCAAAATAGTTTTGACTACATTTATGGCTGTCAATGGGTTGGGTCTGGTTCCTTCTTCTCAAAATATCTTATATATCCTCTATAAAACTGAAAGTGATGACTTTGGACATCTTCCATGAAGTGTTATAACGATTAGAAACATGTAAAAAACTCAAGACCAGACATGGAATCAACCCTATGATACATTTGGCTTTTGAATCCATTAAAACGCTATGTAGGGAGGTTTAGGGGGGAAATGTCATAATCAGTCATTAATTCCCTTCCTAGAGATGACCTGGTTAAAATCTTGATACCTGAAACTGCTTTGAAGTACGAGTGTTACCTCGCTAATGACATGATACACAATTTTCATTTTTCAAGCGGGTCCAAGCCATTCATCTTACAGAAGCGAAAGTTAGAACACTTACAGGACAGTGACATAGTTTCATTGGATTAGTCGAGACTCGAGAGGAAGTAGATATTAATTAGTGGAAATCCCAATCTTAAAAGGGGCCTAATCTCTAGGACCCCGTAACTCTGGCACTTATGTTTCGAGGATTGGGATCAAATGGGTTCTACCTAAGGTTCAAAATTTTGATACATATCAGTCGATATTATATCAGGGGCTTCCCGATATATTTCTATAAGGAGTGCTTCGGGGTCTCAACTAGTTCCAGGGGTGGATGGACCTTGAACGGGTCCCTCTGAATCAAATTTGAAAAGAAAAAACTAAAAAAAATAGAAAAAAAAAACTAAAACAGCTATTGATATCACCCGATACGTCTCTACTGGAACATCATATTTTAAACCTTGGTCCTATCCAGAATATAATTTAGGCCAAAACATGGGATGAATAGAAGAGATTCTAATTCTGTAACTGCATTTTTGGCTGATGAAGAAAGGTTCCTCCTGAAGGCAGAAGCTATGCTTGTCTCTCTCTAATTAGAACAGATGGTGGGTTACGAGGCCTCAGATCGTTATACTAGTCATGTCCTCTAGACTCTTTGATTTCAGTGTAAAACTCAATCGATGAGTTTAAAATTTTAATGGACGGTTGAAGGTTTTTTATGTGATAATAGATGTAAATGTACATTAATAAAATCAATGTATTATTTACATCGATTGTCGATGAAAAGGTCAGCCCATTAGCTGGTGTACATCGATTTATGATGTAAACTTTACATTGGAAAGTGGAAACAAACACATAAAAATATGGACCCACTGTGAAATTTTACATCAGTCCTTATTTACATTGAAAATAAATGCATGTAAATGCAAGCCAACTGTGGAGTTTTAAATCGATTTGCATTTACACCAAAATCCAACGCAACCCTAGAGAATTAAGATGATGACCTGAGACTGTTTCATGGTTGTTGGTGATGATTATTCGAGAAGGTAGACTAAATTATGGCGTAGGTATCTCTAACTCTTCTCCCTCAGTCAAGGTTCCGAGTTTTAAACAAATGCTAATAACTTCATTTGATTTGGCCTAGGTATTCGGTAAGCTTTCAATATTACTCTTGATGATATAGAAGGGAAAAGGAATGCATTCTCGACTCTATCTATATTAGCTGTTGATCAGCATGTTAGTTATTTTCTATTGCTAAACAATACAAGTTTGTTTTTATGGGTTGTTATTAATTGACCTCTGTAAAACTTGCATCTCATTTGAAGAGACACCAACTTGCTCTGTTGGGATAATATCTGAATTGGCATCTCAGATCGAAATAACACTAGGGCTGTAATTCATTTTGTCCAACTTGAGGAATTTGATTACATTGGACTCGGGTTAAATCCGGGTCCATTGTAAATTTAAGAAATTTCCAATCCATGAATTCTGATAAATAAACCTGATTGGTTATCAAGGCTTTTTGAATCTAGTTGATTGGTATACATTTTTCAGATATCTTTTTCGTATCATAATCGAACCCAATCAACACTCCAACCTAACCCTAAGTTGCACCCCTAACAAACATAATATGAGAAAAAGAGATAAGATTGACCAATTCAAATACTTCTATTTAATGGGTATTTAGTGGGACCTCTGAATTAAAAAAATGAATTTCTCTTTGCAACATATAGTTTGATGTGACCAATTCAAATACTTCAAACTTCATTTAATGGAAGACCTTTTGAGTATGCCAAAAATGGGAGACCTTATGATGGTGATGATGTTTGGGTTTCAAAAACAAATACTAAACATTTGGTATGAAAACATCCCCTTACTGTGTCAAAGTCAATGTTACGTTGAAGCATATATTACCAGCATCATATAAATTATTAAAGGGTTATTTGCTATAATTTCATGAATTTATTAAAATCTAATTAAAAGAAAAAGAAATGGAAGAGGTGGTCTTCGACTGTTGATTGCCTTTTATCAGGTCCATCATAACTCGTGACGATCCAAATTTAGGCCAAATTGTTGCCACCCATGGGCCATGATTAGGATTTATAACTTTATTTATTTTTCTTTTTTTTTTTTCAAGCCATTAGGATTTATAACTCAGCGAATTGGTTCCACTCAATTCTGTTTCATATTTTCCCGAAGTGATGATTAATTTCATGAGAAGATTTTGAATTAAGGATTAATGTAACCAAATTCATATAGTTAGGACAAGGGTTAGATGATAATAATGATTCAATCCAATATTTTATTTTATTACAAAATACTGGTGTGATAACTTCACACACACTTGATAGTAGATCATAGAAGATCGTCACCTAATATTGGACCCATTTGTTTTTTTTTTTTTTTTGTTTTTTTTTTTCTTTTAATATAATCTATAAGGTGACTGCTCTCAGGCTTGAATATACATGCTCGCCACGTAGAGAGATGTCACCACCATACCAAACAATGGCTCTCATTTGACTAGTAGGATCGATCATCTACGCTAAAAATTATTGTATAGGATATTATATAACTTCTAGATCTTACTTTGTTTAATTTAGATCTTACTTTGTTTTAAGTTAGGTTCAAAATATGGACATGACATACTCAATATAGGCCATACTGTATCGATATTTTAAGGCATGGACACACAAATTAACACGAGTGAAACAGCACAATTAGCAGCCCGGCCTGACTTTGGACTGGTCCAGCATGACGGTCTGACGGTTTGTGGGTCATGCCAAGCCCGATATAATCGTAGAGCTTTGTGAGTTCGATATCAAGTATGCATCTCGTCTCGCGATCAAGGACTAGTCTCTGGCAGACTTCATTGCCGAGTGTACTTTTACTTCCGAAGACCCGGCCCGCCACCATAAGTATGGACTCTGCATGTAGACGGTTCATCAAATCGGTAAGGCAATGGGGCCGGCCTTATCCTCCTCGGCCTAGACGACACTGTGCTAGAGCACGCTCTTATATTTGAGTTTAAAGCATCTAATAACGAGGCTGAGTGGAAGGCCTTGACCACCGGATTTCACCTTGCCCTGGACCTAGAAGCTTGGAGAATATAATCATTCAGCGATTCTCAGCTAGTAGTCAACCAGATCCACAACTAGTTTGAGATACGAACACCCACCATGGCCAACTATCTACAAAAGATGCAAGAGCTCGTCCACCGGCTTGAGCATTTCAACATCCAACAGATCTCTTGAGCAGAAAATGTACGAGCCGACACACTGTCCAAGCTAGCTAGCTCTCCAAAAACTGACCCCGACATGACAGTATGGTTGGACATACTGGCCCAGCCGAGCATCGCATCGATGGCCCTCGTCATCCTCTCGATACAGCACAATCCATCCTTGATGGGACAAAAGCAAAGAGGTTACATCATAGAGCAGCTCGGTACTGCCTTATCCAAGGTCAGCTTTATCGCTACTTGCATACTCTCCCATACCTGAAGTGCCTCTCCCCATCTAAAGCAGATTACATCCTCAGGGAGATCCACGAAGGTATTTGCGGAGACCACCCCGATGTGCGCACCCTAGCACACAAGGCACTCTGGCAAGGTTATTTCTAACCGACGATGAAGCAAGACGCAGCCAAGCTAGTTTGGAAATGCGACAAGTGCTAACGACATTCCAATCTTCATCATCAACCTGCAGTCCCCTTGAAGCCGATCACAAGCCCGTGGCCATTCGACCCCACTATGGTTGCACAGAAGAAGTTCTTCCTGGTAGTAGTGGATTACTTCACCAAATGGGTGGACGCTGAAGCTCTGCCATGTATTACTGCACAAAATGCCCAAAACATTTTCTGGAAAGTTATTGTCTGCCGATTCAGTATTCCGTGCATCCTCATTATAGACAATAGGATGTAGTTCACCGACCGAAAGTTTGAAGCTCTCTGTGTCGACCTAAGGATTGATCATTGAACGACGTCCATACATCGACCCCAGAGCAATGGGCAGACCAAGGTAACCAACCGAACCTTGTTACACAGCCTGAAAACTCGGTTGGATCAGGCCAAGGGAAGGTGGGTCGAGGAACTACCGAGCATACCCTAGGTATACAGGACTACTCCACAGACGGTTACCGGAGAGACACCCTTCAGCCTAACCTACGGGGCCAAGGCCATGGTGCCCGTGGAAATAGGCTCTCCAAGTCTCTGGACCGAGCTTTTTGATAAGATCAGAATGACGAGGACCTTTGCGTGGAGTTGGACATAGTGGAAGAAGCCTAGAACCGAGCACATGTCAAAATGGTGGCACAACAACAAAGGATGACGAAGTACTACGATTCCAAAGTCAGAAGACACGAAAGACAAGCGACTTCATCCTCTGCAAAGTCATCATACCCGCACCTGGGGAAGGCAAGTTCGAGCCAAACTGGGAAGGACCATACAGAGTCACTAGGGTGCTTGGACCAGGCACCTATAGACTTGAAGACCTCGATAACTGACAAATATTGAGGAATTGGAACACAAGGAATCTACAAATGTATTACCAATAATTTGATTATTAATGTAGAATGTTTTATCCGAGCCACACGTCTGATTGCCTGACACGTCGCACACACACGCACTGCACCAGATTGCACAAACACCTTGCTACACATGTCGCATAATGTACCCATAGCTTGGCACACCTCACCGACTTAGATGATCTTTGAACGGCTTGGGCCCATGATGCGTAGCTCGGCAGTGCATCGCCGACCAAGTAATTCGACTCGGATGTCGACAGCCGAGCCTAAGGTGGAGAAGAACGCCCCCACCCATCAAGGCCTGAGGGCAGTCATTGAACTCCACTCGATCACCGACTGGCCAGAGACTGAAGATCTCGGTCAATCCTAGACCTCGACCAAGATAAGGCCAAGGAACCCAACAAGAGAGAAAGTAAAAAGGAGAAAATATTTACTCACACAAGTTTAGAACAAAAAGTTTTCATTAAGTTAAAATAACCAATACAACAGATCAAGCTCGGCATACTGAGCCATTACAAAAGCAAGGAAAATAAAGAGCCCCGCAGCTATTCAATCCTCAGCGGGGGGATCAGCAACCTCGTCTTCCTCGCCATCTTCACCATCCTCTCCATTCTCATCCTCGTCAGCCTCCTCTTCAAGATTGTCCGAAGCAGGGGGGAGTCTCCAAGTCATACACTTCCCAAGACTGTGCAACCTCGACCAGCTCCGGACAGTGGCACAGTGCCCTCCTACAGAATACGTTGAACCCAATCTCGTAGGAAGCCATGGCATACTGATCCATCTTTCGCTTGAGCTCCTCTGAGGCCTTATACTTTGCCACCACCACCTCGTCGGCCTCTCGCTTCACTCACTTCCTCTCCGCCATCAGCTCGGCGATCTCCTGCTTCAGGCTACGAACCATGTTCACCTACTTAGCCAGCTGAGCCTTCAACTCAGCTACCTCCTTCTCTAGCAAGGTCGACCGTTCTCCCGTTACCTGAAGCTTGGCCAATTGAGCCTTCTGTCGCAGGTACTCGGAATGCTCCGTCTCATACACTACTCGTAGATGCCGAAGGCGGTCGACCAAAGCAATAGCCAAGCGCGCATTTTGTAAACACAACAAACACTTTCAGCATATAGAAACCTACTCAAAGCAACGAAAGTAGTTACAAGCTTACCGCAACCCAAATGAGCAAGCACTCCAGGGCGCCGCTCCTAGTGGTCACAACCTCCTCAGATATGTAAGCCATCATTATACCTCGGAGTAGTTTCTCAGGAACCCCTGGGGTTTCTAGCTCATCCCTGGTATAGACCGACCAATGTGAAATGTGAATATCAGAGCTGCTACCCCCAACCTCAATCTGCGAAGGAGCGGCAGCCAGACGGACCTCCGCGGGATCTACGACTATGCCTCATCATCATTTCCTCACCGTTGATCTCTCTTTTGGCGACGAGACGCCCTCTTAGAAGACCTCAATGAAGGAGCCATCTCAGGGGGAACCTGCGGAAGTGCACTAGCTTGGCTCTACCTTTGTTGGTTCTCCCTCATGCGACGAATAATCTCTTCCTTGGTTTCCATCTCAACACCTGCAACACGGAATCAATGCAATAAGTACAAGGGTTCACCCAGAACCACCGGTCTAGTCAACTGCCTGGGTCACCTCAGGACATAGACCAAGGGAGGCCATGCTATACCTCAACCGAGCACTCCACTCTTTAACACAGTGTTGTCGAGCATCGGAGATCTCGACCCCCTTCCTCGACGCAACACCCCGAGCACTAGAGAGGCCTAGGCTTCAAAGCCCAACTCGATGCCTCGATACCTTCCTCGTTATAATGTTGTCGAGCATCATAGAGGCCCAGGCTTCGAAGCCCAACTCGATGCCTCGACACCTTCCTTGGCACGAAAAGCTCGACATAATGTTGCCAAGCATCAGAGAGCTCGACAACCTTCCTCGACACAACTCTACTGAGCATCAGAGAACTCGATACTTTCCTCAATGTAGCGGAGTCCTTCCTCGGCACCCGGCCGAGATAAGCTCCAGAGTTCGGAGCTTGGCACACCATGGCCGAGCATCACAATGGCCTCAACACCAAAGCTCGACCTCCACCAGGAATCAGAAAGCCCTTCATCGACACCCGGCCGAGCATCACAGTGGCCTCAACACCAAAGCTCAGCCTCCACTAGGAATCAGAAAGCACGAAGAGCCCTTCCTCGGCTCCACTAGGAAGACGGACCACGAAGCTCATCTCGACACCTCGGTGCCCTACCGAAATACACGAATGCGCAACACTTTGGCCGAGCACTCCCCCTCCTCGGCTCCAGAACTAGGGGAGAGGTGTTCGGATTCCAAAGTTTGAATTCTTGGAGTTCTACAACCGACTGATGGAGGCCCATCACAAGGCCCATCTCACCCTAGGGGCGGCAGCTCCTAGGATAAGGTCAATTCAAGATAAGGTTAAGTCCAAGAATTCAAGATAAGCAAGAACTGATCCAAGATAAAGCAAGACTCTGCCAAAGATTAGCAAGATAAAGCAAGACTCTTCCAAGATTATCAAGAAAGACTCCAAGAAGCATCAAGATTAGCAAGATAATCCAAGATTCATGCATCTAGGGAGATCAAACGGTGGAGATCAAACCAAGAAGAATTTGATCCTATCAGATTAGATATTTGGATCTATCCTAGTTATTATTTCCTAGTTCTTTTACAATTTCCAAATGTATTATAAATACTGCTATTTTCCTAGAATTATTCATCAATTCATACTTCATATTTTTCAGATTTTCTTGAGTTCTCTTCTTTTAGCTTTCGCCACCTTTTCTCTCTCCTAGAGAAATTGGTGTTATTCGCTAGGTGCTAGCGAACGCCCAGTGCTTGCATAGTCAGCTCTGATTTCCATTGCTTCCACGCTGCGTCAGGTGGTATCAGAGTAGGGAGTTCGCCCAGTCAGATGGCCAACTAAGACGGAAGTAGTCGCAACCCACCCCGTGACGGAGATCAGGGGTTCCCAATTGTTTGGAACGATTGAAGAATAGCGCACAACCACACATAACATCTAATGACAGTTGGCAGAGGTGACTGAGCAACTGCAAACCTTGTTACGGGAGGTTGTCCCACGGAATCGGGAAAATCCACAGCAAATCGAAGGAGACAACCATGACAGACCACCCGTCGTTATTGCATCCTGACGCCCAATTCTTGACGATGACAGTGAGGATGATTTCGAATTTGGTGGTGCTCCAGTTCTTCCCGACAATGACAGAAATGGTAGAAATTGGCATAATCAAGGTAATTTCATTCCCCATAGGAATAATGATGAATTTAAACTCAAGGTAGATATTCCTACTTTTAGTGGAGATCTTGGTATAGAGGGACTTCTGGATTGGATCACAGAAGTCGATAGGTTCTTTGATTACATGGAGATACCAGAGGAACAAAGGGTAAAACTAGTAGCTTTCCGATTAAAGGGAGGCGCATCTGTTTGGTGGGAACGGATGAGAGAGACCCGGATGAGAGAAGGAAGGGGTCCTGTTCGAACCTGGAGGCGCAAGAAACAATTAATCAAAGGTAGATTTTTACCTCCTGACTATGAACAATATATGTTTGAATCTTATCAGAGGTGTGCGCAGGGTTCTTATAGTGTTAATGAATGTACATCTGAATTTTTGAGGTTAGCTGAGAGAAATCAATTATCTGAAAGTAATAACCAGCAGGCAGCCCATTATCTAAGCGGTTTGAGACCGTCCATCAGAGATAAAATTGGTGTACAGATGGTTCTCAGTGTGCAGGAAGCAAGGAACCTAGCCTTGAAAGCAGAATTAGTATTCCAAGACAAGGCACACGGTGATAATTACCGCCGGTACAGCAGAAGCGACAATAGACCGGCAACTGTCGACAGGAACAAATCAGTCCCGACAGTACAACCTTCTCACCTGGCAAGCACAAGTAATGCCGGTAAGGCTACTACAGGAGGACATACTCGACATAATCCTTCCAACCCTCCTAAACCCAGTAACCCTTATGCAAGACCTGCTCCTATTAAATGTTTTAAATGTAATGAGGTGGGACATAGATCCAGTGACTGTCCTAGGAGGAAGGCAGTTAATATGGTAGAAAGGGAGGAGGAAGTATATTGTGGACCTAATGGGGAGGATGAAGAGGGTCCATATGAACATGAGGAGTATACTTGTGTGGTAAGAAAATTAATGTTGTCCCAGAAAAATAAGGATACTTCTCAAAGGCACAGATTATTTCGTACCAGATGTACTGTCAAGGGAAATTATTTAATTTAATTATTGATAGTGGCAGTCAAGAAAATATTATTTACAGGGATGTCATCCAACAATTATAGCTGATTCTTGAAAAACATCCCAACCCATACACAATTGGGTGGATCAAGGAAGGAGGCGGCGTACGAGTGGAAGAACGCTACAAGGTACCTTTTTCAATTGGTAAGTACCATGATGAAGTATATTGTGATATTGTAGATATGGATGCTTGCTATATTTTGTTAGGAAGGCCTTGGCAGTTTGATACAGATGCAAGGCACATGGGTAGGAAGAATACCTACCAACTTGAAAAAGAGGGTACACGTTATACTTTGTTACCCATAGCAGAAAAAAAATATTACAAATACTCCAAAGGCACGTGAGAAGAATTTCCTTACCATCACCCATCATCATGCTGAATTTGTTAAAGAATGTAAGGATACTCATGAAATACATTTATTAGTAGTAAAAGGAGAAGATGTTAATGATGAAAATAAAATTCCATCTGAAATACAGGGACTGTTGGATGAATTTAATGATGTAGTTCCAGAGGAGTTACCAAATGAACTCCCTCCCATTAGAGATATACAGCACCATATTGATTTTGTTCCAAGTGCTAGTCTCCCTAACCTCCCACATTACAAGATGAGTCCTAAGGAGAATGAAATCTTACGGGAAAAGGTAGAAGAATTATTGAAAAATTGACACATTCAAATCAGCATGAGTCCTTGTATAGTACCTGCCTTACTTACACTTAAGGATGGCAGTTGGAGAATGTGTGTCGACAGCATGGCCATTAACAAGATTACTATTGGATACAAATTTCCCATTCCTAGGCTAGACGACATGCTAGACCAACTAAGCGAAGCTGTAGTTTTTTCAAAAATAGATCTCAGGAGTAGATATCATCAAATCAGGATCAATCCCGGAGATGAATGGAAGACAGCCTTCAAGACTAGAGATGGCCTGTTCGAGTGGTTAGTCATGCCCTTTGGACTAACCAATGCACCTAGCACTTTCATGAGGCTGATGAACCAAGTATTGCGCCCCTTCATTGGTAAATTTGTGGTAGTCTATTTTGACGATATTTTGATATACAGCAAATCTATCACTGAGCATGTGGGACATATTAGGGAGGTCCTACAAACATTGAGGGAAAATAAATTATATGCTAATTTGAAGAAATGCATCCTCATGAATGATAATTTATTATTCCTGAGATTTATTATAAGCAAGGATGGAGTGAAAGTAGATGAGAAAAAAGTGAAAGCCATTAGGGAGTGGCCAACCCCATCCACTGTCACAAATGTCAGGCGATTTCATGGATTGCCAACCTTCTATAGGCGTTTTATTAAGAATTTTAGTAGTATCATGGCTCCCATTACTGAATGCTTGAAAAAGGATAAATTTCAATGGGGAGAAGAACAAGAGCAAAGTTTTGCTCTCATAAAAGAAAAATTATGTACTGCTCATGTTCTTGCCTTGCCAGACTTTAATAAATTATTTGAAGTTGAATGTAATGCCAGTGGAGTTGGCATAGGGGCTGTATTGTCCTAAGAGAAAAGACCCATCGCTTTCTTTAGTGAAAAACTATGTGAAGCTAGGAGAAAGTGGTCTACTTATGACAAGGAGTTCTATGCTGTGATTAAAGCCTTGAAGACATGGGAACACTATTTAATTGCAAAAGAATGTGTTCTCTATACTGACCACCAGGCCCTAAAATATGTTAGTGGGCAAAAGCAATTAAGAAGTGATTTACATGCCAGATGGTTTGCTTTCCTACGCAAGTTCCCATATAAAATTGTGTATAAGACAGGACAGCAAAATAAAGTGGCTGATGCACTTAGTAGGCGTGTAGCTCTCATCAAGACCCTCAATGTTGAGATCGTGGGTTTTGAGTGCCTAAAAGACTTATATGCCCAAGATGAGGACTTCCAACAGGTATGGGAGAAATGTGTGAACAAGCAGCGAACAGAAGACTTCTTTATTTATGATGGGTTCCTTATGAAAGGGGAACAACTGTGTATCCCTTGCACTTCCCTCTATGAAAAGATCATCAGAGATTTGCATGGGGGTGGATTAGCAGGACACTTGGGAAGGGACAAAATAGTAGAAACAGTTAAGGGGCGATATTACTGGCCGAAATTAAGAAGGGACGTGTCTACCATTGTAAGCAGGTGCTATGTTTGTCAGACAGCTAAGGGACAAACCCAAAACACAGGTCTCTACATGCCCCTACCCGTTCCTACTGCTATATTCATGGACTTTGTGCTAGGCTTGCCAAAGACCTAGAGGAACATGGACTCCATCTTCATAGTGGTTGATAGATTCTAAAAAATGGCTCACTTCCTCCCATGCAAGAAAACAGCAGATGCATCCGCTACAGCCAAACTATTTTTCAGGGAGATTGTCAGCTTTCATGGGGTATCCAAGACCATCACATCAGATTGTGACACACGGTTCCTCAGTCACTTTTGGATGACCCTGTGGAGGTTGTTTGATTCATCACTTAATTTTGATAGTACAACCCATTCGCAGACAGATGGACAAACAGAAGTGGTAAACCGGACCTTAGGGAATTTAATTCGCAACATATGCCGGGAGAGGCCAAAACAGTGGGACTTCACCATTGCCCAAGCTGAGTTCGCCTATAACAATGTAGTGCACAGTTCTACAGGCATATCCCCATTCTCCATCGTATACATAAAGGTCCCTAACCATGCACTGGATTTAGTGAAGCTACCTAAAGTACCTAGCGCCAGTATCTCAGTAGAGCAGATGGCAGAACAAATCTAGTCCGTCCAAGAGGCCGTGAAGCATAAGCTAGAGCAATCCAACGCCAAGTACAAGATGGCCGTAGACAAGCACCGCCGACCTCAAGTGTTTGATGTAGGTGATGAGGTTATGGTCTTCTTAAGAAAGGAAAGGATTCCCGTAGGTACTTACAACAAGTTGAAGCCTCGGAAGTATGGTCCATACAAGATCATGAAAAAGATTCATGACAATGCCTATGTAGTGGATTTACCAGATCATATGGGTATATCCAAGACCTTCAACGTTGCTGACCTTCATCGGTACCTGCCAGAAATAACACTTGCCTATCCTAGTCACGACTCGGAGTCGAGTTCTCTCCAAGTGGGGGAGAATGATGGAGGCCCATCACAAGGCCCATCTCACCCTAGGGCGACAGCTCCTAGGATAAGGTCAATTCAAGATAAGGTTAAGTCCAAGAATTCAAGACAAGCAAGAACTGATCCAAGATTAGCAAGATAAAGCAAGACTCTTCCAAGACTCTTCCAAGATTATCAAGAAAGACTCCAAGAAGCATCAAGATTAGCAAGATAATCCAAGATTCATGCATCTAGGGAGATCGGACGGTGGAGATCAAACCAAGAAGAATTTGATCCTATCAGATTAGATATTTGGATCTATCCTAGTTATTATTTCCTAGTTCTTTTACAATTTCCAAATGTATTATAAATACTGCTATTTTCCCAAAATTATTCATCAATTCATACTTCATATCTTTCAGATTTTCTTGAGTTCTCTTCTTTTAGCTTTCGCCACCTTTTCTCTCTCCTAGAGAAATCGGTGTTATTCGTTAGGTGCTAGCGAACGCCCGGTGCTTGCATAGTCAGTTCTGGTTTCCATTGCTTCCACGCCGCGTCACCGACGATTGAAGGACTTCCCAGCCACAACCCACATTGCACGGGCCTCACATTCTAACAAACACCAAGGAACATCAAGTGGACCGGATGCTCAACTAGACTTCGACTTGGAGTTCTTCAGTCGAGGAACAAGGCATCCTGTCGCACTATACCTCGGCCGAACACCTTATGCCTCTACTTCAGAACTGGAGGAGTGGTTTTTAGTCATGGTCGAACTGGTCTAGAGAGACACGTGGCCGCCCAATCATCGGCCAGTCAGCCCAGCTACATTGGCATAGCCCGGCCAGCTCCGCAGCACACACTCATTCTGTGGCCTAGGTCGGGCTACACTATTACTGTGGCCCCTCATCCACGTCAACTACTCGTGGCGCAGATAAGCGTAGCTACGAATAAAGAGGAGTAAAGAAGACAACTCCACCGGGGATTAGGACTCCATCCTGAATACTTCGGCAGCTTAACTCGTCCCGATAACCCCGGGAGCCCAATCTGACTAGGACACGGGTCTACAACTATAAGAAGGTATTCCATGCTCAAGGTAAGGGATTCCAACTTCTGACACCCATACTACTATTTTGCTCAGACCAGAATCCTTATAGTTCAGCCCGACCATCCATCACCTCCTATTGACTTGAGTGTCGGAGTACCTACCCAGAAATAATTCCTCGGGCCTCTGACTTCTTTCTTGATCACAGGTCTTGAAGCGCAGCCTCATCCATATAGCTTGGCATCACCCTGTTAGCAAAAACTATCTAATTGCTCTCCTTATTTCGTACACCATCTCGAATTGAGCATCATCACAATGCAATACAAATAAGTACTATAAATGATTTAAAAAAAGACCCCACTCAAATAAATACTTATTCGACAAATCATTTATTTCCCAAACATATCTTTAGAAGGAACCGTTCCAAAAGGCAAGAGCAAGCTTTAACAATTTCGATAATCTGAAAAAAAAAACAATTTCGATAATTTGGTGTTGCGTAGTCAGAAAAAAATATATGACAACAAAAATACATGATACTGAAGAAGGCTTTCACCATTCAAAACCAACCGAAAATGGTTGAAACCAATTTTTAACGCAAAGTAGCCCGCGTGAGAGAGATTATTATTCAGTGTCCTCACTTCATTGGATGTGCCGGTACCTATTGATAGGACCTATTGCTGGATCATTGGTAGGAATAAACGTGTAAATACAAACTGCATATGGTTTGCTACTTTAGAATTGAAATTAAGATTCAGTTTGGAAGAAGTATAAATGCAAAAATATATAGAGGGCAAAATCTTAGAGTTGATGTGGCAACTCCAAGGACTTTAGTAAGGAAATAATGGATACATCAAAAATTGCAATGATTTGGGGGTAAGGGAGAAAGGATAGGCCATCTGGCATGGCTATTTTTATTTTAATAATACTAATAGATGTTAAAAATATCTTCATACTTTTATAGAGGGTTCAAGGATGGATTGCAGTCCAAAAGTAAATTAAAAGACATGAACTTTTGGACTCGACTCTAGCCTAAATTTATACACAAACAAATTTATATAATTCCCTAAAAAATATATTTATATAATATTTATACATAAAAATATGAAAAAAAAAATTGATCTGATTAGGTTCAGACTAACTCGACTCAAGTTGCTCCCCTAGATTCAGCAATGGATCCAGGTAATGGATAACCGGCAGACCCTAATGCGTCCTTTGCATGAATATCGTTATGGCAAAAGGTTGTTATTTTCTTGTAACAACTGAAAAAGAAATTTGAACAAGAAATGAAGCCCTGTCGAAGTCGGGAGTCCAATTCTAAATTTCTTATTCACCTTTTACTTTAAGTTGCCTTAATCTGACATAGCTCACCCTTAGCTTTTTTTTTTTTTTCACCAAGTTGCCATGTCAATAGATTTGGAAACAAGGATTCCAGGCCCACCCATAGAAAGTAGAAACAACATTTTACCGGAATTTGGAGGTGCCATGATTTTGACATTCAATCCACGTAATTCACAAATAAGTATCAATTATTAGATGAACCTGAAATAAAATTATGCACATTTCACTATAAACCCCATTTGGATTTTGGACCCTTTTATCTTGTTGTGCATAATTTTGCTTATACTCGATTTCATGGGTGTTTATTGAAAAAAATACCATTATATGTTTCATCAACCGAACCAACCGATTCAATTAACCGAATTTTTTATTCGGTTTCAATCGAATTTTCGATTTTTCTTTCTCACCAACCCCGAGAGGGAATGCAATTCATCCTTATCCTGTCTTGTGTTCTTCCTTCCTTTATTTTAATTTTTGTTTACCGTTTTAATTACAAATTTACAAGTGCATCAAGCATCACACATCTAGAGTATTGTATCAATTTAGGTGAATCCCCGTCCATCATTCAATGTGGGACCCAAATGGTTTTAAGAGAATCCTAGAACCATTCAACCAATAGGGTATTGGTAAAAGATAAGCGTGTAAATAATATTGAGTTATTTGTCCAATTCTATACATCATATGTTAATTAATAAAATTACTCAATAAAAATTTAAAAATTAAAAAAGTATTCACCGACATGAATAAAGTCACAAAAATAAATAAATAAAATAAAGTGCAAGTCGAACACCACTACCCCATACCTACATCGAGAATTTATTGAATCTTAGAGTACGATCTCAGGGAAATTTATGTGAAAAATATAAAGCAACCAACTTTGAATGGAATTGAAAATAAGAAAATAAAAAAAAAAAAGGTTAACCTTTCAACCATTAGGCTTCATTGGGGAAGAATGTAAATACAAATATAAACGGAGCCATAGGTGTTGTTTGGTTTGATACAAAAAATTGAAGGAGAGTTTTTCAATGAATTTTTTACAAAATTTGTTGAAGAACTTTCACTCAACTTATTAATGTTTCTCTCTTCTTTTTTGTCAAAAAAACATGTCTTAGTGCCTTTCCCTTAATAAACTACAATGACAAGGCTGAACAACCACTTTCTCACTAGATTTAGACTTCTCGTCCTTTCTTAACTTGTTTAAAATGGTTAAGAGATTATTCCATTATGTGACTAATCTACCATATCTACCTAGAGGAAATGGTGGGTAATTTTTCATCCATGCACTAAAGAAACATAAAACTAGTAGCAGCCAGTTAGTAGAACCCTACCCTGAACACTCTGCTTTATCTCGTGAATGAAAAGGAGAAAAAAAAAAAAAAAAAAAAAAAAAAAACAGAAGTGTGAAGTTACAGGGAGTTCTTCAATGTGAATGGTTTTTCTTGTTGTGAATTAAAGTAATTAAAATGAAACCAAATTGATCCCTAAATAAAAATATAGAAAATGTGTTCTTGGTTGTACATCTGTTTTTTGTTTATAAACTAAAACAAAAAAAAAAAAAAAACTTTTTTGTGCCAAACATCGTGTTTGAGAGATCATTATTTTTGTTTTAGAAACCATTATTTTTATGGTTCTAAAATATGGATTTTTTATAACAAAATCAACTTGTTTTTCCTTCTCATAATAAGAACATAATATAAGAACACTTATCAAGTATTTTATGATGTGAAAATTTTAAAATAAATGAAAACAAAACCATTCATCTTGTAGAACCCCCCCCCCCCAATTACGAGAAAAAATTAATAAAAAAACAAAAAATCAATTTTTTGTTATTTCTCCAACAAAGATAAAATATTTCAATTGCTAAAATATATACTATTAAAAATATTATAACTGTTAAAACCCAAAATTCCAGTTATTTTGAGATATTATAAAAAAATATCCATTAAAATTTGTTCTAAAGTTTGCCCAAATCAAACATAGGCTGGATATTTTGGTTGGTTAAATATAAATTCCATTTTCTTATTGGTTTTAAAGTAATAATTAAGAACATGCTTGGATTTGGGAGAAACAAGTTTTGCAATTTTCCTGCATTCACGCCGTGTGCTACGAAGAACGATGCCAAGGCATGTGAAGGCAGTGCGCCGCACGTGCTGCATTATTCTACAGAGTTTCAGTGGATCCGTGTGGGGTTCACGCGGTCCGGAATCCTGGAGGAAGGATTCACCAAACAAAAAGTCGTTTATACACATGCCAGCACGAAACCTCATCCCTATGCCACGTGGCAAGGGTCCGAAGACTACTCGCCGGATATACCTCCTTAAACTTCCCCCCCTGTATTTGCATTAAATTACAGAATAGCTCTCCGGGCCGCTAAGTCCAACTTTAAGCCGTAGTCCTCCATAGACCGCGTCAAGTCCTACAAAAAAGGCAACGAAATTTTCAAAAACAACTCATTCTTCATTCTGTCCTTTTTTCCCAGACGTCAATAACATCGTGCCGTCAGCCGTTGCTACTTGCTACTTTACCCACTTGCTACGTTGGGTTTGGATATTTGAGTCATTTTATCGAAAGGTCATGAATACTTTCGACAATAAACTGGTTAATACACTTCCTATTTACTGCAAACGCGGCGCTAGGTGTGTCGACGTGGTACCGGTTTTTTCATTTCATCAAACTGAAACTGAATGGATACCACCGGGTAATTAGTCGGCTCGTTTCGGTTTTTGAGCAGTTTGATTTCTCGATTTTTCAGTTTTTTATATGTATAATATATATTATATAAATATATGTATAATATTATAAATATTTTAAAAATATATAATATATAATATATTTATAAATAGATCATTATAAATATAATATAAGTATATATTTATATATAATGAATATATATTTATATATAATACATAGAAAATATGTGACATATATTAAAAATATATACAATATATAGAAATAAATATATATATATCGGTCGGTTCGGTTAACTGTCGGTTTTTTTGTAAGTTAACTGAAAACCAAACGGTCTTTTGGTTTTTCAAAAATTCTGAATCAAAACCGAACCAATCGGTTTGGTTAGCTGCATTTTGCAGTTCGGTTTCTCGATTCAGTTCAGTTGTTTGGTTTTTCATTGACACCCCTAGCAATGGGTAGGGTAGCTGTGCAAATTTGTTAATGATAGCACAAAATCTCTTATTATTCTTATTTTAAATCAATAAGTTATTTTATCTTTTATATTATTTATTGAAATAAAATAAGTTCTATTAATTTTTATGTTCATCCAAACAATTATTGCATATATTAACAATTATAACTAGAAATTAAAAATTAGTATTTTATAACTAAATGAAATAAATAATCTAGCAATTTCTAATTTACATTAAATGATGATTTTAATTCCAAGAAATTTATACAAATAAAATATTAATAATAGAATAATTATCTTAATACTTAAAATTTATAAATTTGTGCATGATATATATCTTATAATTTTTATGTCATTAGTTAATATTTTAATCTATATTAAATAACATTATATTTTGCATTTACAAAAAAATAAAAAAAAATGTTTACAAAATATTCAAGAATATAATATTAAATTAAATCTATCAAATCCACTAATTTACATTTACATTTTTAGTTTCAAAAAATTTATAGAAATTCAAATTTTAATAATGAAATAGTTATTTTAGTAATTAAAAATTATGAATTTTCATATGATATATATCTTAGAAAATTTAAACAGATTTGATATATTTTGAGTAAAAATTATATATATGATGTTTTAATTTATATTTGATAATTTAATACTTGGTTAGCCTTTTTGTTAATGTTAAAAAGTAAAAATAATAAAATATAAAATAATTGATATAATAATTAGGACAAATATAATAGCTTCATGCATATGTCTTGGACTCTTAATTAATATATTGTTTGATATTTATGCATCCTAATAAATATAATAAGTTCATATTTATACATCTCAGGTATCAGATACCCTAAATTTCAAACCCAAACCCGTCCCAATAAGATTTTAATCTAAAATCCCAAACCCTATAAAATTTTAATAAACGGATCCTATTAAAATCGGAACAAATCGAATATCCGAAAATTCATGCAAAATTGCTATCCTAGCTAGTAGCTACCAAGAACCCCGATATCAAGTACTTATCAGTTACCACTGAAATGTCCTAAATGTCCTCGTTCAAAAGCTGGCTTAGGTTCACATAAGTTCGACTGTCTATCATAAATCAGGGGTCGCTTTCTTTGGTTAGGGGAGGAGGAGAGGTTTTGACTTGAACAAATCGGGTTGTTATGTGAAAGGAGGCTCGAATTCGCGTAAAACTGGAGGGCGTCTCCCGTCGCTACGAGAGATTGAGAGATAATCGAGATTAAAAGCAATTTGATATTGAGAGATAATTAATGTGGGCCCAACTGGGTTGTGGGCTTTGAGAAAAAAACGTGAATGCATGGCCCATGGGGCTGGCTGGGGCCTGGCCTGGGCATTCCGGCTATAAAAAACAGGCAACAGCTGAAGAGCCGCAAAACAAAAACCAAAAGACAAAGGAAGCAAAGTCACAACCCTTCCGGAAAAGGGTCATTCCGGCATCCGGAATTTCCGATAAACCCCAAGCGTTTATTTTGAATAATTTTCAGAAAAACCAGGGGCATCCTGGGGAACTAAAATTGAACTTTCAACGAACCAAGTGTGGTTCGTACAGCAAGACGACAGCACACAATTAGCAAAGCCACATCAGCAAAATTCATTATCGCAAGTCGCCACGCGTCATGGCCCTCCACTCGATTATCCTACCCCCTATTTAAAGCCGAAATCCCGGCTTTTCCTACTCCCCTTCGATCCAGCGAATGTAATGTAAAGAGACCGCTAATAAAAGGAGGAAATATTTTAGAAAATTTCCTTCTTGTCCGAAAGGTCTCTGCTACTCGATGTCGAAGGCAAGAACTCTACAAACAGCTTCCAAGATCTGAGATTTTTCCCTGTGTTGTGTTAGGGTTTTGTTGGGTGGGGTAGTTGACGATCTTCGAGGAAGATTTTGTCTGGTTGTTTAATTGTTTTGTTGATGGTTTTAGTTTAGCTTAGACGAGTTCTAAATACTAAATGTCTGTTTTCAATTAATAATAAAGAGGATTAGAAAAGAAGCTTTCGGAATGGCGTGTTTAAGTATTTGAAGTTGGACCTTTGTGAAGGACTTGGTCTCTCCGTAGTTTTTTTGTCGCCATTAATTCTTCAGACGGATGGGGTACATCGTTTAATCCATTTTGAAGGTGTCAGACCTACCCTCCAAAGCTTTGAAGGATCGGGCGGCATCTCATTATCATAAGAGGTAATGCTTTAGAACCCTAATTCTTATTGTGTTGGGTTGGATATAATCTCTACTGGCTTATCGGGTAGAGATTTCAGGTAAATCGGCTATCTGAAAAGATTTAACATTTCAGCTGAATTGTCTACCTTTTTGTTTGAAGCATTCAATAAGTCCAAATCGATAGTTTTGAATTCTTATAAGATTTGAACGTTAAAGCTATGTAGTTTTGTTGGATTTTTTATTCTTTTGGCTTCCTGTGAGTTTTAATTTGAGTCGTATGAACTGCTTTCTGCAGAGTTTGCTTTCTCTCTCTCTCTCTCTTTTTTTTTTTTTTGCACTAAAGAAATATTTGAAGATTTGTAGTTTTCCTTTAAAGTATTCATCTGAACGATTTGAAACAGGTGTTTTGAGGATACACAAGTTTTGAACTGCTTTGAGCTTTTTATCTGGTTTCTGCAACGAAAGGGCCGTTTACTGTTGTTTCCTATTTTCGTTGGTGAAATTTCAGGATTTGGTGGACAAGTATCTAGTAGTGTGTCGATATGGCGTCAAAATCATTCAAAGCAAGCCGATCAAACTTATCGCAATCGTCTGACGATTTTGATGCACGGCAAGGTAGGCGTCCATTTACTCCGACTGTGACCTTTGGCAGGAGAACTTCTTCCGGTCGGTATGTGAGCTACTCTAGGGAGGATCTTGATAGTAAACTTGGCAGTGGTGAATACACGAACTATACGGTGCACATACCACCAACTCCCGATAACCAGCCCATGGAGATCTCCATGGATCCATCTATCTCACAAAAGGTTGAAGAGCAATATGTGTCAAATTCTATTTTTACCGGTGGTTTCAACACTGTTACTCGAGCTCATCTTATGGACAAAGTGATTGATTCTGAAGCAAGTCATCCTCAGATGGCTGGTGCCAAGGGTTCTTCCTGCACTATACCAGGTTGTGATGGAAAGGCAATGAGTGATGAGCGTGGAGTGGATATCCTTCCCTGCGAATGTGATTTCAAGATCTGTAGAGATTGCTATATTGATGCTGTTAAGATGGGTGGTGGAATATGCCCTGGCTGTAAGGATCCCTACAAGGAAACCAACTTGGATGAGATAGCCATGGATAACGGAGGTTCAATTCCACAGCTGCCGCCACCACCTGGGATGTCAAAGATGGAGAGGAGGTTGTCTTTGATGAAATCAACTAAGTCAGTGTTGATGAGAAGCCAGACAACAGACTTCGATCACAACAGGTGGCTGTTTGAAACTAAGGGAACCTATGGATATGGAAATGCCATATGGCCGCAGGATGGAGCTTTTGGGAATGAGAAAGATGATGAGGTTGCTCAGCCTTCTGAGCTGATGAACAAACCATGGAGGCCTCTTACTCGCAAATTGAAAATTCCTGCTGCCATTCTCAGTCCCTATAGGTAGTTACTCTTTCCAGATCCTTTCCTGTTACTGCACTAGGACAAGTTCTTTTCTATTATTGTTTCTTTATATGTTTTCTTTTTTTTTCTTTCTGTTTTTTTTTTTTTTGAATGACGATATACAATAAAGACTTGCATCATTGCATAGTACCTGAATCAAATAATATTTTCGTAAAATCCTGGGTGGCAAGTGTGAGAGCGTGGGTTTGAGTCAGAGTGCAGCCACTTTGTGGAAAACAAATGCCAAAGGTCAGGACCATATACGGTTCTACCTCTCTCAAGACCCCAGATTGCTGGAACCAACATTGGACAATTGCTAATACCTTCAAGTTTGGGAGTCTCCACTGTTTCTTTCTATCCTATTGTTTACGTGATTGGCTGGTAGTTCTTGGTGAAAAAGAAGTAGAAATGGAGAATCTGGTTGCATTCGCAGGCTGGACATCATTGCATCTCCACTGTTCTATAAATAAATTGGTGGTTCAAATTAACCAGTTGCCAATTTTCTCTCAAATTTGCTGTATAAGAAAAGTTGCTCATCACCTTGATGAGTACCTTACCCATATAGGACAATTGGCTCCATTTGTTATGATTGCAAGACTGTATTTCCAAAATCTCGGTGTTCTCTCTACTTCTTCCATGTGCAGGTTCAATGAAAAAATCTTGAGATACTGTCTTGATTATCATCTGAGGAGAACAGGGTGTAATCTGTGTTGAGGAAACTTCAATGGCATTTTTTTCTCTCAAAAAATCCTTTTGGTTCTACTAAATATCAATTGCATATTTACTATTTCATGTTGCCATGTCAATGAGTCCTACTTGTATTTTACGGCTTTATAACCCATATTAGGTAAAGTAGGACAAAGTGTATTAATGATTGGTTGAAAAGGATAAAATGTGGTACAGCATATCTTTGGAGGTCATTGCACACCTTGAACTTTTTCCACCCAATATACTTCACATTGTTAGAAAGGAGATTTTTCTTTTTTTCACATATTAATAAAATTTAAAAATTAACCATTAAAAAAAACTAGAAGATTTGAAGTGGGTTTCTGTGGTTGAATAGTTGCACAAGGACCATTTGGTTTTGCATTCTATTGATATAATTTTTTATGCTAATATGGCCCTGCACCTTCAGGTAGAATTGAATGAACTAATCTATACAGAATAATTTAGCTTAATAAATTTCTTATTCATGGCTTCATGCCACCCAGACCCAGCACAATTATGCAGTATGGCAGTATGGCCATTTTTTTCCTGTCCTATGTTAATCATGCTGATGCATCATACATTGTTTCTTTGGTCACAGGCTCCTAATTTTTGTTCGGATGGCTGCCCTTGGCCTGTTTCTTGCATGGAGGATTAGGCATCCAAACAGTGAAGCAATCTGGCTATGGGGGATGTCTGTTGTCTGTGAGATTTGGTTTGCCTTTTCCTGGCTGCTTGATCAGCTACCCAAGTTCTTCCCTGTTAACCGATCTACTGACCTTGCTATACTCAAAGATAAGTTTGAAACACCAAGCCCTAACAACCCCACTGGAAAATCTGATCTCCCAGGTACAGATGTCTTTGTTTCTACTGCTGATCCAGAGAAAGAACCACCTCTTGTCACTGCAAACACTATTCTTTCTATTCTTGCTGCTGATTACCCTGTTGAAAAGCTAGCTTGCTATGTTTCTGATGATGGTGGTGCCCTTCTGACCTTTGAGGCCATGGCTGAAGCTGCAAGTTTTGCCAACTTGTGGGTCCCATTCTGCCGGAAGCATAATATTGAACCTAGAAACCCAGAGTCTTATTTCAATCAGAAAAGAGATCCTTACAAAAACAAGGTACGCTCAGATTTTGTCAAGGACCGTAGACGGGTAAAGCGTGAGTATGATGAGTTCAAAGTCCGGATCAATGGCTTGCCAGATGCTATCAGACGCCGTTCTGATGCCTATCATGCTAGAGAGGAGATTAAAGCCATGAAGCTCCAGAGACAGAATGCAGGTGATGAACCTGTAGAAAGTGTGAAGATTCCAAAAGCTACTTGGATGGCCGATGGAACTCACTGGCCTGGCACTTGGTTGGTTCCAGCATCTGAGCACTCCAAGGGTGATCACGCTGGAATCATACAGGTAACTATATTCTTAAATCAACCTTTTACCTTTTTTGCTTAGAGATGAGATCAAGCACATAGTTAAGATTGGTTGAATGTAATGATTTTTGGAATTTACCTTCTTATTCTTATTGTTTTCCTTTTTCTTTATTTTTTTGTTTTTTTTTTTTGAAACAGGAGAACAAGTTAAAATGGAACTAAACATGATTTTATCAACTGCAGGTAATGTTGAAACCACCCAGTGATGAACCATTAAAGGGCACTACTGCTGATGATACTAAGCTCCTTGACTTCACTGATGTTGACATCCGTCTCCCCTTATTTGTCTATGTTTCCCGTGAGAAACGTCCTGGCTATGATCACAACAAGAAGGCTGGGGCCATGAATGCCCTTGTTCGAGCCTCTGCCATAATGTCCAATGGCCCCTTCATTCTCAATCTTGACTGTGACCATTACATCTACAATTCCCAGGCAATGAGGGAAGGTATGTGCTTCATGATGGACCGTGGTGGTGACCGAATTTGTTATGTCCAGTTCCCCCAGAGATTCGAGGGTATTGACCCCTCAGATCGTTATGCCAACAACAACACTGTCTTTTTTGATGTCAACATGCGAGCACTTGATGGTCTTCAGGGTCCTGTGTATGTTGGAACTGGATGCCTCTTTCGCAGGATAGCCCTCTACGGTTTTGACCCTCCCCGATCAAAAGAACACCCTGGTTGCTGCAGTTGTTGTTTTGCTCGTCGCAAGCGAGTGGTTTCCTCTATCCCTGAAGAACACCAGGCCCTTAGAATGGGAGACGATGATGATGACATGAACATGTCTTTCTTCCCTAAGAAGTTTGGCAATTCAAATTTCCTTATTGATTCAATCCCTGTTGCAGAGTACCAGGGCCGTCCCCTTGCTGATCATCCAGCAGTTAAGTATGGACGCAAACCAGGTGCTCTCACCATTCCCCGTGAACTTCTTGATGCATCAACAGTTGCAGAGGCCATTAGTGTAATCTCCTGTTGGTATGAGGATAAGACTGAGTGGGGCCAGCGTGTTGGATGGATTTATGGATCTGTGACAGAAGATGTGGTCACAGGGTATAGGATGCACAATAGAGGATGGAAATCTGTTTATTGTGTCACCAAGCGTGATGCCTTCCGTGGGACTGCTCCTATTAATCTTACTGATAGACTACACCAGGTGCTTCGTTGGGCTACTGGCTCTGTTGAGATCTTCTTCTCTCGCAACAATGCCATCTTTGCCAGCTCAAAGATGAAGTTCTTGCAGCGGATTGCATACCTTAATGTCGGAATTTATCCATTTACCTCCATCTTCCTCATTGTGTACTGCTTCCTCCCAGCACTCTCTCTCTTCTCTGGCCAGTTCATTGTCCAGAGCCTTAATGTTACCTTCCTTGTCTATCTCCTCCTCATCACTTTGACCCTCTGTATGCTGGCCATCCTTGAAATCCGGTGGTCAGGTATTGAGCTAGAAGAGTGGTGGCGGAATGAACAGTTTTGGTTGATAGGAGGCACAAGTGCTCATCTTGCTGCTGTGCTTCAAGGGTTATTGAAAGTCATTGCAGGGATAGAGATCTCCTTCACTCTAACATCCAAGTCAGCCGGGGAGGATGAGGATGATGAGTTTGCTGACTTATACATTGTTAAGTGGACATCCTTGATGATTCCACCGATCACTATAATGATGACCAACTTGATTGCAATTGCAGTTGGGGTAAGCCGGACCATATACAGTACTTTACCGCAGTGGAGCCGTCTTCTAGGTGGAGTATTCTTCAGCTTCTGGGTCCTGGTACATCTCTACCCCTTTGCCAAAGGGTTGATGGGAAGAAGGGGAAGGACACCCACCATTGTGTTTGTCTGGTCAGGCCTGATTGCCATCACCATCTCCCTCCTCTGGGTGGCAATTAATCCCCCGTCTAATAGTACTGAGATCGGAGGTTCATTCCAATTCCCATAACGGATCATTCATTTTTAAGGTAAATCCAGCTTCAATCTTTTTTTATCGAATTCTTTTCCCCGGATGTAAATCATGGTGACTGTACTAGGGGTCCTTGTATCTTCACAAGTGATCTCCAGTTTCAATTTTTAGGGGTGACCGGGGTGGCTGTGGCTTTTGAGAGAATGCAGATTTTTTTTCCGCTTTATTTCTCTCATATGTATCCAAATTCTTACCGTTGATAGAGGGAGGGGTTACATGTGTCTATTTTCATTCGTTTGTAATTCTATAGAATCTAAAGTTAAACTAGACTGATTACTCCATCAAATTCATCATAAACTAGCTTATGGAGTATTACTTCACTGTTCCTGTTATTTTCTAGCTTCTCCCTCATCCTTCCTTTAAATTGGTATACTCTTGTATTAGTTTTCAATCCCTCTTTTAGTTTGACTTTTGAGCTCTTATTTTCAAGATAGGTGTAAAATTAACCATGGATCATTGAGAAAACTAATAACAGTGGTACAGCTAGGTTTGCACTATTTGTTTTTCATGGGTACAGAGATCAAACAACCTTCGTAACGTATGAAAAATTGAGATGAATTCATAGATATAATTAGGCCCTATAACATGTCATCTATCCTATGATAGGATATCATTACCCACCATTCAATGGGCTCTTGAAGATTCATTGGGATAAACGAAAATTTGGCTATGATGGATTCATAGTCTCCCAGTGTACCGGTGGCCTTGATAGCTTTGTGCTCTTTGTGGCTTCTTCCCATGATAATTGTTTGGTTTGTCACCGTGCATTGGTCTTTCCTGTGTCGAGGCTGATTATTGATCTCTTCCACTCAAACTCATAGTACGTGGGTTGAATGGCTTTAGGCCTTCTTCATCAGGTGTCTTTAGATCGACAAGTTGCTCAGCTACGGCCATGGCTGTAGCGAGGTCTTTCACACTGTGCCGTTGAAGTTCAAGCTCAGCCCAGGGCTTGAGACTGTCCATGTTTATTTGCTTTGAAATTTGATATTTGAAAGTGCAATAATTACATTAAGAATTATATTGGTATTGGTGAACTTTTTTTTCTAATGCAGAGAATATTGTTCTGAATTCTGAAAATGAACAAATATCCATTTTGACCCTATATATGAGAGTTTTTGTTTGCCTTTTTTGGGGTTATCATTGAAAAACAAAAAAAATTGTATGATTGAACCTTAAGAGATAAAAGGAAATGAACAATCATTTTTCTCTATAAGTTAAAAGATTCCTCTTAAGAGATAAGAGTTAAAAAGGAAACGAACAGGCCAATAGTATGTGGTTGGTTCTGTTTATGTTTATTGAATAAATGTTTGTACTTAATTTGTTGGTAAAACCGAGAAATGTAATAAGTACAACCATTTATGACAACTAAGTGCCATTAGGCTCCACATCAACATAAAAGTGAAAAATGTCTATTTGTGAAAGCTTTAGGGGTTGTTTGGCATCGTTGCCGTTTCCTTGAGCAACAGCGTCACATCGGAAAAAATGGTGCTTCAGTAAATGAACATTTGTTTGGAATTGTTTTTCCATAAAAAATGATGTTTCAAGCCATGCTTCGGAAATCGGGAAGCTATGGCTTGGAGCAACGTCAAATTTGGCGTCCCCTGGAGCTTCAACTTGTTGCTGCCAATAAGGTAGTGATGTGACACTGGATAATGGGTATCATTGCTAAAATCATTTCCTGGAGCAATGGTACCAAATAGAAAAAGTTATTGTTTTTCTAAGAAATGTCCTACCTGACAGTAATGATTCCGTTTTCTGAGAAAATTGTGCTCTAAGCCACACAAAAACGGTGTTGCAACTGTAGCATCGATGTCAAACATACACTTAAAAAATAACTTCTACAAACTGTTGGCGTGCACAACAGTTTAGCAACAGAAGAGTAAGAGAGAGAAACTATTGAAGTTTCATCTGTGTGGCAGAATTTATTGAATGTCCACGGAACCAAACACCCTTTAATCTCGGTCTGGGCGTATGACACTCTTGGCTAGTAGATTTCTGTCATAGATCAGATATTGGTCCAACTCCACCCACTACAATATAAATTCATTACACATGGATCAGAGATGGGTTTAATCCGACAAAGTCTAATATAAATCCATTATAAATTATAAATGGATTAGATTTAATCCAATTCAATCCAATATTTCAATGTCTTATTGGACCATCCAATCCGTTTCGTCTAATCCCAAAACCGGTTCATTGACACCCCTTATTGACTAGAACCCGTCCAATGCACCTTATACTCTCCTCAGGTTTACATTTAGTCTGAGCACCTTATAGTCTCTTCAGGTTTACATTTAATTTATTTGTCTTAGTGGAATTAATAAGGATGAACTGCTTCATTTTCCATTCCCCCAAGCTTATGGTCAAGATTCAAGTAGGGCATGGAATAGCTTTTATTTCGGCTTATGCTTTTTCTTTTTTTTTTTTTTTTTGTAAAAGACTTAAACCTCCCTTGATTTTTCACACCACTCTTTAGTAAATGCTATCGTACAAAGACTTCCCCCTTCATTGGTAATCGGCAAATCTGATTGCATGTGATTCTTTTGTTTTTTTAGGAAAGAAAAACCCATTTTTGCCCCTTTTATGGTCAAGCAAGAAAAAATATTCAAAAAAATGCTTGTATCTTTATTTTCTAATTTTTCTGACAAATGTTGAAACCACTCCTAAATTTGATGATGCAAACAAGTCTGTAAATAACTTTGCAAAATTGGAATTATGGTACATTTGAATTTTTCTGACAAACAAGTCTGTAAATAACTTTGCAAAATTGGAATTATATTTCAGAAGAATATAAGAAAACAAATTTCAGATTGCTAATGCCAAACCCATCGTGATCAGTCAACAGATCGCCAAAATCAATTAAAATAGCACAATTGACATAGGACTCAATGCATGATTTTAAGCGCAGTTGAGTTGTACTCAGATGAATTTACGCGATTATTAATTACATATCTTTTATCTTCTTAAGGAAATGTCTGAGTAAAATTTTCCTTGCATTTGCTAGATTTGAAATATGAAAAACAAATAAACAGAGACAAGAGGAGCCAAGATAAACTCTCATCTCGGAGGTGCAAAAATGTGCAACGTAATATGATATATACCTGAAACACTAGTGATGTGGGGTGACCCAACCCAGCCCATTTGAGGCTGGGAGGCCCAGCCCACGAGCGTGAGATTGGAGAACGAGATCCGCTATAGCAGGGATCGCCCTGCCCCCATTGTATGGAGCCAATCGCGATGCGCTTATATGACCCTGCCACACCCGTTGCAGGCCCTCGTACGGTTCCCATCTCAGGCGTTCATCTCCACCTACCTCCAGGCAGTTCAAGTATAAATAGGGGTACCCCTCCCCCCTCCAGGTAAAGGGGTTACAAAAAACTCAAAGCCAACAGCTATTGTCGTAAGGGCTATTGCAATAACTGTTGTTGTGACTTTATTCTAGAACTGCCTACCAGTATCCTATCCTGGTACTCTCCCTTCGTACTCTGTACTAACTTGACCGTCGGAGACTCTGCCTCGAGTTCTCACCCAAGACCTCTGATGAGTTTCTGCCTTGCAGCATTTCGGCCATCTACCCTTGGCTTCTAGTGTACTCGGAGTCCACCCTGCCTCGGTCTACACACCTCGACCTCAGCAGCAACCTCTCCTAATCCTCAAAGCCTTCGGCCACCCTTCGGAGCCCAGGGGCAAAATTACTTTGTCGTTCTCAGCTATTCCGAGCACCAACAATTGGCGTTGTCTGTGGGAACGACACTGATACATTCCCCGAAAGAACTATAGCAAGTTAGCAAGTCCCCAAGCTTCAACCAATCAACACGGTACGAAGAATGAGGAATACGCAAAACCTTGTCACCAGTGAACAGTTCTAGGTCCTGCTCGACCGCTTGGAATATTTGACATAGCGAGTCAAGCAGAACTTCCCCCAAACAGGAGATCATCCCCAAGGTGACCGCCCCACCGGAGAGTCAACATAGCCAGGTTGGCGTGGGTCCACCACCCAGTCATCCCCCAGCCTTGGCCACGTGGAGCGGGCTGAGCCCTTAGAGTTTGGCAGCAGTCAGCCCCCAGCCTCAGCCACGCGGAGCGGGCCAAGCCCTCAAAGTCTGGCAGCAATCACCCAGCCGACCCACACTCCAGCACCTTTAGACCTTCCAGCCGAATGGAGGAGGATCCGGAGAGATCGGAGGATAGTCATCAGCCCTCCGAGTAGCATCACTGACACCGAAGGGCCAATCCAAGGGACGAAGGCGGGCACCGTGATCGCCCCAGTGCCCATTCCAAGGCTGAGGGCCAGCGTCGAGCCTCTTCCCCTCACGTTTTGGACCTTTGGAACATCCTTAATGACCGTCGCGCCAAATGCGAAGCACGCGGTCTCAACTCCGATCACTCCGGAGTCCGTGCCAAGCACCACCATGTTCGTAAAGACCGGGATCGCACGCAGGCCATGCCCGATCCCATGTTCGCCAAACTTCGAGCCGAGCTCAGAGCTATCAAAGCCAAGCTTAAATATGTGAAAGAGGGCTGAACCGACACCTCGATCGGACAAAGCTCCTGCCAAGGGAGAATGGATGCCTTCTCTCCTAATATCATCACCGAGCCTCTACCCCAAACTTCAAGGCTCCCGCCTTGGAGATATACAACGGAAATTCTGACCCAGACAACCACCTAGAAAGCTTCAGGGCACTCATGATCCTATATGGGTACTCCGACGCTTTCACGTGCCGAACTTTCTAGGCAACCTTCAAGGGCAGCTCAACGGAGGTTCTCAAGCCTCCCACCTCGGTCCATCAACTCGTGTGAGCAATTCTCCAGCATGTTCCTCGCGTACTTCGTCAGCAGCCAGCACCCCCAGAAGATAGTTGTCCCGCTGATGACTGTCAAGAAGAAGCGAGAGAAAAGCTTGCGAGCATACATTGACCGCTTCAAGAAAGAAGAACTTGAGGTCCGTGACATCGACCCCCTGATCTCCATGCATGCCGCTATCAGTGGGCTCCTCCCCTTTTCTACCCTCAAATGCTCTGTAGCCAAAAGCCAACCGAAGACGAAGCTGGAGTTCCTATAAAGGGCCTAGAAGTATATTGCGGTTGAGGAGGCCTCGGCCACGGATGCCCATGAGAGGGGTGCGAAGCACCGAGACAAAGCCCCTGAGAAGAAGAGAAAAAATGGGGACCAAAGCCACAACAACAACAACAACAGAAAGCCTTCGGCCCTAACCTTGGCTTATAATCAATATACACCACTCAACTCCACCCACACACAAATCATGATGCAGATTGGGTAGGAGAAATTTATGAAGTGGCCTGAAAAGTTGAAGAAGAACCCCCTTCGGGGGAATCCTAAAAAGTATTACAAGTTTCACTAAGGTACAAGCCACAACACTGAGGACTACTACGATCTCAAAAATGAGATAGAGTCCTTCATTCATCGGGGCCACCTCAAATAGTACGTCGGAGGCGAGGCTGGCGCTTCGTTCTCTCAACAATAGCAGCAGCACCACCAGCAAGCAACATGTGTCACCGGTGTCATAGTGAGAGGCACGGCCTCGGGTGGAGCCTCGACTTTGGCTCGCAAAGCCTATGCCAGGCAATTAAACATCTAGGGACCAGCCCCCAAGAAGCAGAAGCAAGAACCCCTCCTAAAGGGGTAGCAGTCCCCCATGATGATGCATTGGTGGCTTCGGTCGTCATTGCGAACTTCGTAGTCAAAAGGATCCTTGTAGACGGTGGCTCCTCAACCGACATCCTTTTCTATGAAGCTTTAGAAAAGATGAAGATAGCTCCGGAGCGCCTCCAACCAGTAGATGCCCCACCAGCATCGTCAAACTAGAGGGCAAGATTTTCCTACCAATCACAGTAGGGACGGATCCTTAGCAGGTGACAAGGATGATAGAGTTCCTAGTCGTGAAGATTGACTCACCCTATAACGCCATCATGGGGAGGCCAACCTTTCATGCACTCCCGGCAGCCATTTCTTCCTACCACCTCGCCTTAAAGTTCCCCACCGAGTGTGGCATTGAGGTCGTTCATGGGGACCAGCATGCCGCCTGTCAATGCTATGTGGCAACACTGAAGGGAAAGAATAAAGGAGCTCTGCCACTAGAGGGTCTCGACCTCAGGGAGGAGCCAGCAAGCCGAGGCCATCCGGCCGAGGACCTTGTCTCGATCCCCCTAGACGAGGATGAACCCGGTAAAACAATCTGCATCGGGTCCAACCTTCCCCCTGAGAGCCTATCCGAACTAGTTGAACGTGGACCTGATCTCTAGGCCAGTTCGGCAAAAGAAGAGGAACTTTGCACCAGAATGTTGGAAGGCCATAGAGGAGGAAGTTGAAAAGATACTTGACATCGGCTTCATCTGGGAGACCTTAACCAAGCCTACCCCAAGAATAGTTTTCCTTTTCCGAGGATAGACCACCTCGTTGACGCCACTATAGGGTACGAGCTGCTTAGCTTCATGGATGCCTTCTCCGAATACAATCAGATAAAAATGCACCCAGATAATGAGGAGAAAACCTCATTCATCACCGAGCATGGCACATACAGCTATCGTGTGATGCCCTTCGGCCTCAAGAATGATGGGGCCACCTACCAGCGCCAAAAGCCAATGTTCAAAGGCAGTCAATTCAGTCCTCATTAAGGAAGATGGCGTGCAGAAGCCGATGTACTATACCAACAAGGTCCTCTGCGACGTCGAGACTAGGTACCCTAAGATAGAAAAGTTGGCTTTCGCCATCATGATTTCGGCAAGGAAACTCCGGCTATATTTTCGGGCCCACACTGTAGTGGTCCTAACGAACCAACCCCTCAAGGCCGTCCTTGGCAAACCTAAGACCTCGGGATGCCTAACAAAGTGGGCCATCGAGCTATCAGAGTTTGACATCCAGTACCAACTGAGGCCCGCGATCAAAGCACAAGCCCTGGCAGATTTTATTGTGGAGTGCACCTTCAACCAAGTCCTTTGCCGGCCCCTAGAAAATGTTGAGAGGGATCATGTGGACGATGAGGTTCAACCTCGATGGGAGCTCTTTATCGATGGTTCCTCCAATTTTAAAGGAAGAAGAGCAGGCCTCATCCTCCTCACATCAGATGATTTTGTCCTGGAGTATGTCTTAAGGTTTGACTTTCAAGCATCGAACAACGAATCCGAGTATGAGGCCCTCATCGCTGGTTTCCAGTTTGCTAGGGACCTTGGCTCCTCACATGTCGAAGTCTTCAACGACTCTCAACTGGTGGTGAATCAGGTGAACGGCGAGTACGAGGCCAAGGAACAAAGAATGTCCAAGTACCTCGCCAAAGTCCAAGATCTAGCCCACCATTTTCAATGCTTCTCCCTGCAACGGGTCCCACGATCAGAGAACGCACGAGCTGACGCTCTCTCCAAGTTGGCAAGTACCTCGGCCAGACCATGCACATCGAGAAACTAGTTTGGCCCTCCATCGAAGAAGTCCAAGGTGCTCCCCATAGAGGTCGAACCTTCATAGATGGATCCCATCGTTAACTTCCTATCAATAGGACGGTTGCCCGAAGACAGAAATGAGGCAAAGCGACTCAGACGACAGGCAGCCCACTATACCCTGCTGGAGGGAAAGCTGTACCGAAGATCCTTCACCTTGCCTTAGCTCCAATGCCTCCATCCAAACAAGGGCAATTATGTGTTACAAGAAATTCACGAAGGCATCTACGGTAACCACCTCAGCAAGAGAGCCCTAGCCCAAAAAGCTCTAAGGCAGGGCTACTTCTGGCCTACCCTCCACAAGGGCGCAGCTAGATTGGTGCAAAGATGTGACCGATGCCAGAGGCACGCCAACTTATGCCACAGGACAGCGACCACCCTCTCGGCCATCAACAGCCCATAGCCCTTTGCCAAATGGGGCATGGACCTCCTCGACCCCTTTCCTCCGGCCATGGGGGGTAGAAAGTACCTCGTTGTCGCAGTAGACTACTTCACCAAGTGGGTAGAAATCGAGCCTTTGGCCGCCATCACGGCGTGAGCCATCCAAAGCTTCTTTTGGAAAAAACATCATCTGCCGCTTTGGCCTACCTTATATGCTGGTCACCGACAACGGGAAGCAATTTGATAATGCCAAGTTCCGGGATGGTGTGCCTCCCTCGGCATCCGGCAGCAGTACACCTCAGTAGGCTATCCCCAAACCAATGGCCTAACCGAGGTCACCAATAGGACAATACTGAATGGACTAAAGACCATATTGGACTGAGCTAAAGGCCTATGGGCTGAAGAACTGAATAGTGTACTCTAGGCTTACCGAACTACGTCTCGGACAGCCATGGGAGAAATCTCATTCGGCTTAACCTATGGCATAGAAGCAGTAATCCCAGTAGAGATCGGCCAGTCGACACTCCGATTTGAAGCATACACTGAAGCCGAGAACGATGAATGCCTCAAGGCAAACTTAGACCTACTGGAAGAAGCCCGAGAGCAAGCACAGATAAGGGTAGCCGCTTACCAACAGCGAATGGCCCGCTACTACAACTCCAGAGTAAAAGAAAGACACTATCAAGAGGGAGATCTTGTCCTCAGAAAAGTCATGGTCCCTGAACCCGAAGTAGGAAAGCTGGGCCCCAACTAGGAAGGCCCCTACAGAATCAAGCGAGTCGTCGGCCCCAGCACCTTCCACCTCGAACACCTAGATGGTGGAGTTGTACCTCGGACATGGAATTCGAAAAACCTCTGAATGTACTATAAATGATTGTAATATCTTTTTTTTTTTAACTATAGAATGAACGAAGCAGAGTTCCTCTTCGGCTCAATGCTCAGCGCGTGTACCTACTAAGTCCTTAGAACTCTTCGGCCTCGCGACTAGCAGGGGCGCACGGCCTCCTCTGAGGCTATACCCCCTCTCTAGACCGACGCCAAGACTTAACAAATAAGTAGCAGACACCTTGGCTATGACTTAGTGCATCAGAATAAGCCAGGACGGTCGAGGGCCCTATGTGCCTCAACGCCCCGCCTCGGTAGTGACTAGCCTCCTAAACTTTCACACTTAGTACTACCAACAAAGGAAACCAGCCTACTCGAAGAGTTGCACTCGACCTCGTCGAAACAAGTGTGCGGGGGCATGGAAGCTAAGCAAGCCTCGGGTTTGCCTAGGCCCCATGGAGCTAGACGAGACTTAGCTTTGTCTCAGCCACCCCTCAATATGGCAGGCCACCTCGGCCTCGTCAAAGTTAACACGATTGGGATATAGGAGCCAGGCGATCCCCTGCTCAAACTAGGCCCCATGGAGCCAGGCAAGCCCCAGCTCCATCTCGGCCACCCCTTAATACGGTAGGCCACTTCAGCCCCACCGAACCCAACACTTAGAAGATTGGGAGACAGGCGAGCCCCAACTCAACCTCGGCCCCACTCTACATCGACAGGTCATCTTGCTATCTATTTAAGTAAAGGGAAGAGAGCCAAGCGAGCTTGGCGCCCTGCTTCGGCCTCTCCCCATCATAGGCCTTTTCGGCCTCGCCTAAGTGAACGGTTAAAAGGTTGTTAGGCCAGGCAAGCCCCGGCTCAGCATTGGAGGCTTCGCCTTGACCACCCCTTTGTCATGATCCTGACGTGCAAAAGTAGAACAAAGTAAACTTAAGAGAATTATGCTCATCCCACACTGTGTTTTTTCCTTTGGAGGGGCAAGGACCCTTCGGCAACAAAAGCGTAAGTGCAAAAAATGGTGTCAAAGCATACAAGGAAAGATAACACAACAAAACACAAGTGCCACAATCGAAGCGAAATATCAAAAAATTCCTCTGATTTACATTATGCACAAAAAATTCCTTTGACTTTACAAATTTGTTTCATGGCCCTTCAGGCCAAATACATAAAAAAGAGAGAGAGAGAGAGAAGCTTGGCTTAATCCTCGCCACCAGCTAGAGGAGGAAGTACAGAGTTAGAAGTCTCTTTGGAAGTATCAGGAATCACCTTCAGAGATTCAACATCGAAGTCCGGAAGCACCGCCAGGAGTGCCTTCTTGGTGTCCTTGATCCCATCCAAATAAGCCCCATAAGTGACATCAGCCAGCTCGCTAGCTCGCTTCTCTGCTTCTTGTGCCCTCTTCTCAGCACTAGTCATCTTTTGCTCGGCCTCGCCAGCCTTCTTAGCTGCCTCCTCGGCCCTCCTCTCTGCATCGGCTGCCTACTTGTTCGCCTTAGAGATGCCCTCCTCGGCTTGACGAAGAGGCCGCTCGGCCTCTAAGACGAGGCTCTCAACCCGAGTCCTCTCAATCTACTCCTCGGCAAGAAAATCTTGCATCTTCTTCAAGTTCTCCTCGGCCTCCTTGTAGAACTTTTGTTTGTCAGAAAAGAAGCGCTGCATCTTGCGGCACTTCTCCATAGCATTGGTGGTAGTCTATTGAAGCTTGTCTTTCTCAGCCTCTAGCTTATCCATATTGACTAGGGTCAGCTTCAGCCGGTCCCCTAGACCAACAAAATGAAGGCAGACTTGCAATAAGAAAACAATCAGTACCCATCAAAAAGAATGAAAGAAAAAGAAACTAAAAGAGGAACAGACTATTTCCTCGGATAGGCTCTACAACCCTTGGTCGTATAGCTTGTCAGGGGCCATCCCCAACATCTGGAAGCGGTCTAGAGACAGCAGGGACCCACTTACCAGCACTGGACCAACTCCCACGTTGCAAATTGAGTCCCCCTCATGGACCTCCCGTTGGGGGGTAGAAGATTTGGTTAGACCACTGGGTGAGCTCCTCCAACAGTGTGGAAGCAGAGAACGGCCCCATCCGCTCCATTGGGGGGTAGAAGATTTGGTCAGCTCACTGGTGCGGGCCACCTTCTACTGCCTCGACCTCGTCAGCAAGTCTTCTCGGTACCTCGGCCGGTTGTTGCGATGCTTGCTCCCGCGCCCCGGCTAGCCCTCCTCGATGGGCCCCTTCCCCTTCGTGGGGACCGGCAAAGTGGCTCCCTTCAAGGGAGTTGTTGAAGAGGTCCCTTTGGCAGGGACCTATGCCTTCGTCCCCTTGGCAAGGACCTAGCGGGAAGACCCCCCCCCCTTTGTAGGGGTAGAGAACTTCTCGGCCTTCTCCTTCTACCCATTAGAAGGCCACTGAGGCATCTTGGCCTGTTTCTTCTACATGGCGTGAACACGTTCCATAACAGCCTTGTGGGCATCCATAGGCACCTCTGCAAACAAAGTAAAGCCATTAGTAAGGGGAGCAAGGGAAAGCCCCACAAAAACTAGTGGGACCTCCTCCTCCACCAAGGGCTGGACTCGGATTATCCCCTAGGTCAAGCAATTATACGAGATCATCATTCTCCTCACTCATGAGAATGGGGACACTCTTCTCCGCAGACTGGTTAACTTCTCCCCACCCCGACTTGAAGGACCAACCCTCAGGGCAATGACAAAAAGAAGAATTTTTCCTTCCAGTTATGCATGGAAGAAGGGTTGTCTATCGGCTTGGTCTTACGAGGTTGGAGGTAGTACATGTCGTTCTCAAAGAAATGCCTCCTTGGCACAAACAACACTTGAAACATCCTTAGTGTCAGCTCCACCCCCTGGAACCGAGCCACCACCAGCATGGCCACTATGGTCCTAATGGCGTTGGGCACCAGCTGGCTGAGAATAATCCCATACGCCCTCAGCAATTTCAAAATCATCGGATGAAGGGGAAACCAGAGACTGAACTAAAGGAAATGTTGGTAGACGCAGATCTCCCCCTCCTTAGGAGTCCACGGCCGTTCACCTACTTTGAGCACCCTCAAACCATAGGATGAGAGAATGAAGTACTGCCTTGCCAGAGCTTTGACCTGATCCCCATCCAAAGAGTTCTTGAAACCAAGCGAAGGACATCAGTCTCAGCTACTACCTGGGCAACCCTCATCCCAGGAACATGGTCTATGGTTCCCTTCCACTTGACTAGGTAGGCCCCTTTGGCCTCCTTTGGTGTCATAGAAGCAGCACTCTTCCAAGGAGGGTCCTCACCTCGACGGCTGCCTTTGGCACCCTTAGAGGCTACCCTTCCCCAGAGCACCATGACCTCCTTCCAAAGGGGGGCAAGAGTAGGACATAAGGGGGAAAGGGGAGAAGGGGTACGGGAAGAGCTCCCTTTCGACTCATGCAGAAGTTCATAGCACTCAAGTCTGGAATCTAAGAAAGACATTGTTTAAAGTTACCTAAGAAATGTGGAGGAAGAAAGAGTGAGAGTAGAGTGTTGAAGGTTGGAGAGTCTGGAAGCTGAGTTCACTCGAATGCAAAGGCTTAGAGGCAAACGACGAGAATGCTGCCGCTAAGGGCCCTATTTAAAGAGGAACGAATGGCCCAAATTTCTCAAGATTCAACGGCTAAGAAGCTACCGCCTCCACTACCCAATCATGGTGCACCACGTGACATTCAACCTTGGAAGGCGAAACGACGCACTAGCGATGGCTCGGATCGTCCCTGATCCAACGGACACGAAACACCTTCCCACCTAAGATCCAACTGCGCCGCATCCCTAAAAACGCTCACCCTCGGAAGGCGAAATGATGCTCACCCTCGGAAGGTAAAACGACACTCCGGGTGAACTGACATGTCCGCCCACTGTGGACCACCAACCTACACGACCCGGCCGCACGAAGGCGTGCACCGGTCAGACCGGAAAGCCATCCCATACACGGGTCCTTGGGCTTCACAGGTCTTTGGCTCCACAGGTCCTCGGCCTAAACAGCCTTCGGCCCCCCATGTTCTCGGCCCAAATGATGGCACCAGAACATCCGCATTGAGCGCACCTCCCGAATCGCTTGTCCAAAGCAGTAGTGTTGTAAACCACTCGCAGCCTCGGCCCAACTCATAAGGACAAACCAGGTAGAGGCACAAAAGAGGACGCCACCACAGGGTACACCTTGGCTACCGGGCCCACTGGCACTCACCATTATTACTCCCATCAACCAAAGCCGAATTTTCCTCTTCGGCCTCGGGAGTGGGGGGCAAATGATGTGGGGTGACCCAAGCCATCCCATTTGAAGTTGGGAGGCCCAGCCCACGAGCACTAGATCAGGGAACGAGATCCGCTACAGCAGGGGTTGCCCTGCCCCCATCGTACGAAGCCAACCGTGATGCACTCACATGACCCTACCAAACCCGTTGCAGGCCCTCGTACGACTCCCGTCTCAGGTGTTCATCTCCACCTACCTCCAAGTAGCTCAAGTATAAATAGGGGTACCCCCCTCCAGGTAAAGGGGTTACAAAAAACTCAAGACCAACAACTATTGTCGTAAGGGTTATTGCAATAACAGTTATTGTGACTTTATTTTGGAACTGCCTACCAGGATCCCATCCTGGTAGTCTCCCTTCGTACCCTGTACTAACTTGACCGTCGGATACTACCCCGGGTTCTCACCCGGGGCCTCTGACAAGTTTTTGCCTTGCAGTACTTCGGCCATCTACCCTCAACTTCTACCATACTCGGAGTCCACCCCGCCTCGGCCTCAGCAGCGACCTCTCTGAATTCTCAAAGCCTTCGGCCACCCTTCGAAGCCTAGGAGTGAAATTACTTTGTTGTCCTCGACCATTCCGAGCACCAACAACTAATATGAGCAAGTGGGTGGACTTACTGAGTTTGGGTTGTTGTTGCTTGAAATAGAAGGGAATTTTCAATCAGAAGAGGCACTTCCTATTTCTGTTTTGAAATGATTCCACCGTTTTGAAAATTTAAAATTTTATCAAGGATAAAAGAGACTTTTTAATGATTCAATCGGATGTAATTTTGACAGGGGGGATCTTAGTCCACTTTAAGTTTTTCACCCTTTCCATGCTTCCCTTCTACCCCTTTTTCCCTTAAGTGCTGATTGCGAGATTTATACCACATCAACACTTGAACAAACCAGCAAACACCAACAAGCCAGCCCTCGGTTGGTGTGCTTTGTCAAGCACAACCTTAAACATTCCAGAATCCAGTTCACCATTTATTGTCCAAGTACAAATTCTCAGTCAGGCTTCCAAGCCTAATTGCTTGAAAAAGACCAATTTGTGGGCTTGGGCTTCTGGAAATTTTGTTGATAATGTATTCTTATCCATCCAAACCACGGTGTCATTGTAAAAATATAGTGTGATTCACACCAATGTTACCCGGAACTAAGAGTGTCAATGGACCGGTTTTGGATTGGACCCCATCCAGTCCAAAATCAATTTGAACAGATTGGACGGACCAACAAGACATTAGATTGAACCAATCCAGTCCAAAATATTTATTAGACTGGATTGGATCTGGTCCGTCCATGACAAATTTATATTGGATTGAGTTGGATCAAGCCAATATCTGGTCCATTGATATAAGATAAGAATGTGTCAATGGACCGGGTTTGGGTTGAAACCAATCTAAATCAAAATAAATTTGAACAGATAGTCCAGACATTGAATTGATCGATCCAAATTGGTCCAAAACATTCATTGGATTGGGTTAGACCTGATCCATTTATAATAGACTCACATTGGACTGAATCGGATTGGACAAATCCATTCCAATTGACACCCCTACCCAGAACCAAAACGGTCAAAACCATAGAATGGGTCAAATGATTCAACCATCTGAAATAATAAATTATTGACCAATTCAATAATTTTTGCTCAAGGACCGAATTTAGGATAAAACAGAACTGGTTGCCTGGACTGCTCTTGGGCCGAACAGCCTGACGGTCTGGATCAACAACGGTTCAAAAACATTAATTCACACTGTAACGTGAACTAACCTACAAAATTTAACTATGGATGAGAAATTACAAAAAAGTGTGCTTTGATCTACACACTATCGTATCAAACGAATATCGATGAAGACGTGGCATGGACATACACAAATCGTCCACAGTTTCACCAACAGTACCAATCACTGCCTCTATGAACATTGAATTTTAACTGCAAAAAGAGGTAAATCTTTAAAATAAGGAATGCCAAATGGCAAATGCAGCCTAAAACGGGGTAGGGATTGTCAATTTGTCACTACAGTAGCTATGAAAAGGATTATGTGAAAGACTCCTGAGAAAACCCCACATTATGGAGGGTTTAGACTTTAAATGCAAATCAAATGGCAGTTCCAGACTACCGAGCCCTGCAACTGCAAGTGCATCACCAAATATCTATAAGCCATTTCACTTCTTATTCTCCTGCAAAATAAATACATAGCAACACCACCTTTTGTTATTTATTTTTCTTTTGGAGGGGGGTAATACCGTAATAGTAATACTAAAGCATTTTTGTGGAACAGGAAATTGCGACACAGATTACTCCAAAATATGAATTACAAGAATGGCACTATATTTCTTTGAAACACATGTACATGTAAATGTATCCGCAGACTTTCCTCTTTAGGATATCTGACTTGTGATGAGAAAGATAAAATAAAATTAGAGGATAAAGATGTTGAGACAATTTACATAAATGGGAGCCCCGAAACTAACAAGGAATATTGAGCTTTTATTAAGCTTGAAAAATCATCAAATAATCGGATAAGATACAAACTCAGCGTATAAAACTGTGAGATCACACAAGGAGAGACCAGTCGGTGCTCCGAGTGGAGAAAAAATGGCAATCATGTGTAGCCTAGTTCATGAACTTCCTGCAGTTTGGTGCTTTGCAGAGGCATGGGACCTTACATTCATCAGGATCAAACAAATAATCATACCTGCCAATGCATAAAAATGTAAAATGGGGTGATTTGGCAAATTTTGAAGATACAGTGAAACGTATGTTGATGATTAAGTTCCTAACCAGATGATTGAAGAAAAGCTCATTGACACATACATGCACCCCGCCACCCACACACACACACATATGAAAAAGGCTGTGGAAAGAGGTAATACGTTAGCTCATCTCCAGCGGAAACGTTGGTCTTCGCAATAAGTACAATCCGGCTCTCATCATCACCTACACTCATGATTCTTGCATAGCAGTTGGGCATACACTGCAATGACAGAAAGTAGTTAGCCATATGATGATGTATCAACAGCAAACTCAATTACAAAGTTCTGCAAACATGCAATGAACACTCATAAACACTGCCTTCAGTAAACCTCAAATAGGTTTATTCGACACAATATGTGATTATAGAAATGACCTGTCAGCTGTTTGGACATGTACAGGTTTTTGCAGCATAAACTATCAAATGTGTAAAACATCAAGAAAGCACATTCTTAATAGTGAAATAAAAGTATAAAACATGGAAAAAGAAGTAATACACATTATATAGGGCGAAAATGCATTATCCTTTGACTCTGAATTTCTACCTTAACAAGAATAACTTACAGAGTGGTTAATCAAGCGTGCTATATTCCCCTTATCAGTTGCATCAACCACCACTTCTTCGCTGATCTTAAATAGCTGGAGGAAGAACAGTTTGTGATGTCAGGATAAAAGCAAGATCCAAGATCTCTATGAAACATTATCCTTAACATCCATGCCTTACCCCAACTATATGGGGTTGGCTACCAAGATCTCTATGAAATTAATTACCAAAAATAAAAATGGGGGGGAATAATCTTTAATACAGAAGTGGCTGATATTATAGTAAAAGTGAAGGGAAAAGAAACCAATGCAAGAAATGGTAATCATGATATACCTCTAGCATGTTCATACAAATGGAATTGGAACACATAAGAAGGATAGGAACACACAATGTGACACTAATTTATGGTTCCACAACCCCACCTAAAACATCTATGGCAAAACATACACCATGTCCAGGCATGTCCTCACTGTGTCTGGGTAACATGGACATTTCTGGTTTTCTAAGAGAATGAAATAATAATAGATGAACATGATCAGTGGAAAATATATTAGAGGTTTATGCATTCATGATATCAGCTCTCTCTCTCTCTCTCTCTAAAAAATATATGCTGAAGATCAGTGTTGTACACATGTCAAATGAACCAATAGATGGTCTGTTTTCCAAAATGCTGCCAAGATCTAGGAACCTTGGCGCTTGACGATAAAACAATATGAAAAAATGCCATGAGCTAGAATCCTCTCTATTATAGACAAATTCAGCAACTGTGACCGGAAATGCAAGTCTAATACTACATTCTGCTTTACCTTTAAATTATTTAATTACTTTTGTCATTCCTTTTTCTTCCAGAGGAGGAAAGGATGAAAAATAAAAGCAGGGCTAAATCACATGTTAACAGCTTTTACTTTAAATGATCTTATTCTCCATATTTCTAAAAGTATACTGCAAAAATACAGTCTGCTCTAGGAAGAGTTTTCTTTGTTATTTCTGAAGTAAACCACTTTAAATTCCCCAGCGTATTCTAAGTCATCACAAGCCTTACTGCAAAGGACAGCCAAATCAAAATTGGCTGAGCAACCTAATCCAATCTTGAATTTTGAAAAAATATAAGCCAAGGCTTTTAATGTATGTTGTGGCAGTTTTGCTCTCTCAGACAATGTCAACAGCCAACATTTGAACAATCAACACTAATCAAGAGAAAATAATAATGAGAAGTGACTTACATAGCAATCCTTTCCCTCCAGTCGATAGCGTGCTTCCCTCAAATCTGCAACACTGCGTCTTACCTGCTCACCACGATACTCAAGAACCTGGAAACAGTTTATCAAATAAAATGAAAAACAAGACATAGGAATTTCAGAGACCACAATATAGCTAAAACTTCAAAGGGATACCATTTCTCCTTCTTGAATGTTTCGACGTGCAAAGAGGCCCCATCCATGTATGCCAGATCTACCAAAGCAAACCCTCTCATTTTCAGTTCTCTGCAGAAATGAACAAACAACACCAACATGAGTACAGAAAATGTTAATTAGGTAAACAAACAACAATTTGGACTGAAGGTAGAGGAATCTTAGTTTACCTGTAAGTGGTAAAGGCGTTCCCTGAATGAAGAAAAAGATTTAACATTCTTGTCTTCCTGTTTAAAGAAAAAAAAATGAGCATTTGAATTGTGTCCAGTTCAAGAGAGGAAAAGGAAAATAAGTCCACATAGCATGATAAGATATAAAATTACCTTAAATGTGTTCAAGCACTCAATTGCATCTAAAGGATGATGGCAGGGCCCCATTACTCGGTGGGCTATTGCTTCTTCTCCTGTCCTCTAGTAAACATAAAAAAAATGAAAATAAAAGTGAAAATAGGGCCAAATTTACCACAATATCGAAAATGCTGGTTCTTGAGAGATATCTTAGCCAAAAATCAGCATATTCAATAAGCAAACTGTCCAATCTGGACTTTTCATTCTTTTCTGGACATCCCAAAGGATGCATATTAGAATCAATAGATAGATTGACCATTGGTCTAGCAAGGATTTCATCCACCCCCTTTGCATTGAGGCCATACGAACCACTACACATAGGTAGACCACACAGCCCACCATGCAGGTCCTTTAAATATCCTTTCTAAGCAGTAAGCTAATGAGCTAAATAAGTAACTTTCAGACAAATAAAAGTCATCCTTAAACATGTAAAAGATACTCCATATGCAGTTTACCTTATTTTTTGATCTTTTATATATCCGGCACCTTGCAGCAGAAGATGGCTCAAACTGATCAGCTTCTGAGGTTGAATCTTCCTGAAGATCTGATCTTTTAGACGAAATTAGCCTTGAACCAGTCTGCTTCTTATTTCTAAGCAAGCTTTTGGCAGAGAAAACCCCTATAGGTGTCTGTATAACTAAAACAGTATCTGGGTTTGGAGCCCTGCCACATAAAGTCATTAAGGCATCAAACCTGAATCAACATGTAATGGACATCTTAGGCTTCTTAGAAGGCAAAACAAGGTTTATGAAACACATAAACCTCAGCAATTAGCATTCCATTAGAGGTGTTGCAGTGCATATTAAAATGACTCTGGCTAATACAGAAAAAACAGAGCAATATTGCTAGGATCATGGCACACTAATGTCTATCAAAATGAAAGATTACTAATTAACCAGCTAATAAATGAACCATCTACCATCCTAAAAATAAAAAAAGGGAAGAAGTATCGATGAATCAAATCATGTCAAGCTTAGAGGTGATGAAAGTTTCATCAAGACAAACAAGGAAGCCAGGCAGAAGCCATTAAAAAGCATATTTGTCTTACCTGTGGAAAGCACAATAAGAGACCATTTTCGTAATCTGTCTCCCATTTTTCTCCAAACAATGCAACTGTAAATGAAATTATGTTAGCAGATATCACAGAATAATCCAAAATGTACACACAGAGTAAGACAAGCATATTTTCAATTGATTCAGTATCATTGTGACCCAGGAAACCATCTGATAAAAGTCCACAAATATGATAAGCCATTCTTTAAAAAAATCATGAAAAATAAAACGCCACCTGGATCATTTCCAGAGAAATATTGAAATAAATACTCAGGTCAGCAAAGGCAAAAAAAACAAAACTACGAAAAAACAAAAACAAAACAGCTGAACATCAAAAATGGATTCCTAGTTGGAGTGGAATTGCTCAATTATAACCTCCTGAAACTGTTGAGCCACTCTCACGGTCTCACCCAACTGACCGTGTACCACTTCTGTTGATAATGGCCCCAATTAGGGAAGATTTTGATTCAAGGAACCGACTATGCTCTCTTTCCAGATGGCCCAGCAGAGAGCAAATGGCATTAAATTCCAAAGGACGTTACATTTGGCACCCTCAACCCTCCAAGGCAAAAGTAAGCAAACTCAGGTGTCCCATCATTATATGTTGTCTTTGAAAGAGAAGTGGCCCCATGCCTGTGATGCAGAACCACAATAGATAGATATGTAGTTGATGAATTCCCCCGGCACCCCAGAAAACCAGCAAATATTGTCCAATGTCAATCCTCCGTGCAGGAACTCTGGTGAGGGTTCTACTTAAGGTTGTAGACCAAATAAAGAACTTGATTTTGGGTAGGACTGCTACTTTCCAACCCACCACCAGCCTATAGGTGGATCTCCAGTTTCCAACAGCAGACCATAGCATGATTTAGTACAGAACATGCCAGAAACCTGGAATCCAGCACAAGGGCCTGGATGCAGATGCCATTGAAGCATCCAAAAAATCTGCTAAAGATTTTAATTTAAAAAATGTCCACCTTTCAAGGGTGAGTTTGTCCACCTTCAAGACACAGAATTTTTAGCACTTTAATTTGCATATTTTAGGGTGGCATAGTGTTACTAGTTGGGCTATCAAGATAAAAAGGTCTTGTGAGAAATATAAACAATACCCAAAGCTAATGTTTCTCTCCTGTTCAAAGAATGAAAATGGATAAACAACATGCCTTGGCCAATTCTTTTTTTTTTTTTTAATCAATAACAATAAACTTTATTATGAATAAGATTTGTGAAATTTTAATTACAAAAAGGGGGAGATAAACTATCTTAACTCCCCCAACAACAAAAGAACAAAGAAAGAAGCTAAAAATTAGCCCAAAACAGAGATTCCTTAAGTGCCCCTTGCTTAGCTACCCCATCAGCCATTGAGTTAGCACTTCTCTTCACCCAGCTGTACTTCACCTCAATATCCCTACTCAGCCATTTAAATTTTTTCTTTTCATTGTTGTAGCTCCACAAACCACTGCTGTCTCCCTTCAGCCACCTAATCACCACCTCCGAGTCCCCTTCAAGGACCAAGCATCTAATGTTTAATTCTCTTGCTCTTTGGATTCCTTCCAGAACTGCTAGAATCTCAACCCTAAGAGAGTCACCCTCTCCAATTGGGCCTGAGAATATAGCAGTAATAATCCCAACCTCATTCTTGAATACACCCCCAATCCCAGAAGGCCCTAGATTCCTTAAGCTACTACCATCAAAATTCAGTTTTATGAATCCAGAGGAAAGGGGGGACCAAGAGGGCCTAGAAGTCCTCTTACATTGGGCAGAGATAGCTATTTCTTTCCACTCTCTCAATAAGTCGGGCATGGAAAATTCTGAGAATAGCTCCATAGATTTCAGCCGGTGAGCTACCCTTATATCAGTTCTAGTAAGTTTTCCGTGGTTCTTTCCTTGTCTAAAAAGATTCGTGAGTTTCTCTCTTCCCATACGGACCAGCACACTGCCACCCTAATGCTTCTCCACATAACCTTCCCTCTTTTCTTAGGCCATCTAAAGAACAAAGGAGAGAACAAGCTTTGCACACTCACGGGAAGATTCCAAGTACATCCAAAAAAGGAGAAAGCCCACTCCCAAACATTTTAGTAACCAGACAAGTAACCATAAGGTGGTAACCCGTTTCCCCATCAGCTTTGCAAAGATTACACCTATTGGGAAGTAAACAGATATTGGGTCTTTTTCTCTGAAGTCATTTGTGTTAATTCTTTCCAGGAAAGTTTCCCAACAAAAACTACCAACCCAAGGAGGAATGGGTTTGCTCCAAATCCCTTTAACAGGTAAGAACAACCCAAGAAGAACATGAGGCTGAATTAAAGTCTCAAAAAACGAAGCACAAGAAAAGGAGCCAGAGGAGGAAGGGGTCCAAAATCTGGTGTCTTCCTTACTAGGGTCCAAGAAAACATTTTCAAGGATGGCTAGCAGAGATGAAATACAGCCCAAGCCTGTATGCCTTGGCCAATTCTTCACTGGAAGAGAAAATCTTGCATAGCAACATGAGGCCACCAGTATAATCATTTTTCCCTATTTCTTTTTTATTCCCCATCTCTTGTTTTTCTTAAAAGGATTTTTACCATATACTTACCTACTGATAAATCGTGGCTTTCTCATAAGACCTAATAACTATTAACAAAATCCCCAATCCCAACTCCCAAGGAAGGTTGGCCATGCAAACAGGCACCACATTATTCTTCTGCTTTTACAAGATGCAGATCCAGCACCTAGCACTTCCATTATGCAAGCAAGGGTAATAATAAACAGCATCCCTGGAAATTGTTGCATTGTTTATATTATTTGTCAAATTGCATACTCCCTCAACCATTGACATGATATGGAAAACAGGCAGCTAACTGTTATGTAAATGCAAAATAATCAACATCAGAAATGTAGGTGAGATATACTTCGCATACAAATACCAGTAAAGAAAAAAAAAAGATCATTTCTAACCCAAGAAGACATGGTGGCAGAAAAAAAATAGTCCCCAATCAATCAATAATTTGAGTATGAGAAAATCATAAATTAAAATAGAAGCATCAGAAGCCAAATGGAAGAAAACTGCACCAATTTGTTTTTCTTCACCTCATTAAAATCAGAGCTTCTAAATTTCAAGCTTTTCATGTTCAGTTACTTTTTAACTTTTTTTTATAGGTTTCAATCACTTTCAACTTAAAGACTTCAGAAAATATAGAGGAAAAAAATGAATCAGATCACAAAATGTCCTTAGCTAATCCATAAATCTCAATGCAACTTACCTCCATGCGGTAACCTGCCCTTGATGCACACATTGCGTGATAATAAGTGGAGCACTTGCAACACTGTGTGCAAGAACCATGCATTTGCTTACAGATCACACAAACCTACATCCATTACCAAAGTTACAAAAAAAAACACCACTTATATCAAATTCAAAAAATATTAAAATATGTCTATACTTTATAAATATTAACAAACAAAACCAAACATTATCAACTGAACCAATAAAAGAGACTAGGAAATGACAAAAAAAGTGCATAACTGAGATTGGTGAGCTGCAGTTTGTCGTTGCCCTATTTTAAAGACAATTAAACTATAGAGTTCTCTTTGGCTTGACAAAAAACTTACTCCACACCCATTAGTTTAATTAGCAGTCTTTATAAGATTGTGGCTAATGTGGCAGTTGTCTGGTTGATCAAGTTGCTATTGTGAAGGAGAGACATTCTTCTTATTAATAACAGATCAACAAGAATTTATTGTTAGAGAGGGTATTGGGGAGGGGGGACTAACCTAGCATAGCTAAGATAACCCCACAAGGGATTGCAAATTTATGTATATTAATTGTTGAGTGGTGTTTGAATTCTCGCATCCAGCACGGCCACATGGGGAAATAGGTCTTATGTATAAATAGCACCCTGAAAAGACCTACGATCACATGGACTGTGGTTATCTCATGTTTGTCATGGAGTGGAAGGGCTTTAGTGCTGCATAGAAAAACTGCACTGGGCATGTATCTTGATTGTCTCCGGCTATCCTTTACTGTGCTTATCAATGAATTTTATTGGACCTCTTCCATATTGTAGGAGGTCCCAAGTGAAGAGGCCAAAGGCCTCTTTTCCATTTTCCTTCATTATGATGAATAAATCCTTGAACCAAATTATATGTAAGGCTGAGGAAATAGGTCCAATTTCAGGTTTTAAGGTGGAGGAGGTAGCTGCCATATCCCACCTCCATTATGCTTATGACACTTTCATATTTCTCATCCATTTATTAAAAAGATGGAAGAGGCAATTTTCTTCTTCTGGCAGGAAGAGCACACCCATCAGAGTTCCCTTGCCAACCTTCATGTTTGCTTTTTCCTTTCTCCAAAGATGCCACCCCAGTTGCTAAGAGCCTTGAAACAATCAAAGGGACTTCTTTTGGAGTAGGAGCAGGTAAAAAAAGAGGTTTCATTTTGTCAAGTGGAAAAGGGTGGTATATACACATCTCTAAGAGGTCCAGGGGGCTTCTTGAACAAAGCTCTCCTTAGGAAGTGATTTAGGAGGTTTCCCTTGTGAGGACATGATGACTTGGAAGGGGTTGTGACCATGAACTACACAGAGGTTTCTCATGGAGTCATGGACACACTTCCAAAGTAGTCAAAACCTTATGTAAGGCAATTAGGAGTAATGCACCATTGACAGACTTCAAAGTTCGGAACAGATTGAGGATACACTTTCAGAAGGACCATTCAAAGAAATTAAGCAAGATCTAGTGCTATTTTCCCAAGGCTTTACAGAGTTTCAACTCAACTGAGAAGAACTACCAAAGAGTTCTCTTCTCAAGAAAGCTCACTGATCTGAAGACCAGTTCTCCATGGGCCTTAATTAAACAGGAAGATTAGCAAGTGTCTAGCCCTTATTTACAAAATCCCAAATAAAAGTTTTCAATTGAGTCTTTCTACTTTTTACTTCAAGAGTTGTTTCTATTAAATGCATTTCTGCAGAACATCTTACTTCATGTGGCATGGCTTCCTTGAAAGGTTTCTTACAGTGATGCAAGAATGGAAACAAGGAAAGAATCCATGGAGAAAGAAATCAGAAATCTCCCAATTCCTCATCCAATGGCAATTTCACATTTTTTGGGTATTTTAATTTAGTAGTTTCAAGTCTTTTCAAATTGATTTTCTAGTTTGTTGTTGTCTTAGGAATAGGGTTTTAAAGTCTTATAGAAATTTTCCTTAGTAAAAATCAAAATTATTTTTTATGGTAACACTTTTCTATCAATAACAGATTCATTTCATTTCATTTATGGTAGCATTTGAATTTACTATTTGATAGCAATTCTCATAATTATATTTACAGTAAAGTCATGGTTTGTTATTTTTAGTGATTTCCGGCTGTCTATATTATAAGGTAATTTTAATAAGGGATTAGTACGGCGGTGTTATTAGAGTTGTTTAAGAGTAAGAGTCCTTGTTTGGGTTTCCCTATAGATTGTTTCTTTTATATTTCAGATCCTTGATTCTCCCTCTTCTTCCAATCATGGTCACCCCAGTAGGACTCCATCCTACATCAATTTGGTTTTAGTGCTAGGTCCGTGCTTTAGAGATAATCTTGTTAATTTGAGTTTGAAATTCTTCCAATGAGCGTTGAATATCTTCCGAACCTCTCCAAACTTTGCTATGATACCAAATCGATGTATGACAAGAAGGAGAAAGTCCTACCAAGGGTAAACATGGTGGAAAAAGGAAATCATAATTTTACTCCTCTCCAGAAATTACTATAAATAGGATATCACAATTTTACTGTATATAGTAATTGTGGGAGTTATGTACATAGTACATAAAAAAGTGATCATAATAGTCATTTCGGTTTTTTCTAAAAGTAGGTTTCTAAAGACTTTGAAACCGTATTCCCAAGACACCAACAAACTAGAAAAAAAAAATTGAAAAGACTCAAAACACGCAAAATGTGAAATTGTCATTGGATGAGGAATTGGGAGACATGATTTCTTTCCCCATGGATTCTTTCCTTGCTTCCATGCCAGCATTATACAGTCAATCCCCTGAACCATAAAGGTATTTAGATTATAAATAGAAGCATCATCTGTGCAAAACAACTCAATATCAGATTCTCTTTTGCCTGGGGTTCTCCTACTTTTGTAATTCTTCTTCTTCCCTCTTTCTAGCACTTACTGACTGATCTAGGCAAATCTTTTTTTTTTTTTTTTGAGAAAATTTAACCAGAATTTATTAAGAAAAAAAGGGGGGAACAAGAGATATACAAAGCAGGGGGGAACCCCTACAAGTTACAAAGGAGGAAGCTTGTCCTATACAGATGCTCCAACTACACACCGAATTTAGCTAGGCCATCTGCAGTATGATTGTGTTCCCTAGGAATCCAAACTATGTTAACATTCAAACCATCCAAAGAATCCCAAGCTTCAGTCAGTGATGCAGTCTCCAAGGGCCCCCTTTTTTGTCTCTTAACCATTTTATTGCTGAATCACCAGCAATGATCAAATTCTGAATTCCCAGATTCTTTATTATCCTGATTCCAGTGAGAGCAGCCATCACTTCAGCCTTTGTGGAGTCGGCCCAACCGAGTGGACCACTAAAAGTCCAGCAGATATTGCCCCTTTCGTCCCTTACTGTACCACCAATACCTGCAAAGCCCGGATTGCCTAAGGCACAACCGTCAAAATTAAGGGTTATCACACCATCACTGATGGAAACGGGATGCCTCAAGGGAGTTTGCTGGGGATGAGGCAGCAAATCTTGACTGACACTTTCAACAGATTGTAACAGCTCCATTTTGGAATATAGTATAATTCCTTATGTAGTATCTTGGAGTATTTCTAAGGAAGGAAACTGCAGAATTTTTTGGAGAACATGAAAAAAGGTCTATCCATGTATGTCTCATGTGGATACTAGAATTTTTCTTATGGACTAGGCATTTAAATCAAATTTAAACTGCTTATTCAGATGGGTCTCATGATCTGACAAGTGGGACGGCAGACTCTAAAGCTAGGAATGGGAATGGAGTCAACAGGGCAGATAAGAGGGGCACCATGCCCAGGTTCTAATATGTTAAGATGTAAATTCTTGGCAACCATCTTTTGTATGTCAACCATTGGGTGTTTTTATTGGTTCCCTCCATTCCAAACAATTTGGAGTTTTGGAGTCCTTTTTCCAAAACTATATCAATAAAATTCTAATTACTGTTGCTGATCAGAGAGAGGGACTTTGTATGACATTGGCAAGATATTTTGGGCAGTGATTTAAAAGGGGGCGCACAGGCAAGGTGCATTTTGGGGTATGCGCCTCGCCCAGGTCCTAGGCACACCCCTTTCAAAAGGCACACGCCTAGTGCACCTAGGCGTGCACCTGATGCGCCTTGCGCCTCAGCCCAGGTGTGCACCTTTTTTAAATTTTGCGCTTTTTGCTTTTTTTGAGTCTAACGGCTGGGACGGGGGTAGAGCCCCCGACCACGCCCCTCGAGGAGAACCCCCTATTTTCTAATGTTGTTCATTCATTTGCAATAAAATATCTTCTTTAAAGGCAATAAAGGTCATAAAATCATTATTTTTTATGTGAGAAATAAGAATTTCAAACCCTAACATAGACCTGTTCGGGCTTGCCTCAAGGGACGTGGTACAAAGGTGACTCATAGAATCAAGAATGCAATATGTTTTACATCACATTAACTACTTGAAGCAATGCAATTAAGGAAAAAAGAGATTGTGGGTTTTACATGCTTGAAAATGCTTTATATGTTTGCTTTTATTTTTAAATTCTCATTTGAATACACTTTACATGTTATGTTTATGTATTTTAATTTTAGATAATAGGTTTTTTAAATCATTTATTTTAAAACTCAAGTTTATCTATTTTATTAACATTATGTTTAATATTTTTTGAATATTTTGCATTTTTTTTAATTCTTTGGTATTTTTTTGAATTTTCCGACTTTTTTATTTGTTAGCTTTTTTTTGTAATTTTGCGCCTTTCTTAAAAAGGCGCGTGCCTCGCCTTCCACCTTGCGCTTTTAAAACACTGATTTTGGGTGTAGATTGTGGTATACAGTGCAGTATTGGGGATCTGCTGCCCCCTTTGTACTCCGTTCTAATTATACATATTCATGAATACCTTTTGATGCTTGTCAAAAAAAGCGTGTTCATTTATTAATAAACTCTGCTATTCAGATATATTTGCCATAAAATGTTCATGACATTTTTTGGATAAAACTAGCCAAACAAGGGGTAGGGAGAGGAACTATATTCTGGGCACCTTTGTAAGTGAGGGGAATAGTTGGGGGAGAGATAATATCTCTCATTGACTGAATTATACTTCTGTATCTCTTATGCTGTACACTACTTTAAATCTCATTAATGAATGAATTTATGCTGTACTGATAAAAAAAATGGACAAAATAAAAACAGTTTTACCTTCACAAAAGAATTAGATGGAATTCTTAAAATTCCAACAGCAGGCTCCATTGTTTCATCACTTGAAAAAGAAACTTCAGGCTGAAACCAAGCACATGTAACATGAACCCACAATGTATCCACATCAGATGGCTTTAGAGCACCCCCTAAAGAAAAAACAGTTTAAATATAATCAGAGTAGATCAAAATCAATATACAAAAAAAAAAAAAGACAAGTTGACAGCAGATAAACGCACTGGCATTTTCTTAGCTTGCTAAAGTTCTTATTTATTCAACTTAGGTGATACAAACATTGTAATGAAAGTTGTTTAACACAGGACTTCATGGTAGGAAAACCATCAAACTTATCAATAACCTCAATACTGAAGAATTTCAAAGCATACCAGGCTAGTTAGTTGCACATTAAACCGTAAAGATCTCCTTAAACCTAGAAACACCAAGTGACTTGGTAATCAAGCCAAAAGGCTTCCATAAAGTTAGAAAACATACCTTTTACAGGACAAAGGCAACATTCCCGTTTGACATCAGGTGTTTCACATGCTCTGCAGACCCACGAAGTGAAGTCACGAACATTTCTTGCTCCATAACATTCTTGATGGACTGCAATTTGACATCTGGAACAAATCATGTATTAAATGAATTAATTTCATGTACTACGTGGAAAAACTCATTATGTGGAATAATTTCCTAAAAACAAATAAAGAAGCTACCTATTGCAGATAATAATTTTATTGTAATCCCAATCTTCAACCCATCTACAAATAGCACACCGTTCTGTCGTCCACTTAGCATAAACAGGTTCATACTTCTCTGTCACAGTGAAACAGTCTATTCAGTTGCAGAAGTTACATTACATAAAGGCATTTCTGTGCCAGTACAGTGGAGGTAAAAAAAAAAAAACTAGGATCAAATAGAGAATATATCATTATTAGAAAACTGGTTTAATTCAGCAATAATTTTCTAGGGAAGTATTCTATGGGAAGATTACTCTCTTCTTTGCTGGTCTCCAAACTGATGTTTTTCTCTGCAAACTAATGGGTAGAGTTATTACCACCTAATAATCTCCTGCCCATTTGCTATTGCTGCTATTTGACCCCTCTACATTTAAATGGCTTAAGAGAAGGGTACAGACAGAGAGTTCTCTAGAAATGTACAAGGGCAGCCCTGATTTGGACCATTTGAGAAGTGAAGAAGTAGGGAGGAAAATAAAGAAGTTTGGAGGGCTAAATAGTAATATCACATTAAGAATTCAATGGAAAAGAAGATTGGCTAATGGAATAGCAAATACTCTAACTAAACAAGGGGTTACCACTTACTAGGGATCAATTGTTCTGGGCTCGGTTGTAATTTGATTTTGCTGCTTGTGATTGCTCCTTGGGCCTTTTGCAATATTTGTGGATTAAGTTTCCTAATAAAATTTTTATCTTTACTTATCAAAATAATAATAATAACCAGTTTACTCAGTGGCAAGATTTACACCATGTGAAGGATCTTTGCAGTAAGTGTATCCAAGAAAAATATTTGATGAAATAGAAAATTAGGAACAGAGGATTTACCTTGCAAGAAATCAAGCAGTTTCTGCTTCCGTAGCTTTGGAGGTCGCTTAAGAGGGTTTGCAGAAACAAGTCCCCGTTCATGATACTCTGCCATTTGCAGCATCTGCAATAATGCATAATTGCATTAAGATTTCATATACATGTACATAGATATTGAAATGAATATATGGCCTAATATTGTAAGATGCTGAATATGGCAAAATGCATACAAGCACAGGCCAAGCCCCCAGTGGTAGCACCAAACCATTCAATTTGACATCAGACTTCCAATTGTTCATTTAATCAGATAGAAACACAGAAGTAAGAGAGAAGCAAGTAAGATACTGAAAATTAACAAGATCCACAAGTACAAACCCATTGCTCCAGAGGTAGCATTGAACCTTTCACTTTAACACTTGTCTTCCAATTTTTCTTTTTTGAACCTGTATGTCGTTCCCATTCACTAAGCGATCGCTTCTCTTTTCCACATGAACCACAATTGCATACAACTCTGGAAAATAAAGTAAACAAACATAGTATGTGAAATTCATTAAAATCAAAATACAGAGATGAGCACTGTATTATGCATATAGTCCAAAAAAAAGTGATGCTCCAAAGTTCAGGAATCAACTCAGACTACTCAGGCTGGAATTTCCAACCCAACAGGTCAAGTTGACCAGCCAAGCCTTGTGGGCAAAGAAGGCCTTTTCTTGGCTTTAACAAAGTGTCAAAGTTATAAATAAAAAAAAAAAGGAAATTATGAACACAATTTGTTGACTGCTTCAAAAGTTGAAGTTTACATGGGCACAACTAGGACAACTATAGGCATGGCAATTTCACCAGTAAAATTGAAGAAACAACAGTAGCAATTTCAGACACGTAGTGGATGCTTCCATTCTCAAATAGAAGCTTTCTTCCTAATGTGTCTAAGCAGTCTTAGGAAAAGTGAGAGTACTTAACCCCACTCTTAAAACAAAGATAGTAACTACTAACATGTAGTTATTTATGTAAAAAAAGTACCCATTTCAAAAGATGTGAGACCCATATTAATCTTTCTAATTTAAATTCTTAATTCAAATAAAAAACTCATTATAAAGATTTTCAATGGTGTGAGTCCCATTCTTTTTAATAAAATGGGTTATTAATTACAAACCCAATTTAATTTTTTAAATTAAACAAGGATCTCCAATTAGATATAGCACATAAATGGTGAAATCTCAAACAAAATAATATATGTGTAGTTGCCTTGTACTTAGTACGGGAGTCATTCTCTAGTATAAATGAAGATTAAGTAAAAGAGGTCAGAATAAAAGCAAGCCAAAACTGCATGGTGCATTGGAATGATACTGGTTTGACATGATTTCCTAAATTTTGATGAAAATGACTCATTTTCTGTACCCAAGAAAGATATCAAATATCCATATTGAATGACTCAATTACTACAAAAAAAATGTCTCTACTACCACAAAAGCTTAATTGTTCCTGTTAGATTTTCTATGTTTTTTATAATAGCTTGCACCACGAGGGCTATTTTGTATTTTCTCACCTTTTAATTATCACTTAAGTATAAATAGCCAAGAAGGTGCCACCAGCCCATATTTTTTACTCCGAAAACTCCTCTTCTGTTGGTTTCTACTGGATAATATGATTCAATGAGTACTTCCCATGGCTCTCTCCACCAAAGTTCGTACCCCAACAAAACGGTGTTGCTGAACAAAAAAATAAATATCTTGTTGAAGTTGCCAGTGGGATAATATTGCATATGAATGTTCCTAAGAGGTTTTGGATGGATGTTGTACTTACTCCTGCTTATGTAATTAACAGTATGCCATCCAAGATGCTTGACTTATGGCCCCTCATCATCTCTTGTTTCCCCAGTCGTCTCTGTTTTCCATTCCTTTGAGTTTTCAGTTGTCAGTGCTTTGTTCATGACTTGTCCCCCACCTACGGTAAGTTGGACCCCTAGTACATTCCATGTATTTCCCTTGGGTATCCCTTTACTTAGAAAGGCTATCTTTGTTAAGAAGAGTCAGGAAAAGGTTGCAATATGTAGATTGCATTATTATCATAGGTAATCGGAGTGCAAAGATACAGTATAGAAGTTAAAGGATTTTTGGTCTCTCAATTTGAAGTTAAAGATCTAGGACCCCTTCAGTATTTCCTAGGGGCAAAGTTGGCTAATACCCACATTGATGTTAATCATAAGTTGGGAGATTGTGATGGAGAACCATTGAAGGATGTGAAGTAGTTATAGAGGTTAGTAGAAAGGCTACTATCTTTCTATGACATGGCCTAACATTGCTTATGCAATGGGGGAGTTCTTGGCCAGTCTAAGGTTCCTCACCTAGAGGTTGTAGAAAGGGTTCTTGAGTACTTGTAACAGTATCCAAGTTGGGTTGTTTAGGAAGCATAATCATCAGAAAATAGAGGTTTATATAGATGCTGGCTAGGCAGGGACTGTGGATGATAGAAAATCCACTAGTGGACATTTTACATTTGCGGGGAAACCTGGTGACATGAAGGAGTAAGAAGCAAAGTGTTGTGGCAAGATCAAGTGCTAAGGCTGTCTAGGGCCATGGCCCATGGTGTTGTCAAAGTACTTTGGATAAAGAACTTGCAAGGAGAACTTGGGCTTAATGTTGTGAACCCCATGTCCCTATATCGTGACAACAAGGCAGCCATAAGTATTGCTACCAACCCTATCCACTATGATAGAGCAAAACATATTGAAATTGACAAGCATTTTATAAGGGAAAAGGTTGAAAACATAGGCGCCAAGGTGAGGCTAGGTGACAGGGGGGTGCCTTGTCGCCTAGTGGCCTAGGTGATGGATTTTTTCAAGTAAAAATGTGTATCCTAGGATAGTTCCCTAGGTTCCATAATCATATTTCCTTAATAATTATCCATAATTTTCATGAGAAAAGTATAAACATCATGTTAAAGTATAGAAAATCAACATATTCCAACATATTCATGAGAAGAAAAAAGAAGAAACAAAAGAAAAGAAAAGGTGGAAGAAGAAAATTGGTAATATAGTATAGACACACAAAATTAGTAAGGAAAAAGAAGTAAATTTGTTTATTAGACAACATTTTAAGTTCTTCCTTACTTATTGGTTCAGGTTTTGAAGTCTTTCAGGGTTCAATATAGCATTTAGCAATGTTTATGTTGATTAAACCCTAACAAATAAGAAAATAATAAAAAGAAATTAGTACATAAACACACAAAATGAATATTTTAGTTTAAAAATGTCTATTTTAAAATTACGACCTCAAAAAATTAAGAATATAAAAGTTTTGTCTAACACACTATAGAAAACTGCTTGGCGATTAGGCGAGGCAAGCCTCCAAGTGCACCTTGTCGCCTAGGCATCGCCTTGACAACTATGGTTGAGAAGAGTGAAATTTGTGCTCCATATGTCAGTTCGAAGCAACTTCTTGAAAAAAGGTTTTCCAAGTTTGTGGCACAATGAATGATGTGACAAGTTGGGCATGATGGATAATAAGCTGGGGATCATAAGTGGGTAGCCATCTCACTTACTACAGTTCTGATTTTCTGTATTTTTTGTAGTATGGCCAGTTTCAGGTTTGTTCCTCTTCTTATTTGTCTACTAAGAAGGCTTGTTGCTTATACAATTCTTATCCTGCTAATAAAGTTGCCAATTTTTATCTAAACAAAGTTCTAAATAGACTCACAATACTGCCCAATGGGAAGAAAAAAATATAAAAGTTCTCATCAATTCATTTCCTACCAAAATAACAACAGATATTCTTAGCAAGGGGATTGATACTTACAAATGAAGACTTGGAAAATATATCCCTTCCATGCCAGTGCACACAACAGTTATCTTGTCCGGCAGCACAAATTGCCCAGTAATCTTGTCAGATCTGTTTCAAGAAGTGGATGGCTTTTTGTTTTTAGCTACAGAAAAATAGAAGGAAAGCTCCAACTAGCAGTGTAAATGCCGCATAGCCCTTTCTGACAAATAAGTTGTTGGGAAGATTTAAAGAAAAGGATTACATAGTTCTACCTATTTCTTTGCTGAGATTTTTCTGAATCCGATAGTTCAAAGTTAAACTTTGCTTTGCACTCAGGGCAGTAATAATCAGTGTCTTCCAGATCCTGGCATTCAATAACTAAGTCAAAGACTCAACCTTTCAGCATAGAAAGACAAGTAGAATAAAGCACAATAGTGAACATGGTGAGAGATAAGGGCACATGCCATTTTTGTAAAGGGAGCAAACCCCTATCATTACTTAAAGAGTATGTGCATTAAAAGACAAAAGCATCCTCATGTTTTGAGTTCTGTGGCAACCTATAGTGTGGCTTCTTTGTCTTTTAATTAGGGATGCAGCCATTTTATCAAAAATGGGATATACCCTAATCACTCCCATAAACATTAGAGATTTTGGTCATTTCATAATCAGTTATGTCCAAACCTTGAAAAGATTGCTCGAAATTTTGTCACATTCTGCATGAACCCAGACTTTACATCCATCACAACGAACCTGTTACAGTAAACAACAACATTTATCAACAACTTGACATTATATAGAAAAAAAAAAAAAAAACTCCATTTAGATATTAGATTGCCTTACCCAACTTCCACCATCAGAATGATGCCAGATCTTCTTGCATATGCCACAATATTGTTTTGATTTCAATAACTGCAAAAAACAGTGAAGGCCAACCATGAAAAGTTAGGTAAACTGTAGTTTATGTGCAAATCAATGTTGCGATGCAAAATTCAATCACAAGACCCCAATAATAAGGGACGAAAAATACAGACCTTAGTACAATGTTTACATAGAAATTGGCCTTTAGGAGTTGAACCCTTCACTTTCTTTGTAGTTTTAAATGTCAGGCTCAATCCACAGCCATCACAAGGCTGTGTGCCTTTCTTCTTCTCAAATGCATCCTGCACAGAGAGTCAAATGGATAAGCATACACAATCAAACAACAAAAATTTCATGAACAAATTGAAGGAATACCAGGTTACAGGAATAATAAAGAATTTTAGTAAACCATGCTACAAATTTCTACATGATTTGCAAGTACAATGATAATTGGATGGTACATGAATTACAAAATAGATCCAGTGAGAGAGCTGCAAGGCAAACAGTTAAAGAATATGCAATTTCTAGGTTCCCCATTTTATGTATGCATCTTATTGGGACTTGTAAGCTTCCATAGAAGCAGCTTTCCAAATTTATGCAGACCTAGAATTCAGAGATAAAGGTTGGAAGTAGGTGAAAGGGGATGCTAGAATAATTAACCAATAGTTCTCATGGTATCAGGGAAGCAGGAGAGCCATAGTGGAAACATAACAAGGACCAGAAAATTATCAAAAAAACATAACAAGGACCAGAAGACTGATTCGAAGAAGAATAGGCCTAGCCCTACATCTCAATTTGCAGAAAATAGCCTATAAAGCCTCTTGCAACTAACATCATTCCAAGAACTCAAGTTAATAAAGAAAAAAGTTAAGGACATCGAAAAGCTTTCCAGATACAATAATGAGCACAAGGTTCAACATGGAGTTCTGTTCCCTTACCTTTATTCTAGATATAAAAGCTCAAAATTTTTAAATTTGTTTTCCAGCTAGTTGCTACATACATGTTAATGTTTTAAAACGTGGAGGCATGACGCGAGACGTTCCACTACCTAGAGGCGTGAGGTGTAGCCGCGTAGTTCAGAACGTAAGACTGTAAGAGGCGTAAGCCTCCTCAAGGGGAGGGGGATGAGGAGGAAGAAGAGGAAGAAAATTCTCATTTTCTTTACTTTTAATAAAAATCTTTAGCACTAGCTGGGGGGGGGGGTTCTTGTCAAAGCAGAGGCGAGCCAAGGAGTCCGGGGGCTTAGCCCCCGGCCCACTTTCTTTTCCCTTATCTTCCCTTCCCTTTTCTTTTCTTTCTTTTTCTCTTTTTTTCTTCTCTTTCTTTCTTTTTCTTCCCCTTCCCTTCTTTTCCTTTCATTTCCTTTCTTTTTTTTTCTTTTTTCTTTTTCTGACTTTTTACATGAGGTGTGCATGAGGCGTACACCTCAGAGGTGTCAGCGCCTCTGGCATACGCCTCAGGGCGTTTGGGGGTGCCTCGCCTGCGCCTCCAGGTATACGCCTCCCACGCCTTTTAAAACATTCACCTGGCCCGCATCATAGTGCTCAGATTACTGCCATAGCAGTGACAGAAGAATTAACTCACACATTCCTCCAGTATTTTTCTGCAATATTGATACCTAGTACTGGAAAGGTTAGCTACTCCTGAAAAATGTAACCGTGAACAAGGCAGAAGAACACCAAGTGCTCCAGTACCTGTACCTCAAACTCTAAAAGAAATATATGGATGAAGCATTCACAAGCCAATTATGTTCTTAATTTCCTCTTAGTTGTTGTTGGGGAGGGGGGGACCCCAAAAAAAAATTAAAAGAATCTTTTCATAGATTTTTCTGGAAAACAGTTGCATCAGGCTGGCAGCCACTTTAAAATTTCCTTCATATCCTGCTAATTATTCTCATTCAGTGTTTCAACTTTCAACCATGTCCCAGGAAATAGATATAACCCTTTAACCATTGTAACTTATTCAATGAAACAAGCTCAAAAATGATTGCTATGAGGTGTCATTAATTATTAACTTGATAAATTTACCTTCTGGGTTTGTATTTTGGTGATTTGTAACTTTCTTTTGATCAATTTGGTGATTATGATTCCATTTAGGTTTCTCAGGATTATTGTGATTGATGCTGCAACATATCACAGTTAATAGTTGGCATGCATATAGTATACCACATGTGGACCAACCCATTTAAATCCTAAATGCTATTTGATACTTGAACGATGCACTAGAAAGATCACAAAAATGGGAGATTAAGTAGATTAAAGTCCAATATAGTCGTTTCTCCATTTGATATTATTTCTTCTTGCTTTCAGGAAGTGCAGGCCACGGGTTCAACTTTTTCATGTTACATCAGCTATAGCCAGGCAGTAAAAAAAAAGGTTTACATTGTCTTAAAACACAGTGGTATGAGGGAAGGTGCTAGGGTCTTCTGATGCATGAGGCACGAATCTTGAAGCCTCAGTGGATCTCATTATTTCAAGGAAAAAAGTGAATTAAAATAAGAAGAAACATAGAATTATGCAAAAAAGGACAACACAAAATACTTATTAAAAACCCTAACATTCTATTAATTGTCTACCTGGTTTGATATTCCTGTGGAAACTCAAATAATGTAGGGATAGAAAAAACTAGACAGTAAGAAAAGTTGCCTGGTTCTGAGAATAGCATTCCTGATCCTGGTTTGAATCAGTAGCCTCTTGGACTCCTCTTGGAATAGAGTGATTATAAGCTGGCTGCCCAACCACCGCATTCATCTCCTCTGCTGGCAGTTCCATAAAACCATGCTCTGCTAAAAACGCCTCCTCTATAGCCATCCGAAAATCACTAGGCTTGCTTTTGTGCAACTGCGTCTGTCCCTGAAATCTGAAGGAACGAAATTTTGGCCTCTAAAACTTCCTTACTTGCAATTTAAGTTCCAGATAAGATAAAATACGTAGCTACAAACCTGTCCAAATAGTCTATAAATGGAAAAATCATCCCATGCTTCACCCATGCATAGTCCTGCTCGTGACGGGATAATTACAATCATAATTAAATGAGCATACCTTGGGGTATTAAAAATACGTCCATTTTGAAACCAAAAAAAAAAATAGTAATAATAATTTACCATGGTAGAGCGTGTGTGTGTGTGTGAGAGAGAGAGAGAGAGAGAGTTTACCCTTTCTTTCCCATTTCTGGAGTATCCAAAAAACATTACACAAATAGCTCCAGCAACACAGGAATTGAGAACTGTATCAGGAGCTTGCAACATCGGATCAATGACGATGGCCGGCCATGCTGGATACCTCTTCCCTGATTTTGCCCAAACAATATCACCCAATACAAAGTCTTCGGGCCTGTAGAAACCCTTTCGTTTTTCAGTATTCTCCTTGGACGATTTAGGTATGCCTGTCAGTTCAAAGTTCCTAGGGGACTTCTGAAATTCTACCAGGGGTCCAGATTTCTCAACTTCAATTATGGGCTCGTGAAGAGATGTAAGAGAACTGCGAGAACTAGAATACTTTCTAATGTCAAGGTTCTTGAAAAGCAAATTACCCCCTTCTTCTTCTTCTTCTTCTTCTTCTTCTTCTTCTTCTTCTTCTTCTTCTTCTTCGCATTCCTCCTTGAGAAGTGGAAAACATTTAGGACTATCATAGCTGAACTTGTCGTCCTTGCATAGTTTTTTGGTAAGCCTACTACTAAACTTTGTTGTTTTACAGCTGAATTTTTCCTTCTTGGAGGTTCCAATTTCAGTGTGGAAACCGGATTCTCGGACATTTGGTTTGGCCTTTTCTTTCTTCCAGGGATCAAGAACCGAATCATTGAAACGCGAAGGGAGTACCTGAACGCGTCCTCGTGAAGTTTTCACAAGCGGTGGTCGAAAAACATCTGCAATGTGATTCTTCACCTTCAGAGCATCCTGCCTCTTCGATTCCGAATCCAACTCTCCGGGGCAATAAGATACTTCGGTGCACCAGGAAGCCGCGACACTGCTGAACTCCTCGCCATCATTGCCTGACCTCCTTCGGAATCCAAAACCAGTTAACGGAATTCTACCGGCGGCTACCTCGCCAAGAATATCGAGAGGATAATACCCGTTGGTCTTCCGTTTTTTCTTATTCCCGGAACTCTCGTCGTCTTCGCACCCAGGCTGTTCAGCTTTGCACCGCTTGAGATAAGGCATTCTCGATTTCAAGCTCCGTTTGATGATCATCCTTCCTACCTAGAATATCAAAACAAACTCCTCTCCTTAGTCCGATAGAAAACCCTAATTTCAACGCCAACTCCTCGAATTCAGCGATCGATTCAACACAACGAAATTGGGCATTTTCTACCTCGTTTACCCCTCGAAAACCGCCCTCTGTCACAAGAAAGACAGATTCTCTCTTCCGGATCCGAACATAAACCTCCGAAAACCCCTAATTTTGCAGCGAGACTCTAAATTCAGATATCGAATTGAAGGCCAGCCACTTTCAACAGTGGTAACGCGATATCGTTCCCCGGCCAATGCACGAAGACCAATGACGGAAAACACCAATTGTTTGGACAACTGATAGAGGAGGAGAAAAATCGACGAATTCCGCAGGAAACTCTGCAACTGTTGAGCGAAGAAACAAGTTTGCGTAGGCGAAATTCTAGCGGTAAAGGAAAATAGGGGATCTGTTCGACGAGCTCCAACTGCCTCTTGGGTTGGGGTCGAGGGAAAGATAGGTCGATATATATTTTTTATTTCATATGATACCATATACTATTAAAACCTAAGAAAATATGTGAAAAATCAAAATATTTATACATTTAATTAACATCTGATAAGTTTTCGTTCGTTTTTTTAAACTTCTACTCCAAATCTAAATCGAAAGAAAGAGAACAAAATTTATGGAGGGAGACGAGGAACGGGAGGGGTTCGTGCCTGCGTGGAAAAAATACAGAATAACTGGGAGAAACGTTGCCGTTATGTTGGAATGACACCGCTAATCTGCCGATTTTATATTTAATCTAAACTTCTGCGACCTGTAGCCACGTGTACAGAATGAGGCGCGGTTCTCGTAGTCTGGACCCTGGAATTTGGATAAAGGTGGGAGATGGATAGAGAAGCAGAGAGTTCCAAAGAAATGGTAAGGCCAAGTGAATTGGAGACTCAGAGACTGTCTCATTGTAAAACTAGGAAATAAATAATAAAATATGTAATTATTATTGCTATTTTGTTGACTCTTCTAGAGTGACATGTCATGTATGCGTGTATGCGTTTATTCGACGACCGTGACGTGGTGCTTCTGCGAGGGGGTGGGACAGCGGGTGCTGGGGGAAATTTTCATCCTGTGAAGGGGTTTATTTTAAAAACAAAAAAAGAGAGTCATACGTGTCAAGGACGTAGAATGTGATTTTCGATGAGTATCTTTTGCACTGGATGGGCTTATATTTGTTTTGTGGGCCTGGGCTTGAAAATTCAGATGATATTTGGTAGCTTAGGCATTTTTTGAGACCGATTTTCTAACAAAAAAAAATACCCATCCCTCCTAACTCGTTTTTTACAAATAAACACCATCAAGACAATTTTCATCACCATTTTTTGTTTATGTGCACACATTACTCCAGTATGGTGGTGCATGCTAATATTATATCATATTATATAATGATGCTTATCAAATGGTCCAGATTAGTTGGACAATTGATTTATAATAACTGACCTAAAATATTAAATCTAACGGCTGAAATTTTTGTTAGATTAGATCCACAACATCAACATGAAACATGGCATCATATCTAGGGGTGTCAAGGTATTTGAAAATCCAATATTGAATTCAAAATTTGACATAATTGAAACAAATTCAGACAATTCGAATATCTAATCGGTCGAATTCGGATATTCTATTAATACCAACTATCTAATAGGATTCGAATTCGGATATGACCTGATTCGATTCGATAAATATCCAAATTCGACCGATTATTTAATTCTTATATATAATATATAAAATGTTTAAATGTTTTATATAATTTATATTTTTATATACTTTATATAAATAAAATATTTATTTTATATATTTATTAATTACCTAAAAGAATTAATTAGTCAAATTCAAATCAAATTAAATATTCGAATATTAATTTTCAATATCCGTCAGATATCAAATCGAATTTTTAAACCAGATTTGAATTCGGATATTGTTTGAACCAATTTGAATTCGACCCATTTACATCCCTAATCATATCCAACGGCTGTGAGTGATCCAATCAAAAAAAAGTTTGCACGTAATAAAACTATATTTAATTTTCAAATAGTCACTTAATACCACAATTCCTGTGGGTGGAACTGGGCTTAATAGTTTGTAAGTTAATTTTTTGGCTTTATCGTTTCATTTGGACAATACCTTTTGACTAAAACACATCCTTGGCATTTTATAAATTTTAGTGAATTTTCATTATAAGGTGAAATCTTGGTGTGGAACTCACAACTCAAAATCTAGGCCCAATCTTAGGGTGGAACTCAGAATTCTAACTTCGAATTACCTTAACCAAAGGCACTCTTAGAGAGTGAAGATCACATAGTGATTGGGATGGTTGAAAAAAGACACTAATTTAAGTGCTTTTAACCCCTCTCATCCCATCATTCCATTGGACCCAAAACAAAAGGGACTAAGGGAGTTGATTAATCGGATCATTTCATTGATGGGACATTTCACCATTAGATTAGATTACAAACAACTGTTTTAATTAAGCTTAAGCCTTAAAGTAAATTCTCTGGTTGACCAATGAAGAGAGAAGGCTCTACCATTTCTGGTTCAGGAGACACCAAACGATCAATCCTCTCTTTTTTCTACTTTACCTACTTTGGTTCAATCTAAAAGCTGTTATAAGAAATGATTTAATTCAATTGATTTTGGTTTAGGAACAATAACGGTTTCTGGGTATAACTTGAGAGACATGTGTGTACCTTGACAAGATAACTAATCATTACAACACTCGCTTGGCAACTCTTTTATAGATGACACCTCTACCATGTATTTAATTAATACGGGCAAAGAAAGATCAAATATGGATTCAACTTCAATATTGAGAAAGTACTTTCCTTTCCTTTTTACAATGGTCAAGCAAAAAAAAAAACGAAATAAAATTCATGTCAATACATGAAGAAATAAAAGAACAAGATTAAAGCTGTATGAGCACTAATTTAACTGGATTTAAAGAAGTTCCAAAATGGGTTGTTCTTGAATTGTTGATGAATTTTAAGAAAATAATAGAAGTTAATTTCTTTAGAAAGAAAAATATATATAATCCAATAAGTAAATGTTAACAATGTCTAATAGTGGCTCAAATTCTCCATCAAATTTGTTAATAATATATTTAGGACAATTATTAACCAAACCCAAATCAAAAGACAAATAATGTTACAGCCACAATAAGCAATGAATGCAAAATATCTATTGTTTTATTGTGGTTGTATGGTACATGAACTTTGTTGGGTAACTTCAGCCCTATGTGCTCTATGGCAGATTCCACCATATTCATCTACCTAGGCAAATGAATCCCTATGGTTACTCCTAACTGGGCAACGTAAAAACCATTGCCCGTAATTAATTTATGTCATTACCATATGTAGTGTCATCTCCCCTTCACCACAAGAGTAGTTTGGTAAAAACATCTCATCAGTCATTTATGCATGGATAACTTGCATAATAAACATCCAATGATGAACAACAAGTTAGCATATAAACGCATAAACTTAAAATAGATAAAATAAAGTAAATAAATACAATCCATAACAAACATAAACCCTATCATAGTTTGAATTCCAACATCTTCATAATTTGAATCCTAACATTAGGTTTCACATGTTTTGACATAATCCACAAATTTATGTAAACTGTCAGGTATAGTATTTTTAGGAATTGTTAGATTATTAAAATATAAGTAAAAGGGTCTAACAATTTTGAGAAACTTTCAAATGAAAGCCTTTGATGAAATTAATTTATCAAACACTAATAAAGGGGGTCACTCTCGCAAATCAAAGTATAAGGGGTATTTTCCACTATCCCATATTATAGGGTCTTTATAATTTACCCAGAAAAATGCTGGTATAGGGGTCTTTATAATTTATCCGGGTGCATTACTTACAATTAAATACAAAAAAAAAGGTATACCACTTGCAATTTATGGGGAGATGTTCCAAGTGCATGGCTGCAACATGTTGCGAGGACCGTCGTTCTATGGGGCTCATTTCGAAAGGAGTACAAATACAAATATGTAGAGTGTAAAGCCTACATATTTGTACTTGTACTCCTTCTAAGTTAAGCCTGTCATGTTTAGTTGTAATGCAAATAAATTTGTATCGATGCAAAACCATGGTAGTGAAATGATTTGAATGTAAATTCTGACCTACCTCTGTTTTAAATTTTAGCTTATTTTGTTTTATTGTAGTACAAATAAAGTAAATTAAGACATGAAGCATATTAAAATAAGGGAGAATTTCTTAAACTACCCCTAAGGTTTAGGAAATTGACTATCTATACCCCTATTGTTCCAGTATTGTCTTAAAGTACCCATATTGTTTCTGACAATTGTCGCACAACTCCCTTCCCATTAAGTTTTCATCACAGGCCGTTCATATGTCACTTCATGTGCTTGATTTAATTTTAAATTATACCAAAATACCCTTTGATTTAAAATTACATTTTAACCTTCCATTTAACACATATAAAGCATCTTTGCTCGAAGAGAGGAGCACCATTGCATGCAATAGTTATCACCAAAGGCAAGACAACAACTACTAAACCCGTTGCAGCAACCAAGAAATGAAACACACTGCCACTATTTTTTTCTTGGAGTTGTTCAAAGAAAACTAGGTAAGGAGGCCTTTTCCAGAAGCCCTTACTTTCAAAAGTCTTTCTATGGATCAGCAAAGGGAGTTGGAAGCTCCCTTCACAGAAGATGAAATATGGCATGTAATTAAAAACTTGGGAACTAAGAAGTCTCCAAGGCCATATGGATTAACTAACATATTTTATAAACGGTGCTAGGAGGGGGTGAAAAGGGACTTGTTGAAGGTGTTCCATGACTTTCACCAAAATGGCTCCTTGGTTAGAAGTTTGAACAACACCTTCATATCACTTATACCTAAGGTGGAAGGTGCAACCAACATCAAAGATTTCAAACCAATTAGCTTGTTGAATAGTTTCTACAAAATTCTATCCAGAGTTCTAGTAGAAAGAACGAAGAAGGTCCTCAATGTGATAATTGAGAAGAAACAGTTTGCCTTTGTGCCAGGTAGGCAAATGTTGGATAGTGTATTGGTGGAAAATGAGCTGATTGACTTGCAATGTAAGTTGGATTTGGAAAAGGCGTATGATCATGTAAACTAGAAGTGTTTGGACTTTGGGCAGAAATGGAGGAATTGGATTAATGTATGTATTTCCTCTCCAAAGTTCTCAGTTTTGCTTAATGGCCAATCTACAGGTTTCTTCAAAAGTTCTAGAGGTTTAAGACAAGGGGATCCTCTCTCCCCACTTCTATTTATTTGTGTAATGGAGATTCTAACTCTATTTGTGCAAAAAGTGGGGGATGAGGATCTATGGAAGTGTTTTGAGGTTTCTCCAAGTGGGGAAAAAGTTCAGCTTCTTTAGTTTGCTGATGATGCTATTTACTTTATTGATGTGGAGGTTGATCAACTAGAGATTCTCTTAGGGGTGCTCAGTTGGTTTAAAGTAGTCTCAGGGTTGAGAGTCAATTGGACTAGGAGCAGACTAATTCCTGTGGGAAAAGCAGTGAATCTTGAAGAGCTCACGGAAGTCTTACCTGGTCAGATTGGATATTTGCCTACTTCCTATCTTGGCCTTCCTCTTGGAGCTAAATGTATCTCTACAGTTGTGTGGGATACGATGGTAGAGAGAGTGGATAGGAATCTTACTTCTTGGAAGTCCAAATATTTGTCTTTGGGGGGGGGGGGGGTAGAATCACATTATTAAAAAGCTCTCTCTCTAATCTCCCTGCCTATTTTGTATATTTGTTTCCAATTCCAGTCAAAGTTGCCCAAAGAATTGAAAAGAATCTAGAGAGACTTTCTTTGGAGGGGTTGAGAGGAGGAAAAGAAATTACATCTGGTTAACTGGGATCAAGTATGTGGTCCTAAGGAGAAAGGGGGTTTGGGGATCAAGAAGCTAAAGTTGTTAAATAAAACTCTTTTGGGAAAATGGATTTGGAGATTTGAGAAAGAAAAAGACAGATGGTGGAGGAAATTAATTGCGGAAAAATATGACACTGACAGGGGGGACTAGTTAACCACTAATTAGATGAACTCATTAGGTTACTTCCTATGGAAGAAAGTCATGGAAATTCTCCCTTGGTTGAGAATTGATTTAACTCCAAAGGTGGGGAATGGGAATAGGCTACAGTTTTGGAAAGATACTTGGTGTGAAAATTGATTTCTTGCTGAAGTTTTCCCTCAACTCTTTCAGATAGCAGAAAATCAGAATGGCTCAGTGGCTAGTCAGTTTGAAGTGAGTGGGGTATTATTTCTTGGAACCCTTCAATTAGAAGGTCATTTCAGGACTGGGAAGTTGAGAAGGTTGTAAATCTCTTGGGGTTGTTGTATAGACAACCCATAAACTTGTCGTTTGATGACTCTTGGAGTTGGAAGTTTAGTACGGATGGTATTTTCTCTGTTAGTTCTTTTGTTGGGGTTTTAAATGGAGTAATTCATCCAAAAGTTCCAGTTGAGAAAATTTGGAATCCTTTCGTTCCCTTTAAAGTGAATGCTTTGGTTTAGGTAGCGGTTCTAAATAGATGTCTTATGAAAGATTCCCTAGTTAGAAGGGGTGTGCAAATTCAAGACCTGTTGTGTTCTATGTGGCCAAATGGCTGAAGATGACAAGCATCTGTGTTCATTCATTGTTTTGTTATAGTTGCAATATGGAATAATTTTTTTGTTGGGCTTGGGACTCCAATGGTGTATGCCATGCTCTATTGAGGATATGTTATGGGGTTAGGAGCTTATAGGTTGTTCCAAGTTGGCAAGGTGTTGGAGTGTCCTACTTGCAGCCATTTAATGCACAATTTGGACTGAAAGAAATAGAAGAATCTTTCAAAACAAGGTTTTTAATATAGATTGCTTGATTCTCTTTGCTTTTGACAAGCTCATCTCTTGGGTGGCTACGACCAAGGGCCTCCAAGCTTCTGTTCTTTGTTCTCAGTTGAGATCCAAGGACTTCCTTGAGTTGTGATGTATTGTAGGTGGTTTTGTGTGTTTGGCTCTTGACATTAGGGGCCTTGGTTGTAATTTGTCTTTTTCTAGTGTTTCTTGAATAAAATTTACCTTACTTTTCTCAAAAAACATTCGTCACTATTGAGTTGGAAGCTAATAATAGAGGTGTTGAAGCCTGTTTGGGGTCTCACCAAAGAAGAAAGCAAGGAAGATGAGGGTGTCCCCTTTCACAAGAAGAGTGATTCTATGTTTAGAAGGGTCAGTGGAAAAGTTGGGAGGTTTCTCCAAAGGATTTTTTGTCTTGTTCTCAAACCCTTAAAATTTTAAGATGATGAGTTTCAAATTTGTTCCTGAGATGGACGCCTAGGGTTTTCAAGCATTGATTTCTTTCCCAGTGTGAGGGTTTCACTTATTAAATTGGTGGAAATGAGCTTGATCCCAAAGAGCAAAGTCCTTTTGCATTAACAGTCGATCCCTCTGGATTGCATTTTTTTCTTCAGATGCCCTCAAATTTATTATAGATGACTTAAGCTATTTCTCTGAATCTTTTGTTAAATGGATCAATTTCTGCACAGGCTAGTTTCTTTGTTTGTCAATTGCACGAGCAATAGTATCAAATAAATTTTCAACTATCTCGTTTATCATGAAATCTCGTGCACGAAGATTCAGAGAACCCATAAGGGAATAACTAGAGGTGTAAATCGGGCCAACTTGGCCTGACATGGCACGACAGCCCGGGGGCTATGCCAGACGTCTACGGGCCAGCACTACACGGCACGACTATTCGTGTTGTGTCGCCCAAGGTTCAAAATACCGATACAGGCGTATAGGGCGAATCAATATGCATTTTGGTCCCTTTTTTTATTTTTTTTTGCAACCAGTTCAGGGGGACCGATTTAGGTCTCCTCTACCCCTAGACCGGTCAAACCTCTGATACACCCATTGTAGGGGCATATCGAGGGGTCTCGAAATGATACGTATCAACTGATATGGGCAGATATGTATCGATACTTTGAACCTTGGTACCGTCCGCAGCCCGCAGGTCGGCACAGCCTGCAAGGTCCATAGCGGGCCATGCTTGGCCCGTTCGAAAACTAGCCATTGCCCTCCCCAACCTAATGGCTAGTTTTAGTTTTTTGGGGTTTTTTTACATAAATACCCCTAACATATCTATAAACAACTATATAGGGGGTATTCATGTATTTTGCTTATGGAGGGGAGAAAAATGACATAAATGCCCCCTAATAGTTATATAACAACTAGTTTAGGGGGCTTTTGGGTAAAGTTATAAATAACTTTACAATGACCAAAATACCCTCCCAACAACTAAAAAACATATAGTTTTTAGGGTATTTTGGGCTATTGAATTATGTTCAATTCCTATAAATAGCCTTATCCTCCACTAATCTCATCACACAAATTCAACAATTGTCTTAATCTCTTATCTCTCTCTTATACTCATACGTTCTCAATTCTTTGCAATCTGAGTAAATTTGATTGGTTGATTGTCTGATTCTCCAATTCTCAAGTCTCAACTTTATTGAAGTTTCAACAAGAAGAAAGCTTGCTCAACCAGCTCAAGTATCTCAATTTGGGAGGCTTGGACGTTAGGCTTTAACCATTGAAATTAAGTTAGGATTATGAACCGATAATTCGGGTAAGTCCAATTAAATTAATTTTTATATTTTTAGAATTAAAAAAAATGGTCGGCTCTTCCCAAAACTGATTCCCCAACATATTCACTGTTGACAATGTTCAATCGCATCATGATAGTATTAGCACTGATGCTATTGATATTGATGGAAGTGGAACTTTCATCCCTGGTATTGATACTAGGGGAAAGAAAAAGAGGGCATCTAAGTTGAATAGTCTGGTTTGGAAAGTTTTTAAAGTAGAGGATATTGAGGGAACGGAAAAAGAGCAACTTTCCAAAAATGTAGAAAATACATTAGCTATTGTAGCAAGGGTGGTACGGGTCATTTAAGCAGACATTTGCTCACACATGAGAATGAAGAAGAAGAAGAAGAAGAAGAACGAAAAGAAACAACACAAATACAAATTGGGATGGGGAGTTTTGGTACATTTAAATATTCACAAGAAAACATGAGACAAGAATTAACAAAATATATTGTACATGAAGAACAACCATTTATATTAGCTGAAGATACTAAGCTTGAAAAATGGTTGCATAATTCTGTAAATCCACATTATAAAAAAGTTTCTAGGAATACTATTAGATCGGATGGTTTAAAAAATGTTTATTTATATAAAAAAATTAATTTATTTGTTATCAAATCTTAATTCTAAAGTTGCAATTACTTTTGATGTTTGGACATCTAAATTTAACATAAGTTATATTTGTGTTACCAGCCATTTTATTGATGAAAATTGGCTTTTAAATAAAATAATTTTAAGTTTTACTAGGCTTGAGTGGCTACATACTGGCCTAACTATTGCTGCAAGTATTTTAAATACTTTACATGCTTATGGTTTTGATAATATCAGCAATAACAATTCTATAATAGATATTTTAAAATCTCAATTAAAACCACGTTTAAATGGTAAAGTATTTCATATTAGATGTGCATGTCGCATCTTAAATTTATGTATTAAAGATTCCTTGAATAGCATTTCTAAAATGAGAAATTGTATTATACATATTAAAAGTTCAGGGGCAAGAAAACAAGAATTTAAATATTTATGTCAAAATTATGGTTTAAAATATAAACATTTTATATTAGATGTAAAACATAGTTGGAATTCTACCTATTCTATGTTAGAAAGTTGCATTTCTCATAAACAAATTCTTATTGAAATTTTATAATGCAAAAATGCCTAATGATATTATATTTAAGGAATACTGGGAAATGGCAGTTTGTATAAGAGATTTTCTAAAACATTTTTATGATGCAACTAATGAATTATCAGGTATTTATTATCTGACTAGTTGTAATTTACCTTATCAATTAATGGTAATTAGTGATTGTTTTGCAAAATATAAAAATAATCCACAATTTAAATGTATTGTTGAGATAAAGGAAAATAAATTTAAAAAATATTGGGAAAACATTTCTCCCCTTTATTGTTTAGCAACAATATTAGACCCTAGGATTAGGAAAGATGGTTTAGATATTTTACTTGAAACATATTGTGAAAATGTGAATATTGAAATTAGAAATAAAAAGAAGAAATTAATAATTTGTTATTTGAAATGTACAGTTTATATGAATTTGAAACAATAGGAAATATTCCTACAACTTGTGCAACATCTTCTACATCTGATCTTGAACCCAGTAGTAGAAGAGAAAAACTTTTTTATTTAATAAGTAGAAAGCAAAAATTTGTTACTTCTACAACAAGTTCATTTACTGAACTTAATTTTTATTTACAAGCAAAATTTTCTAATTTATGTGAGAGAACAAATAATTTTGATATTTTAGCCTGCTGGAGCAAACATTCAAAAAATTATCCAGTTCTCGCCGCCATGGCACGTGATCTACTAATCCCTCCTGATGAGGGTAGATTTGGCCCTTCAATGATATTGTGACACATGGCACCTCAGAACAACTAGGTGACACCCGGAACCACTTTGGCAACAACTTGCCTTAGCCAAGGCGCGACCTGGCACCTCGGAACCACTTGGCGGCCTAGCACAGGCCCGACCTAGCACCTCGGAACCACTTGGCGGCCTAGCACAGGCGCGACCTCGAGGCCTGGCCCTGGTGCTAGCTGCTAGCCTAGCACAGGTGCGACCTGGCGGCCTAGCACAGGCGCCGACCTAGCGACCTGCAAGATGTGCTCACTGACAAATTCGGCATGCATATCCTAACACTCCCACAATCCTTGGAAGTTGGCCAACGTGCCGAACGATCCGGAGGGTGGTCAACATGCATGGCAGTTACCTCCAGGAATCTCGAACCACTTAGACGATCTCACAAAAATCTCGGATATGGTGTGTGAAGCCCACGCCAAACAATGCCTATATAAAGGCACCAACCCCAATGACAAGTAAGCAAATAAGCAAATTCTAGCTTTCATACTTTGTAATTTTTAGCTCGCAGTCTACTATGAGAGTATTGACTTAAGCATCGGAGCGACCTCGTCGGGTTAGCCACCCCGGGTCCTCTAACATTTGGTTCCTTGCAGGTCTCTAAAGAGCAACGAAGCTCATCAATCTAGCTTGCCACCAGGTAGCTCGACATCTCACAAACAGCTCGGCACCTGGTCAGCTCGGCACCTCCCAGGTAGCTCACCACCTGGTCAACTCGGAAACTCCTAGGCAGCTCACCACCAAGCAGCTCAGCATTAGGCAACTCGCCACCAGGCAGCTAGCCACTAGGCAGCTCCACTTCGGCCTGAGTCATCGGCCACTTGGAAGCTGACCAAATGACAAGGTACTTAGCCACAAAATTGGCAATCCACCAAAATTTGATTCATCAATTGGCACCATCAGTGGGAAACGCTACAAAAAGCTAAGTTCTCATTCTCTAAAAGGCTAAGTCCTCACTTTTTAGAAACTAAAGCTCTCGCTTTATAGTTTTCATTTTGTATGAACTCAACGACTATGCAGGAAGTTGATGGCCAACGGACTAAGCAACTCTACCAACTTTATTTCAACTCAGATAAAACCTCATCAGTCCTCTTCGCGAGGTACCCTCTACAAAGATGAACTCTACGTGGCTTCTGCGGGAGTAGGCGGCCAACAGACTGCATGAACGCCCTTGCTGGTCGAGCTTTCCAAGGCTCCCATGCGAGTTGGTGACCTAAAGTCAGTAGTGCTTCCCCCGTAAGTCGAGCTCCTAGTAGCTTCTTGTAGGAGTGGGTAACCGATGTCACTAACGAGGCTAATGCAGCAGCGTAATCGTAGCTCTAAGGCGCCGACCTGGCGGCCCAGACGAGGCCTGGTGCGACCTGGCACAGGCGCGAGCTGGCAGCTTGGCCCTGGCACGACTTGGCGGCTTGACCTTGGCGCGACCCAGCCCTAACGCGAGCTGGCGGCCTAGACCTGGCGTGAGCTGGCAGCCTGGCACAGGGGTGACCCAGTGGCCTAGCACGGGCACCGACCTGGCAGCCTGGCCCTGGCGCGAGCTAGCAGCTTGGCAAGGGCACCGACCTAGCGGCCTGGCCCAGGTGCAAACTGGCGAACTGATAAAAGACTTTCTCACCATATAAGACCCAGTCGCCTCTTTGGCATGGGCAAAATCAAAGATCGAGGAGAGTGGACTACGAGTCGCTCCCAGAGCCTAAAGGTCGAAATAACGAACTAGCGAAGACCTCCTTACCACGTAAGACCCAGTCGCCTCTTCGGCATGAGCAAAATCAAGGAGCGGACTGCGAGTTGCTCTCAGAGCCCAAGGAATTGAATCGATGCTTACGAGCTTATTGAATTATTCATTCCGGGACAAAAGGAGAAATCTACTCCCTTCGCCGAGTTACTTTCGGCTCGGGAGTGGGGGGGCAAATGATGAGGGCAGATTTGGCCCTCCAATGATATTGTGACACATGGCACCTAAGAACAACTAGGTGACACCCAAAACCACTTTGGCAACAACTTGCCTTAGCCAAGTTGATGGTGTCCCACCTGGCAGCCTGGCACAGGCGCGAGTTGGCAGCTTGGCACAGGTGCGACCTGGCGACTTGGCACAGGCGCTGACCTGGCGGCTTGCGAGATGTGCTCACTGACAAATTCGGCATGCATATCCTAACACTCCCACGATCCTTGGAAGTTGGCCCACGTGCCGAACGATCCAGAGGGTGGTCAACATGCATGGCAGTTACCTCCAAGAATCTCGAACCACTTAGACGACCTCACAGAAATCTCGGATATGGTGCGTAAAGCCCACACCAAACAATGCCTATATAAAGGCACCAACCCCAATGGCAAGTAGGCAAGTAAGAAAATTCTAGCTCTCATACTTTGTGATTTTTAGCTCACAGTCTACTATGAGAGTACTGACTTAAGCATCAGAGCGACCTCGTTGGGTTAGCCACCCCGGGTCCTTTGACATTTGGTTCCTTGCAGGTCTCTAAAGTGCAACGAAGCTCATCAATCCAGCTCGCCACCAGGCAACTTGGCACCTCCTAGGCATCTCGCCACTTGGTCAGCTTGGCACCTCCGAGGCAGCTCACCACCAGGTAGCTCGACACTAGGCAGCTCGGCACTAGGCAACTCGCCACCAGGCAGCTCCACTTTGGCCTAAGTCATCGATCACTTGGAAGCAGACCAAATGACAAGGTACTTAGCCACAAAATTGACACTCCACCAAAAATTGATTCATCACCTCCACTGTCTACAGTTCCATCGGAGTCTTGTTTTAGTGCAGGTACTAGTAGACCTGTTCATGGGCCGGGTAGCCCAGCGGCGCGACCCGCACCTCGGTTGGGCTTGGACATGTAATTAGACATGCGGACCTAACCTCAGGCTCAAAACTGCAAGCCCGACTGTGTTTCGAGCCGGTCTCAGGATTTGTTAAAAAGGCTGGCCCGACCCGACTCAGCATTATATATTTTATAAATTATATAATATAAAATATATAATATTATTAATATATATACATTTTTTATTTTTTTCTTTATAATTTATCTCTCTCTCTCTCTCTCTCTCTCTCTCTCTCTTCAACTGCTTCAGCAATAGAAGCGGCATGAGCTAGATTTCGGGCTTGGGCCCAGGCCCGAGCTTTGGGTTTTTTATGAGAGCTAGGCTCGGGCCTTAGAAAAATCTGTTAATGCAGAGTGAAAGCCCGGCCTGACCCGGCCCATTAACAGGTCTAAGTACCAGGGTGTTGGACGATAAGAGAAGCTTAATGAACAATGAAAGTATAGAGATGTGCATCTGCTTTCAGGATTGGCTAGATGTAGAAGATAGATTACAAGACAAAGGAGGGCATGATACTACACCGGATATTTCACTTGAAGCAGATGATGAAAGTCATGATTCATGAAGTTGACTAGTTATTTAGAATTTTTTATTTTGTTTTCAAATTATTGTAATTTTTTAATTTATTTGCTATTTTTTGTATTTTTAACAATGTAATTTTGTATATTCAATTTATAACTATATTGCATTTTTTATATTTTATTAATTTATTCCATTTTCATATTTCATTCATCAAAGTATCCAATGATCCAATCATTGTATTTGTAATTTGTATCATTCAAATTTAAATGAAATAAAATCCATATTTTTCTTCCAATTTGTTATTCCATCATTTTTATTTGGTTAAGTATTTATTTTCATTTATGTGTTTGATAACTTAGATTTATCATTTATCATTTCTTAATTTTTTAAATAGTTCCCAAAGTTTGAGGGAAAGTTAAATATTTTAGTTTTACACTTTTACTTAGAAAAGAAATCAAAAAGTTAAAAAAAAAGGTCGAAAAAATATGTCTAGCCCAGTTTGGCTCAGGCCCAAGGCCCACCTTGTGGCCCAGCTCAGTACTACTCAAGCCCATGGCACAGCCTGCAGCCTTGCCCGGCTCAGGCCCACTGCACGACATGGGCCTGGGTTATGGGCTGTACCGGGCCGACTCCCAAAATTTTCATAGGGAGGGCAGCACGGCCCGTGATGGCCCACACTTTGTGCAGGCCACCCGCTGACCGTGCCATATCAGGCCGGCACTGCCTCCCTTACATCTCTAGAAATAATCTAGAAAACCGCTTTAATTTAGAATATGTAGTAGATATGAAGCTCTGGAGGTACCTCATGCAATTGAGCCTACTAGATGTCGGGTTATGAGCTTGGCATGGCCACCGCACCTGGTTATTTGGACTGTTGACTCCATAGAGAATAAATGGGTATCCACTCTAATTTTTCTATTTCTTACGGCTTGGAAAAGGGATTAAAACGGATATCAAACATGGATCTTTATTGAATTAAAATTTTCAATTTTTCAGCTTTTGCCTCACTCTCATGATCGGTTTAGTCATTGTTTGCGCTCACGACTCATTTAGTGTTCCAGAGGATCTGTTTCTGTTTATACTAAATTCTTGAGAGTTATAGATCGTCTTCACCCGTGTTGTTGTTGGTGACGACTACTATGAAGAAGTGTGAAAATCACTTGCCCGAGTTTTGTTTAGGCTCTCTTACGAATGACATGGAGAATGAAACTGAGACACGATAACAGAGATAGGAGGCCCTGTTCCAACAAAGAACGGAATCAGGTTCCAAAATTCTGGAGACAAAGATCTGAACCTTTGCTACGTGGTTATTGACTTCAATGATTCAAATAAGAATACTGTAGATGAAGATCTAGAACATAACATTGATAAAGCTTATCGAATTTGTTGGTTCTGGGTCGGCCAAGTTTAATGTTTAAACTTGCTTGGTCGTAAAATAGTCTTTTTAATCTTTTCGTTAGCATACACTATGGTAAAAGATTTAGGATCTGTTTGGCTCGTGACTGGAATCAGAATGGGAATCTCTTGAAATCGGAACCAGAATGGTCTATTCCCCCTACCTATTTGGTTCGGACAGGAATTGGAATCAGATTCAATTGATGTTGTTTGGTTCATGAAGAGGCTGGAATTGGAATCAACCATGACTCCCAATTTTGCCCCTAATAAAAAACATATAAAGAAATAAAAAATCCATGGTTTTTAAAACTGATTCGGAGACCAAACCGGTCAGGGGTCCAATTATTGGGTCGAATGGTCTGACTGTTCGGCCATTCTAACAAAAAAAAAATAATGGTCAAAATCGTTCGAACGGTTAACTGCCCAGTTCAGCGGTTTGCTGATTAAAATCAAGGCTTTTTTGAGAAAATCTGGTTTTGGGGGGAAACGGCCGGTTTTTCGATCTAATCGTCCGATTCCAGTCCGGTTTTGAAAACAGTGAAAAAATCTATAAAATCCTTTGCTCATTTACTCGTTTTGGCTGGTTGTCTTCCCAACTGAGATGTAGCATCTCCCACGTTAATCTAATTAGAAAAGAGGGGTTTATTATATATATTGATGTAGCTGTTTTCGGCCACGTACCAATGTTTTGTGATGTAAAATTTTTTGGCTAAGTACCTCGTCATTTGACCTGGTGGTGGCGTGCCTTAGTGATGACCTACTTGGTGGTGAACTGCCTATTGGCGAACTGCTTGGTGGAGAACTGCCTGGTGGCGAACTGCCTGGTGGCGAACTGTCTAGTGGCGAACTGCCTGGTGGTGAACTGCCCGGTGGCGAACTGCCCGGTGGTGAACTCCCTACTAGGCGGCTGGTGACTTAGAGAATGGTGGAGCTCCCTGGTGCGGTGCAATCCGACTGCCTTCAGCATGAGGTGGTCTTCTTTCCTTTGTAGGCAGTGGGAGTTGAGGGACCTGCGAGAACTCCATCTTTTCCTCCTCTTTGTAGGTGGCGGGAGCTGAGGGACCTGCGAGAACTCCATCTTTTCCTCCTCTTTGTAGGCGGCGGGAGCTAAGGGACCTGCGAGAACTGAATCAGAGGTCCCGGGGGTATTTTCCCGGTGGGGGCTCTCCGACGCTTAAGTTAGCACTCTTATTGTAGAGAGCTTTGAAGATAATATGAGAGAGATAAAGAGCAGGGGTTACTTCCCTTTTTTTCATCCTCCTCCCCTTTGGAGGGTGAGGTCTTTATATACCGGAGTCCTCGTGGGTTAGATGGGTGAAAAACCTCCAAACGGTAAGACTCGTCACATCCTATCAGAACCGGGGTACGATGGTGAACTCCTCGAGGTCGTCAGGCTGGCGCTTGTGTCAGGCGGCTAGGTCGGCGCCTGGGCCGGGTTGTCAGGGGGCGCCTGCGTCAGTCGGCGGGTCGGTGTTTGGGCCAGGTCATCAGGTTGGCTCCTGTGTCAGTTGGCGGGTCAGTGTCTGGGCCAGGTCGTCAGGTTGGCGCCTGTGTCAGTTGGCGGGTCAGTGTCTAGGCCAGGTTGTCAGGTTGGCGCCTGTGTCAGTTGGCGGGTCAGTGTCTAGGCCAGGTTGTCAGGTTGGCGCCTGTCAGTCGGCGGGTCAGTGTCTAGGCCAGGTTTGTCGGTGGGTGTCTTATGGGCGGCTTGGCCAGATCATGTGCTAGGCTGGTCCAGGTTGGCTAGGTCACGCAGGCTGCGTGCCAGGCCGCGCACAGATCGCACAGGCCACGTGCCAGGCCGTGCGCAGGCCGCACACAGGTCGCGCCAGGCCGACCAAACTGGTGCCCGGGTGGGTCACCAACTTCGTAAGTTTGTTGGCTGGGTGCTTACCTAGTTGTCATGAGGTGTCACGTGTCACAATTTCACTGGAGGGCCAAATCTTATATATATATATATATATATGAGGCTTGATGTGGTTACTTCTTGTCCTATCTATTCGAATAATAGGAGTACTTGTCTCAAAAATCTTTCACCAAAGAGGCGCCATTAATAAATGCAGGAAGACCATTGCGGAACATAGACGAAAAGAATAACCTCAAAGCTGGACCGATAAGCTTCGACAAGAAGCTGTGATTCTTCGAAAGCTGGATTGAAAAGAATAACCTCGCCAGCCTCTTTCAAAATTTTTCGAAACGACTTCTTTAAAAATAACCTCGCCAGTTCGATTTGATTCTCCAAAACAACATATTTCAAAATTTTACACATGCTCCTCCTTCGTACCCTCCTGCCATCATCGCCATGAAAGCTCAATTCCAAGCTTTAACTTAGAGACATAGAAACAAAAGCAATGCCCACCTTTTCCATTTCCTAGAAGAAGAATAAGAGAGAGAGAGAGAGAGAGAGAGAGAGAGAGAGAGAGAGAGAGAGATGATCACTTACCTGGCTAGAGTAGTTTAGGTTGGATTTGGAATTCAGCCGCCGAATTGTTGAAGGATTTGAAGGAGGGAAACAAGAGACGAAAAAGAGAATTGTAAACTTGGAATCAGCTGGAATGGGAATCCGATTCCGAGGGGGTTGGCCGAGAATGGCCATTATGGGGGAATGCTATTCTGCCCAAAGTGGGAATCAGATTCTGATTACAGTCAATCATTCTGATTCCGTGTCTCTATTCTTGCGAACCAAAAATACCCTTAGTGCCAGAAATAAAAAGGTATTTTAAGATAATATTAAAACAAAAAGGTATAATTAGTCAATTTCCTAAATCTTCGGGGTAGTTTAATAAAATTTCTTTTAAAACGAAAACCAAAAACAAATTAAACATGCATTTGTCCTAGTTCATAGGAATAGCACTTCCAAGATACGGAAATTTGTTTTGTATCCCCTACAGATGCATCGTTCTTCACCGATCTGGAACATCGAGTTGTTCACAACACACGAGTCACGACATCTAACAGAAAAGGCATGGTTACGTGGCCCGTTGTACACGCCTTTGTTTCTAGTAGACCCTGGCCGTTTATTTTGTATGCTCTACGGAAATCGGAGAATAGTGGAACAATCACGATACGTCGATACGCTATGTCAGCTAATAGTGGTAAGTGTATGTACGACGTGGTCTACCGCCATTGGTCATCATTACGGGCTAGAACTCTAGATGTTTTGAACCCTGATGCGATAACTGATAATCAAATCAACCAGGATGTTCAGCAACATCCTTTGCTGCTGAAGGCTTAAGCGCGAGATCTGGCCGACCGTTTTTTTGGCCGGATCTGGTCGACCTTTGGGATGCGGATTGCGGAGGACTCAGAATTCGACCGAGTGTGGGTCCCAAGGCCAACACAGGCACGTTCGGATATCACATCACTAAAGGCCCAAAGGGGTATTTGTGTCCTTGTAAGAAAACAACTATGATGTAGAAATAAAAAGGGTAAATTAGAAAGACCCTCTTTACTATGGGTCTGTGACAAAGACCCTGTATTTTAATTTGCAATAAAGAGCCCTAAACTTTCATATTGCGATAAATACCCCTTTGACCGCTAAATCAGATGACGGAAACCGTTAAATTACTAAAATGCCCTACTAAACATTCTCTATTTTCTTTTTCTTGCCATTCTCTATTAAACCTAACTGATCTTAAACCAATGCATCAACCAAAAACTAGTCATCTTAAAAATGCATCTTCTGGAGTTACTATTCACCAAAAGAATTAAAGTAGCAAGGGATGGTTTCATGCCTTGAATGAAATGAGATTTTTGAACCACATTAGAAGATTACAATCTGACGAAAGTAGCAAATGGGTTGCAAAGAATAGATAGTCGAAGCACATGAAAAAGATTACAGTACCTAACGTGCGTGTGTGTGTGTCCGAAATGTGTGCCTTCGATAGGTAGCTTTCATTATTCTATAGAGAATTATTGACTTCGCTCTATGATCTACAGAGCTAGTCCAAAATCTGCAATGCCGTGGAATCCCTCCACTATTTACGAATTGAATGGCTAATTAATAATCGAAGCTTCTCAACAGAGAGAATCAAGACAAGGTATAACCATTCCATGGAAGATCGACCCAATAATCAAGGACACTTGAGAAATGGCAAAGGACATTAACATCTTGGTATTAATACAAGTCATCAATCCAGGGAAGGTAAACAAATTGCAGAGCAGACCTAATAGTTAAGCATTGACGTCAAGAAATTAAGAGAGATGTGGAGGGGTTAAGTTGCACCATATGCAAAGATTTATGGAGCTCTTTTCTCTTGCATTACAAGAAAAGAAAATTCAAGAACCACTTCTATTTGCAACTGGTATTTGTTGATGCCAAAACAGAGCAAGCATCATGTACCGTCTTAAGCCTTTGATTGGTTCAGTTGCAGGTCCATGCCAAATTATTGAATCTCTCTTATATTTCTTATTCATCTCACCTAACTTAAGTATTTGTCCACAAAAGATCGTTTACAAGAAAGCAACATATATTTTATACATGTCTCCGAAGAATTTGCAACCTGTTTTATGAAAGTGCAAGGGTAAAGCTGAATCGAATAAATTCAATCAGGTTGTGCCCACAAGTTCATATTTAGCACCAGTGGAATTGACCAGATTGATTTGGAAACTTTGGGACATTTTGATATATATCGTTGGTTTTACTCAAATCAACCTAGCTGTTGAACACTTGAACTGAAGTACGTACTAAACTAAACTAGCATGGCCCCGTTTCTCAGTTCAGCATCCATGTCTATTTTCATATTTATTGGTCATCTGCATGCCTAATTCCAACTGTAGCCGAATTAACAAACGCAGCTTTCGGGTTCACACAAGTAGTTATCTATGGTTATGAACCAGTTCCATCAAATGAGCAATTACATGAAACCTTACTCAATTCTGGATGTAGGATTGTCAGATTTCAATTGGAAGGTCAAGTCGTTCTTTCTTGTTGGAGGTATCGTCGTCCCTTTCTCTTATGTCTTCCAGATCATTACTCTCTGTTTCTATGTCCATGGATTCGAATGCTGCATTTTTAGTTATACAGCCAGAACCTCTCAATGGTCGCTGTAGAGAATTCCGTGATCAATCTATGAGATATCCTCTTGAGATTTGCCTTGATAACATTTGCAAGATTGCTTTTAGATTTGACCCAGAATACTTGTCTCCCTCGTTTCCACCACCAGAATTCACCACCGCATTTGAAAGTGTTGTCCGTTTGAGCAACGAAAAGATATGGTTTACGATCATGCATCGCTCTGCAGGAGCATGAGACTATACCTGCCTTTTCTTCGGGATGCCAAGGAGGCAACGAGGACAACATATTATATTACTGGAAGGAATAGTGGTGAAGATGATTTCATAAATTAAAAAAAAAAACGTAAATTTAATTATAAAATGGTAATTTGGACATTCAAAAATTTTTAAACACTCAAATGAGAATATTTTTTCGAAATTAATTGGCAGAACATTAACGGAGGGGGTTTTGTCTAACGGCCAAAGTTCAGAGGGCCTCTGTTGCAAAAAATACAAGGGGTCTTTGTCACAGACCGCATAGTACAAGGGGATCTTTGTAATTATCCAAATAAAAAAGTAAAACTGAGCTGCCACCAAACAGTCGCGCGAACTCTCTCCCTCGGGGTCAAATACTTATACAGGAAGCGAAGGAATTCCAGCAGCTTCTGTACACGCCGTCGTCAAAGGTATGATCTCCCTTTTCCATCTCTGCTTTTGTCTGTTGATTTCGTTTGCTGATCTTCAGTATCGATATCGTTGCTACGTTTCTATGCTGTCACTTATCCCCTGTAATTCTTTCCCTTTTGGGGTGGGGGCTTGTTCAGTTTCGCCCTTTCTTTTGACCCTGGTGAATCATAATTGCGTCATTTAATATATGTTATGAATTAAAATTTCTTATTGAATTTGCGTTGCATGCGAATTTGATTGACTGTAAATGAGTTTGGACCCTGAATTCGAGCGATTAGTTGAAAATTATTGTGGGACGTGAGCAAGTCGACAATGTATTAGGTAGTTTTCTTTTGGTTGAACTGGATTTTACGTTGGTTTAGGATGTACTGCAATTCTCCGTGGTTTCAAATTATGCAATTAAGAAGACGTAGATCTTTGATATCTAGTTAAACTCATGTATTATTATTTCTAAGACTATTGGCAATTAGCTATTAGTATTTTATTGTTTTAAATCTGTGAAGATAAATTGTGTAAGTGGTCTCTAGTTAAAGGACGTAGGCAACATCAGTTGCTGTTGATCGGCGTTGTATGTGAATTATCATTCATCTGATATTATATTTAAGAAAAGAAGATAAACTCTGGTTAGTATTCCGAAGAGCACAACAGAAAATCCTATAATAATTGATCAGATGATAGGTTATGAAATTATACAACATCCTTGTGGTAACAGCAGTTTTATTTGGAGAAATACGTTTATGCTCCAATTCGTTATTTCTAAAAAGCACGAGTGGAAGTAATTGGCTGTAATTCCTATACCCACTCTGTAATCTATACATCTACCAGTTAATTGAATCATTATTTGATAGTTCATTTAAGAGTGTGAAAAGAGTTCTAGTTATTCTCGCAATTTATAGATTTATTTATTTTTTAGATTTGTTGAATATACCCTTTCATACTTGCATGCCTAATACAACAGACACACTTATTGATTCTGTTTGAAGGTGTAGAGGGGGGTTTTCACCAGATCCAAGCTTATTTATTGCATTTCTCCTCAATGATTTGTGAAAAAAGGCAAGTAATGCTTTATTTTAGTGAACTTGTTTCTCATTTAGTCAATCCAAGTTTTTTTTGGTTAGATAAAAGTAGATCGACAATCTCACTCATCGCTTTACTCAGGCCATAAAGGCAGACAGCATACCTTCGTCCCAAAGTAAAGATTAGCTTCATGGGTGATGGTCCTGGGAAGATACAAGTTTTTCCAGATCACTTTAAAGCATCAACACCAACTGAGGACCCCCTTGAGAAAAACGGTTCAACTGCTTCACAACCAAGGACTGATAATTCTTTGAGGTAGTGAATTTTTGTCTTGGTTGTTACAGATTCAAATTGAGTAATCTTGGGAATTCATTCCATGTCTAGTGTTTATTTTTCTAGAACAGGTCGGGTCATCATTTCTGGAATCGAAGAAAATTAATCCACGCTGTATCCATGCTGAACTTGTTTAGTCGACCGGGACTTCCATGGGGATCTGGAACCGATGATAAGGTGAACTTTAATGGTTGGTTCTTCTCAGTAATTATTATTCCTCCTTACTTGGATAATGACTTTAGTTTGCAGGTTGAACTAACTACTGTGGAATTAGAATCTCTTCGATCAGAAATTGCTGATTTAGAGGAGAAAGAAGCCCATCTGAAAGCTCAGTAAGGAAGACTAAGTTTACTGTTTTTGATCAATTAATGAAATACTCCTTTTCTTGCATGTATAATCTCATGTTTGTATTTTAAATCATAAAATCTTTATTAATTTGGATGCAGCAAGCAATGCTATGCCTCTTTATTTTTCATCTCATCTTCACAAAAAAAAAAAAAAAAAAGAACAGGTTTAAAACAAACTTAAGAGGCACAATGCATGGGCTTTCATTTGTGGTATAAAAACTAGGGGCTTGTCATAAAAATTATGCCGAGATACACTAGGGCGGAAATTTTATGGTTTATTTATTTGGGAAGGGAAGAATGCTAGAATCTTCAAGGAGAAAGCAAGCAACAAAGATTCTATCATAGAAACTGGAATGCATATCTGTCTAGGTGGCTCATTGGTTGAAGACCTTATTATTTTTTAAAGATTTATTTATATCATGAGTAATTGACAGGCAGTGGTGAATTCATCCTTAACAAGGAATGTCTTAACAGCATAATGGGTCTCTTCAACTTTGATGGATGCAGTTTAGGGAACCTAGGAGTGTCAAGAACTGGAGTGTTCTGAGATTCTGAAGAGGAATATAATTGCTTTATTTTCAGGACCTGTTTTCCATGGTGATTCAAGGATTAACCAGATATTCACACCTTACAAGTTACAAATATGGTGGTAGAGGGGGACTTACATGTAACAGTTTAGATAGTTCACAAGAAAATACATTATGAAGGAGATTAAGGAGCTAGCTAGAGAGCTGTATATAATTTGTAGATGGGCTCTGAGATCGGCTAGCTCCTTGGCTGATAAATTGGAAAAACAGGGCACAACTAGGATATTTGAATGTTTAAATGATTAGAAGTAAGGTATGAGTAATGAAATATGTAGGGTTGCAAATGGCATCTGATTGTTTGAATTTGCACTCTTATACAATCTGATTAAGGAAACCTGAATTTCATCTGTTTATAATTCGAACGAATATGAATCCAATCCAATCTGATCTGTTATGATCCATACATACACACATTTGTATGTACATATGTACACACACACACATACACATAAAAAATTAATATGTATTTATTATGCAAGGTACAGTAAAACTTCAATGATGATACTAAAATGGCATGCTTATTTGTTCGGTTCTTTAGGAAAAAAAACCATAAATGGCCTAACAAAATCTTTCATGTGGAAAGAGGGTTTGGTGCTCAGAAGATTGTCAGTTGTTTGCCTCCCTGTATTCTATCCAGGAATAATTCTAGCCTTACACTCACCAAATGTTCAAAACAGGCTCATTTTCTTAGCAGTTTCCAAAGTAAAACTTTGGGCAGTTTAGGTCCCTGGTAAAATATGAATACAATGTGTGGCACAATGATGATGTGATCATAGGTATTGAACATATGGTTGGTCTAGAGGCTTCCCTATTTAATGGATGGCTTGAATCAGTATATGCATCCTCCATGTTGCAAAATAAGGTTGGTCATGTTGGATCAGACCCAACCTTTGTTTTTTCCTTATTCTTCACAAAGTGGCTGCTCTCAGACTTGAACCTGTGTTCTCATGTTTGTCAGCCTGAGTTTTTACCATTGCACCAGGCAATTACCGGTATGAACTTGATAAATATTTTGTCTTCTAGAATAACCCATGCAGCCTAGTTGTTGTTGTTGTTGTTGTTTAATTGAAGAGGAATTTTATTATCAAAAGAAGAGAACTGTTACAAGCAGAGGCACGAGGTGCGACCTCCCTTGAAAGTGTAAAAAACCATAGAGCACTAGAGATAAGATATTACAAGGTAGCCCAGTACAAATGTTCTCTCAAAACCCCTAGTTGGTTTTTTGCAGTATAGCTGTTAAAACTGTGTATGGTACTTGATCTCTGGTCAACATGTGTACTTTATTGGTCATTAAGTTTCTGGAGAGGTGTTTGAGGTCTTCTAAAAGACCCCCCCCCCTGGTGCAATATTTGAGTCATATTAACAAGAAGAGACCTTTGTTCTAGTGTTACTAATATCCCATTTGGGAGGGCTTCAGGAGCTGCGTTGACTGTGCTGCTTTGGAGAAGCTACTGGAAATAGCTTCACTGGAAAATCGATTTCTTGGATCATGAATGTGTAATTTTGGCTTTCCAGGCTTTTCACCAAACATGGCTTGAGGGATTTATGTGTGGCAAAGCCCTCTCAAATGGGCACTAAATTGTTCTATGAAAGTGGTTCTGCTACAGTTGAGGGTTGAGCTTATCAGAAAACACTGCTTGATCATATATAACATTTTGATTTATATGATATGGGTGTGGTAACATAATATAGTCATACCAGCATATAAATTAATTGTTTCATATCTTTTGTAATGATTTTCATTATGTATGCATATCAGTATATCAATGTTTCTGTCTACATGAACATCTAACTTGGTCTCTGTCTGTCCATCTGTCTGTGTGTCTTGATATGTGCATATGTATGTATACATGTATGTCTATGCACAAGAGACCAGTTACAAGGAAACGAGGGGTTATGACTTATGAGAAAGAATTCCTTGTCTGAAAAAAAAATATTTGCATCAATGTTTGTTAATTTATTTATCGTTACATATTGTATGCTTAATTGTGACAGTTGAATTTCTTCCATCAATTCAGGTTGGAGCATCTTGATGAACTTCTGAGGTCTGCTCGCTTGGCTGGCTATTTGTTTATTAGAACAGTAATGACCACCTACTATTTTCTGGAATTCACTTTATAGCTTGTTTCACATGGCACCATTTTGTAAACAATCCAAACTTCCTTATTGGTTTAATATTTTTGTTGATTAGAGATGGACAGCATTACCGGGGGAACCTCCTATAGATGACGCTGATGTTGATGATTGGCTTCCACGCTTTGTTGTTCTCCATGGTTCATGTATCTTCTTCTATTTAATGTCAACAGGTAAATTATGATTGATTAGATATTTTTTATTGGTTGGTTAACTTTTTATTAATTATGAACAGAATCATGTACAATGTAATTTAAAGTCGTGCTTAAAACTCTGTACAATTTAGCCCAACACTATTTCCTCCCTCTATTTTGAACTTTGTTATTTCCTCTCATCCATATCCTGTAGTCCCCCACGATAATTGATTCCTGATGGTTCCATGTCTGGATAAGGTATCGGCCATTACATTTGCAGACCTCCTTATCTATGTAACCCTAGTATTTAATTCTATAGCAATGTTTCTTGCTTCCTTGACTGTCTCAATTTCCAAGGCGCTTGATAGATTTTCCTCAGCCAATTTATGACTGTTTTTTGAGTCACCTTCAACAATGAGATTCCTGTATCCTAATGTTTTGGCACAGTTTCAACCCCTGAAGTACTGCCATTAATTCAGCATCTGTGTTCCTGATGCCAATTAGACCAGAAAATAGAGGCAATCAACTCACCTTAATGATTTCTGAATATTTCTCCAATGCCTGAAATGCCTGGGTTGCCTAGACTGCACCCAACAAAATTCAGCTTGATAAAGCCTTTTGGTGGTGGAGACCAGTGTACTAGGGGGGCTGTGAGAGGAAGAGGATGTAGCCACACATTGCTATCCCCTCAAGATATCATATCATCATCTGTGTAGTCCTTAAATCATTTCTGTAATGACAAATTATTTCTATTTATCATAGTTCCATGACTTTTATTATGCTACCCAATATCACTTGACTCAAAGAAGAAGCCACTGCTGCCTTTGCAAGAAAAGCGACCAACAGCTTGACATATTTTGTAATTATTGTTTTAAAACTTCTGTAATGTAGGTTTCTGTACCCATATTTCTCAGTGGTTTGTGTGCCCTTTAGGATTGTTAGTTATGCTCTTAAATATGAATGTGATGATCCACCCTCATTCAACTCTACAAATATATCCATGTTTAATGCCCAGAGAAATGTAGTTCTTGATAGCTGATAAAAAAATTGTTCTTAATAGGTAGCACTTTTCATGTCATGATTGAAGAATGGTATGTTACTGCACTAAAGTGGTTTGTTCATTGATATAGATGAAAAGTCAATATGACATGATTAGTATTGTGTAGCATGATCAAAGAGACTTGCTTGCAATTTGATGAGGCTTTTTAGAGGACTAGGGGACTGGTATTTTTGGGTCTACCTTAAGGCCATGTTTGGAAATGATGCAAATGAAGTGTAAATCCCGGTTCAGGGTAAATTTGCACTTTAGTTCACTTTTGCTTGTGTTTGACAACATTACATTTATGCATTGACAAATGACAGACCAATGCATATTTACATTGATAATAATATGTAAAAATACATCAATAAAAAGAAGTAAATTTGCATTCAAGTGGACTTTTGATAAGAAAAAAGCATATGCTTTATTTAAATTCATGTTTGCATCCATTACAGCTAAAAATCTGTTTGGTAAGAAGGTAAATTTGTCAGTGCAAAACTAACCCAATTTTGCAATTTATATGAACCGTTTTACACTCTACATATTTGCATTCACACTTATTTTCATCGTTTCCAAATGCAGCCTAAGAGATTTGGGAGTTATTTTGTCTTTATTGGAAGGGGATTTTAGTTCTAGGAGAATAAGGGTTTTAAAATCACTGTGGTAGTTTCTTGTTAAAAAGAGGTGGTCGGTGTTTTTAGTAGCCAAATGGGGATGGCCTAGTTCATCGTTTCATGCTGTTGGCGTTCGGTACTAGCTTTCTTCTTATTTCAGTTGGAATTGGGGAATATTGAAAATGTAAATCTTTGTCATATCAGGAGCATGGGAGAAAGGATTGATCTCATCCTTTTCAAGGAGAGAGGAAAAACGATTTGTCAAATGGTCCATGCAGCTCTATTCTATGGCCTTTTTTTGCAAGTATAACAGAAAAATATTTCAGTAAAGAACACTATGCTTCTCAGGAAACAGGCAGTAGGCCAAACTAGTACAATGTACAGAATACAAAATCAGATCACCATGCAAGGTGTCACCCAAAACATAAAATGAAAAAGAGAGACCACCTTTTACAACTTACAACTTACAAATTACCACCTGACCCTGGGCATCCCCCTTCTAGGCAATCCCTACTAACCCCAACCCCTGCTTTTGCCCAAGAGTCAGCCAGCAACATAGAGCTTCTAGGAACCCAATTGAACGAGGCACTCAAGGAGGCACCTAGCAAGTGAAACTGTCTCACCAATGTCCTAACTTCCCATGGAATCTGAACGTCTGTTCTCATCTAGCTTATAACTATTTGACAATCACCTTTGACTTGCACATTCCTCCGTTCCTGTGTCACCAATAATTTCAGATATTGAATCAAGGCCAAAAGTTCAGCCCTCAGGGAGTTACCATAACCATCCGAACCTGAATAGCTTAGAATTATGTTACCATCATGATCCTTAACAATTCCATCCACCCCAAAAACCCCTAGGTTTCCAAGACATCATCTGTCAAAGTTTAGTTTGACCATCCCTTTTATAGGAGAGGAGCACTCAACTATTCTTTGTTGTCTTATTGTTTGAAAGTCAGCAACAACCTGTCACCCCCCTTAGCAGATAATTTAGGGAGATACCTCTGAAAATGTCACAAACCACAGCCCAATGAACAGCCCTATTCTGTGGTCATATCTTGATGGCTGCTAGAATTCTTACAGAAAGTTTCTCACTGACACACTTCAATTACTAGTTGATTTTCTTGCTACCATTGCTTTCCACAAATTCAACTTTGCGTTCTAAAGATTTATTTTCCATATACCTGAATCCATTACTTAGTCGTCTTCAGTGAAATCAGCATTTGCTAGCAAGAAATGTTTAAATGCAGCCTAATTATGACATCTTGTGCTAAAAGCATATGAATTATGCTCTAGTTTAGTATCCATCTTATAGAATGTTGATCTGATGGTACATTAGATTCTCTTCTTGGTGTGATGCAGATCTGAGTCCCCAAGACTCGACTCTATTATCAGATGTTGTTGAAGTTGGTCCACTTCCAAGCTTTATACGAGAAGATGAACATACACGATATTCATTTTATATCTTAACTCGTCATGGACTGCGGTATGAGTGCTCAAGTATTTCTGAAATACAGGTGCATCTAGTTCTCCTGTAACTTGGATTAATATTATCAGTGGGTGGTGGAGTAGATAGATGGATAGATATAGTTCTGTAATTTAAATTAATAAGATAAATGTGCTTAATCTTGCTTGGGTTCTAAAACTTCATCTTCTCCCTCGCGGACATGCATGGAAAGTAAAAAGTATGTTTGACATCTTTGCTTATTTTTTCAGGTGGGTTCTTGGTTGGCAGCTTTGCGAACTGACTGTAAATTGGAATCTAATACAACTGCTCTCAAAGACTTAAGCTAATTGTAGCATGTATGGACATTCTCCTAAGCTGTAAATAGATTAGACTGTTAGTGGAATTTGTGTCATTACAATAATGGAGTTAAAATGTGATTTCTTCCGGCCCTTTCATTTCTTCTTTTATTTATTTATTTATTTTGGTTCTGTATCATGGAGTTCAAATATGATTAAACAAGTCATTCTTTATGCTCCTGTACATTTCTCGGCAGCATATTCTTTGTGATTCTTAGAAGATTATCATTTAGAAGTTAAGGTGTTCATCATCAAATATAATGCTGCAACCCTGGATTTAACATTTCACTTGCAAATTGGAACCAGTTCTACTTAGAGTGACCTTGTAGAGTATGGAAAGAACAATTCCTAATTTCCTATGAGGAATCTATGCTTGGTTTGGCTACTATGTTCAAGATGGGATAGAGTTGGGGGTTTGGGTACATTGAGAGGGGCGTTATTTTTTCGGATTTTGAGAGGGGGAGAAAGTTGGTCAATGGGATTTTGGTTCCCATTGACCAAGAATCCCATGTTCTTTTTTCAGACTTATGCGAGGACCAGGGAAAGTTTATTTCACAAGTTCACATCTGTGTCCCACAACGTCTTACAGCACATCCCCGCCGTGTATTGGGAACATCTCCCAATGATAGTACCACAACCGATGATGTCATCATCGGGAGATGTTCCCAATATATGGTGGGGATGTGTTGTGGGATGTTGTGGGGTGCCTCCATGTAGGACGCAGATCTGAACTCTATTTCCCTGGGTATCACTGGAATGGGATATGCTCCTGACACATGGGCGCCTCACAGACACATCCACCGTGTATTGGGAACATCTCCCGTGAATAATAGCTTATAAGTACAAGAGATGTTTCCGATGCATGGTAGGATGTGCATGTGAGGTTGGTGTGAGGCGCCCTTGGTGAGGAGTAGATCCGGTCTCGGGTATCACTTGGGTAGATAACTTTCCCACCTAGGAGGAAAGTTGCCAACACTTGAATGGGACAAAAATGCCCTTTTTAATAATGGATTTTTATGGTTAAAATGGTCATTGCTTTATTTACATGAGAAATAAAAGAACATGGGTAAATGCACTTACCTGGGTAAGCATTTCCAAGAAACTTGCCTAGGTGCATTTACCAGGGTAAGTAACTTACCGAAAAGAAAACGGGGCCGAGATGTTAGGTGAACCTCCGGATGGCATATAGGGCAGTTACTTGCTTAAGTTGAGTTGTTCCCTGGTGCTTAACATGGTCTCACCACCATCACAAGTCTTCAATGCACATGCACACGTGACCATCAACATTGCCATGGTTTCCATAATTTAAACGGAAAAGTATGGACAGGCTCAATGCAGATTTCTGATTTCCATTGTAGAGCTATAAAGATTTAAAATGTCAACAACCCACACTCTATGCACCAACGTCAACCTGTGAATTGGCATCAATTCCAAGTTGGCACCTACCCCAACAATACTTTGGGCCTACAAATTCTGACCCTGGGCTGAACCGTCATTCTCCCTAATTTAAATCCATCTCGAGACTAACTTAGCTACATTTAATTGAAGTAGGCATGTTATTAAGTGGCAAGTTGGTACTTAGGTACCTACTCAAGAACCCTACTCACATATCATCCGCACATTGGGAACATCTTCGATATTGAGGAATGCTGCTAGCTGCTCTAAGGATCAGGCCCAACATTATGAGCACGTTCAATGAACACTATATTCTGAGTTCTGACAACTATATTGTTTTTAATCTTTTTTAAGGGTAGGGCTAATAGGCTGTAATTTTTCTTAAGAAATAAGTGTCAAAGAATTTTTAAGTACTCATGTAATGTGCTTACCATTTGTGCCTATCTGATCTGGACTGTGCTCTGAGCACATTTTAGCTTTTGAATGGACGAGTGCAAAAAATATGAATGGTTGGTCATTTTGACACGTGTGTTCCCAAAATAGCCACTTTGTGAAGTAAAAAAAAGAGGTATCCGGTCCACCTTGACCAAAATTGGGTTAAGTCCCTTCTGAATTTGAATTTGATTAATTTAAAGGGAAAATTCCTGATCAGTACCATGTACTTTGGCTCAAGTGATAATTTGGTCCCTGAACTTTAAAATGTGATAATCCAAAATCCGAACTTTCAAAATGTAACAATTTAATACCCGGACTTTTAAAATGTGACAATCCAGTACTTGTTGTTAACTAGTCCATTAATCAGGTGTTAAGTGACATTTGAAAAGTAAAAAATGTCCTTCGAATGCCATCTAATTTTCTTTATCAACCATACAAATGTTGACAAAAAACTGAACAGTCCCAAATCCTATCCTCTTCTATTCAAAAACATTGGTGACTGTTTAGAAGAGTCTAGAATTTGGAATTGTTCATTTTATTGTCAATGTTTGGATGGTTGATAAAGAGAATTAGATGGCATTCTAAGGGTTTTTTTTACTTTTTAAATGTCGCTTAACGGTTGATTAACGGATTGGTTAATGGCAGGTATTGGATTGTCACATTTTGAAATTCCAGGTATTGAATTATCACATTTTAAAAGTTCAAGTACTGAATTAACCAATCAGGCCTACATGTATTGGTGGAAACTGGAAAATTAAGATACATGCATAAATGAAATTAAATCCCATATACATGCATAGTATAACATCTAAAAAATGTTTTAGTAGATTATGTGAAATTGTGAAGTGTGGATTATTAGGGCATGTTTATAAAAAACATTGAAAGAATAGTAAAAGACGATTGAAATCAATAAAGGTTACTTATTCTAAATAATCACTTAATTATTTTATTTCTTTTCATTCTTTTTTCTCGTTGGTATAGTAATCTGTACCATTTATAAAAATGAGGATGTTAACAATTTTTAGTCAAAAAACCTGATTTTACTTTTCCTTTTTACCCTTTATGATTTTTGTTTTTCCAATAGTTTATTTAACTATCATGATTCATGATTTTTGTTAACAATTTTTAGTAAAAAAAACTGATTTTACTTTCCCTTTTTACTCAATATGATTTTTCTTTTTTCAACAATTTATTTAACTATCATGATTCATGAGGCCACACATTGTCCATCGAACTTTTTTCAACGATAAAAAATGAGAATGCAAACTGTTAACATGGTTGTATCTTGATTTTACTTTACATCTTTACCCTTAACAATTTTTGTTTCCCTTTTTTTTTTTTTTGATCTCAAGTATTTTGTCTTATCATAAATGACCACATACGCTCTCCGGTGGTGACTTTGTTTCTACCTACTATTTTCATTTAACTCATTGCAACTGTTCAAAAATTTTCATCAATTAAACACATGACACATAGGGACTGCTAAATGGTGATTGGAGTTATCATTATTTATGCTTTTGCTGAAATCATATGTCAATCAATTATTCTATAAATTCACCCTGATATTTAGAATAAAAATTAAAAATTCATGTTTCAATTTGATGTATTTGCAATCAACCTTTTATAAATTATAAAATTCAGATCTTGGCATTTTATGATGATAGTCTTTTTTTATATATTATATAGTTGTCTTAGAATTTGAACAGTATGTGAACTTTCATCTATGCTCTAGATGTAAAAGCATAGCCAAACATCACCATCAATATCAAATACCCCATGCATCGCACAGGCCATTCCACTGGTAAGAAAAAAAATTGATAAAATGGCTTAAAGGGTTAAAATTTAAAGCACATGTCGTTTTGGTAAGTTTTAGTGTTATAGAAGAATCCTTCTCTCTCATTTGGATGAATTTTTCAAGTCTCACTTAGGATCTACTGCTAGCAGCCTGGCACCATCACTTGCAATGTATATAATCCTCAATGAACATGTCAATATTAGTGCGTTCACTTTTGATTGGCTACGTAGCAAGTGATACATAGTCGCGCAAGTAGTAGATCTGGGCTTTTATTTTTGACACAGGAATTTTTTGATCTAAGAAATTTTCACAAGGTTTTCTAACCGTCGTTGACCCGAATGGTTGGACCGTTCGACTCGGGAATTGTCCAAGCAATCAGTTCCGTTTTCCTTCAAACCTAGTTTTGGTAAAAACCGTTGAAAAAGTTAACAATTTGTTGACCCAGTCGATCAAACCATTTTTTTTATTTTTTAATTTATTTGTCAGAACGGGCCATCCGTTCGAACTGGATGGTCGGACCATCGACCCAAAAGTTGGTTGCCAGAACGGTTCCGTTTCCAGGTCATTTTTTAAAACAATGATTTTTTACTTAGATAATCTATTTCATATGGACCCAATAAATGGTAGGTCTTGATCCTCTATTGAATTAGATAGTTTGGATCTGCTGACTACAATACATTGCTAGTCACGTTCACCCAACCATATATTGGGAATATTGGTGAATGGTGAGGTGTTCACAATTTGCATCTAGGTCAATATGGCCAGCAATGTGTTGTGGTAAACAGATTCAAATGTGGGGAAGACCAAGGTGCCCATGAGGCCCATTAGGATCAGGCTGTGGCTTTGTGGGTTTGATCTTGCACCTCCTAATTGGAGGAATTGAAGAAGGTGCAAAGTGACCATCACAACTATTGGGTTATCAATGTCCTATAACTTGACTGCATTTGGTAAAAGTGTAAATGCTAATATGTTTGATTCATGAAGATGTAAACTTGGTTTGGTTTTGCATTGATCATTTTTATATTGTATTTAGTTGTAATTGGTACAAATATGAATTTCGAGACTATAATATACATTTTTTTTACATTGATAATCTTTGAGTGCAAAAATGCACTTCCGTCTTGGATGCAAATACATGAAAAAACAAATTCACTTTTTATTCTATCATTTGCAAGAAAATGTAATTTGATTAATGATAATGGAATCCATCTTAAATCTTAGACTTGTTATTGGAAATGCTTATCTAACTGGCTTTTTTCATGTTGAAGAAGCCAAAAGCAAGTTTGGACCTCCTGAAAGCAAAAAATTGTGCAAACACCCTAAGGGCATGGCATCCAACTGCACATAAAGGAATCTCTTGTATTTTTGCTTTTCAAGAAACCCCACCTCATCCAAAACAGTCAAAACATTGTTTGATGAAAAAGTTCCAATGTTTTTTTTTTTTGCCAAAATGGGTTTCTAAAAGAAGCCACTTTTCTTCTAACAAAAAACATATTTTTTAGTTTTTTGTTGCTTACCAACTTTTTTTTGTTCAACATAATTTTTCACTCTTTTGTAAACATAAAAAGCTAAATGGAGTATTGTTTGTTTCTTGCTTTTTCAAATGTTTTTTTATGAAAAAAAACCCAATTTTGAGCTTTTTTGCCAAACGATTTTTCGATTGGCTTCTAGCTTTGAAACACAACAAGCCTATTAGAGAATCACTTGCAAGCGCCCCTTACCCTTTCATGTTTTTGAAAAAGAAAGTTTGTGATCAATCAAAAAAGTATCAAACACTAAGGTTGTGTTTGGTTTGAAGGAAAGGAAGGGAAGGGAAGAAAAAAAATTCCCTATCCATTGTTTGGTTAACCAATGGAAAAGGTAAGTAAAATTAATTTTCCCTTGTTTGGTGAGGCAAGGAAAACATATGAAAAATTAATAATCATGGGTCCCACAACTATTATACATGAAAGATATGCTCATACTTAGCCATTTCTTCAACTAATATCAATTCCAAAATGACAAGAAAATGCATATCACTATTTATATAGAAGTATATCAAAATTGCCATTGTTCTCTGAATCCTCCACTTCCACATTGTCATTGCTCAAGGGGAAGCAGAAATAGAGGCCTTCAAGAGATCAAAGCTTTGTTCTGATAGAATCACTCCCCAATAGGACCTGAATATACCATCTATATGTCACCAATGTGGTTTCTAAATGCTTCTCCTATTGCTCTTTTTGAAATGGGGAAACTCTGGCAAGGGTATTAGTTTCCTTAAGAAATGTTGATATGTCACACTTCCACGATTGACAAATTTTTTCCCATAATAGTGTTTACGTTACTATCACTCATTTTATTTAAAAATAAAAGAAGTCACCTCCTTTCATCTTTTCTTTTAAGAAGACAAAATAACTCCTGTATATCAGTCTAAAATAACTCTTGTAAAGGTCTAGAGGAGGCCCTCTCTCTCTCTACCAAATAAGCGAGGAAAAAAATTCATTGGAGGTGTAAATGGGTGGTGGTAAAGACAGTCATGAGAGGCTATTAGTGATAATATTTCGGTAAGATAAGTCCATTAGATAAAGTCACCAAACATGTTTTCACTCATATTTGTAAATGGTATCTTCAAGAAATTGTAGTTTATGGGGGAATCATCTTCTAGAAAGATACCTGTCCTCAACTGGTTGGTTCCTTCCCCTTAATGTCATTAAACTGAACTCCAATATATGGTATATTGGTAATTCAGGAAAAGTTCAGGTGTTGAACCCATTCTGTTGACATTTGATGCCATTAATGGTGGCTTGATTCTGAACAACATTAAGGGATGATTAATTTCATGCAACATTCATCAGACTACTTAATGGTGGCTTGAGCTTAGTTCTAATCAGGGGTTTTTTTTTTTTTTGTGTGTGTGTATGTTGTCTAGCTTATTGGATTTGTATCATGTGCCTCCATTGAAACTACTAATTATCTATCACTTAAGATGAAACTCACTGTTGTCAATACACACATACGAAAACTGGAGACATTGGCTCTCCAAGTACAGTTAAGACTCTTCCTACTTAAATCAATAATATGAAAAGTGAACCATGACTAACATAGTTCAAGAATATAATGTGAAAATGTGCAAATGGAATTTTATAGGTTATTTAACTTAAACCAGAAATTCATGAAAAGAAAAAATTAGAAAAGCATTACATTACATTTCTTTGTATCTAGTAACTGCTTTTATCTTTTTCTTTTTAATCACCATTATTAATCTACCTAATAATATGGATCTTATAATAAAATTTAACTTTTCTGCATGTGTATGTCTAGAATATTTCTTTTTTTTTTCCTGAAATTATGGACATCATAATGATTAAAATAGCAAAATATTTATGATACTTCTGTCGGTGTTCTCCTACAAGATGAAACAGAGGTTTATAAGAATTTGCTTCAATAGATGGACCACATAGGCCCACATATTTCTTCTACCAAAGGTCTGAGGCATGCATATTCAAAGCTTGCCAAGTAGTAAAGAAGGCCAAGGTGTATGTTATAGTAAATCTTAAAAGTGATGATTTATTTATTTTATTTTATTTTTTATTTTATTGATTTTTCAGGCTCATAGGTGATTGCCATACTGACCATGGACAATAATAAGATAGAGAAAGTTGGACTGAACATAGGGCACCTTCATGCATGTCTTATCTAAAACTTTTGGTATCCACAAGACCACAACTATAAAGGTACTTCAAGGTTGGAAGTTAGACTGAAAACATGGCGCCTTCTTGCTAGGCCATCTTCTATCTTTGAGCAAAGACCTATTAAAGTCCTTGCCATATCTAAGGTGGGAAGTAAATAATATAGCTACATGAGTACAATGATGTGGTTGTTAAATCCTTGTTTGGTTTTGATTAAGCACTGAGTCCCAGTTCAATGATATACTGATGAAACAAAAAACTCCTTATAATCTGGAGTTGGATGATCGTCATACTCGAGTTTAATGAGGTCTTAGGCCAGTCCAGTTGGGTCTTGGGTCTGCCCAAATCCATTGGCAACCCTATAAATGATATGGTTGCATGAGTATCAAACAATACCATTAAATAAATTTTTTGGTAGAGTAGCCTCTGTTAATGCTCAAATATTTTCCCATCATACCATATGGACAGGGTCACCTCATCCGCCAACTGCTCAGAGAGAAGTCCCACCCTACTTTTAATGTTGAGATAAAGATAAAATAGCAAATCCTCCTAAACGTCATAGAGGACGGGTTAAAAACACAACAAACAGATAGTGGTAACAATGTTAACAAATGGACATCTCACAAATCACAAAAGACTAGGATTATAGCCACCACTGACATAATGTGAAAGTGGTAAAAAAGTAGTATTCACATCACAACCAAAGGCCTGAAGCCTCAAAACCAGTAAACTGATAACCTTGTAGAACAACTTAGAAGAAACCCAAACATAAGAACACTTTCACATACCATGACAACATTGAGGAACTAAATCTTAACTACCAACTTTCAGGCATAACATCGACAGAAGAGGTAGAAAGACAAGCATCACTCCATATTACACAACACAAATACAATAGATATTTACAAAGCATGATTTCCTACAGATGAAGATGAATTTAGCAACAAATTAAGGACACATGCATTGCTTTTTATCAGTTTGTAAGATACATTTATTGTCAACCTAGTCACACCATATGCCCCTTGAACACTGGATATCTCAAGTAAAGCAAACCATCAATCATATGACAAATGAATGAACCAAAAACTAGCACTAGGACTAAAAACAATAAGCAAGTCAACTTTCTCATAATAAAATGTGCAGACCATGCATCAACCAATTAGACCAGGTATTCTACACCAAGTCACAATCGACATGAAAATGCAAGGAGACAAAACACTTGGTTTGACCTATCCCTTTAAAAGGTTCAAAGGTCTGGAAAACCAAGCTATTGCTTATTCCTCTCAAAGTTTGAAGCACCAAGTTATTGTTCATTCCTAAGAAGAATCTCAAATGCTTAGATTAAAATCATAATCAAAATACACAAATGCTGATTTTGTCCCAGTGTTCAAAATCAATTAAAATCCCAAACCTTAATATGGAGGAAACAACCCTTTCAACATAAATAAGCTTCTGCATTTTGTGCCATATCACTAGAATCAAGTGCAAAACATTCACTATGAAAGATGCTAGTGATAAAATGTGCACAAAAAGACGATTGTTGGATATTGATTAACCGTATCCTTCTACATATTATTATTTTGTGAACTCAATAGATTTTTATACAATTTGGAATTTAGAAAGTACAATCATATAAGGTCATTATTTAATAAACCCTATGGAGTACAATTATATATGGTCATTCAATAAACCCTATGGAGTTGGTCATAAGAAATCTACGGTGGCCAAACAACTACTCTCTTGGTTTTGTGGTCAATACAATTTGGTAACCAGTGGGCCACAGAAAAAAATAATTGGCTAAGTTAAAACAAGATACTAACAAATCAAATGAGAACAACATAATGAGATCAAAATTACAGGACAAGGCATCAACATTTTAATGGAGATATCCTTGGCAAAAAGACGACGTGAGATTTAAGAGGAAGCTATATCATTTGCCCAACTTACTACATCTTTGTTTGTATTTGGCATCTTAGCATCTCAGTCTAAGGAGTTCATTCATCCATGTGGATTTCCCCTATAAAATGTTGTTATCCTATCAACTCTCTAAAGTTCACTTCTCAATAATACCATATATCAACCACAATAAATGATGTTCGTGATGAGTCAGCATCTGCAAATATTATCTGGGAGGCCTAGACACCAGAAACGGGCATCCATGGACTCAGTCATTGTATGCCATAAAACAAAGGATTAAATTCCCTAGAATTCTTATAGTTACAGGTAGCAACCATAAACAAGATCTGTACATTGAGCTGTCATTTGCACAAATGATCCAGTGGAACCAAACACCAAGCTAACAACTAGATATCCCCATGAACTCTCAAAAGCATGTCAGCAACATAACACAATTGAAGGAATTGTTAATTATAATTACAATTGATGAGGGTAGATTTGGCCCTCCACTGACATCATGACGCATGGCATATCAGAACAACTGGAGTACATCCCAACATCACCTAAGTGACAACTTGCCTTAGTCAAAATGGGGTCCTAGCTTGCGACCTGCCTCTGCCACCGACCTGGTGACCTACTTCTACTGCCAACATGGTGACCTGCCTCTATTGTCGACCTGGCGACCTACTTCTGCTGCCGACCTAGAGACCTGCCTCTATCGTTGACCTGGCGATCTACTTCTATCGCCGACCTAGCAACCTACCTCTTCACCGACCTAGCGACTTGCCTTTGTCGCTGACCTGGTGACTTAGCAATCTGCTTTTGTCGCCAACCTGGTGGCCTGGCAATCTGCTTCTGTCACCAACCTGGTGACCTACCTTTCTAGAAGCTTGCCAGTTGTCTCTGAACCTTTCAGGATCACGTCGTGTAACCGTAGGCCTTATCCTCATCCCGCCCGAATCGGAGGGAAATGGTAAGCCTTATTAATTGGCATGCTATCATCTTTCCAAAGCGGAATGGACCTCTACGTCGTGGGCCAAGGATTCTGGGAGCGTTTTGCGAGACCCACGACAACCCAACTATATAAGGGCATCAGCCCCTGAGACCTAGGTAGATGCACAATTTTTAGTTCTCCCAGCTCTCCAGCTCTCTCACATTTTGCAATCTTAAAATCTCTGATTCGCTAACTTAAGCATTGGAGTGCCCACCCCGGGTAAAGCAACCCGAGCACTTTGACAATGTTTCCTTGTAGGTCGCATCAGAGCCACCTCTCCAACTCGTCACCATTCAGCTAGGCATCAGAGCCACCTCTCCAGCTTGTCACCGTTCAGTTAGGCATTAGAGCCACCTCTCCAGCTCGTCACCATTCAGCTAGGCATCAGAGACACCTCTCCAGTTTGTCACCATTTAGCTAGGCATCAAACCACCTTTACAGCTCGTTACCACTCAATTGGGCATCAAAGCCACCTCTCCATCTCGTTGCCACTCAGTTAGGCATCAAAGCCACATTTCCAGCTCGTCACCATTTAGCTTGGCATCAGAGCCACCTCTCCAGCTCGTCACCATTCAGTTAGGCGTCCAAGCCACCTTGCAGTTAGGGACCATTCAGCTAGGTGTCCAAGCCACCTTCCAGGTAGGGATTATTCAACCAAGCATCTGAGTCACTAGCCAGTTGGGAGCTACCAAAATGCGCATCATCAACAACCAAGCAGATGCGAACTTCCAGATAAACATATGCAAAACTCTCTATACGCATTAGAGAAGAAGAAGAAGAGAGGTTCAGATTTGAACTAGATGAAACCGCAAGTTTCAGATTCGAATTTATCTCTGCTTTTCACTTCCAGTTGCTGGAATTTGATAAATTGATTTACTATTCGAACAAGATGAAACCGCAAGTTTCAGTTTCGAATTTATCTCTACTTTTCACTTCTAGTTGCTGGAATTCGGTAAATTGATTTACTATACTGTTGTTTCTTCAGAACATGAAAATCTCAATGGAAGGAGAGGCTCTTGATTTTTTTCCTCACATTTACTTTCATTTTCGAGGGAAGTGGTTTCCGACCGAAATGGAAGGATCCCGCTTCCTCATTTTCATGATTTTAAATCCTCCCATTTTCCTTCCTTCATTTATGATCAAAACAAACAAGGAAATATTTGGAATCTTTTGAAATTCCAAAATTTCCCTTCCTTTCCTTCAAAAAAACAAAAAAACTCATTTCAAAAAGTAGATTCTTTCATAAGCCCATTTATGAGCGTAAAAAAAGCACTCCTAGTCCCAGACACGGCCCGCATGTCCCCAATGGCTCAACTCCAATTGGCAATTTAGCTCGTGCCCTTAAAAGTAAAATAATGGCACCATTGCAAAAAACACGAGAGGTTTATCTCACAGGTTTCTCACAGGTTTCATGTGTGGCTAAAAACGTAACCCCACCTTGGGCGGGAAACAAAAGCAATCTATCTAAAACTGAACACGCGCAAGCTGCACCGACGAAAGTGGCGATGGGTGGGCCTGGGCCCTTTTGTCAAACAAACCAAATTAGCTCATTCGTTGACGATGCCGTTACACAGAAAGCCCATTATGACGAAAAAATTCTATAGCTTTTCTATTAATTCCGTCTATGTCTGGTGGCATTCTACTGCGATTACTTCCCTTATCTTGCTTCGTCGTCGAAAGCTGAAAAGTGGGTGAGAAACTCTGAGTGAGATCATCACTTGGACATAGTCGGGATTAAAGAATAAAAAAGGGTACATTAACGAAATCCGAACGAGTTGCAGAGTCCGTCTACGACTCTGTCACTCTGACTCTGGTGTGGCGATGAAACGGAAACGAGAACTGCGGGAAATATAAATAGTAAAAAATATTCAATAAATAGCAAGTTCAATATAATTTGGCTGGTCCATCGAAACCCTAACATAACCCTGAAGAGTGAGGAAACCATCTGCTTCAATTGCAACCACAGAGAGGGAGGAAGCTACATCTTCTCTTCTCATTTCGAGTGGATTTACCGGTTAATCTCTGCTACGGCAGTCGAAGATGAACTCTCATATCTTCAGATCTGCTTCTAGGACTGTTAGGGCCATAATTTCTGCTTCCAAGAGCTCCCCTCTTTTGGCTGGTGAGGCGTCATCTTCTTTTCTTCCCCTACTTTTCCTCCTAGTGATTTACGTCAACCTGAGAAATGTGCATATGTTTCGTAGATGTTCTTTTCTGATTTATTTTCCGTGGTTGAAAGTATAGGTCGTGAATTGCTTGAATGAAAAAATTTCGCCCTCGTATCTGGTTTTAAGCCTCTCTCGATTATTCTGCCATAGTTAATTGTTAATATATGTATTTTTAACCTCACGTGTTCTTCTCATGCGCAGAAGGGCGAGCTGTCGCAGCAGCAACCGCAACCTCATTCAGGGGAAAGGTGCCTTCTTCGGCTTCATTTTATGGAAGGGCTGGTTCTAGGAGTTCTTCTGGAGGATGGATTTCAGGAGCACTTGCACTTCCAGCTGCAGGTTTGTGCATTTTATTTCTCCTTTATTTTATTCTCTTTTTTTTTTTCTTTACATTATTTTGGTTTCCATCCATGTGCATGCAACTAAACAATTAAGAAATGTTTTGGAAGTTGCAATGTCATTTTGTTTGTTATTATACATACACCTTTTAGATCTGGTTTCAAGTGAAACCGTGTTGTTTTTTCGCATTTCTGGAAGATGAATGTAAAGTTGTGTGTTTTTTTCTCCCTTTATCTCAATGTCTGTGCTTTATAAACCCCTTTCCGGAAAGAAAGGATATGATGGATCAAAAGTAAAAGGTCTGAGTAGGATAGTATTGATGGCGATGATCAGATCATCTTGGGGAAAAGAAGAAGAGGGCCCTTGCCCTTGTTGAAGTTATAACTTTGTGGTTCTCGCAACCTCTTCTACAACAAATTCTACCAGCTTAGGCATGGTGGCGGGTTGAAAAAAGGCGTGGGTCGCATTCTAGGTTTGAATGTCGACCTAGACTTCTCCCAACATCATATCTTGGTCCCCTACATCTATCAACTGCCGTCATACTTGCTGCATTGATCAAACCTCCTTACTGATCCTTTCTCCGGCTGCATTGGTTATCTCACTGTCTATCATATACATAAATCTACTCTTGTTATTTTCCAGAAACATTTTTTTATCAAAGTTTTAACTTTGTACAGTTATGGTTATTAAAAAATTGTGCATACAATTTCCATCTTAAATACGCTATGATCTCCAAATTTAAAAATGCTAAAGTAGTCAAATTGTGTGATAAAAAACCAGTCTATTTTGATTTTTGAGCATCTGCAGATATTATTTATGATGTATTTTTCTGAAATATGGAGCAACAGGCATCTTAAATACCATAGGGAAGGTCTTATAAGTAAATGCCTATGATGGAAAGGTGTAAAATGAAAGCATAATGTGCAAGTAAAATAAATGCAGGGGGCTGGGAACTAATATCTGTTGAGAAAGTCTCTTGCTGGAGGTTATTCTTTGCCAAAGAATTACTTGATTGAATCATCTAATTTTATTGCATTCATTGGAGTGTGTAGAAAGGGGTCATTGCTTGCTGCAATGGTAAAATCTTGGGCCAACAAGTGTGGGATTGTAGCTTTGAGTTGTTCGACCCCTTTGTGCAAGAAATTGCTAAAGGTTAGTTCTGTACCCACCGTACCCCTCCCCAGACCTTGGAAGGCTGGGACCAATATTGAGTAATGGCACTGAAATGTTCACAAATGCTCTGGTGGGTGGTCCATTTTTGATCTAAAAGATCATCTGATAAGGTTGATATTAAGCATAGGAGATTGCTAAGTTCAAATCTATTAAACAAAAATTATGGTACCCAAACCCCATCCATTTCGTTTGTTGCCGCATGCACTGCTATCCCATCTATTCTTACGGTGTCTTATCTAATAGCTACTTCTCATTACATCTAGTATGCAGTTTTACAACAAATTTTTGGTGTGTTTCTGATACAAAATTCTATTAATATGATGATTAAATCATCCGTTTTTGTGTTGTTCTCAAAGTGAAAAAAATTAGTGTCAAGGAATAGTTTTTTAGCGAGTCTCTCTGGGATTTTTTACTTGTACAGAATTATGATTAAGATTATTTTTGTTCTTCAAATTCCGATGCTAATTTTATTGCCTTTCCTTTTCCTCATAGTTTACATGCTCCAGGAGCAGGAGGCACATGCTGCAGAGGTACTCCAATAGTGTTTACTTGCTTCCTTTCCTTCGCTGATTACATGTCTCTTCTGTTATTTCTTTTTCATCATTTATGTTTGTTATCTTACCTTTTTTTCCTAAATCCAGATGGAACGTACTTTCATTGCTATTAAGCCTGATGGAGTGCAGAGAGGGCTGGTAAGATAATCTTCACTTGTGTTTCTTCCCCTTTGTGCCAAATTGTAGACCATTTCATTAGGGGTGAGAAAAAAAAAGCCGAAAAACCGAACTGACCGAAAAAACCGATTGAATCCAAACCGAAAAATTGGTTAACTGAACCGGTCGGTTCGGTGTTTTTAAAAAACTGAAGGTACCGGTTTGGTTTCAGTTAACCAATATAGCAAACCGGTGGTTAACCAAACTGACTGGTATACATATATTTTTATATATTTTATATATTTTTTATATATTTTATATATTTTTTATATATAATAAATTAATAAATATGCATTACATATATAAATATATATATTTATAATATATGATATATTATTTATTATTTAAAAATAGTATTATATATATTTATAATTATATATATTTTTATAATATATATTGTAAAAATTAAAAAACCGAAAAACTGATGGTTAACCGAACCGGTTGACCGGTTAGGTTTCGGTTACTGGTTTTGCAAAAACTGGTAGTACCAGTTCGGTTACAAAAAAGGTCCACTAACCGAACCATGAGCACCCCTACATGTCATTGGCTACTTGAACTGATCACGGGTTAGTCTATGTGGCCTGCATTAGCATTCCACTTATTTTATTTGCTCATTTCCATTTTGACAAATTGACAGTTTACTGATGAAAAATAAGGTAGCCTTTGTTGATTGATGTATCATTCATATTTGAACTAAGTCATACACCATGCATTGTTCACTTGTTGTGATATTTGCATTGATTTTGCATCATCTGTATTTGATTTACTTGCTAGAGTTATGGTAAATTTACTGGACATGATTATGCATTTCTCAACTATTTGCTATAATATATTAATAATGGCAATATAACTGGCAACTTGTTTTTGATGTTGGTTGGTACAGGATATATTTGCAGACATATTTTGCTTACTCTTTATGTTTTATCAATTTATAGTATGTTTAATTAATTGGATTTGGGGTACACTGCTTGAATTTTTCTCCAGCATTTAATATTTGCCTAGCTTCTGTTGGTTAGCTAAATGTCAGAAACTCACAAGTTCTGCTTTTTCCAAATATCAACATGTGGGCTTTTAAGGATGGTTTTTTCTTCCATGTAGCAACATGTAGATTTTTGTAGGATGCTTGTCTTTGCGATGGGACAGGCATATGAATCCAGCCTGAGATCAGTTTTCATTTTCTTATCTATTTCAGATTGCAGAAATTATTTCACGCTTTGAGCGTAAGGGCTTTAAACTTGTTGCTATAAAGTTGATTGCCCCTTCCAAGGAATTTTCCCAGAAGCATTATCATGATCTCAAGGACCGGCCTTTCTTTAATGGCCTTTGCGATTTCCTCAGTTCGGGTCCTGTCCTTGCCATGGTCAGATAAAAAAATGACACTCTTCTCTCTTTGGCTAAGCAATTTCTGAATAGGGCTAAAGTACTAAACTCTAGTTGACTAAATTCTTATTAGGTTTGGGAAGGTGAAGGTGTTATAAAATATGGTCGGAAACTCATTGGAGCAACAGATCCACAAAAATCTGAGCTAGGAACTATCAGAGGTGACCTTGCTGTTGTTGTGGGAAGGTATTCTGATTTCTGAACCGGCATTGTGTATTTCCTGTTCATCCGATGTTCATATATTAGAGATTTCTAACTGGAAATGACCATGATACCTCGCTCGAATATATGAATATTTGCAAAACAAAACATGTGTATAATCAAATTATGGCAATGCTTTATGTGGTTTAAGATGTTTTTACCCTCTTCCATATCATCATCATGATGGAGTTGGTAATACAAGGTTTTAAATGTTGATATGGTATATGCAATACAGGAAACATCATGTTGGTTTGTTAACTGATGAACACATTATCAGTGGAGTGGCCTGGTTGTAGTGCCATTCCTACCATGACCATTTGTATCGTTTGTATGGCCTATGATCAGTCAATACATGGTTGCTGTATCCAATGAACTCAAACTTTAAATTTCCTGCCCAATGTTAATTCCTATTTAGATTTTAGACCTCCTATTAAAAGTAATAATATTCCAATTAACTATTATTTAAAATTTTAAATTCAGCTGTTATGTTTAATCCTTTATTTAAAGCCCTATATAAACTCTTAGCTTCCTCTAAATTTCTCAAACATTTTGTGAATAAAAATTACATAAAGTTGTATAGACTATGGACTCGAACATGGGTCTGGTGATGGGTAAGAGTCTTCACTACTATGCATAAAAAATCCTAAAATTACATTGCTTTTACCTTGTAAGTATCTTCTTAAATACCTTTTATGAACTTCTCTTACTGGTAGTAAATGAACTAAGAACTGAAAAAGAAAGAAAATAATTGATATCAGTAATTTTTAAAATATCAATGAGATTTTAAAAATAAAAGGAAAATAAATAAATAATTATCAAAACTAGTATTTTAAGTTTCTAGTAATTTTTTAATCTGTTTTACGTTTAATCCACATAATCTGATTGTGGTTTTTCTATGCAGAAACATCATCCACGGAAGTGATGGACCTGAAACTGCGAAAGATGAAATCAATCTCTGGTTCAGGCCGGAGGAGTTGGTCAGCTACACAAGCAATGCAGAGAAGTGGGTTTATGGTGTCAACTAATCGTTAATTTTCCCTCTCTTTCCTTTCCTTTCCCTTTACATCTTCTGTTGGTGGAAGTTGCTTTCCCCCCTTTTTAGAATTCATTGATTAGTGGAAGCTGGAATTGCTTCCTTCTTCGCCTATCAGTCTCAGGTACGAGAGAGGTAGTAGGGTAGAATAAGCTTAACCTCAGCTGGGCATAGTCGTTAGAAAGTAAGAATAAGGCAGATTTCGCCGAGGGGATTGGCTCCTCATTCACTCACTGCCAACAATGGAAAAAACAGAATTTTGTGAAATAATATTAACTTAATCAATTTTCGATTCTCATGCCATTTATGAATTCTTTGTGGGAGTGTCTGATTAGTGCAAAGTTGCATTTTCAGCGCCTTTTGTAAAAGAAAATTTGGGCAAAATCTCGAGCTGTAAGTTCTCCTTTGCCCCCCTGTTTTGTTTTGCAAATCCTCGTTAATTGCAACTTCAAATCGAGATCAAACATTCAGACAATGAAATATTCAAGGATTTGGATTTGGATTGGTTCTTAGTTGTGTTCTGCTTTGTAATTAACGTCAAATAAAAGACCTAGGAGTTGACAGAGACTTATCGACTAGTGCTCATAATTTGGAAATGAACACTCCAGTTGCATCGTGGTTAAAGTTGCGATGCAGTGCTCCTTTCATGACGCAAATAATTGTGCAAGCTACTGGTGCGATGCAGTTCTCAACTTATTATTACTCCTTGTACTAGGCACATAGCTTTCTCGGATGATTTTCAGTCGTCCTAATGCCGAATTGAGTTCCACTAATCGTAGCACGCGGTGCTCCCTTTTGAGCTCCAATGAAACGCGGGCACGAAGGGGATATGCTCTCGGTTCCATCGAACAACTCAATCTTAAACAGTTAAGCGATAGGATTTTTCATTGTTTAAGTTTTAAATTGGATTTCAGTTTTTTATGGAATACAATATCCTTTTCAATAAATGGCAACAAAATAATTAAATAATTCTAAAAAATGGTAGCTAGTTTTGACACGTTGCTATGACGTTTTAGAGTGGAATTGGATGCATTGAATTGAAGTGGATGAAGAGAAGTCGGCCTTTTAGGTAGGGGATTCAAGCCACGTGGAAGGTTCCTGTTTCACAGATATCTTCTCTAAACAATTGGACTATCAGATTTATCATTCATGTTCTACCAACACTCTTTATAAGTAGGATAGCATTTTGGCTTCGAGCTGGTCTTGGCCCGGAATGAGTTGTTCATGCTGGGCCCAACCGAAACAGTGTTTTATGGGATTCTTGCTGGGCCTAGGCTGGTTCAATAAAATTTCTTAGCAAATAAGCTCTTTTCCTTTTATTGACGTTACACTGGAATTGTTTTGGGTTTGAACTAGCCTAGCCCGGTCCAAGTTGCTGCCTTACGGGAGGTAGGAAAAAGGAAAAAGTAAAAAAAAAAAGCAAAACAGAAGAACAAAATATTCTTTGCAACGTCAATAAAAGGAAAGGAAAAAGCTTTGCTAGTTTTGACAAATTCCCATGAACAGTAACTGCAACAATAAGTAATGGGCACGTGGAATTAGAAAGAATTAATTAAAAAACCGAACTACTTAAAGTGAGGTTAAGATTAAATCTAAAAAAAGGTCGCTTTATGACTTTTTTGCAGAACATACCGCCCCACTCATTAAGTTCAGTGGTTAAGATATGGTCCTCCATGAAATTCGTTAGTGGCCACCACACGAAGAGCCCTTATACGTTTCATGATTTGGTTATTTATCAGAGTTATTAAGCTTTTTAATCAGTACGGGAATCCCATATTATCAATATGAGGTGTTTATTTATGCACATTATTGTTTCCACTTAACGCCAGTATATATTAATATGACCAATAACAGGCTTAAACCATATTCTCATCATTACAGATGAGGCATGTTTGGGTGGGAACGCTCCCACCTGTTAAACTCAAGGAATTTTAACAGCCAAGTATTTGTAAACATTATTTGTTCAGGCAACGGTAGCTCGATACAAGGGGCCTCCCACGGTGTGAAATGTATTAGACAAAAAAATTTAATTAAGATGATATTTACGGATTTACCTCTTAATTTACCCTCTTGATTCGATGATGTAGGCGATGACATCGAGCTATTCCTTTTTAAAGAAACCTCTGAGTTTTCATAGGGGATGTATACCTACACAAAAATCTCCCTCATTAAAGAAAATGAAACCTCTGAGTCTTTCATCATCATCTAAGCTTTGTCTCAAGTACGAGGTCGGCTACATGAATTGTGTTTTCGTTAAATTATAGGTGTTTTTAATATATAAATTTTTATTGCTTCCATTCAAGTCCTTTTCGGTCGGTTCTTAGATCTTCTAGCCTTTTCAACTTGCAATAGGTTAACTAAATTAAACAATAAAATCAATTGTTCTCCTTCCTTTGTTTCTACTTCATATGAAGTGAGACTCACATCATTTCCCAATTTACCATTCACAATTCACAAGCATACAAAACAAAGTCAGACCTGAACCAAGGGTAAACCAAAATTTCCTACTCAATTATTTGCACATGCAAACAAACAGAGCTTGAAGGAAATGTTCACGTAGTCACCCATGAATCGAAGTAGAAAGCTGGTTTTTCATACTTCTCTTTTATGTAATAGAAGACATAGAAAGTAAATGAGTCAAATGACCCTACAATTATCTTTTTATTGTTTTCATTGCAAGCCATAGGCTCGGTTTGAAAGGAGTACAAATACAAGTACATGTACAGTACAAATACATACAAAATAATATAAAATACAAGGTTTTGCACTCGACATATTTGTATTTATACTCCTTCCAAATTGAGCATTTTGCTATGTTTGGTTGCAATGTAAATAAATTTGCACTGATGCAAAACTATGACAGTGCAAATGGTTTGATTTGTAAATTCTGATCTATTTTTGTTTAGAATTTTTGTTTATTTTGTTTGATTGCAGTAAAAATTAAGTAAATTAAGGCATGAAATAGATTAAAGTAAAATCCGAAACAGAATTAAACGGGAATTTGCATTTTATTCTTTTGCACTCCCATACATTTATACTAGTGCAAATAAATCCACACTGCAACCAAACACAGCCTTAGCCTCAGTTTGGAAGGAGTGCAAATACAGATATACACAGTAAAAATACATAGTTTTGCACCCTACATATTTGTATTTGTACTCCTACATTGTTTGCATAAATCACATGTTTAACGCAAGGAGCGCAATACAATGCATCTATGATCTATTATATTGTGTTGGGTGGTGCATGCATGCATGTGTGGTGATCTTAGTTGCATGCATGCGAATGCATGTTGGCTTTCAATTGTATTAAGCCTATTTTCTTATGAGTTATTTTATTTTATAATTAGCCATTTTGGTGAGATTCTGAGAATTGTATTTGTACTCTTCCCAAACTGAGCACAAGGACCAAAGTTTTGGTCTATGTTCAATAAGATTAATTAGTCGATTACAATAAGTTCTAATTATTTTCAGTAAAGTTATCTATTTGCAAATGTATAATTTCAACTTAAACATGATTATTATTATTATTTTTTTAATTTTAACATTTTTATTTTACCAAGTTATACATGTATGCCTATGTGTATCATTTGCTGTATCCTATATGTTTCATGTTTTAAACAGATTTTTTTGATTATATATAGAGTTAAAATTTGCTAATAATGGTGAAAAATCTTGGCTTTAGTTCTTATGAAATAGCCTAAAATCTTGGGTTTAGTTCTATACTTTCATTTTTTTTGAAGGAATAAGCTAGACTGTGTATATATTGATACACAAGGCAAGTTATTGTGGCATCAATCCATGCTATATCAACCTATATGTATATAAATTAAAATATATTTGTGTATTAACCCTATGTTGATGCCAGTCTTTAATTATTTTAATGAGATGAAATTTGGTTTAAATTCTATTACTTTTGACAGGTGGAAACTGTTTTGGCATCCCCAAATGGGTGATGACTCAACAAGTAGACCACTTATAATATAGCAATTAATTAAAATTTAAAATCAATTTCCAAACACAGCCTGAAAATTGAAGGTTATTACTCTTAGCTAGGAATCTCTCTCTGGCCAATGATTCTAGATTCTAAGAGGCACTGGGGACTGAATATGGAGGAGCAAACTATACAAGTTTACCAAATTTTTATTCATTGGGAGTGCAAATTTTGCAACCCGGAAATTGGATGTAGAATTTGAACGATCTCTATAAAGTGTGTATCACGCCAATGTAATTCATGCCTCACCTTTCCCAAACATTCGACCTTCCCATTCTCTCCATTCTCTTTCACATAAAACTAAATTGTATTCCTCACAACCAAAGCCAAGATTAGCCTAATATTCGCTTGTTTCATGCTGTCACGCGTTCATACATTTAGGCACAAATGAAATTCATGTTGCAACCAAACAAAACCTTAGCAATTAATATGAAAATTGAGACTTCTTTTGGTTCACGCGAATAGGAGTTTGGAATCCGAATGGAATTGAGACTTCACTTGCTGGATGGTAATCCCCTATTTGAGGGAATGGCAATTCTTTATCTTTTTCTTGGAATTGAAATCCCCCCATTTAAGGAAATAACCATTTGAGAATTAAATCCCACTCCTACTGATTCTAATTTCCACTCTCATTCCTGAACCAAGTAAGCCATAAAAATGAGTCATTTCAATTTCGAATTTTGAAGATTTTAATTCCAATTCTAACTCTAAACCAAACAAACCCTAAAATGTCTTGTCGTTCTAATCGTTCTCATGGTGGAAAACTACGTGTTGCGTTTGCTTCATGCTTGGACGCAACATTCCACATTTTGGCAATACGTGTAAAAGAAAATATATTTTTTCCAAGAAATTTCAAAATGTATGTAGATAAGCATTGCTCAAGATTTCAGTGACTACTTCTGAATAATTTTAATTAATTAATTAAACCATGAACATTTTTTGTTGAATTTGAGCTTCTCAATTCCCGTCAGTTAATCCTCATGAGACGGAAATTTCTTCTGTACATATTACCAATCAAAACACTACCCATTTTGTTGGAATGAAAACAGAAAACCTATATAAAAAAAAGATTTGTTGTGCCAAATTTCATTTATTAATTGGACGGCTGGGATGAGATGAAATGATTTGATATATTTTCTTTTTTTAAGCTAAAAACATAATGCAAATTGGGTGGTCGGACTCGGGACTCGGGACCAAGCGCTGTTGCTTCCACTAATGGGTGTATGGAGGGATAGGTGAGCCACGTCAGCTTTGATCGGTGGCCGCATTTGGTTTATCTACCCAAGCAATTGCTGCCACGGCACAGGAACAATGGAAATATATTTCAAAGTCTTTGACTGATTCACCCTTAACACTCATCGTTGATTTACGTGATGGGTCCCATATTGCTTAATTTTTGCTCCGTCAGATCAAATTGATCTGATCATCTCATCATCACCAGCTGAGAGCCGCTCGAAATTAAGGATTGGTAGTTGGCTACTCGGGTATCGACACTAGACCGTCTTTTGGGTCAATAAAATGGACCCAAACGTTTGTCTGTCGTCTGGACCCTAGAAAATTAAATTAAAAAAAAAAGAAAAAAAGAAAAAAAAAAGATATTTGGAAAACAAAATGATAATTACTGTATGAGGCAGACGCTGTCATAAAATGCCATGCCATGTTTCTCTGAATTCTGACTGCTAAATCTCCGCCCTTCCTTCCTTATCATACCAACTCTCTATCTCTGTATCTCTGTCTCTCTTTCTCTTTCGCTCGCATTCTCTCTCTCTCTTTCCGAATGAGAGCTTTGAAATAAGCTTTTCAATGGCGAATCCCTCTTCATCATCCAATCTCTGATCCTCTCGGAGGTCTTATTAGAACTTTAGGTTTATTTTACCCACTCGTTTGTTATATATATATATAGAGAGAGAGAGGGAGGTATACAACTGGTGTTACTCCTGCTGCTGCTGCTGCTGCGTTTTTCAGAGCTCAAGTGCCGATTGGAAACTCTTGTTGCTTCTTCAATCCTTAACCTGTAAAATATTCGCCTTGCTCGGTTTCTTGGTAATTCCTTCTGAAGTTACAAACCTCTCGAAGAAGAATTAGCTTCTTCTTCTTCTTCTTCTTCAAAAAAAAAAAAAAAAAAAAAGAAGAAGAAGAAGCAATTGCTGCTTTTTCTTGAAAAGATATTAATTAGATTAATTTGCAACCGAGTATTTTTCTGGGTTTTCTATCTCAGTTCTTTATGAGACACATGTACACTTTGTTGGGTTCAGGATGAGATATCCCTGCTCGCTTCGTTGGGTCTTCCCAGAACCCTTGTTTTTCTTTCCAGTTCATAATATAATCTTATTCTTATTATGCCAACTCAATATTTAACAGGAATAGAAATATTAATCAGTCCTTCTCTGTGCCAAGCAGCTTCTGAGCTTCACCTCCCGAACTCCGAGTTTCAGCTAATTAAACAGGTTCGATACTAATAATTATATCTAAAATGGCACCTAGGAGCAGTCGGGGCAAGCCCAAAGGAGAGAAGAAGAAGAAAGAGGAGAAGGGTAAGAACTCATTTATCAATGAAAATTTGATCACAACTTACAGACACAAGGAGATGTTCTTCATTTCTCGCTCTTTACGTGACATTGCAGTCCTCCCGGTTGCTGTGGACATCGCCGTGAATCTCCCCGATGAATCTCGTATTATTCTAAAGGTCAGTTTCTGTCACCGTTCTACCGTCCGAAAATTTCATCATCGTTTCGCAACATTGAATGTTAGTTTGAGCATTAATAACAGAAGAGAGCTTAGCAGTCTGCACTCTGCGCAGTGGTCTCACTGATTTTGCTTCCGACTGGTTCACCGTTGACGTACATTTATAATCATAGCATATCTAGCTTGCGAGCAAGCGTTTTTCATTGACTTATTGGAGATTCTCTTTCTTTTTCCCTTTATCTGCTAAAAATTTGGAAACGATGAGCAGGGAATATCGACGGACAGGATAATAGATGTTCGTCGGCTTTTGTCTGTCAACGCAATTACTTGCAGCGTTACCAACTTTTCGTTATCTCATGAGGTAAGGCGATATTTTCTTTGCAGTGAAGCATCTATAAATGGAAAATGAGAAGAGCCTTCCGTCCGTTTATAGAATTAATGTTTTCTATGCAAAACTTGAAAAGGCATATTTGTTTTTCATTTATCTTGATAATCTGAGTGAGGGCCGAGGGGATATAATTAATTATCCTTAATTTAATAATATTAATATAATAAGAAATGTGGTAGAATTAGCAAAAGGCAGCCTTCTTCAATTCACTGTATGGTGGTTGTCATAACTCATAAGCGTTAGGTTAGAACATAGAAATTAGAGCTGTAATGCACCAAGTGTTTCGTTCGCAAATCGCAAGTTCGCAACCCATCCATCAAAAAAAGCAAAGATGGGAAACTACTTGCACCTTGCAGCAAAGAAAAAGAAAACACGGCGTTACTCGTTGGTAAAGGGAAAAAGAGCACTCGAGTCACGTGAGAAGACAGAGTGTAATTTTGGTAGGTCAGATTGGAATCTACTCACCACCATATCCGATGTTCCCCGACTCCATCGGTCCATTGTATTTGTATAGTACTATGGTATTGGTATGGTCATATATCCCGTCTGACAGCATCATACTGTGGCTGTGCTCAAGTGCTGTGCTGTGTGAGGATTGAGAGGGGAGGGGGTCCCATAGGGGTAATTTGGTCTTTTAATAAGTTAATATTACCAGGTAGGAAGTAGGATTAGGATTATATTATATTATTATCTACGTGGTGGCACTGTTTTAACTTTTTAACACAAAAACTTTCACTCCAAAAGATGTTGAGGAGTGTAATGTGTGTTTGTCTGTTGCATTGCAGATCCGAGGCCCGCGATTGAAGGACACGGTTGACGTATCTGCTTTGAAGCCCTGTGTTCTAACCTTAGTCGAAGGTAAGTTGGGTTTGGGAAACCTAACTCGGGGAAAAGTACTGAAAAATATAAGCTCTTTCTTTTCATTCTCTCACGTCGATGATCGATCTGGAACAGACGAGTACGATGAGGATAGCGCGGTGGCGCATGTTAGACGACTGCTGGATATCGTGGCTTGCACAATCTGCTTCGGTCCTTCGGCGGGAAAAGATGCAACGGCAGTGCCTGCGACCGCGAACAAGGATTGCAAGTGCGCTGCAGGCGGTGCGCAGGATAAGAACAGCAAGCAACCTGGCAAATCTCAGGCTAACGTCAAGCACACCTCTTCATCGTCGTCCAAAGATGGAACGATCGAGGGCGAAGGGGAGATGAGCAGCGCGTGCCCTAAACTCGGGAGCTTCTATGAGTTTTTCTCGCTCTCGCATCTCACGCCTCCTATTCAGTGTACGTAAACCTTTCTTCTTCTTCCTTTCATTTTTTGGGGGTAGAACCGTTGATGGGTGATTCTTGCCTAGGGTTTTGCTTTTGTGCTAATGTGCATGAAAACTCGACTCGAGTGTGCTGGGTTGAAGAACCTGGATTTCTGGCTGGTCACCATCTAATCCGCTCCCCTCCTTGGCAAGGTGAAATTACCTATGCCGGTGGACATCGCGATTCACGGTCTTCGATGTATGTGCGTGGCCCCACGTTTTAGCTCAAAGCTACGCCCTCTTTGGCGCATTTTAGAAATTAGAAAATGATTAGATGTTTTTGTAAATTACAATGACCCCCATACTGTGTGTCAGACAATCACCCCCTTTGAACTTTTTATTAGCGATAAAGATCTCTTCGAACTGTCACTTTGTGGAAATACCCCCCTAGTCGGTTTTCGAACCCTCGTTATCAGGTTTCGTTTCTCTAATTCGAAAAGGAAGAGCGGCAGAGGACGGAATGCGTTAAATCACTAAAATATTCATCTGAATCAATTAAACTAAACCACGATTGATTTCTAAATGAAACCCGTTAAAATAACAAAAATCATTTTAATGACAAAAAAAAAACAAGTTTCTTTAAATTTTTATTTTATTTTACTAAAACAAATGCCTTTTAAAAAATTTTCATTCTTTTTTCAATAAATAAAAAAACAAAACCTTAAATTTATTTTTATAAAAACTCTGCCATCTGAATAATTGAATCAAGCTATAAATACTAAGAAGAATTCAATATTATATTTAGAAAACTAATGAAAATAAATAAAGAAGAGTAGTTTGAAGATTTTTTTTGATCAGCGAGTAGTTTGAAGATTTGAAAAATTGTAAACTTGAATGAAAATATTTTTCAGAGTAAATTGACATAATTTAAGGGAGGGGGTATTTGTAACAAAATAAAATTTAGAAGGTCTTTGTTGCAGACAAAAGTCAATGGATAATATCGCCAACCGAGGATTATTATTTTTTAATTGCAAATGAAATTTAAGGGTAATTATAACTAAGGTTGGGGCACTTATAAATTTATCAAAGGGTAAATTGCTAAAACTTACCTTAAGTTTCTAGATGTTGTTAAAACCTCTCCTAAGTTTGTTGACATGGTTGCAAACAAAATACCCATGCACTTATTTTGACAAGCATATGTGTTTTTCAATTTTTATCTTCATATGAATCATTTCTCCAAACCCTTTCAATCTCTTTTTTGAAATTGATTTATTTTTTAAAATTGCCTTTCATATCAATCACTCAAGGTTCAAAGTATCGACACAAGCCAGCCTATATCGGTAATTTTTTTAGGTTTTATTTATTTTTTTGTAACCAATTCTGAGGGGTCGATTTAAGGCCCGACTACCCTCTGAACCAGTGTTTGACCCAATACAACCCCTGGAGGGGCGTTTCGGGAAGCCATCAGCATGATATGTATCGGCCAATACGTATCAATACTTTGATCCTTACAATCACTCAAAGGTAAAAAACTACAACTTTAAAATTTCTATTTTTTGTGTTGTTCATAAATTGTATTGTTTTTCTATATAAATTAGCGGCAATAGTAATTGCATGGATATTTTTGTGACTCTTGTTAGAGGATTCTAATAGAGGGGATCTACTTTAGGAGGTGATTACAATTACATTGTGTTTGGTTTGAAGGAAAAGGTAAAGGAAAGGTAGGAAACCTTTACAAACCTTATATGGGTTTCCTTACCTTTTCCTTAAAAACCAAATATAGCCTTTGGGAAAATTCCTGATTAGTACCCTATACTTTGGGCCTAGTGTCACTTTGTTCCCAAACTTTAAAATACGACAATTCAGCATCCAAACTTTCAAAACGTGCCAATCCAATACCCATCATTAACTAGTCGTTAAGTGGCATTTGAAAAGACACAAATACCCTTCAAGTGTCATCCAATTCCCTTTATCAACCATCAAAGCATTATATTCCCAAATCCTTGCCTCTTCTGTTCAAGAGAATTAAACGAGACTTCAACTTTCTTGAATAGAAGAGGTAAGGATTTGAGATGTTCATTTCATATCAATGTTTGAATGATTGATAAAGAGAATTAGATGATATTTGAAGGGCATTTGTATCTTTTCAAATACCATTTAACGGCTGATTAACAAATTGATTAATGGTAGGAACTGTCACGTTTTGAAAATTCAGACACTGAATTGTGCATTTCAAAATTTAGGGACCAAAATGGCAATAGGCCGAAAGTATAGGGTATTAATCAAAAGTTTCCCTTAAAATTACCAAACTTCAGGGAATTAAAAAATTAAAGGGAGGTTCAGCAATTTACCCTTTTATATGGTTCGACTATTATATGGATCCGAAAAACAACCAATTAACTGGAATCATAGATTTGGTAGCGAATCAGGTGTTATGTTCATGCGAGTACCATACTTCAAGGAACACTGAATTCAAAATTGATGAATTGTAAGTAATGCTGCAGTTATACGGAGGACCACGAAACGACGAACGGAAGAGATTTTACCAGACAACCATCTATTCTCACTCGAAGTAAGATTTTCAAACTGACCCCTTCTTTTGCGGTCTATCAGTATACATGTTTTGGTTGATGTTTATTTGTGATACTAGTCTGGTACCAGCTAATTCACGGGTCCTAATAAGCTGCTTTGTTGATTTGCAGATAAAGCTCTGTAATGGAAAGCTGGCTTTTGTTGATGTTTGCAGCAAAGGATTTTATAGTGTCGGAAAGCAGCGGCTTCTGAGCCACAACCTTGTTGATCTGTTACGACAGCTTAGCAGAGCCTTCGACAATGTTAGTATTGCCTCCCTGTGTGTGTGTAGCACACGCATCCCTCTGGCTATGCTGTACTATGAGAACATGTTTCTAACTACTGATTTTTGGAAACATATATCAATTAATGTGTTTCTTCCCTCAATAAACTTTACTTTATTAGCAAAGTAACCTCACTTCTTACAAAAGAAAAAAAAAGAAGAAGAAGAAGAAGAAAAAAAAAGAGTGATCCTGTATGTACAAATTATCTGACAGGAGGTCGATCTGTTAGCCCATAAGACACTAAGACAGACGGCCTGAATTAGTGAATCCAATATGACAGCTTCCAGTATCCAATGGTGTTGGAGAAAAAATGATTTGACATATAACGTTACTTATTGATTCCAATGCCATGCAGTATCGGGAATCAGTGGAGCAGTTTACCTATCATGGACATGGTGATGGACACAGCAGCATTGCTCAAACTGAATTCATAGGGTTGGGTTCCTAATAATAACAAATATTACAAGAAAAACACAATATAAATAAATAAACAAACTAGATCATGCTGATATCCTTTGTACTTTTTGTTATCCTTATTAACTTAAATTTTAAATAAGATGTTAATCTAGATTTCTTTTTCTTGGTTTCATTTCTTAGAGTCAGAGATGTTTTCTGGGTCCATTCTCAACTTTACTCTCTAAATGAGTCATGCATTTTTTTTTTAAATTGATTGAGCATCTGATTGAAATTTGCACGTGAACTTGATTCCCTATATTTCAGGCTTATGATGATCTCATGAAAGCATTCTCAGAGCGTAACAAGGTATATAAGCCATCCTGATAGTGTTCCACTCTGCCTATGGTATCAGACATTTCCAAATGTTTGGCATTTTTTCTTTTCATAAAATGCCTTCTGTTCTACATTTTAGTTTTATTGCTCTAATTGTTCTTGCTTCTATTGACTAACTCCTCTTCTGCAGTTTGGTAATCTCCCTTATGGGTTCCGTGCAAACACGTGGCTTGTTCCTCCTATTGCAGCACAATCACCATCAGCTTTCCCTCCTCTCCCAGTGGAGGATGAAACATGGGGAGGAAATAGAGGTGGTTTAGGAAGAGATGGGAAATATAATTTAATACCTTGGGCTAGTGAGCTTTCATTTCTCGCATCTATGCCTTGCAAGACAGTAGAGGAAAGACAGAGCAGAGATAGGAAAGCTTTCCTTTTACATGGCCTATTTGTAGATGTAGCAATTTTCAATGCCATTTCAGCAATACGGAATGTTATGAGAAAGTTGGATTCAACGCCATCTGTTGGAAAAGGCAAAATCCTTCACATTGAGAGAGTGGGGGACTTGAGCATTACCATAATGAAAGATACTTCCAATGCTAGTATTAAGGTAGATACCAAGATTGATGGGAATCAAACAACAGGAATGGATGCACAGCATTTGGTAGAAAGAAACCTACTGAAAGGGATTACTGCAGATGAAAATACAGCAGCCCATGTAAGAACTTCTCAAATCAAATTTATGACTAATCTATGGTGATGTTTTCTCCAACATTAGATTGTTTTACCTTTAGTCATTAATTTGAGATCTGCTTCAGTTGAAACAGTGACAGAAAATTTGTACCCTTAAGTGCAGGATATTGTCACTCTAGGTGTTGTCAATTTAAGATATTGTGGATATATTTCTATTGTGAAAGTGGACCAGATAAACAGCAGTGAAGTGGATCCTCCATCTCGATGCATGGACACCATTGATCAGCCTGAAGGAGGTGCCAATGCTCTCAATGTTAACAGGTTCTCATCACCACCTTCAACATCTCAAATGAATATGATAAAATAGTCATGTTTTGAAAGATATGCCAATTTTGTATATAGCACATACATTGTCTTCAATCTTAATCAACCTAATTTCTAGGGATGCAAACGGATTGGATTGGATTCGAATCAGGGCATTCTCTGAATCCAATCCGATACTATTAAGAGCAGATCCGATTGGATCTTACAAACATGGATTTGAATTCGAATCTGATGAGGAAGTCGGATATTCAGATCTGATCCGATCCGATTTAAATAAAGAAAAACAAAAAAAATACAAGTATCTTCTCAACTATTTTCATCATATATATACATATTTTTTTATAAAAAAATAAATAATATATCAAATTTACAAAAATGAAATATAAATAATATATTTATAAATAAATAACATATATATATATATATATATTTATGTATATATAAGGCCAGATCTTCTCAGATTGGAGGGGGGGGGGATCTGAATCCGAAATGGGTATGCCTAAATCCGACAAAATAGGATCGGACTTCAGATCAGATCGGGTCATGATCCGGTCCATTTGCACCCCCACTAATTTCAACTATCTGGGGGTTATCTACATTTCAAAACAAAATGGTAAGTTAGTCATGTTTTAGAAAAGGGCCATTACCCAATAATGATCCTTCGTCCTTGCTATCTAGGGTAGATTGGATATGGACCTAATCTTTGTTTTTTCTCTTTTTTCTGCATAAAGTGGCTACTCTCAGATCTAACCTGCGTTTTCACTCTTGCCCTGAGATTTTAGTATTTTACAATTGCACCAAGCAATGGCTCCTAACTATGTTCCAGAAATTGGCACCAATTTGTATACAGCACAAACATTGCCTTCATCTGCCTTCTTTCAACTATCTGGGGTTCTCTACATGAAGCAACATAAAGTATTCAATGCCATCTGTTTATATATACAAATTCAAACATAACCATTAGTTAGCATATGCATACATGTATATAATTTATTGTCAAAAGAAACAAAACACCCTAACTTGTTATTACAATCTAAAAATTTCTTGATTTACAATACAGACAGTAATATGCAAAACACTAGTGAAAGGAGTCAACTGGGGAGAATTGCAAGGCTATACTTTTACTAGTATAAATGATCATAGCCATCCAATTTATTATTGTTTTCTTGGCAAATATTATGACATTCTTCCTGGAATATAGTCAACAGATATGACAGTTAGATTCAGATGTTTGATTGTGCTATTACCTTGAAGCTCTTCAATTTGGCCCATCAAATGGTGGGTTTAATCCATTCCATGGTTTGAAATTTGCATGTGTAAGACCAAAAAATTTTAGAAAAGGATTTCTGACTTATGTAAAAGGACCAATACCCAATGACAGTCCTGATTGTCCAGGTGTTGGGATAGGTAGACTGGACATGGACCTAACCTTTGGCATTCTTTTGCAGAAGGTTAAGCATCCCATATATGTCCTACATAAATTTATAATTTTTTTAGTACGTATACGAGGTGTAAACATATTCATGGATTTCCATAATTTCATTTTGAGTTTCTATATGTTCTTTAGATACTGGTTCTGACACGCTTTTTAACAAGAAAACACATATTGTGTGATTCTATCCTTTAGTAAATATGTTTAGATTGGGATGTGCATGCCCAGATGCTAGTGCTTGGTTCCTGTTCTTCATCACTTCCATTCACAATTCTTATAATAAAATTGTTGATTACAGTTTGAGGTTGCTTCTTCACAAAAGACTAGCCTCAGAACACAATAAAACAATTTCACGTTCACAAGATGTGGAGCGTGAAGAGCTTGATGCTGCTCGGGCTTTTGTTGTGAGAGTGTTGGGAGAAAGCCTTGCTAAGATTCAAGAAGAAGAAATAGAACAAGATATCTTTGTGAGGTGGGAACTAGGAGCGTGCTGGATACAACATTTACAAGATCAAAAGAATGCAGAAAAAGATAAGAAAATATCTAATGAAAAGTCTAAGAGTGAGAAAAAGATTGAGGGACTTGGGAAGCCTCTTAAGCTTCTTAAGAACAACATAAAGAAATCAAATGAGAGCAATCAAAAGGTACAATATGAAGATGGCAAATCTCCTGCAGAGGGTATTGATGGGGAAGCTGAAAATGCTAAATCAAAATCTGCGGAATCAGAAGCTGAAATCAAAGCCAATGAGAATGAACTTGAACTAAAAAGGTTGTTGTCTGATTCTGCATTTACACGGTTAAAAGAATCAGAAACGGGACTTCATTGCAAGGTAATGTCATCCTAGAGATTGTTAAAAGATATACAACAGAGTTGTTTTTGTTAATGTTTTGACTGACATTCAATTATTAATTTATTATTAACAGTCGCTGAAGGAGCTAATTGAAATGTCTCAGAAATATTATAATGAAATTGCTCTTCCTAAGCTTGTAAGTACTGACTTCATTATGAATGGACGTTTTTTATCATCCACTAGATGTGGTTACTCAGATTTTGATTAATAGTCGTGTTTCAAACATTACAGGTTGCAGACTTTGGCTCATTGGAACTTTCCCCAGTTGACGGCCGGACTCTAACAGACTTCATGCATACAAGAGGCCTCAGAATGTGCTCTCTTGGACGTGTTGTTAGTATATTATACCAAATCTCTCTCTCTCTCTCTCTATGTGTGTGTGTGTGTGTGTGTGTGTGTGTGTGGATGAGGGTGCGGAAAGAACGTGCCTATTTGTATGTTTAGGGTCAGTACTATCTTTCTTTCTTTTCTTTTTTTCTCAATAGTCACAAATTCTAAGCTTCTTTCATCTTAATAATGTTTATTTGTACCTACTTGTAGATATGCAGTCTTTTTATCCCTTTTGTTTGCCACTTCTCATTATCCCTTCTCTTTTTCTTTTTCCTTCTCTCTTTCTTTTTAGATCAAAATAATCATGTCTCTGCCTTTCAATATCTAAAATTATGGACAATTACAAGTTTACTACTTTTGGATGCATTAAGAAATATTTTGTTTTACCTTTTTCTAACCAGGTTAAGCTTTCAGAAAGGCTATCACATGTACAATCACTCTGTATTCACGAGATGATAGTAAGAGCTTTCAAGCATATTCTGCAAGCTGTGATTGCAGCTGTCACTAAAATTGAAGATATGGCTGTTTCAATAGCTGCTGCATTGAACCTGATGCTTGGGGTTCCTGAAACTGAAGAGTCCAGTCATTCTTGCAATGTGCATGCTCTTGTGTGGAGATGGATTGAGGTCTTTTTGATGAGGAGATATGAATGGGAACTAAGTAGCTTAAACTACCAGGATGTGAGAAAATTTGCAATTCTGCGTGGGTTGTGCCATAAGGTAATTAATGCTAACCTTTCAATTTCAAAATATGCAATCTGTTTTGTACAATTGTGGTTGGTTTGGAATCACTAACCATATTTTCATTCAATGTCCAATTGTAATAAATTAGATAATCAGAACGATTATGACATATTTCTAGTGGAACTTGCATAAAATTTAAGACAACTACAGTCAAAAGAGGGAAATGGAAAAGATGTGTCCTTGACTATTCTGTCTAAATGGTAGATGCCCATTGCAATTGGAACCTTCCATTCAATGGTAAGCACCCAAGAGGATTCCTGTATACAAACTGTGATATCCAACAGTGACATTCTTTTGGCTTATCTCCTCTCATTTAATTTAATAGCATAATTGCTATGACTGTCCAACTTGATTTTTTTTGGACCTAGAAGAGTTATCTGGACCGACCATATTATGACTCGTATCATTTGGATATGAGCCTTGATTTTCACAGACAACAGGTTGTGCTTTCCAATTTGAATAATCTAGATGTAACTTTCCATATATCATATTATCACTAAAGAGAAGAATGGAACATAAGCCCATGGTAAGAATATAGATTTTACATGGTAACAATATAGTTTGTCACTTACAAAACCCAAATGGAAGATAAGATAACGAGTATTTGCTGGCATATTTAGAAATCTTCCTGCTTTTGCATTTTCTTAGGTTGGTATTGAGCTGGCTCCAAGGGATTTTGATATGGATTCTCAACACCCTTTTCGGAAAGTGGACATTATTAGTCTGGTACCAGTGCACAAGGTGATGAGCTACATAATTTCTCTTCCTTGAATAATGAAACAGATATTTTGTCGTCTTGAAATGAATAGGCAAATATTCTTTACTTAAATGCATCTTCTGTGTTTCTTTGCAGCAAGCTGCTTGCTCATCTGCAGATGGAAGACAACTCTTGGAATCGTCAAAGACAGCTTTAGACAAGGGAAAGCTTGAAGATGCAGTCAGCTATGGGACGAAGGTATTGGGCTTCCAGGACGTTGAAAGAGTTATTTCTGTTACAGCCAAAGTACTATTATTGTATTAGTATCTTACTTATTGTACATGTGCTATGCACAGGCTCTCGCAAAGCTGGTAGCAGTTTGTGGTCCCTACCATCGGATGACAGCAGGAGCCTATAGCCTTCTGGCTGTAGTTCTTTATCACACAGGAGACTTCAGTCAGGTCTAGCCTCTAACTATTTCTGCTTTATCACTACCTCAAATTTGTATTTAATTGTATTCATGTGCATCGATGGATAAATATATGTCTCTGTTATAAGCTGATTTAATTTGAAATCTCTCAATGATAGGCCACAATTTATCAACAAAAGGCATTAGATATCAATGAGAGAGAGCTAGGACTTGATCATCCAGATACAATGAAGAGTTACGGGGATCTTGCAGTTTTCTATTACAGGCTTCAACACACAGAACTGGCTCTCAAGTACATTCTGGTCTTTACACTATTTAGTACAAAGTTTTGGGCTTACTTGTGTTCATCATATATTTATCTGTCAGATTGCTGACAAATGTGTTGGTTTGTTTGTTGTTCAAATGCATTATTAATAACCTGATTTTTTATGCTAAAACTCAAAACCTTTCCTACCCCTAGTTTCTTTCTTCAATAATTTTTCTTTTTTGCTTCCTTGAGTTTTTTTTACTTCAAGTCAGTCTAGATTAGCAAGACCAGGATTTTTTATACTTTTTTTCCGATGAATAATGAAGAATTTTATTAAGATAAAGTTTAAAATATAAAAGTACACTGACAAGTGGTTACAAAAACAGAGTTCTCCCAGAAGGCACGAGTTGCTACCTTACATACAAAATAAAATTACAATTGAGCCCAGAATAAGTGATCTCTGTTAACCCCATGCTTAGCTAGTAGGTCAGCCAGCCCATTTTCCGACCTCCTCATCTCTCCCCTAAAAGACCAAGCTACTGTCTCCGGTTTTTTCAGCCACCTGGTTACCACTTTAGAGTCACCTTCAATGATCAACCTCCTAAAGTTCAACTCTTTAGCAATTTGTGATCCCTGTAGAGCCACTTTCACCTATGAACTAACCGCATCCCCCACTCCAATTGGGCCAGAGAATAGGGAGACAATCTGTCCCTCTTCATTCCTGAATACACCCCCAAACAAATGAAGTCTAGGGTTTTGAGTAACAAGGCAACTTGATCAAGTTCAGAGTCTCTCAGATCTCTTCTAAAGCCCAAATTCCAACTGAAGCCAAAGGATTGGGAGAAAGAAACAAAACCTTGAATGAGTTCACTTTTAAAAAGGGAAATGGAATACAAAGAAGGGTAAAGGTCCTTAAGGGTGGAATTACCAATCCGGGTGTCTTCCCAAAATATGATCCTATCACCAGTACATACATCATACCTTATGAGGCTGAGAAATTGAGGAAGAATACCATGAATATCCTTCCACGGAGAGTTTAGAGTAGCCTGCCACGACACTCCAACATCCCAACCATTTCCTGCAAAGCCATGAATACTCCCCACAACCTTGTGCCAAAGCCTTTCTCTCTCTAACGGCCATCTCTACAGCCATTTACCCAGTAAAGCTTCATTCTTCTTCCCTATATTTCCTAACCCCAAACCCCCTTGCTTCTTACTTCTACAAACTTGATCCCATCTCACCAGGTCATCTTTCCTACTTTGCTAGGCTCCCACAAAAAAATCCCTCATGATCTTCTCTAGTTTCAGTACCTCCCTTTGTGGCATCTTGAAAACTGAGAGGAAGAGAACTGGAAGGTTTGCTAGAGTGGACTTAACCAGAGTTATACAACCCCCTAGAGACACATAATTTCTTTTCCAAGATGACATCTTCTTGGCACATCTTTCAAGTATTGGGCTCCAAAAGCTTCCTTCCCATGGGTTGGCTCCTAAAGGCATACGTAGATATTTCAAAGGCCATCCTTCTGTTGGACAACCTAAAGCTTCTGCAATCCCAACCATCTCCTCCTCTCCCAGGTTAAATCCCACTAAACAACTCTTTTCAAACTTGATTTTTAACTGAGAGACAAATTCAAACAGTTTGATCACCTGCTTCAGATTACTTACCTTCTGCGGATCAACATTCTCATAAAGGATAATTGTATCATCAACAAACTACAAATGTGTAACAACTGTGCTCTCTCTCCCAATCTTCCAGCCTTTAAAAAGTTCCAAACTATCAGCTCTTGTGATAAGTTTACCGAACACCTCTGCTACCAAGGTAAATAGGAAAGGAGAAAGAGGATCCCCTTGCCTCAAACCTTTGGTTGCTGGGAAGAAGTCTCTGACCACTCCATTGACTAGGACTGAGTAATGACATGTCTTCAGGCACCCTTTTATCCAGCCACACCATCTCTCTCCAAACCCAAAATTTTTCAAAGTGTCCAAGAGGAAGGACCAATCAACCATAACATAAGCTTTCTCCAAGTCCAATTTACACACAAAACCTTTCTTTTCCCTTTTTTCTTTTAAATCCTCCACACATTCATTGGATATCAAAACTTGATCTTTGATCTGTCTACCCTTAATGAATGCCCCTTGGGAGTGGCTTATCAAACCAGGAAAGACTTGCTTTATCTTAAAGATAACACTTAAGCCAATACTGTGGACAACACTTTCCCTTTTTTTAAACTTTTTTTCCCTAACAAGGACTTTTAAATTAGTTCCAAATTTGGCTGTGTTAGACACTGTCATATTTACATCATTACATGTGAAACACATACTGTCACTTTTAGTTAGGAAAATTTGTCATGTATCTTTTTCTTCCTTCACTACTTATACACCACCTTTTGTTCTCATCAGGGAAGCCTGCCTCTATTTGGCTAATTTTCAAAGCCATACATGATATCCTTGATTTTCTTCTATTTTTATTGCTATTTTCTTGTTTGCTTTTAAGCATTCCAACCACATTTAAGTTGATTTGTACTAATAGGTTATATCAACTGGATGATCATAAACATCCAATCTGTCTATCTTTTCTTGGACAATTTCTTGTTCTGGAGCCTAGGACATAGATGTTATTCTAATTGGATAATCTGGCATCTGAACCAGTTAATGTTTTATTGTATTTTGACCATGTGGAATTGCCATCTCATCTTATTTGATACCAATTGATATTTGTCTTTTGCCCTTAAAATTTTCAATTTTTGAGTAGCCAGGAGGCCCAGGACTTCTCCCTGGTTTTTTCCATAGGATATAAACCTGAAAGCTTCCAATTTATAATTTCTGAAGGCTGAGATTAGCTTTTCATTGCCACACTATTCATGCTTTATCAATACATATTTCATGAGATATCTACACAATTTTTAACTTCTATACAACCTGCTTAGGAATTTTCTCTTATCATATTTCTTATTTATTTATTTATATTGATCAGGTATGTAAAGCGTGCACTCTATCTTCTACATCTCACTTGTGGCTCATCTCATCCAAACACTGCTGCTACATACATCAATGTGGCTATGATGGAGGAAGGCCTAGGAAATGTTCATGTTGCTCTCAGATACCTCCATAAAGCTCTGAAGTGTAACCAGAGGCTACTAGGTCCAGACCATATTCAGGTCCCTTTCCAGCCATTTTTCTCATTATTGTATGCTCTTGTTGTGATTTAGTGGGGAATGGCAATTTTGCTTGTAATTACGATCTTGTCATGGCCCTAATAAATTTTAATTAATTGACCATCTTTTGCAATAATCTAGATTTGTTTTAGTTGTTCCACATAATGCCTGATTACTTTCAGGAGGAAATTTGAATTTACACCTTAGAGGCTAAGCTACATCTGTTTCAATCTTCTACAGACTGCGGCAAGCTACCATGCTATAGCTATTGCTCTCTCACTGATGGAAGCATACCCTTTAAGTGTTCAGCATGAGCAGACAACCTTACAAATTCTCAAAGCAAAGCTTGGTCCAGATGATCTTCGTACACAGGTTTCTTCAATACTCGATTCACTGAGTGAAGGCAGAAATATTTCTCATTCTTTTTCAATTTTTTTGGGATCTTAGAGGAGTTCTTTTCAACCTAGCTGCCAAGCCTGTCATTTGTTATATAAGTTATCTTCCCAAATGTCCAATTGGAAGCCAGATGGTGGATAACCATGACATGAACCATGAGGATCTGATTATAATTTGCATTCCATAACATGAAACTTATTTAATTAGTTATGCAAACAATATTTTGACCTGTCCAAAATAATGCAATGGACTGTGTGGTTAATATCATTTATTTCTCTAAAAAATAAATGGTTTGAATCAGCACTCAATTTCAACTGTAGTGCAAGTTATAAAACAAGTTTAGCTTTTGATGCCCATAAACATTGTCTTGTTGATAAACACTACAGGATGCTGCTGCTTGGCTAGAGTATTTTGAGTCTAAGGCTTTTGAACAGCAAGAAGCTGCTCGAAATGGGACCCGGAAGCCTGATGCATCCATTGCTAGCAAAGGCCACCTGAGGTATTATTTACAAACGTTTTCAGTTCAATTGTAACATTTATGTGGTTGATTATTCTGAAAATACCAACAGGACTAAGGTTTTCTCTGTCATTTCCTAATACGCCACCTTTTTTATTCATCTAAAGCTGCAACCCATCCTTGAGGCCAAAAATATTGCCTCTCTAAAATGATGGACCCTAACAATCTCTGATAGCTCCACCCACATCAGATTATCCTTGGCTACCCAAAGCACAACCATCAACATTTAATCTCAGAAATCCATGCTGTGACAAATCCAAGTTAGGGATGGTTGCATTATCCTTTCTGTTGATTTTGCAACCTGTCCTCCCTTTCAATAATAATGTCACTTCATTTTTATTTTTTAGAAAAGCTAAAATACAAAGCCCTGCACAATAAGACACTGGGCAAGGAGCATATAATCTTTGTACATCCCCAAAAAAAAACCATTTCAGTCAAGTAGACACAAAAAGATCACTGGTATAAAGAAAAGAGCTGTATGGTATATTCTTCAAAGTCTATGTGATGCCACCCAAGATTATGTTCTACCCCAAATAACTTTCATTACTTAATCTACTGTATTGTACTTGTCTTTTCAATAACAAGTACTTGCATCCAGATTGGATGGTGAAATAAAGAGTGCTTGCTGTCCAGATTGAAGATCCACACGTTTAAAGTGGATCTTCAAGACTAAAAAAATTTAGTGGTTCCAGTCCCCTTTGTAATATGGGGTAAATGACAAATTCTGGATGATACTAACCACCTTTATAGTGGTAAGTGTTTGAAATTTTCTGTATGACTTTGAAAAAGCAGAAAAGAGATCAGATGGCTAGGCCATCAATTTGGAGAAGTGGCCTAAGAGATCTACTATGTAGAGTGCATCAGATTATGGATCATTTTATCATATGTATATATATATATATATATATATATATATATATATATATATATATATATATATATATATTCCTGTAACATAAAGCTGGTATTCTGATGTTTGTAGTACCAGTAGCTATCTTATGCTTCTTCACATAGTCCATAAATTTGAAGTCCTAATGGCTAATGGTTTCAAGTTGTTTACTCAAAACTTGACAGTGTGTCAGATTTACTTGACTACATTAATCCTAATCAAGATGCAAAAGGAAGAGAAGCAGAGGCAGTGAAGAGGAAAAGTCTGGGTACAAAGGTATGATGAATTTTCTTCATGGTCTATTCGAGACATTCTCGGTGCACCATCTAAGATGAATGTGTTAAATAGCCAACTAGTTTCTTAATTAATAAGGTAACTTCAGTAGGATCATGCCATTGCTTTGATCTTTGGACCTGGAGCATCCAAGTGGTGTAAATGTAATATATTGTTGGTCAGAATAAGTAAATTTTGTGGCTACATATATAGCAACGAGTTGTGTAGATGGGATTGTTTATCATAATCTCTATTCATAGGTACTAAAGTACTAGAGATGAGAAATTAACCCTTCTTGCTCTCACTTAGACAAATGAAAAATCTAAAGAAAAATAAAAGGAACAAAAACAAAAAGACAATCATACAAATACAAAATTTCTATGTAATGTCATAGGTTCTAATTTCCAATATGCAATGATCTCCCTTTTTTTTTTGCTAGATGAACTGATATCTAGTTGATCAGTAGGCTTTTCAAGATTTTTTTTTCTCTTCATATAAGTGATTCTAAAGGAGTCTTCCTTGATTCTTCCCTATATGAACCCAAGCTCTATGTATAGGTTTTATCTTTTAATTTATCTGAATTTTTTATTTTCATATTCTTTTGATTTCTTGAGGGAAATACTGAACTTCTTGCATTCTTGTAAAGTTCAACACATTTGGTATCTAAGTTCAGCTTGAGTATGTTCACCCCACTGATGTTTTGAGTCACCATATTTCCTGAGAATAAAATGGCTTTACGAGTGTTAGTTGACTGCTAAAAGTCACTGTTTTTCTATGTCCAATATTATTTCAGGCTTCAATATCTCTTGCATTTCCAAACCTTCCTATTTCTGTAATTCAGGCCTAAAATGACCATTGAACTTTTTCTTTGCAGGTAAAGGAAATATCTACCCAGAATTTCAACTTAGCAAGTACTGAAGGAGCAGCGAAAGATTCATCCACAGCTGCTTTGGAAGAAGAGAATGAAGAGAAACAAATTCCTGAACCTAAAAATAATGAAGAGAATGACCATGAACCTGTTAGTCAAATTGAACCCAAACAGATGGTGGTGAAGGAAGTTACAGAGGAGAAGCCAGTGACTGTCAATGAATTCTCAACAGAAGCAAATGCAGAGGGAGATGATGGATGGCAACCAGTCCAAAGGCCCCGATCATCTGGGTCGTCTGGGCAGCGGTTAAGACAAAGAAGGCCAAATATTGCAAGGGTCTACAGTTATCAGAAAAAGGATTTGGTTACTGAAGCAGATCAATCTAGATTAAGAAATGTGTATCAGAACAGTAGGTATTACTTGATAAAGAAACGAACTGGTGGAAGCTACATGGATCATCACACTGCAAAGAATACCTCATCGGGCACTAGGTTTAGCAGAAAAATAATTAAAGCTGTGACATACAGGATCAAGTCAATGCCATCTTCTAGCATAGCTGAAGTAAAAGATACTTACAAGAGTGGAGGAGATGAGATATCCAGTACTGTGCTTCAACCCAAGCCTTCTTCTGCACCAAATGAAGCTACACAAGCTTTACAGAACAACACAATAATTAGTCTTGGTAAATCTCCTTCTTACAAGGAAGTAGCACTGGCCCCACCAGGCACTATAGTTAAGATGAAGGTCCGGAATTCCCAAAGTGATATCCCCAGTAACGCTGCAATGAATATTAAGAAGAATGAAGAGGAAAATGAAGCAATGGAAAATGATATATCTGTGAAATTAGAGATTGAAAATACCACGGAGGAAAAGACCGAGAATTACATTTTGGATTCCTCTTCTCACTTGAAAGATGAAACTGAAGTTATTGAAACCCCACCAGAGAATGAAACTGTAGAAAGTTCTGAGACAGTATCTCCAGATATAGAAGTGGCTACACCTGGTGGAAATGAGGTTCATGATGTCCTGCAGGGAAGCATAGAAGCTGATAGTAATGGAATTCCTGACAATGCTCCCAAAGAAGAGCACTGTGAAAAGGCTACATCTAGCAGTGCAGAGCCTGAGAATAAGTACGGCCTAGTACAAGGAGGAGAGGATATAAAGGAGAAAACTTTGACCTTGAATTCAGTTGATGCACGAGACATTCCCAACAAGAAGTTATCTGCATCAGCAGCTCCGTTCAACCCATCTCCTGCCATTATACGTGGCCCACCAGTGGCCATGAACATTAGTCTCCCTATTGGTGCTGGTGCTGTTCCAGCTGTTGCCCCTTGGCCAGTAAACATGGCTCTTCATCCAGGGCCTGCTCCTGTCCTGCCAACATTGACTCCTATTTGCTCCTCTCCTCACCACACTGTCCATGCATACCCATCTCCCCCTAGAACCCCAAACATGGTACACCCTTTACCATTCATGTACCCACCTTATACTCAACCCCAAGCAGTACCCAGCACCTACCCTGTAACTAGCAACCCGTTTCATCCCAATCATATTGCATGGCAATGCAATATGAACCCAAATGCATCAGAGTTTGTTCCAGGAACAGTATGGCCTGCTGGCTGCCATCCTGTGGATTTTTCTGTCTTGCCACCTGTTGTTGAACCAATTCCTGATCCTGTGTTGGCGCAAAAAATGAAAAGCAATAGTATTGAAGGCTCAAGTTCAGCTTCAACACTTCTGGTAGAGTTGAATGATGGGGGGGAATCCAAGAAAGATGTAGGTAATCTAGCACGAGAAGTTTTGGATGGTGGGACTGGAGTAACTGAAATTGCATTGGAAAAGAAGCAAGAAAATGGCGACTTAAAATGCTCTGGAATAGAATCATCTGGGGATGAACTAAGCTACAACATTAGTCCACGAGAGAACTCTGTAGGGGTTGGCGAGAAGAATGTGTCTAGACATACTCGGAAGATGGATAGTGAGGGGAGCTTCAGCATTTTGATAAGGGGGAGAAGAAACCGAAAACAAACTTTAAGAATGCCAATAAGTTTGCTCAATAGGCCATATGGATCACAATCATTCAAAGTCATTTACAACAGAGTAGTCAGAGGGAGTGAAGTTCCAAAATCTACTAACATTTCTTCAAGTGAAGATAGTACTGCAAGTGTTTCATAAGAGGGTTATTTTATTTTTCCTTTTTATAGAATTGTAGGAGGAAGGTTGAGAATATTAGAAGATGAATTTCTTAACTTATACCCAGTCCAAGATAGGCTGGAAAATAAGGTGCTTCCGGCTTTAATGATCATGTGTTACATTCCCGTTTTGCTGATACAACAAATCATGCCAAAAGATTGCAGGTTAGTTCCTGTCATTGTTGTAGTCCATGCATTTTGAGTTATTGACACCAGGGTTTCATGTTTTATGGTGATCGTCGTATAATGTTGACATGACCAACCACATGATTAGAACAACTTAGAGTACTATATTCATATATCCTTCTCAAGCTTTATACTGACACACAAAAGCTGATGATGCAGACCTTCATTGAAGCAATCTGCTCACATCTGCAGTCATTTTGAGGAAATAATGGAAGTCGTATGTCTAAATCAGGTATTATTCTATAACTAATTTTAGATTGTCATCAAATTAATGCAGCCTAGGTTAAAGAGTTGTTAAGGAAAAAACTCAAACATCAGAATAATTGGAACCTCTTTGAATATGTAGACATTTAGGCTGTGTTTGGTTGCAGTGCTAATTTATTTGCACTTCATGTCTTAATTTACTTCATTTGTACTGCAATTAAACAAAATAAGCTAAAATTTGAAACAAAAATAGGTCAGAATTTACACACAAATCATTTGCACTGCCATGATTTTGCATCAGTGCAAATTTATTTGCATTGCAACCAAACACAGCCTTGAGGATAAAGAGTTTTAACTAAAAACTGTTTGGTTTCACAGACATTCTCCCTGTTTCTGGATTTTAAATTTCGCTCACTATGTAAGCATCAACCTGTCCAGAATTTCCACATCTCATTCTTCCATTTTAGTGCAGTTGGCTTGTAATTGAGCAAACATTGAGTGGATCATATTATAGGTAGTTCTGTAGGCAAGTGTCATCATATAGCTTAAAGAATCATTCTCCTATATGTAATTTTATGTATTGCAGGAAAATGCCTTCATCCTTTGTATTATATGAAGCCTAAAATCATCACACGGTCTGACTAGTGTTTTCAGTTGATGTGCAGGTTCAGAGAGGTAAATTATTTCTCAATTTTGGTAGGGTGTCTTAAGGTAACATCTTTTTGGTTCCCATAGGACAACGGATTTTGTCGCCAGTTTGGTTAAATTTTATCTGAAACACGTATTGGATTTATTAACAGGATGTTGTCTTTGTCATCCTAATTCCATATTGTTTATTAACTGCAACATTGTTGCCAAAACAAATAATGCCAGTTTAATTTATATTCATTTATATGCTTACTGAATAATTGTTTCACATGTTAATATTTTAGTCGGGCCTCTATCTTAAATTCACGTTTAGGAATTTGTTCCGTCTCTGCGGTAAAAAATCACCTCGAGGCCACAAACTCATGGGCCCAGTCCTGCATATATAATGAAATATTCTTACTGAAGTATATTACAGAGATAAAATGAAATTAAATGCAACTTTTCACATTGTTTTTGAAGTCGATTTTCTATTGCATTGGATAGACTGTATCATCTAAAATGGAACTGGAAACTGGAATGTTAGTAGAGGGTAAAAAAAAAAAAAAAAATCAACTAATGTGGTATTTCGTGACATTCCAATGGAACATTTCTGGTGTTCCCAAAATAGGAGGAAAAATCTTTGTTTTGCTCATGTGAATATATTACCAACGGTGCCTTGTTTAAAAACTATTTATTTAAAAAACTGTTTGCTCATAGAAAAAAAGAACAAATTTGATAGGGAAAATGGTGAGAAGTTGGGTGTTGAGATAAAATCCTTTTCCCAGTGATGGCCTTGGTCATAGAGAAGCTTGCTGCCTCCATGACATTACATGAAAAGGCCCCATTCTCTCGAACCATTTACCTGCATCTTTCGGAGAATGGGTTCGGAAAAAATGTTTAATACAAATATGTACAGTACAAAACATTTGCACTGTACATATTTGTATTTATACTTTTTTCCAAACTGATCCACGAAAAAAAACAGATGTCTATACGTCTTTTAATTGATGCAAATTGGGGACTTACAGATTGGAATTCTCACCCGCAATTCTAATTCCTACAACTTCAATTCCCTCTATCTAAATGCATCTTGTGGTTTTACGTGAATCTTAGTCCGTCCTTGAAAAAGGACTATGTAGCTTCAGTAGGGGTGCAACTCCGACAGCTTGGGTCAAACGAGACCCAACTTTAAGACTCAAACCTTGGGCTGTGGCGGGCCTGGTCCCAACCTGAGGTTAACCCAATCAAGCTTAAATCCAGCACGAGCAGGTTGGTCGAGTTTGAAAGCATTTTTAAACATTTTTTGCAGAACAATCTTTTACTGGGCTTTGTAGCCCAATTTAGAAGTAGAATGGATTGGAAACATTTATCAGTGTTATGGATAAATGCATATGTGGAAATATTTATAATGTTGGAAACGTACAATACCAGATCGGTTAACCACTTTTATGATACCAGTTGATTGGTTTTAAGTTTTTTGCTGCCTTGCTGGTATCTTAATCTGACATTCAGACCCTGTATATAAAAAATATTTTATAAATAAAATATATAATATCTGTTTATTTGTACATGTTTGTGGATGAGCGTGAGTTTAGGCTAGTCATATACAAATTGTAAATAATCAAATTTAGTTTAAGATGAATATGATGGTCTAGATATGTAATGCAATGTCAGTTGGGTTTTAGTTTAGCTCGGGTTACACAAGGTCTCACAGGCCTAACCCAAGTTTAGGACAAGCCTGAATTTTCTGGCCAAGGCTCAGTTTGGAGCCCAAAAACTACCAACTTATGCAAAAACTCAGGTTGGGTTGGGCATGCGTGGGGACGTAAGATTCAATTGAGTAGAAACTAGATAGGTAGATATATATCGAGATTAGACTTTTTCAAATAGGGCAAATCTATGATGACAGAATGATATGATATCAGAACAGTTTTGACTAATCAAAACCCCTTGTGAATTTCATTTATGCCAGAATGATATGTCTTTTTCTGTATCATAGTAGAAATCAAACTTTCTAACTTGACCAGCAATAGCATCCAAATTCGAAATACAACCTGATAACTCAAGAGGTTGAATAAATGAATAGAGCCCAATTCCAACGCTTACATAAACAGCGACCGTTTTTATTATGAGAATCAAAGTTTTAAAAACCAGACCGGACCGTTTTGGCCACCGGTTTCCAGGTTGAACAGTCCAACTGTCTGGTTCAAATAGATAGCCCGTTCTGATTTTAAAACAAAAAATAAAATAAAATAAAATAAGAAAACAATAAAAAATCAACGGGTTGACAGTTAAACTGCCCAGGTCCGGGTGAACCAGTCCGACTGTCCGGTTTTCAAAACCATAATGACAATTAGATATCAGTACAGTGGTCGATGGAAGGCCTCTTGCTATGCGCACTTGGGTTGGGCTATTTTACAGATATCATTTTCGGCTAGACTATCAAGGGTTAGCTTTGAGTGGATTAAAGTGTCCAATAGATAAGCCACGAGCTGGTGGCAATTAGATACCAGTTACGAGTTCTCTTATTTATTAAAACAAGCACTATATACAACACTAAGCGACTAGGTTGACCTACAAAAGAAAGCTACTACAACAACAAGGAAGATGTTCTAGAGGGTGCTATTCACTGGGTTCTGGCTGATTTTAGGAATATGCTGAATAAAGCTTCTGCTTTGCTGGCTGCTGGTGCCACAGCTACACTCTACACTACATCCTCCTGATTCTCTTCTATGCCCCTCGTCGGAGATTAAAAAAAAAAAAAAGAACTAATCTTTTCTTACCTATATATATATTTATATATATATATATATGTATATATATATATATATACATATACATATTCTACTTCTTGGAAATATCCGATTCTTCAGTCTTGGCGAACCTTCCACGGACCCTGGGCTGACTGTCAGCCAAAGCTTTCCTGCAAGCATACTGAAAGAGGCCACCATAAGTGACAGCTGCCTTGGATATGAGAAATGCAAATCATATAGCTGCTATAGTGGAATGCTCAATTTAAAATACTAAGATGCTTTCCTTTTCTGATTGGCATACCAGAAGTTAATTACAAGGATTGATCACCTGTTTAGAAAATTCAGGGCTGCACATTCCCATTCAACTGTTCAGTAACTTGAAGGGGGGCTGGGCTCAACTATTGCACATGGAGTAGATTTATTCAATCAGTTTGACTTTGGAACAGTACATGGGCTGTTTAATTCCAATACATGGCTTGATTTAGCTTAGCCATCCTCTCATAGATGAAAGCAAGGCCTTCATTCCCTTTCCCAACCAATGTGGGACTTGGGACAGTCACTCACTCATTATTGAGTGTTGTTCTAAGTCACACATTGTTAGGGAAAGGAAACGGAAGCCTCCCCTTCTGTATTTGACTTGACTCGTGTGTTGACATGTGGCATATGTATATGACAAAAATTTTGGGTAAAAGATTTATACCTCCCCTGAGTTTTACATTGAATACTAAGATCTCCCCTCTTTTCAAAATGGACTAACTTACCTCTCCCCTCCGTTAGGAATCTGTTAAAATCCAATTGCATGTGAGCACTCATTGTGTGGCTAATTATTTTCAAAAACCCAATATTATCCTTTTAATAGCCACTAATATGTTTATAAAGCCATTGGACAAATACCTCCACTCACAAACTTTTTTCCTGTTACCTTGCTAATACTGGTTATCTGTAAAGTGACTACTGTTCTTCTACAGGGATATTGGTTAATGGGTGTTTCTCATTATCTTAGCTGGTTTTCAGTTTTGTGGAGGCTCATCATAAAATTAAAACTATACCGGCAACCTAATATTTCAGCGTTTAGGATTTTAATTAGTTGGTGTGGAAAGATATTCAAGTTCCATTTTTTCTTTTTCTCCTATTGTGGTTTCATGTGATCAGGAGCTGAACTAATTCATTCATCGAAATGAAGACAAGTTGTTTCAATGTAGCTACCCAAACCCCATACGTGGAATTTTTGGAAAACCTTCCGTGCTTGTAGTGACAGGTGCACGGAGTTCCTTTAATGATGATAGATGCAGCAGTGATGGTGGCAGTTATTATTGGTCCAAGGGTTGAAGATGATCAAAGAGTCTTACGTATAATTTGATTAGACTTAAGGGCATATTAGACATTTTGACTTGTCCGTTAGAATTAGAAACAACCGTTAATTATTTTGATTGGGGACGTTTTAGTCTATTTTAAAAATAGGGGGGAGGTCTTAGTATTTAGTATAAATTTCTAAGGGAAGTTTAAGCCTTTTACCCTAAAATTTTTATTTTTTATGTAAAATATTAAGTATGCATAATTTATTGTATATAAAATATAAATATGTTATCATATAAAGATGTTATATATATTATATGTATAATAAATACATACATTATATTGTGGGCCGGGACTGGCCTGGAATTTTGCAGGCCTGGGCTGGGCTTGCATACAAAATCATGGGTCCGGGCCGGGCCAGGTTTCTGGGTCGGATGAAGGATGACCACCCCTTGTCCTAGGTCATGACAGAGCACAGGCTATAGCCTGTCTAATGCATGGATAGCTTAGCCAGGCCATCAGTCCATGTGTCTGAGAGAAGTGGATCATGTACAATAGGATTTAAACCAAACTTCTCACTGTCTATTGAGTCTAGATTTGACCTGATCACACCACCCTCCATGTAGTCAGAAGGGAAAGACCTCTGGACATGGGAACCTGTGTAGAATCTTTTCCAATTTTGCACATAAAGCCATGCCTCTGACATAATCTACCAATCAACATGAATTTTGGAGAACGGTGGCAAACTAGCTTACCTTGATTTTCCTGCCAAAGTTCCTCTTGGTCTTCTTTTTCCTATATCTGGAAAGCCTTTGCTTGCGTTCTTCTATGGTGTAGTTGCCAATAGTTAATGGCCGCTCGAAGTGAGAGTGAATGAAGCTCATATTGCCATTGCCAAGAGTCTGTCATAAAAACTCAAAATCAATGACCCCCACATCCTGTGGAAATGGCCAGAAACAGCTAAACATCTTTCAGTTTCATAGTATTGCTATTCAGGCAATAAAGGCTTTGTGGTCACAGCAAATATATTTTTCACTGACAGATGGTGGTGTACACCAGACATTTAGGGGAGAGTAGAGAAAGAAAAAAGAAATCTAAAGATATTATTACACTTACGTTCAATTTACTGGAGACAAAATTATCTCCTTAACTATCAAAAGACTCGTAAACACACACTGCACATAGACCAAAAGAAGAGTCCACCAACCATAGCAGTTAGCTATACTGGATAACTGGAGATAAGAGGATGGTAGTACCTAAAAGGCCTTGTATAGTTAAGTTCAACACAGCTAGATGATCGGATTACAAATGCATATTTCTGGACTTCTTTATTTACTGTTCCTCTCTCTTATCTTTATTTAGTTAATTTATTTTCAGTAATGATCACAAAATTATTAACCATGTTTTAGCTGCTTCAATTGGATTGTTCTTGGTGCTACATATGACCTATCACATAGAAGGGTGCAGCAAATAGTTGTTCCACCAATCTGTCAATATACTTTTGGAGCTTGTGTAGTCTTTAGAAACAAGTCATAGGCATTCTCATGAATTAATACCAAAAAAATAGGCATTGCCATGAATGAGATTTTACATTCTCTTCTGAAACCTGCACAAATTGGCAGGTACAGAAATTCCAGTCTCCAAAATAAAATAATTGGAACAGCTTTTATAAACTCATTGCTTTAGGTAATTAAGGCGTTCTCATGAATGGGACTTACACTCTCTGGAAACCTGAGCACACTAGCAGGTGAAATAATCCCAGTCTTCATAATAAAATAAATGGAATAGTCTTTCAAGACAGAGCTATTGTAAGCAATCAAGGTAATAACTTAAAAAGCATTACAGGACTAATCTGAACTGCATGGATCTGCAGTAGTCTTAGAAATTTATACTTTTACAACCTTCTCATTTTGTCAGAAGGAAAACTTGTTTGCTAAAATTGTGTGAAATATCTCTGGAATTGAAAGTTGGACAAACATGAAAACCAGAATAACCATAAGAACAATTTCTGATATTCTCAACATTTAACACTAATATCTTTTCTATTTTTTGGCAAAACATTCCCTTTTATCTTGTATGACTTTACAAATACAAAATACTAATATTTGAATATCCTTTTAAGAAACCCTTTATTTTAATTTAACTTACATTTTACACATTCTACGGAAGCCTCTGTAGTTGCACTGCTATCAGTAAAACCAAACTATTTCTATAATTGGGTGTCTTCACTCCTCACATGATATAATTAAATATTGTGCATTGTTTTAGCCACATTTCTCTGGAAGACAGTGTCCAGACATTGAAGAAACAGTGTCCAATTATAATCATTTCTGACATTTATTGATTTTCCATTTATTATTTTATTATTTTTTTACTTTTTTACTTTTCATAATTCGACTACTTCACAATTACCCATATCTTTTACAAGGTCAGACAGTTAACTGTTTGACTCATCAAATAAAAATGTGAAAAAAAAAATAAAAGAATCAAAATCAAAATGGTTGTAGATTATATGTTGAAGCTATTTTTACTTCAAAATGAGATTAACACAATAAATATAATATATAATAGATAAACACATGTAAGTGGGATTAGTTTGGCCAAAGTTAACATTTCTAAGAACTGTTTACCCAAAAGAAAACATTTTAGCTGCTGGTTCCCAGTTCTGGCAGTCTGACCCCATCTGTTCTAGTCGAGTCTGACAACATTTTGATGCACTTTCTTCAATTTACAGGTGGGTAATCTATTCTACAAAATAGATAGTGCTATATGACAGACATAAGAACGAACTGTTTCTAAGGGAGTTTTTCAATTAGCTCTCCTAGGGATAAACACATGGCAAAGAAAATATTAGAAACATAATGAAACTCAAAAGAGAAGGCAAAGGGTTCTGACCTGTATGTCCCCCTCACTGAATGCCCTTCGCATCCCATAGACAGCTTCAAAGTCTACTCCCTGAAAATCCAGAAAGTTTGGCCTTATGGCACCCCCATGTGTCCATTCCATTGAGCTCAAACACCCTGAACTAACACTTTTCTGGATTGGCCCCTGAACTACTATCTGATCTTTCTCTGCAATTGGAACCTCCTCCACTTGTGTGGACGGAACCTTGACATCTGGAACTTCAGGGAATGGTTCTTCTATGGCAGACTTTGCCAATAGAGCCTTCTTACACCCATAGAAGACCTCATTCAATAGGTGTTCACTTTGAATTGAATCGATATCTGTGTCCCTGATTGTCTGGGAGGAGATGACATCTTCCCCACAAGAAATCATTGAAATAGCAGCTGTAATGGGGTCAAGACCCATTACTGGTTCTTCTATGATAGGCTCTGGAGCTTTGAAGAGATCTCCTTCTCCCCCTAGGTCATATTCTGAGACAGTGGAGGTCTGAATCAGGTTGCTCTGCAGAAAGCATAGAAAGTACAATAAGGTGACAAAGGAAAATGGGGAAAGGAACACAAAACATTCCCAGGTTAGAGAGACTTTGGAGCTGTTCTTCACTATACAAAATATTAATATTTAGTTTTATTTTACTCAAACTAATAAAAACATCTCATTGTGTCTAAGATGTGAGAAGTAACAAAAAATATAAGAATGTCAGGAATTGATTAGAGTTTGGATCCAGCAACCAGTAGTTGGAGGTAGAATAGGCTCTTCTAATCATAGTATTCACAGTGCCATAGAAAAGCTAGGTGACCAGGGAACGCCTACATGCCCACCTAGGCTCCTGCCTAGGAAACAAACTTTGCATATAAAAGACCCCTAAATCCTTATTTGATTTCTTATTTTGCATAGTAACCAACAATCATCTACACTAACAATTAGCAATAATGTTTATTAAATAACTATAAAATTCACATCAAAACATAGAAAATACAATATTGACGAGAAGATAGACAGTTAAACAATAATTCAATAAAGTAACTACATTAAGAAATAAACTAATGAATGTTATAAAGTACGTCCATACCAAAAGGGCAAAAGTTTTCACATAATTTGAGGGAGTGCACAGTTCACAACTTAGAATTCTCCACAAAGTTCACTAATCAATTAAAGGGTTTTGTTTTCGATTTTTTTGGCAGCACTCAGCTTTGCAGTTTTGGGGTAATGGGAAATTGTACAAATTAGATGGTTTGGGATGATAAAAAAGGCCCACCGCCCGCTGAAAGAACATTGTGAAGGCCTGAAGGGCATGGGGCTTCAACATTACCAACTGAAAGCAGTTTCTTGAAAATAAATAAAATGAGAAAAGAAATAACAGTGACAAAGGATGAAAGAAACTGAAAACAAGAAACATTATCTTGAGCATTCCCAAGAAGAGCTATTGGCGATGGTTCATGTTAAACTTATCAAGGATAACTTGTTCCATCGAAGGCGTTCCAACAGTGTGACTGTGTGAACAATAAAAATGAATAAATAAAAGAAGGTGACAAAATACGTGTGGGTATTAAATTTATTGCCGCCCAAATATCTAAATGACAGAACTACCCGAGCGCGCTAAATTGATGAATTTTCCTGCGAAGAAGTAGAAGAAGAAGAAGAAGAGAAGAGAAGAAAGTCCGACTTCTTCCACAGGAACGGAGGTCTTCTACAGCATGTCTAAGCTGTAGTTATTCTCTCTCAGACCAAGGACCTAGCAGGATACAAAAAAGAGAGGAAAAAAGAAAAGATCAACTTTCGCTTTTCTTCAACTTTTCTTTTCTTTTTCGCCCTTTTCTTTAATCTCTGTGAATGCGGAGAAAAGTGAATCCTCAATATCGAGTTCACATCAGAAACCATCCGAAGGACAAGAAGAAAAGATGTACGAAATTGAAAAAGAAAATCGTGGATTTTATCTGAATAAAGCTGAAAAACATCTTACTACTATTATTTTCTTTTTCGGATACATGAACAAACGTAGAATCTTGAAGCGTTACGAAATTTCATTTAAGATTTGGCAAAAAGAAAACGAAAATCTACATGAAAATTGAAATATGAAGGGTTGATAGAATCCAACCGTCATTACTAGCTATCATCCAAGGAAATCGAAAACAGAATGAAAAACCACTTCATTCGAGCAGGAGTTGCTACTAAGACTAAATCGGGCAGCATAAAACAGGAAACGAAGAAAAACGGAAAAAAAGCAAAAAATAAAATTAAAAGAAAAGAAGAAAAAGAAGAAGATGAATATATATATATTTTTTGTATTTAAAGAAAGACACGAAAACCTGACTTAAACATGCAACTGGAATCCCATACTGCGTTTCGATGGAGCCCAATCAAAACTGAAATTACAGAATAATTCACTGAAACTATGATAAAGTTCATTTGAAGAAACGTAAATGGACAAACAAAAAAAAGTAAATCAAGAAGGGAGAAAAATAAAATTACAGTTAAAACATTGTTCTTCTGAATTCGACAGAACTCCTCGAGTTGCTGAACCTCCTGAGGGAAGCCCTGAAAGTATGGAAACAGAAGTCCCGTGACGCCCGTGTCTGCATACATTTCTGAATAGATCACTTGCTCTATCTCTCTCGGAGCAGAATCCGGAGGTCGAGGTGGAGATTTAATGGCGAACACCCCCTCACTCCTCGTCGGTATTTCTTTGCTGCGCAGCTTTGAGAACAGAGCAGCACAGCGGAAGTAGCAGAGAAAACGACCAAGAATCTGACTTTGGTTGTCTCTATTTGTCCTTTATCGGAGGGATTGTATTGTTTGGCTTTAGTTTTATTTATTGATTAAATTTTACAGATTAATTATTGTTATATATATAAAGCAATACACGGTTGATGGCGAATGCTAGCTAGACGTCACATTTGCACTCGCTTGGTTCCCACTCGCCTTAGTGATGTGAAAAGGCGATTGCGATTTGGAAGAAGAAACAAATGCATTTTGGGTTTAATTTATTTATATAAATTGGATTTTTTTTAGAAAATTTATTTTTTTGGTAAATTAAATGTAGCAATTGTTGTGAGTTGGGATTAGGAAGTGCAAATCCGTTCAAACAACCATCATAGCCTTTGGATGCAAGGATGTTGAATGGGCCTTGCACTGACCGAAGCCGATCTCAATTTTTGTTGGCTGTTCTATCTATCTATCTATCTATCTACATATGTATTATTGTACTAGAACGAGAGAAACGGCACAAACCAATTTGCATGTCCACATGCTCATGCTTGTATCATGTGTGTGTGCATAGATGTGTGTTTCTTCTTTGTTTCACTGTTGTAGGAGCGACCTACATAGTTAGGGGTTGTTTGGTAGTGATGATGTTTATAAAATAAAAATTTTGTTTGATTTTGTCTTGAAAAATGAGATAAAACTTGTTTTAAACGTTTTGTATGGTTTTTAGTACCTTAACTCATTAGGCACCACTTAGACTCTCTTAGATGTCATACAAGCCAAACATTAAAAAAACAGTTTTAAAAATGAAAAACATCAAATTTGGTGCTTTTTTTTTTTTTTTAAATGGTTCACACGATTTTTGAGAGAATCATTTATCTGTTAAGCAGTTCAACCAAACAACTTTTTAGATGGTTTTCATCGTTTCTCTGAAAAGCTACATCATACCAAACACCATCTAGATTTTCTCTTTGTTTTTTCATTCATTCAGCGATGCATGTATGATGTATGCATGCATATACATCTAGATTCTCTTTGTTTTTTCATTATGGTGGTGCAAATTATTTGGGTATAAAATTTGATTTATTTTTGCTTCAAATTTTAACCTATTTTGTTTAATTACTATATTATTAAAGTAAAATAAGACTTTAAGCAAAATAAAGTAAAACCCAAAACAAAATTAAATCAGAATTTGTATTCTTTTCATTTACACTCCCATACATTTGTACTCATGCAAATATAATTGCATGGCAACCAAACATAGCCACTCAAATTGAGTTCTGAACCGAATTCAAGTTCAATATATAGAACTCAAATAGTAAGAAGTTTGCAAGCTTAATCAAGTTTATATATATAATATTTTTAGTTCTTTATATGTATAATTATAATTTTTTTTTATATGAAACTCAAGCCTTTTGCTTTTATGCCGAATTGAGGTTGAATAATCCAATATTTGACCGACTGGTATACATAGAGAAAGAGAGAGAGAGAGGTTGAGATTAATTAGTAGATAATAATGCATAGTCATAACAAAAGACAATTGATTATAACAAATTCACAATAGTAATGTTGTTTAGTAAATTGATTGAATTATTAATCATTTTTAATTTAATGGTAACACTCAACTCTAATTGGTTCAAATTTTTAATGAATGAAATTTGGATATAGCTAGGGCTATCTCATTCAATATGATCTATTTGTCTTCCATTGTATATATTATATTAAACATAGTAAAATAAATGTCACTTAAGAAAAGAAATGAATTATTTATAGACTTATCAAGTTACCAAGCTTATATCAAACAAACAACAAATTGAAAACTTTTACTATATGTTTGGTTTGAAGGAAAAAAGGTAGGGAAGGAAGGGAAAGACAAGGAAACTAATACAAGGGTTGTAAAGGTTTCCCTACCTCTCCCTTCCTTTCCTTGTATTTTCCTTCAAATCAAACATAGCCTTACGGTATGCAGAATCAAACAAGAATATAATGATGGAAGAATAACACAAGCAGTTAGTCATAAATAAGATACAAATTAGTGAAAGAAGAAGGGGATACCTCTAATGTCTTGAGATTAGATTAGCTGAATATAATGGCTGTTTAGTAAGCTGCGGAATCAATGATAACGATCCATACTAGTCGCAAAATACATGTTTAGTGGGGTGTGGGCTCAATATATCTTATGACTGGTGTGGGGCATTATCATTGGTTCCAAACAGCCATTGCATTCAGGATTCAGCTAATTCAATCTCTTATGTCTTCTTCTCTAGGCCCAGAGCTCATGCCTCTACTTTTCTTTGAAAGCCGGTAGACTTATTTCTTTCACTAGAGAGTTCCACGGATTTGAAACCTAAAAGCATTTTCAACAACCAAGTAAAAAAAAAAAAAGTAACTGTTTTCTTTTCCTTTGGATGAAAATGGCACAAGAAAAAAGGACTCAAAGTGAATCATTCTATCTATTGCACGCCATCAGCTTGTTCCTTACGCTCAGTTTGAAAAGAGTGCAAATGCAAATGTAAATATATACAACATAAATGCATACAAAATATAAGGTTTTGCACTCTATATATTTATATTTACTCCTTCCAAATTCAGCCATAGCCGAAGAACCAAACTTACTCCATCCAACAGTTTTAACCTTGGAAGGACAAAGCTGATAAGTTGTCCTCACAATGATAAATGATGCTTGTTGCAAACAATTAATATTTGCACTGATTTTCTTCTTGTGCCATGTTTTCAAGAGATGAGGCCAAAAAAAGGGTTGATGCCTATGCATCTTTACTATATATACACTTTCTCCTTGGCTTCATATCAAAACTACAAGCTCCATCGTTTCATTATTTTTCTTTTGTGACTGTGGATGAAAGATGATAATATCTCTTTTTTTTTTTTTTTTTGTGAATCATTGGCATTTTCTCATTTTATTGGATGATGGCAAGAAAATGCTGAAACCATGATCATAATAGATATAAACTTCAAGTCCATCTTCATTGCATGCATTCGCACGCTCGCTCTTACTCTAGCTCTGAAATGCACATGTCATCATGAACTGAAACAAAAGAAGAAATTTCTAAATGAGCAGCACCACTATGGAATAACCCCGGCCATTCATTCATTAGACGTGTATAAGCCCACTGCGGGCTACTTATTCAACGCTACTGTACCAATTTTTTTTGTTGTTATCCGATCCAAGTGGGCTTAGTCTTCAGCCTTTTTGTTTAACCATGATTAGTTCCGTCGACGCATATTTATATTTAATTAGTATGAATGGATTCTCAGGTTTTAGATACTCATCAAATTGCAATAAAATATAGCTAAGTCTAAGCATATGATTTGGTCACCAACACAACAACAAAACTATCTTCCTCCTCCCCCCTGGGAGAGAGAGAGAGATAAATAGAAATTTGGCGTAGCTTGTACATAAAATGCAACTAAGTGAGCAGAAACAAACGGTGCACGTCATTGGAGACGTAAGATCGAGAGAAGGAAATAATAAAGAAAAAAGAGAAAAAACAAATGAAAAGAGAAATTAGCTGTAAAAGGAAATAAAAAAAGGGGGATAGATTCTTATTTCTTCCCAATTCTTTCAAATTATTCAAATTCTCTCTCAAATCTCAATGTGGTGGACAGGGCTATTCCTCCCACACTGCAATTTGAATTAAAAAAAAAATATTATATTCAGACACCAAAATGACATACTGGATTATATATAAAGTGGAACAAAAAATGCGCGTCTCTGTGCTTGGCCCATTGCATCTAAGGATGCTCACACTCAAAAATATTAAAATAAAAAAAAAAGGTTTAGAAATGCCTTATATAAGGTTTCCAACCAAATATATTTGTATTAATTTGAACTCTTGGGTTCTCACCACATGATACATTAACAATATTAGTGCAAATCCGAAAAAAACACTGTTAGAAAATATGTTTTTAATATGTAATTTAACTGAAAATTGAGAATATTTTCCATATTTATATGTTATTATTTATGGAGAGATGTTCAAGATATGATATATAATTAAATTACCGTGTAACTATATATCCCGGTGTATTAATGGATTAACTAAACGTGTTATGCAGGGATAGCCTTGTTAGCAGTGTAGACTGTCGAATGCATGTATACAGTGAAGAAAACGTGAGAATTGAGTAGTCCCCTTTCCTTGTCTTTTAGTACTTTGTTTTCTACTTCGCTCTTCACCCCCAAAAAAGCTAGCTAACAATTGAGATACAATAAGACGAGGAGTCTGATGAAATGAGAGCCCACCCCCATGTGAGAGGAGCAGATTTTTTATCCACTTTATACGCCCAGGCCCAATGGCATTAATCAGGGACTGACTGAGTGATGAGGGGCATATACAGAACAAAGGAAGAAACTCTGCCTTGTAGGTTGGGTTTGATTGCAATGCAAATAAATTTGCACTGATGAAAAATTATGATGCTGCAAATGATTTGAATATAAATTCTGACATATTTTTGTTTGATTGTAGCAAGGTTTTAAAAATCGACCTGAAAATGTAATCGTTCTAACTATTGATTTTCAGGTCAGCAGTTCAATTGTCCGAGTTGAACGGTTTGGATATGTCAGCTGAGAAAAGCCAGAAAACAAAAGGAGAAAGAACTGTTCTCTGAGAAAGAAAAAACAGAAACAAGAAGGAAAGAGAGGAGGGAAAGAGAAGGAATAGGATGATGATGATTGGATGCTCACCGGCAACAGATACAGATATGAGATCTGAGTTCTCGGATCTTACAGATCTTAGATCTGAGATTGATTTCTCTAAAACACCTAAAGAAAAAAGTCTTCTTCTTCTTCTTCTTCTCTTTGTGCTAGACCCCACATCTGAGTTCGTGTCTCAGACTGGATCTCAGATCTAAATCATCTGAGTTTTCTCTGCAACTTTATATTGAACTACTGGCCAGGTTGAACGAGTCGACGGTTCGATTGCCCGAGTCAATGGTTTTTGACCCAATAATGGGTTAGGGGTGAAACGGAACTAGTTGTCCAAACGATTTTTGGGCCGAATGGTCCGACCGTCCGAGTCTATGATGGTTTAAAAACATTGGATTGTAGTACAAATGAAGTAAATTAAGACATAAAACAGAATAAAATAAAATAAAAAAAAACAAGAATTTGCATTTTTTACATTTACACTCCTATGCATTTATACTAATACAAATGAAATTGCATTACAACCAAACACAGCCTTATTTATCATATTTTGGCTTACATGGATGAATGTGAAAAGTAAAAAATAGAAAATCCTTAGAAACCCTAAAACAGTAACACCCACTTTGGGGGTTGCATCATTTTCAAATATCATTATAAGGTCAAGTAGCTTTCAATTCTGAAGGGAAAAAATTATGAGGGGGGGGGGGGGGAATGGAGAATGGGGTGTAAAGTAATCAAAAAGGTTTAACAGAATTTCAAGTAAGTGGAAAGATAGAGGAGAGTGGGAATCAAAGCATATTCTGTCATTTGAAAGTAATATTTTTGATCATTTGATGGCATATGAGACAACTCAACCTTAAATGCCCACATATGGAAAATGCGTTTCAGTGCCATTGGTGGTTTTTTCAATCCCTTCTGGGACATGCTTCCCCCATTTCCATATTCCCTTTCTCTCTCACAGTATATACATGTAATAAGTCTGGCGAGAACGACATAATAGTTGTCCTTCCCCAATTTCTCCACATTAAAGCATTCGAGACGTCTCGGCTCTGATGATTCTGACACGTGAAACCCATAGTCTGTCCTACCGTAAGGCCTACCCTATGTATCACATCATTCTCAAATTGATTCTAATAGTGGAACACATTAGATTAGATGAATGGAGCAACGAAACAAAAGAGAGAGAGAGAGAGAGAGAGAGGGAGGGGGGTGGGGGGCAGTATAGGCTTTCTAGACTTGTAGGGAGTCTACCACGTTGGGTTCGAATAATGCGGTAGTAGGCGTTCCACCGTTAGAATTGAGATAATAGACACCCAAGTTCTCATTTCAATCCCTCATGAGTTCTTTTTTAGCTTTCATTAATTCAATCAAAGATAGAAAGATATAAAGGGTTGAGAGAAGAGAATGTATCCCTCTGGCGGGCCTCAACCCATCTCTCTCTATCGTAGAGTTAGAAAGCATTTGGGAACTTGCAATTGAAGATGGGACGAGGGACAAGATCAGGAGATGTCGACCCCAGCTGGAGTGTATTGTCTCTTTGTGCAGTATCTTTCTGGACTAATTGTTATTGGAATAGCTTTGGTGCATGGGACCCCCTTCTCTTTTGCCTTTACTTGCTCCAAACTTCAAAGCACTTTTGGATTTTTTGTATGTAGGGTTTTTGACGTGGATTGAATTAGGCTTTAATTGAGCTGGGCCAAGCTTGTCTCTTCTCTTCATTTGCTAATTATCTACCTTTCAAATTTTCATAACAAGAGTCAAAGCTTCATAAGCTTATTATATACAAAATTTTTCATCAAATTTCTTATATTTAGAGTATCTAGCTAGGACCCTAATTAAAAATCTTAACGACAAATTGTGTTAATTATTACCACTTGCCAATTCTATTATTCCTGCTGTAAGGCTTGTCCTTTACTGTTACTCTTGTAAGTGGTCCACAACTCCAAATAAAGGGTTAAGGGTACAGTATTAGTTTGGGGACAACCACTTGACAAGTCATGTATTGAGATTGGGATTCGTTGCCCTATATCAATGGTAGAGACTGGAGACCGGAGAAGTGGAGGAGTGGGAACTCAAAGTTTCAAACTCCTCTTGCGTGCCGTTTTTGTTTTATCGTGAGATGAGTTGCACGCACTTTTTTTTTTTGTGCTACGTGTAGCCGTAGCAACGTCTTTTCGAGATCCGCTGCACTTTTTCTTGCATTTATTATTCCATTTTAAGCAATCAATATGTGACAAGTGTCTTTATTTTCGTGTAATTCGAACCCAGCCGAATACACTTCGATTCCACAAAATAGCATGATGCTTAAATTTTGTATGTATTTGGTTTCGTTAATGTTTATTGAATGAATGTTTGTAGTTTATTTGTTCGTAAAATTGAGAAATGCAATAATTGTACCGTTTATGATAATTAGGCACTACATCGTCACAACAGTGAATAAATGTCTGGTCGTTTGTGGAGAGTCCGGATTTCCTATTCACGTCTACCCACAACACACTATCCCTGTTAATTTGGAACATCTCCCCTCTCATAATATTATGCAGAGGATGAGATGTTCTCCATGTGTGGCTGCAATAAACGTGGGTAGAGTTTTTGTGGGTGAGAGATCCGGGCTCGTTTGTGGAAACTTTAAAAAATAACTTTCACAAATGGCTAACATGCACTAAAACCAAAATTCACTTTTTACATTTTCGATGCATGCATAAGAGTAAGAGAGAGAGAAAATGTTGAGATGGTGCCTATGTGGCACCGCCAATAAATGTAAATAGAACCAAACACCTTGCTTGTTTGGAATGGTGGGCACTTATTCACTAAGGCTGCCTTTGCAACCATTGTAACACGTCATCAGTGTGAAAATACATTGATGACGTTTTACACTGAAGCAGGAAGTGACCATTGCTTTTTTTGAAAATAGTGATGGGTGGAAGAGTGGAAAGTTTTATATCGATAAAATTGATGTAGTTTTTACATCGATTATCAATGTAAAATCATCGACATAAAACTACACTCCATCCAAACACATACAAAATTGAACCGGAGTGTAGTTTTATGACAATAATAATTACACCCTCTTTCCAAATGCATCCAAAACCGTTTCTTGATTTACATCGCATCCAAATGCAGCCTAAATTTTTGTATTTGATTTTTTTGCAAAACTGAGAAAAGTAATAATGAACTCATTTATTGACACTTAAGCGCCACTAGGCACCATATCATCAAAACAGTGAATAAACGCCTACTCGTTGGGAGAAGCACTAAAATGAAGCTTCCCCCAACGGTAGGTGCACACATAAATCAATGCTTGCTTTTGCAAGTCTCTATGCGTACAGATCCGCATAATGAGGAAAATGCTATAGTGGCCCCCATGTGAAATAAACGCCCATAGTTCCAAACACCACCTTTGTTTGAACTTGGACTCAAAATTATAAATATAAATTTGAATCCGACTCAATTCAAAAGCTTAAATGTTAAAATACATTGTAATTTAAATATGATAATGAATCAAGCTTCTTATGAAAAATAAAATATTATTCACATAAAAGATTTTACATATCTATTTATACTATATTATAAAGCAATTAGGTCCCAAGTCAGTAGCCATCTCCTTCTCCAATTCCCCCTTTTTTCTTCTCTTCTTAAATCTCTCTCATTTCTCCCTTACCCCTTTCTACCTCTCTCATTCTTCTTCTTCAATTCCCTACCCAGCCCACCCACTAAGCCACGTGGCAAGGGAGTTCATTATCAAGGAAAGAAAGAGAGATTCAGTTTTATAATATTTGACCAAGTGACACCACTGTCCCCCACATTCCCCTAAATTATCTCTAATTCATATTTATCCTCTCCTACTTTTGATCTATATCTATCTAAAGAAAGTTTAAATTAAAAAAATTAAGAATTATATAATATTACAATGAAATTATGTAATAACTTAAAAATATTTATTATAAACACAAAATTAATATTTTTATGGATTATTCAATTCAATAATTAAATAATATTTTAAAAATTTAAATGACAAAATTATTTATACATTATTCACATAATAAAAATTTGAAACTAAAAAAATATTATTTAAATAATTTAATAACTAAATACTCTGAATAAAAATATTAAAAATAGATAAATAATTATATAACATAATATTGAATATTACATAGTAACTTTAAAATAAAAAATTAAATATTTTATATAATATTTAAATATTTAAATAACTAAATATTTTAAATAATGAAATATTTAAAATAACTAAGTCTTAAATAGTTAAAATAACAAAATTATGTAATAAATTAAAAAATTCTTACAAGTAGAAAAGTAATTATAATAGATTTCACAATATTTGAATTAATAATATAACAAAATTATATAATAATAGAATAAATTATAATTTTACAGATTATTGAATTCATTAAATAATTAATATTTAAAAATATAAATAATGACATTATTTGAGTAACTAAATAATATTGTAAATAACTAATTTTTAAATATAAAAAGTAATAATTAAATCACATTTTGAATATTAATTAAAAAATAGATTAATTAAGGAAATTATGTAATAAGCTTAAAAGAATAATATTTATTAATAATAAATTTAAAATATTTATCTATATTTATTATATATTTGTATATACTAAATTTAATATTTACTGTATTTTCAGTAATTATTTATTGTATTTGTGATAAATACATTTTTTACAATTATGTATAAATCTATTTTTGTTTTGTTATTTAACATAAAATTTTCAATAATTATTGGAGATTAAAATATTATTATTTAACTTTTAAATTTAATTTATTGTACTTATTGGATTTATTGTATTTTTGTTATAATTTATTGATTAATAGTTGTTAGAGATTAAACTATTATTGGATATTACACGATTCATTGACTAATTTAATATAATTGTAATATTTATTGTATGTTCATAATTATTGTATTCATTGTATGTTTATTAGTTATTTTTTGTATTTTCATTATAAATTTAGTTTCAATAATTGTGTATTTTCACTATAAATTCTCAATAATTATTGGAGATTAAACTATTGCTATTTTTTAGATGTTAGACTATTAATTTAGCTAAAATTAGGAGTGTTCATGAGTCATTTCGGTTCGATTGAAGGTTGTTTAACCAACCAAACCAATTTGGTCAGGTTGGGGAGTTGGTGACCTGAAACTAGATGTTCAAGGGCTAGGTAGCCCAACAGGTTGGTCCATCTCGGCCCATTCTAAATCGGGCTTGGACAACGTTTTAAGCCCATAAGCTCATGCTTAGGCTTTAAGCATTGGGCCTGACTATTTTTCGGGCTGGTCTTTAGCTTTCCAAATAATCCCATCCCAAGCCCAACCCGATAAAATTATATATAGTAAAAACATAAAATATATATTATATAATAATAAAATTAGTAGTAAACATGTATTATATATTATAATGTATAGAATATTATAAAATATATAATATATAATTAATATAATATAAAATATTTGTCTAGCTCATGCTTTGGGCTTGGGCTCAGGCCCGATCATTTTCTATTTATAAAGAGGAGAAGCCTGGCCCGAGCCTATCGTGTACAAGTCTAACCGAAACCGACCGACCATTAGTAAAAATCAGCCAACTTGGGTTGTATCAATTTTAAATTTTAAAAATTACAATAGTATTATTAAAAAATAAATAAAGAATTTAACTTTATAATATAAAATATTTTAGACAAAGAAATATGAGAATTTTCGCACTTCCTATAATAAAATTATATTTAAAATATAAAATATATATATATATATCTATGGTTAGGTCGGTTTACAAATGGCCAAATCGAAACTAACTCGACCAGGCCGGGTTGGGAAATTGTTGAACCCAAAACTGACCGGAAAATGCTAGAAAACTAACACTCAAGTCAAGATAGGTCGAGTTGGTCGATTTCATTGGTTTTATCAATTTGATGAACCATCCTTGTTGAAATTAATTATTGTTTTTTGTATTGAAAAAATTATTAAAAGTAGTATATAAAATATAAATATTATTAATTATTTTAAAAAAATTAATATGTAAAGCAATTGTATACTCTTATGTATTTGTATTGTTTAGCTTTCACTTAACGAAGACCGTGTATCTCACGGGTCCTCGCTAGTTTGTGTATGTATATAGAAAATTAAAAATTATACATAACAAATTGAAAATAATCATTGTAGCTGATTAGGGTTACACTTGGTTTGACTAGCGAACAAACCTACATATTACGAATGAGTTCGTCTCAAAGCACAATTTAGATGAAACTAAAGCAAAAATGTAACTTGCCAAAACTCGATTTGTGTCCACCCCTATTGATGCACAAAGATGTATTATCAAACCTACAGTTGATACAAACAATTAAATTATTCAAATCGTTAGTCAAGTAAAATTCTAAAGCTTGATTTTTTCAAAACTTGAGATTTGAACAAAAGCCATTTGGTTGGTCAAAACCCATTTGACCTAGGTAATTGAACCATTGACCTGATCACTAGGTCACGAGCTGCATGCTATATTTATTCTGAATGCCAGTGAGTTGGTGTAAGTGTCTTTACCTTGAGATGAGCACCCCCTTTTATAGCTGACCTTGCCTTGGAGTGGTTGGAAGCCGTTGGTGATGTGCAACTAGGATTTGATTTGGCTGATGCCATGTGGCATGTTCCGAAGCCCACCAAGTTTCCCTTCATCACTAGGCCCCCATTCTTGAGACCTCGGCTTCGGCTGAAGAGAGTACCATGTAGTTGCGTGGAAGCATCAAATGGTGTGTTGAGTGGAGACCTCGTCTTCGGCCGAAGAGAGTACCATGTACTTGTGTGGAGGTGTCGACCTCGGTTGTAGAGGACCCATCTTGGCGACTGTATGGTCACTGCTTCCTTATTTGTTCCCTGCCTCAGTGGAGGATCGAGATGGACTGAGAACGCGTGGTCGTGGCTGGCACAGGTGTGGGACGTCCGTGTTCGTCGGCCATTCCCCATATGGGTGTCGACGTCATCTGGTGCGAGTCCATACACAAGACGGGTGTTAGTGCTGACTGGTTGCGGCCGTGCACGAAACGACACAGAGGGGTGTCCAGTTTGGGTCGCTCTTGACCCAGAGCTAACAAGCAAACCGGTTCATTCCTTCGACATCGTTTCGTCTTCTCGAGGTCAATGCCATGTGTAGCTTGTCGGTTCAGGCTATCAGATTTGCTAGTCCGTGGTCGTTGGGTCAAAGAGATGTAAGCCGTACATTTTCCTTTAATAGGGACACTGGTTGAATGATTCTTCACCATTCGTTCGAACCTTGAGTCTTCACTTGTGATCTCGGAGACCTCGGCTACCAATAAGCTGATTTCCTAAGTCTTTTTTCCTCGCACTAACACTAGGTAAATGACTCCCATCAATAAAATGTTGGCCTCAGACTTTGGACCCGAGTACTATGAACTTCCTGACTGGAGTAACTCTAGCATCTCTTCTTCCACCTCAACCAGTAGTGGGAGCAAAAGTAGTGACTCAGAGAGCTTCCCTTAGGCGTCTGGCATCTGGTGTCTAGGTTCTTAGGGAGAGGACCACCCCAGGGGGAGCTGAGTGCGACCGATAGGGCATAGATTCTCCTGATCAAAGTATTGGATCCACAAGGCCGAGGGACAATTCCACGGGGAATGACCTTGTGCTTCTTGAAGTGGTGGAGCTAGAGGAGGCTGAAGAGCCTACACCCAAGGAATAGGCCTAGGCCAGGCATTGAGGTGTGACGCTAAAGCGTTATCCCCACTTGACTTCGATAGCAAGCTCAACAAAGAGCAAGTGAGGGCTCTGTCTGAGATGTACCATATCCCAGGGAGCTATAGGGTTAAAGTCCCTTACGTAGATGACCGACTGTGGTAACCCACTGAGGGGGTGGTGTGTGTGCATGAGCACCACCTCCACTTCGACCTTCGCTTTCCCTTGCCTCCTCTCATCCATGAAATCATTAACCATTACAACATTTACCTTAGTTAGCTTGCTTCGAACGCTATTAGGACCATAGTGGTTGTGTTGATGATAGCTTGCCTCTGAGGTGTCTCTATGACCTTGAAGGTCTTCCTGGGTCTGTTTTCCTTGAGGAAGCATCCTGATGGGGAAGGCCTGTGGTACTTCCAAGGCTGGTGGTGTAGGGTAGTGGACAACCCACTGACTACCCTACCTTGCCTGAGTTGAAACATTAGGGAGGGCAACTCTCTAAGCAACCCGGGCATCGACCGCGCCTTGATCACTGGCATGTTTCTCTCTAGAGATCAACACTCATGGACCCAGGTCTCCCCTAGGTCATTTGAGACACGTTTCTCAACAATTTGGTTGAGGTAAGGCTTAATTTTCACTTGTTTTGTGCTACTCTCTTGTTACTTAGATTTTTCCAATTGATGTGGCTTTCTTGTGTCTTAGTAGATGTCTTCCTGCTTTGGTGACCTCTACGACAAGATGGAGGTGATGCTACAATAGCTCCAGATGTTGCAGGAGGAGAACGAGCAACTAAAGCACCAGCTGGTTGAGGAGTAGGCCAGCCGAGAGGCCGCCGCCAAGATGGCTTGTGGGGAGCACGAGTGTCGCCAGAGGCTCAGGACCGAGGTGGTAGCTAAAAGGGAGCAGCTGAGGGCTGCCAGGGCCTCACTAGGCGAGGAAGAGCAAAAGCTTCAGGAGTCTTCCGTCCTAGTCGTGGAGGAGTACAAGGCCTTTGAGGCCCACAAGGAGCAGTTGGCCAAGTTTGGTGCCTCTTCTTGTCTAGAGGGGATCAAAGATGCTCAGTCTCAGGTGTTGGCATCCTTCTTGGACTTTGATGTCAGGCAATTGGGTCCTCATCTTCCGAGTCAACAAGTGGCCTAGGTGTCATCGATCCATTCCGAGGAAACAAGGGAATTTTGCTGGTGTTCGAGGTCGATAGGTCTGACCTATAAACAAGAGAAGAGTACACGTTAGAGTCCCCAGGTGTTATCCTACGAGCAAAGACTTTGACGGTCAAGTTAGCCGAGTGCATAAGAGGGGTCGGACCAGACTAGAGACAAGGGCTCAAAGCTTAGCCCTTAACAACCAAGAATGATTCTCTTGGAATTTTGAATGCCAGTGACTAAGTGTAAGTGTCTCTACCTTGAGATGAGCACCCCCTTTTATAACTGACCTTACCTTGGAGTGGCTGGAAGTAGTTGGTGATGTGCGGATAGGATTTGATCTGGTTGATGCCACATGGTGCAATCCGAGGCCCGTCAAGTATCCCTACATCACTAATTATTATTATTTATAAATAAAAAATTAAAAAATTAAAATGAAAAATATAATTTAGACATAAAATATTCTCAGAGACAAAAATAGTTAAACCTCTTAAAACACAGGCACAAAATTAGGTCACATGTAGACCTGTTCATGGGCTAGGCCAGGTCGGGCTTGGGCCGGGCTTTTGCTCTTTATTAACAAGATTTTTTTCAAGCCCAAGTCTGAGCCCGACCCGACCAACGGGCCTACAACTTGGGCCCGAGCCCAGCCCTCATAAAAATCCCAAAGCCCAACCTAACAGAGGCTGAAATGTAGGGCAACTGAGTTCACTAGTGGTGCGGTTGGTGCCGGTGCCTAAGTTTGCCATCGCCGATGCTTGAGTTCACTGGTTCCTGAGAATATGCAACAATGCATGAAAGTGAGAACTGAGGAATGGTGGAGAAAGAGAGAAAATTCACCGCCGGAGAGAGGGGCGACTGAGTTCACTAGTGGCGCAGCTGGCGCCGGTGCCTGAGTTTGCCGGTTCTTGAATCCTGAGAATATGCGAATGTGTGTGAGTGAGAACTCTGTGTTTGTGTGTGTGTGTGAGAGAGAGAGAGAGAGAGAGAGAGAGATGATCGGTGCCTGAGTCTACCAGTGCCTAAGCTTGCCTGTCACCTATGTGACTAAGAATTGTGGCTGCTTGCTTGGATTCGTGCCGGTTATTTAGAGTGAGAATGAGGAGAGAAAGATAAAAGATGAAAAGAGAGAATAGGAAAGGTTAATCGGTTAGGATTTACAATAAAATACAAAATATCGAGTCGGGCTGGGATTTTGTAATAAATCACGAGCTCGATTTGTAAAATAGTCAGACTCGAACTTTTAGGCTCGAGGTCAAGCCCGCAAGGTAAAGTTCATGCGCAAACCCGTCCTGTCAGGCTGGACCGAAGCGGAGAAATTATATAAATTGGTAAGAGCTTTTGTCAAAGAAAATTTAAAATAAAAAATGGAAGCCAACTATTGCAGAGATGGAAAGTGGAAGCTAATCGATCGCTTGAGCGATCATGTAGCAAAGGAGTCTCAACTCTCAATTCTGAGACACCCCATCCACAGACAAAACACATTTAAGACCAGTCCTTGCAAATCATACAACTGGCGTCTATGTGTCTAAACACTAGAGGACTTGCTTGCTCGTACATTACAACTAGTCCACAACAAAGAATTCCGATTTTGACTTACCTTGTCAACAAAATCGTTCATGGACAATATGCATGGATTGTTAATTTTTGTACGTATTTTTCAGGTTCTAATATTTTTAAAAAGGTTTTCAGGTTATAATATTTAAAATATTAAGGGCTGCAAATGAATAGAATTCGAATCAGATATTATCCATTCGATTTATATTGGATTCTAATCGTTGAATTTAAAACTGACTTTGACATTATATTCTTAAACAAAAGTGAAATGAAAATAACTTTGTATGAAATTTGGACCGATCCAAATTAATTAGAAGACAACCTGACCCGAAAGCCTTTTGGGATCACCTATTTTCGAACTGACATGACCTGGACAGTTAAACGGTTAAACCTGTATTTTTAGTATTAAAAAAAAAAAAAAACTATTAACTTCTTCAAAGACCAACTGACCTAAATAGTTCAGGTGTTGACAGTGACACATATTACCCAGGCGTCAATCAAAACCTAAATATTTAGGTTCAGGGTTTAGCCTTCATCAACCCAACCTGAAACTTGACCCCACCCAAATGTATCGAAATTGCCTTTAACCCGACCGGATTGCCAGGTCTACTCTTTAAAAATATTTACTTACTTTTGTAGTACAAAAATACTAGTTATTAAGGTTTTTAAAACTGGATTACTGGACGGGAAATCGTTATGGAGATTGGTTCTTAAGTTGAACTATCTGAATGGATGGCCCGTTCTAACAAAAAAATAATAAAAAAAAAGGTCAAAAATAATTATTCAAGTTGATGGTTTAATGGTTTAACCACCCAATTCAATGATTCATTGATCAAATCAATGATTATTGGCGAAAAGGTGATTTTGAGATAAAACGATACTAGTATTCCCGATTTTTCTGATTCGACCGTTGGGTCTGAACTGGTTTTAAAAACGCTGCTAGTTATGCACACTTTAAGTATTAGAATTTGTTACCCCACTTAATTAAGATGTTATAAATACAATCCACTAATCTTTAAAAACCTAAAAAGAGCAATAAGCAAGCATTAGAACAATTTGAGCTACTGGTGGTAATCTAAAACCTTAAAGCACCCAATATAGCAGAGAGGGAGAAAAAGGCTATTTGGTCAATTGGTGCCTTTTTTAATAGACATGGACTACTGGATACAGATTTAACTTTTAGCCTTTTTTTTTTTTTTTAATTCCTTTACAAAGTATTCACTGTCAGACTCAAATCCACATTCTTTTATCATTGAATCAAGTAAATTCCACCTACAATTATAGAAGCATAAGCTTATACTTTTGCTTCCTTTTAATATATATATATATATATAATCTCTTATATCTGATTTGCTCCATCAGGTGCATCCACACTTTAACTCGAATCTTCCATGAGATTATCTCCCCTTTTCATCCATTTCCACAACCCACACCTTTTGTGTTTACCCTTTTATATTCACTTCTCTGAGTAGAATAATTTCAACAAAAAAGACGAAGAAAAAATAAATATAACGAGAGAGAGAAACGGAAAGCCAAGACAAGTATGGAAAATATATAGTAAAAAGAATTAATCAATCTCTTTAACCAAAAACAAATAATTAATCAGTCACAAATAATAGGTCCAAAGTTTTGGATGCAACGTTTAAGATGGAATAAATATCAAAGAAAATTATTATTCATCTTATGTTTTTTTGGGTATTAATTATGCATCTTGTGATGTTTGGCTAGAGTGATGCCAAAACTTAGAGAACATTTAAATATCCATGCCACAACAGAACATGAATGGTTGAGGAATGCTCTTTTTGTCAAAAAGTAAAAAATAAATTAAAAAAATCAATGATGTGACATGTTTCCATGAACATACATGGCATCAACTTAGACGTGTCAACTTATCTAGAAAAGATTCCTATATCAACTAGGGTATAAGGCACTAGCTATCTTGGACCAATGCACCAAACACTACTTCACTAGGGAATCTAGTCATCTCACTTCTAATCTTTCAAAATCTTCTTCTAAATCGCAGAATCCATTGATTTAGATGGCATATATAGCTCTGATGACACCATCAAATGCCAATTTGCACTTCTCTCTCCATGGTTCAAATTATTGATAATCTAGATAAGCAAAAGTCGCATATAGAGAGTCTTTTACAATCAATACTCTTTTTTTTTTTATTTCTTTCTATTGATAATTAAATTTGGAAATACTTGTCTCAAGATTGATGCTAATGTATATAAGTTGATTAAACAGCCCTGACTGACTCTCAGTAGAGATAGTGGGCCGGGCATCATTTGGCAGTCTTTCGGAAAAGAACTGATAAACTAATGGAGATCGTAATGTGCAAATCCAAGTGCTTATGCAAGTTGGGCTGGCCCATGCCCATGGTTTTCTCTTTTTTTTTTTTTTTTTCACTCAGAGCCATATTCACCAAGTACACGACAGATAAAGAGGTGCTAACTGCTAAGAGCCTTTGCCGACAATAATGTAGAAGCCGTTCAATAACATCACATCTGCTTATCTGCCAATTCTAAAGTGGGAAAATTGTGAGACGGGATCTGTTAGTTACACTCGGGCGCCTCACAAGCACATCCACCTTGGGAACATCTTTTGTGAATAATAACTTAAAAGTACGTTTCCAATAGATGATAGGATGTGCTTGTAAGGCACGTGTGAGGCGCATTTGATAAAGAGTAGATCCGGTTTCGAAAATTATGGCCCAGCAGCACTTAGAGTTAGGGTTTTGAGCAGAGACATTATTATGACAAAAGTACAAAACATTGTAGATTTCAGTCCATTCATTCCAATTATGGAAATTGTTGAAATCAGTATTAATTAGCCATTTCATTATCTTCTTAAGGAGATAGAGCTGGGGACAATGATTGTTCAGTCTATTGTCAGAATTTTTAACTATAATGTACAATTGGGTTGCTATCAAAATTAATGATTTGATGTGGGACAAATATTGATATTTAGGGTGGATGTGCATTAGAATTTTTAACTCTAACCTACGGTTGGATAGGACGAATATTGGTATTTAGGGTGGGAATATTTGATATTTTGAATTATTATAGATGTGTAATAAAATTCAAAATTCTACAGTGGCGTGCAATATAATTTTGGATGAAACTGTTGGGTGGGTTCCATGCTGTCAGTGGTTGTATTTGAAGGCTCTAAGCATGATATATTGATACAATTTTTACTTGTCACGTCCAGTTTAGACTGATGGAAGGCTAAATCGCAAGCAATTTCTGATCGTTGGAAAACAAAGTTTTAATTAAAGATCATAATGAAGTGATTTGATGACGTAGAGGAGATTTTATCATTTGATACGATGATATCATCTGTCCATCCTCAAGATGAATTAATATCTACGCTACACACGGACGCTACCCACCCCCTACCCATAGAATACTACAGCCACGCATAGGGAACATCTCTTGTAGTAATATGTTATTCATGGAGCAATGGAGAGATGGAGAGATGTTTTCATTGTCAGACCGTGATGTCTTGTATATAGTGTGGGTAGCGTTCTTATGGTTACCAGATCCGGACTCCCTTAGGACACACAAATTAAGTCTTTTTTTGAGTAAATTACACAGAGACCTATAATTTTTTTTGGGAGTAAAGATTGTTTAATCCCTTGTCCTGTAATTTTTTTCATATTTTTAATATTAATTCAATTATAATTATTGATAAAAAAAAATTATACAGAGACCACCTTTACTATGGATCAATGATAAAGACTTTTTGCTTTTTTTTTTTTTTTTGCGACAAATACCCCTGAACTTTTACCTTGCGACAATTCCGTTAAATTAGATGACGGACACTGTTAAATTATCAAAATACCTCACTGATCTTTTTATTTTTTTATTTTTTTTCTTATCCTTTTTTTCTTAAAACGTAAATGACCCAAAAAATACCTTTGATTAGTCACCAGAAAAAGAAAAATACTGAGTTGTGCAATCAAGAACTGTTTACTCCAAGATTCCTTCACACCATATTCGTTCATTACCAACAACACGGAACTGACAGTAATTACAGAGTATACAAAGACGTCCTCTCAAAACTCCCATATTCAAATGAAAGCAATCTCGGGAAAACTGGGGAGTGGGACTACTTGAGATTCTTCGTGTTGGAAGATCTGAATGCTTCTAGTTGGAGGGTAGTTTGGATGTCAGGTCGTTTTATTGGTTGATTTAACCGTAAAAGAAGGACGCTTAGAGGATTCGAGGTGATTTACCTATTGTGGATGTTCCGATGCTTAAGTTAGTAATTTAGTATGCGAGTTGAAAGGTTGTATGCTACAAGGCTAGTGAGCAAATAATCGCGCATGCCTTGTTTGTGACGTTGGGATTATTGCCCTTATATAGGTGAGATGTCGTAGGTCTTATGAAACACTTTTGAGATCCCTAACCCGTGCTATTAGGAATCTGTTTCACACTCGGAGGTAGACTTTGTGTGAACCGATAAAGCTTATCGAGTCCGTCCGATCCAGACGGGATAAGAATAAGGCTTGCAGACGTGCGATGTAATCCCAGAGAGATCGGAGATAGCTGACTAACTTTTAGGAATTAGCTACATGTCACCTCAGTAGGTCAGGCCATCATGGGCTACTCGGACCTCGATAGGTCAGGCCATCATGGGCTACTCGGACCTCGGTCTTAGCCGAAATACCCAAAGTATCTGAGCTGACCTAGCCTGCTGAGGTGACAGAGAACACTGAATTGTCATCCTATTAGTAGATCGCTTCCACGTGTCCAAGTATTGATAAATTGGGTCAAATTACCCGTTATCAGATACCTTTGAATCAGAATCGCAGTGTCCCAATCCAATGAAGCCCATAATTGGCAAGCATCCCAGATACCTCGTATATCTGAGGCTGAAAGGGGCGTCTCCTACCCTTTTCAAGTAGGAACTCAGGGTATGTAGACCTTGAATTCAGAGTCAAAAAGAATCATCATCATCCCCGTAAAACTGGACAATCCTCACAACCTTATAATCGTCGGTGATGGTTGATGGGATTATTTCGTCTTCTTCTAAGTTCTAACCAAACATTAGCAACGCGTACATACAAACTGTCCTCGTCTTAAAACAGCCATCCAGAATTCTAGATCCAGATAATGTGTGGCGCTTATTCAAGGATGGGTCCCGGATGATATGCGAAGGTATGCGAAGGTATGTTAAGAGGTAGCATCCTCTTAACAAAACTAGAATCACTGATTAAAGCACGCCAAGGTATGCGAAGAGTAATAGAGGCTTGACGGGTAGTCTCAAGTGTACTTCGGCGTAACTTCATGCTAAAGATTTCAAGGAAGAGGTAAGGGATCAGGATAGGGGTCTCTCCTGCTCCCTCTGTCGTCCCCAATCTTCTCTTTCATGATTCCCATAAGGATAATTTGCAGAATTGGTATGGCACAAGGTGGTTTTGATAACGAGTAACGTCTACGATTATGCCACTTGAACACACAGTAATCTACAATAATTATTTAGAAATTTAAAGTTTTAAACAGAGAAGAGGAAAAGTCGGACAAGTACTAACTACTAAGGAGTTAGAGTGAAATACAGAGTTCATCTGATGCGAGGTATCAAGCTTTAGTGTTTTAAAACAAAGAAGCAGGGAGAGAAATAACAAAATCTAAATAAAAGGAGAGTAAAACATAAAGAGAGGAAAACAAAGAAAAAGCATGGCCATTACTGAAAAAAGAGAAAGCTTGTTCTTCTTATGTAACAGTGCTCTGTTTTCCATTGTCAAACCGAAAATAAGAGACAGAAAAAGGAGATGCAAACAATGAGCAATTGGCTTTAATATGGAGAAATGCAGAGATGGCTCCAAGCAGATGCAAACAATGAGAATTTGGCTTTAATATGGAGAAACGCAGAGATGGCTCCAAGCAGGGAAGAAGATGAAGGCCATTTTGAATTCCAGAGAGAAGAGTAGTGAGCTGAGAACAAGCTTTTGGCGTGAAATGTAACGCGTAAACTTGTGGCTGATTGTCCTAGGGGTGTCAAGGTATTCCAAAATTCGATTTCGAATTTGAGATTGGACATAATTGAATTGAACTCAGATAATTTGAATATCTAATCTGTCAAATTCAGATATTCTATTTGATGAATGAAGATTTGGCCCGACCTCTTGACCACCCAACACGTGGCAGAAGCAATAGCTCGGCACGACAGTACGCTCAAGGCGCGAGCTCCGAGAGGAGGAATCAGCGGTCCGAGCTCCCCAAAAGGAGCCCGAACTCTCCCTTTGACCCCGAGCCTTACGAGGAGCGCAAAGGGCAACAACCCGAAGTGGCCCGCCCCAGGGCAGTTCGGGCCACACCTCTACCCGAACTCACGACTTCACCTCGCACACCACTCCAGCACTTCAGCTCCAGGCCGCCGAGCTGAACAATCGTACTTGACACCAAAGGAGTCCGTATCCTGAGGCGGTGCACCTGACTGACTTAGGATCTGACACTTGACAACCGCACTTCAACGGCCACCTGCCACCGCCACCTCCAGTCACAGAGACGGCTTCAACAAAGAGAGCAGTGGCGGTTGTCTGCCCCAGTAGAGGTGATGACACCCGAACTGGCAGAAGTGCAGAGGTAATGATACCCGAACTGACAGAAGCTTGGGAGTGAGTGCACAAAGTGGTTATAAAAGGCTCTCTTCCCCCCAAGAAGGAGGTATGTGATAACTTTGCGCCATCTGGTTTATTATCTTGCCTTTGAGAAAATACTGACTTGAGCTTCGGAGCACTCTCATTGGGTTCCTCCCCGGAGATACTCGCTTTCTTCCCTGTTCCAGGCACCTTCTGCTCCAGCCAGAGGCAAGATCGTTGACAGGTAGGACCGGCCGAATTGCGCTCCATCAATTGGTGCCGTCTGTGGGAAACGTTTCTAAAAGCCTCCCTCTAAAACTCCCATAACCCCCTTTTTTTCCAAGAAACCCCAACACCCATGGCTTCTTCCAGCAATGCCGGATGTAGCATGGAGATGAACGCCACCGAGGAACAACTTCAAGTCCCCGTGGTGTGCATCGGACAGTTCACCATCCCCCTTTCGGTGGACGGGATCCCCAGCCTGAATGCGCCACGAACAGTGGTGCCCGTGAATCTTCCCGCCATGAACACCCCCCTTCCTCTCCCTATCAAAACAACCTTTACCGAACCAACTGTTGTCCCCCTGGCGACTAGCCAAAACCAGTTTGATGACTTGATGCAGTGCATGTGGGCAATGCAAACCCAAATGCAGCAGTGTTCCAGCAACATCAGCTCCAGCAGCACCAAGTATTGCACCACATCTCTCAATATCACTATCAACAGCAGTTCCCCCAACTGCCTCTGAACCAACCATAGCTTCCACCTCGGCACCCCCCTCCGAAGCCGGTTAAGCCCTCCCCTCAGGGCGGACGCCTTCACCGAGGAGAAGCCTCCCAACTTCAGAACCCCTCCAAGAACTAGGCCTTATCCTCGGGCCGGAGGGAAAGAAAAATCACCCCCGCCTTGCAGCTCGCCGGCAGATCGGAAACCTCACCCACCAAGTCAGCACCTTGGCACTCCAAGCCTGAGCGCCCGCCCATAGAGAACCGATTCAGCGCCCTAGCGGCGGACTACCAACAGTCCATGCCCATCGAGCTCGGCAACACCGAAGCCAGCAGTGCCAATACCAGGCCTACTCAGCAACGAAGACGCTGGTGAAGTCGCTAAACTACCACCCGCGTCTTGTCTGAACTCTGAGGTAAAGAAGAGACAAGCTCGGACGAGGTAAAAGTTGCCCCTATTCTCTCAGTCCCTTCCCCCCTCTCATCAGAACTCCTTGCAGTCCCCATGCCCAGAATTTTCAAACTCCCCCCTTTAGACAAGTATGATGGGTCCTTCGACCCCAACGACCATGTCGATGCCTTCCAGTCCCAAATGTACCTGGCAAGGGCCAGTGAATCATGCATGTGCGTGGCCTTCATTACCACCTTCAGAGGGGTGGCCCGCACCTGGAATAGGAACCTGGCCCCTGGGTCAATAAGAAGCTAGACCTAGTTCGTGCAGGTCTTCACCGCACACATCATTACCAACAAGCGGTGCCCCAGAACCAAGGAGAGCATCTTCTGAGTAGTCCAAAGAGAAGGAGAATTCATCCGGGGCTACATCAAGCGGTTCAATGAGGCATGCTTGCAGATACCGTGGCTTGACCCCGCGGTGCATCTTGCGGCAGCCAAGAGAGGAGTGACACACAAGGAGTTCAAGTGGCACATGGTAGTTAGCCAGCCCAAGACTGTAGCTGAATTCCTCAAGCTCGTGGATAAATTCATGAGAACAGAGGAAGAGATCAACCAGAGAGCCAAGAGCAGGATCGAGAAAAGGAAGAGGGAAGGCGAGCCCTCCAACCCAGATGACAGGAGGAGGAAAGATCCAGCTCGGGAGACGAAGCCGAGCCAGCCGTTCCAAGCTCCCTTAACGGCTCGGATGGGCTACACACCCTTAAACAAGAAGCAAGCTGAGATCTTGATGACGATCAAAGATGTCCCGTATGTGAAGTGGCCACCTCGCCTAAAAGGGAACCCCAACGAGAGGAACAAAAACTTGTACTGCAGTTTCCATAGAGACCACAATCACAGTACCGAACATTGTAATAATCTCCGAGACGAGATAAAGGGACTCATCCGTCGCGGGTGCTTGAAAAATTTTGTACAGCATAACAATAATAATAATAATAATAAGACAGGTCGGCAAGGGGAGCACGGTAAGGATGCCCCCGAGCCCAGCAGCAGGCCGGCCGAACCGTCACAAAAACAGCCTCCGGAGGAGAGGCCTATTCGGGGAACCATCTACGTGATAGTGGGAGGTTTGGTAGTAGCGGGTTGCACTTCGGCAGCGGCCCGGGCGTCAGTTCGTGAAGCTGCCCGAGAAGAATAGAACCCTCCAAAGAGGCCAAAGACGGAGGAACCGATTCTCTTCACGGAAGACGATGCGCGAGGGGTCCACTACCCCCACGATGATGCGCTTGTCATCAAACTAAGGATCAATGACTTCGAAGTCAGGCGCGTGCTTGTTGATTCAGGCAGCTCGGCGAACATTCTCTTCAAGTCGGCGTTTGACTAGCTTTAGTTGCAGAGAAGCGAGCTGAAGCCCGCAAACACTCCTCTGGTGGGCTTTAGTGGAGAGGAAGTCAGGCCCCTCGGGAAAGTGATAGTACCTGTGGAAGTTGGCACAGGTCCCTATGTGGTCAGACTCAACCATGATTTCCTGGTGGTCGCAGCCCCCTCCCCATACAATGCCATAATAGGGTGGCCAATCACTCATGTCCTACGGGCAGTGGTCTCCACCTACTACTTGACAATGAAGTTTCCTACAGACTTTGGTGTGGGGGTAGCGTGGGACGACCAACTCGAGTTCCGCAAGTGCTATGTTGCCGCCCTGAAGGGAAAAACCAAGGTGGCCGATGACCTCGAACTGGAGCGGCCTACGGAGCAAGGCGAAGAATGAGATGCGCCCACAGAAGAAACGGTCGTGATCCCAACTTCAGCTGCAGACCCAACTCGGACGCTACAGATCGGTGCTTCCGTCCAGGAACCTCTACGATCCGAATTGGTGAGTTTCTTACTTCAAAATTTAGATATTTTTGCATGGTCTATGACCGATATGCCCGATATTAACCCCAACCTTATAATTCACAAACTTAATACTGACCCTGTAGTCAGACTCATTAGACAGAAGAAACGCAACTTAGCCCCAGAACGTTGGAGGGCGATCGACGAGGAGGTCGACAAACTCCTCGCAACAGACTTCATAAGGGAAGTTCACTACCTGAGCTGGGTAGCCAACCTAGTGCTGGTAAAAAGGCAAATGGCAAGTGGCGCATGTGCATCGACTACACCAACCTGAACCGAGACTGCCCGAAAGATTGCTTCCCCCTCCCCAAAATTGACCGCCTAGTGGACGTGATCTCGGGACATGAGTTGCTAAGCTTCTTGGACACCTACTTGGGCTACAACCAAATCAGGATGGACCAGTTCGATGAGGAAAAAACTACCTTCATAATTGAGTTTGGCCTGTACTGCTACAAGGTCATGCCCTTCGGACTGAAGAATGCTGGGGCGACCTTCCAAAGACTCGTGAATAAACTGTTTCAGCCCTTAATTGGCACGAAGATAGAATGTTATGTAGATGACATGGTCGTCAAGACACAATTTTCGCATGAATTAATACAAGACTTAGATTCTGTCTTCCAAATTCTGCGTCAATTTAGCATGAAACTAAACCCAAACAAGTGTGTCTTTGGAGTCACCTCGGGTGAATTCCTAGGGTACATCGTCAACTGGTGTGGTATTGAGGCCAACCGGACAAGATAAAGGACATCCTAGATATGAGACCACCCCGAAAAGTAAAAGAGGTACAGAGGCTAAATGGTCGCATAGCCACTTTGAGCCGCTTCATGTCCAAGTTGGCAGACCGCTGTCTGCCTTTCTTTAAAGCAATTAAAGGCAAAGGGTTCGAATGGACCCTAGACTGCCAGCTCACGTTCGACGAGCTAAAAAACTACCTCGCTAGTGTGCCGATCTTAACTAGGCCCGAGGAGGGCGAGGTTTTAGAACTGTACCTCTCGGCAAGCGACGGGATGGTCAGTTCGGTACTAATAAAAGAAGTAGATCAGGTCCAACGACCCATCTATTATGTTAGTAAAATTCTGCAGGGAGCAGAGACGAGATACCCACAGATAGAAAAGCTGTTATACGCACTGATAATTGCAGCTCGGAAACTCCGCCCATATTTCCAGGCTCACGCTATCATCGTCTTGACTGACAAACCTTTGAGGCAAGTCTTACTCAAGCTCGATGTTTCCAGTCGGATGACGAAGTGGGCCATCGAGCTCAGCGAGTACGACCTCCAGTATAAGCCACGAACTGCTATTAAGGCCCAAGCCTTGGCAGATTTCATCGCCGAGTGCACGTTCAACCTCGAAGTCCCTAGGCCGGTTGAGCCTGAGATCCCCAGTTCGGGTGAGCCCAGGGCTCCCAAGCCAATAGAGTCCGAACCCCGTGAAGTAGCAGCCAGGGTGGCATCTCTCCTAGTTAGGCCAAACGCGAACTGGAATGAGGAGCCCTGGATCCTTCACATAGATGGCTCCTCGAACCAACAGGGCAACGGGGCTGGGATAGTCTTACGCGACCCAGGTGGCACAAAATTGGAATACACGCTACGCTTTGAGTTTGCGCCATCCAACAACGAGGCAGAGTACGAGGCATTGATAGTCGGGCTGGCCTAGCGCAAAAGGTAAGAGCGAAACACATAGTTATCTACAACGATTCCCAGCTTGTGGTCAACCAGGTTACGGGTGAATACGAAGCATGCGAGCCAACTATGATCGCCTACTTGGCAAAGGTAAAGGAGGCTCTGCTCAAGCCGAGGTCAAAGAACACTGAAGCCAATGCCCTGTCCCGGTTAGCCAGTATCAGTCACAATGCCATGAGAAACGTGTACATAGGGGATTTACCTTGGCCTAGCATTCTCGGTGGGGCAGAGGAGGTCGCTCCTGTCCTTAAAGCAGAGCCGAGATGGATTAACCCAATCGTGAGCTTCTTGCTAGATGGGACCCTCCCTATGGACTACAATGCAGCCAAAAGGGTGTTGCGCCAGGCAGCCAAATATGTCATAATAGATGAACGGCTGTACCGACGGTCCTACACGCTCCCCTACCTACGTTGCTTGCGACATGCCGAAGCCGAGCTCGTACTCCGCGGCACTCATGAAGGTCTGTGCGGCGGAAACTTGGGAGGCAGGGCCCTTGCCCAGAAGGCACTTCGACAAGGGTACTACTGGCCACCATCAGCCTGCCGCCGACCTCAAGTACCTCACTAGTCCATGGCCCTTTGCGCAATGGGGCATCGACCTCCTGGGGCCATTCCCGCCAACAATAGGTGGAAGGAAGTTCCTAGTGGTGGCGGTAGATTACTTCACAAAGTGGGTAAAAGCTGAACCTCTCGTAATAGTTTAGCTCGAAACGTACAGAATTTCTTTTGGAAGAACATAGTATGTCACTTCGGGTTACCTCGGGTACTGATCTCCGACAATGGCAAGCAGTTCGAGGACATCAAATTTCAGGAATGGTGCCAAGATATGGGGATTCGGCAAAACTTCACATCGGTCGCGCACCCACAGGCAAACGATCTAATAGAAGTGATGAACAGAGCTATCCTCCATGGACTGAAAGCGCGACTAAACCGAGCTAAAGGGTTGTGGGCGAACGAGCTACCAAGTGTTCTATGGGCTCACCGAACTACGAAAAAAACCGCCACAGGAGAGACCCCCTTTAACCTCACCTAGGGCACTAAAGCGGTAATCCCGACGGAGATCAAAGTACCTACACTGCGACTAGAAGCATACGACGATCAGACAAACGGAGACGAGCTACATACCAACCTCGACCTATTGGATGAGGTAAGAGTCATCGCGTACATCCGATTTGCAGCTTACCAGCAAAGAGTAGCTCGATACTACAATGCCAGAGTAAAAAATCGGAACTTCTGCGTCGGTGACCTGGTTCTCCGTAAGATCATGGCACTCGAGCCCGGCGTGGGCAAACTTGGACCGAATTGGGAAGGGCCCTACCAAGTAAAGTGGGTGCTCGGGGGAGCATATGAGCTCGAAACATTAGAGGGAAAACAAGTACCCCGAGCATGGAATGTCGTTAACTTAAGACGATACTACCTATAAATTACCAAGCGAAGTGGACTAGGAGTCGCTATCAGAGCCTGAGGGTTAGAATGACGAGCTAACAAGGACCTCGACACCATAAGACTTAGTCACCTCTTCATGGACACGCAAAGGCAATACAATAACGAGCTAACAAGGACCTCGACATCTCATTATCAGAAGGATATGGTCAGTTCAGCAATATAGTCAGTTCGAAAAAAAAGAGGGTGACAACAACTTAGTCGAAAGAACGTTTCATTACAAAACACTCTGTTTACATTCCAAAAAAAAAAAATAATAATAAAATACTCTGTTTACATTCCAAAATTAATAATAATAATAATAATAATAATAATAATAATAATAATAATAATAATAATAATAACAATAATAATAATAATAAAATACTCTGCTTACATCCCAAACAGTCCGACAATCTCAGTCCTCACCCTCGGAAGGCACATCGACGATACCCGAGGGTCCTGCTTCATCCTTGGAATCCGGTTCACCATCAGCCGCATTGGCCATCTCTTGAGTAATGCGCGAAGTAATTATTGGCGCTGATGTCGAGCTCGGGGTACGTGTTCCTGATCATCCACCAACTCAGTTTAAAACCCCTTCTGTATGATCCCACCATCAGGTCGTCAAACCGCGGTGAGGTGATATAGTCTTCAACGGCCTTCTTCTTGGCATCCTCGATGCCCTGAGAAAAGATGTCTGTCCTCTCCCTAATATCCTCTTGAAGGTATTCGACCTGATGCTGTAAGTCTAGCCTCAGGTCCACCATATGCTTCACCACCAATCCCATAGCCTCGGTGTCTCTCTGAGACCTCGCCAGCCTGGCCTGTGCAGCACGGGAAGCTGCTTCGGCAGCGCGGAAATCCTCTTCGGCCGCTCGTGCCCGCCTCGAGCTCCTCTCCACTTGGGCCACTAAGGCATGGATGGAGGAGTTCACCTACCAAAAGGAAAAAATATCGAGAATGAGCGACAGTGAGAAAGGTAATGACAAGAAGCCCGACAAGAAGTCGCTGACTTACCACCATGGCATGAGAGGCAACACGCCCGGCTACCTGGTTCATAGGAAGCTTGGTCCAAGCTGCGACCTCCTCGGGGTAAATGGCCTCCCTACTCTTTTGAAGATCGTGGTTCGGTATAGGCAGTCTCAGTGTAAGGAGGAGTCCCCGTATAAGTAGCCTCGGCGTAAGGGGCCCTTGCCGCTTCTTGTATGGGAGGGGCCATCTCGGGCTCCCTGGGCGGGTCCACTGGCGAGTAGCCTGGCACCTCGGGCTTCGTGTCTTGGGGCAGTTCGACATGAGTCCGTTTGGAAACTCGCTTCCTCCTCTTCATGACATGAAACAGGTTTCCACCACGAGTATTCTCTACGTCCATCACACCTGCACAAAGAGCTCGGCATCAAGAAAACAAAGGAACGGAAAGCAAAACAAAAGGCAAGCCTCTGAGCAAGGAACCTACCTGAACTCAGGTCAGCCTGGATGAGCTTGGCCTCTGTCAGATAATGGTGGCATTTTATCCCAAGCCGGGCCCATTTCTGGAGGCCCTTCACCGTCTCCCTATCTAGCATAACACCAGCATCAGGGGCAACCATCCCCACCCGGTTTGGAATGGCCACCCCATTGCACTTCGCACCCCGAAGTAGTCCGGTTTCCATACCGGGACCTTGTTGGGAAGATCGTGTAAAAGTTTGAAACCCGAGCGAGGAGATAGGTAGTATGCTCGCCTACGCCTGGGAAGGGGACCCGCTTGCTTCTTAAGCATTAGAATGGAGAAAAAAGATCTCAAGGCCTAAAGGCAAAATCTATTCGCAAAAAAGGGAGATAGTCCCAACCAAATTCAGGATAGAATTCGGGTGGAGTTGACCAACGGTAATGCCGAAGTGGTTCATAACCTCGACAATGAGGGGGTGGAAAGGTAGGCGCAACCCAGCGGCGAGCTGCTCCCGGAATATCATGGTCTTGTCAGGACCGTGTTCCCAAGGGAAGTCGCCCGAGGGTATAAAGTAGGTGTACTCCCTAGGCAGGTTAAACTGGGTGATAAGGGAGTAAAGCCCCTCAAGCGTCATGGTTGAGGGCCCAAACTTGTCCAATGTTTGACCTCGACGGGAGGAGGATGCCAAACTACCCGAGGCGACTTGGCCTACGGGTTCGAACTCTTCCTCGAGCTCCTCCTCGAGCTCTACCTCAGGTTTACTAAGGTTGTTGGGGGTTGCAGCTCGGTTCGTAGAACCTGCATCTGACCCCCTCGAAGAACTGTCTGAACTGTCCGAGCTAGACATCGGGAGGAAAAGAATACAAGGAAGAAAGCACCGACTCACCCGAAAAAAGCAAACGGACTACGGAAAGATGACGCGAGCTAAAAACATTGATGCTAGCTAAGAAACTTGGACGCGAGCTCAAGAAGCAAACGCAGGAGAATGGCAATGGAAAGCGACTAGGGGTCCCCCCACTATTGAGGCAAATCCTAAGACCGAGACGTGACTGGCCACATGTCTTTTTGAAACTGAAGCAGCGCCAGCGCATGTCTCCCCGCATTGAAGGCAGCAGCGATGCATTTTTTCAAAATTGAAATAACGCCCACTGTCACGTCTCCCAGCCGCACTTTTTTTTTTTAATTTTTGAAATAATGCACGTTGTCATGTCTCCCAGCATTTAAAGACGGACTGACTTTTTGGCGCTCAAGAAACCTACAAATCTCCTGACGAATGCACACTTCGCGCTATCAGTAAATCGATTCGAAGTACGGGTCAAATCCACCCGCCACCTCGCGAACTCCCCGCTCAGGGGCAAGCCCCTTATTGCGAGGAGTGGGGGGCAATTGATGAAGGAAGATTTGGCCCGACCTCTTAACCACCCAACACGTGGCAGAAGCAACAGTTCGGCACGGTAGTACGCTCAAGGCGCGAGCTCCGAGAGGAGGAACTAGCGGTCCGAGCTCCCCAAAAGGAGCCCGAACTCTCCCTTTGACCCCGAGCCTTACGAGGAGTGCAAAGGGCAACAACCCAAACTGGTCCGCCCTAGGGCAGTTCGGGCCACACCTCTACCCGAACTCAAGACTTCACCTCACGCACCACTTCAGCACTTTGGCTCCAGACCGCCGAACTAAACAACCGCACTTGACACCAAAGGAGTTCGTATCCTAAGGCGGTGCACCTGACTGACTTAGGATTTAACACTTGATAGCCGCACTTCAACGGCCACTGCCACCGCCACCTCCAGTCACAGAGACGGCTCCGACAAAGAGAGTAGTGGCGGTTGTCTGTCCTAGCAGAGGTGATGACATCTGAACTGGCAAGAGTGCAGAGGTAATGATACCCGACCTGACAGAAGCTTGGGAGTGAGTGCGCGAAGTGGTTATAAAAGGCTCTCTTCCCCCCAAGAAGGAGGTATGTGATAACTTTGCGCCATCTGGTTTATTATCTTGCCTTTGAGAAAATACTGACTTGAGCTTCGGAGCACTCTCACTGGGTTCCTCCCCAGAGATACTTGCTTTCTTTTCCATTTCAGGCACCTTCTGCTCCGGCCAGAGGCAAGATCGTTGACAGATAAGACCGGCCGAATTGTGCTCCATCACTATTCATACCGAATAGTTAATTGGATTTGAATTCGGATATGATCTTATTCTATTTGATAAATATATGAATTTAATCGATTATTTAATTCTTATATATAATATATAAAATTTTTAAATGCTTTATATAATTTAATTATATAAATAATTTATATACTTTATATAAATAAAATTTTTATTAATTACCTAAAATAATTAATTAATCGAATTTAAATCGAATCGAATATTGAATCGGATTCAAATTCGAATATTAATTTTTTATATCCATCGAATATCAAATTAAATTCAAATATCAATTTTCTTAATTGGATTCAAATTCAGACATTGCCTGATCCAATTTAAATTTGATCCTTTCACCTGCCACTGATCGATGCCGGAAAGGGAGCAGAGCAAAGATAATAAAGAAATTAAAATGATTTCATAAATCAAAGAAAAGGGTACTTTGGATATTTAAAGCTTTAAATAATCACATCAAAATTTTTTTCTAAATTAAATGACAGAATGCAAATAGAGGGAGTCTTTATTTTGTCATTGACCCCATAATACTAGGGGTCTTTCTAATTTGTCATTTTTTGTATTAAGGCGTTGGCACAGTGAACAGTGTAACATCACATCAACATCTCTTTCGGTCTGTACTATCAAAACGATTCATTCAGCACAATAACTAAACTACCTCTCAGTTGGGAATTAAGCCTGCTTATATCTTGTTTTTATATTCTCATTAATTATGTTGAAAATTGAAATTATGTTTTGTTTAAAAAAAAAAAAAGAGAAAAAGAAAACAACTTCTGTTTTATTCTTGATTTTTTCGGTAAATTACAAAGACCCCGGTACTATGGGTCCATGACTGTATTTTGTTTTGTGACAAAATCCCTATGTACTATGACCGTGAAATAAAGACCTCTTTCTTTAGCATTCCGTCCAAAAAATGAGAAATTTGCCGTTACAATATTTTTTATCCCTATGCTACCTAAGACAACTTTAACCTCTTTTCGTCTTTTATACGTTTTCTCACCTTATTTCTCCCTTACAACAATCATCATGTCATAAGAACCCATCTCTCCTCCCGGCGGCCACCAACACCGGACTGAACACCCCGCCGAACACTAGCGCTTGCCTAACCATCGGCAATGCCGAGTTCCTCATAGTCGTCGGGAGCAACTCCAGTGTGTATATCAGCAACGCGTTGAACATCGTGCACACGCTAAATAAGCTCACCAGCTCCACCGCCACCTGCAATTCCTGCCGTGACTCACCCACCACCATGCACATTATACTGCAAATCCCACTTATAGTTGTGAACACCAGCAGCCAACTTCTCCTGTTCACTTTTCTGATAAGAAAGAACGTCAGCAATGGCGATTGTAGCTCTGATAAGGCGTTGAAGGTGAACGCTCAAGTAGAGACTGAAGGCCAGGTTTCTGACCCCCAAAGGCATCCCGTAGTACACCATTCTGACGCCAAAACCGACGGTCGTCATTGCCATTAACCGTCGAAAGGCCCATTTTTTCTCGACCAATGCCTTGATAGTAGAGTAGAGGTTACCGGCGAACGTCTCCGGTACAATGGATATGCCGGAGAAGCTCGCGCTTAACCTGAAGCTACTTTGATTCCTCGTGGTTATGGTTCTTAATGCGTTGATTGCTTCGTCTTTGCGTCCTTTCACCAGGAGTCACCTCGGTGATTCGCGCATTTCAAAGTGGATGATTATACAGTAAAAGATGTGTTATGGGCTCGCCCGTAGGATCTCGTCACGGGTCTGTCCACCGAAAGAGACTCCTGCTTTTCCTTGCCCTTCCTCTTGTGTACAGACCCTATTGTGGCAATCGAGTGGGTGATTTGTCCAAGAGATCACCCGAACTCTCTTTACACATTTCTTGAACGAAAAACTGAATGCCTTTATTTCAACTCATCGCTTCTTAAATAGGAGATTACAAAAGGGAATTCCTTGCTGGATTTGGCTAGGATAGGATAATCCAACTCAAACTCAAACTCAAACTTCTACTTCTAAATAAATTACCTACTTCTAATGGTAACACAACTCCTACTTCTAGTGGTAAATAGGACTCTTACTAAGAAGATAAGATAAGATAAGGATAAGGGATGAGGGATCAGGCAGCAAGCGGCAAGTTGGGGAGCAGAGCTGTTGTGGCAAGATAAGGGTGGGCCCACCATGCCGAGTTGTCGTGTGGCCCCCTCTCTAGTGCTGCTGCCGGATGGCGGTGCGTGCGCCTCCTAAGTGCTACTATCGGGTGGTGCATACTACCGCCTATGGTTGCGCGCGTCCATAACATCACACCCCTCTGGGTAGGCGTTGTGAAGATCTGTCCAGGGAATCTAGGTGGCCTTAGCTGATGGTAGTCCGTCCCATTCCACTAGTACCTCGAAGGTACCTTGATTGATGTGTGACCAAACAAGGGCTCGAGGTTGGAGGATGGGTCTGCCGTCCTTTAGAGGGGGTAGGGTAGGCATTTGATCAGGGGGATTCCCTGTGAAAGGCTTCAGTAGGGACACATGGAAGGTGTCATGGATTCTGCTATGCTCCGGTAGCTTGAGCTGATAGGCAACTTTCCCGATCTACCGTAGAACCTTGAAGGGCCCATAGAATTTTGGGGCTAGCTTAGGTGGGACTCGACGCCTGAGGGAGAGTTGCCAGTAGGGTTGGAGTTTTAGCCAAACAAACTGTCCTGGCTCGAAGGTGACTTCACGGTGGTGTTGATTGTAGGCGTGCTTCATGCGCGCTTGTGCCTGCTGCGAGCGTAAGGAGACTTCAACCAGGAGGGCATCGCGATCTTGGAGGCTGCGATCCACTTCTTCCAGCCGTGTTGAACCGGGTTCGTAAGATAAAAGACGGGGAGGGTCTCGGCCATACACCACCCGGAAGGGAGTCATGCCCAGGGAGGAGTGGTAGGACGTGTTGTAACAGTATTCGGCCGACGGAAGGCACTCCACCCAACGTCTGGGCTGGTCTCCCACAAGGCAGCGGAGGTACATCTCTATTGTTCGGTTCACCACCTCTGTTTGGCCGTCATTCTGTGAATGGTAAGCGGAGGAGAAGGCTAGGTTTGTTCCTTGTAGTCGGAAGAGCTCCTTCCAGAAGGCGCTAGTAAAGATTGGGTCCCTGTCACTTACAATGAATTTGGGTAGCCCATGCAATCGGAAGATGTGGGCGACTGAAACCGCGCTGTAGGGGTTAGATAAGGGAAGGAAGTGAGCATACTTGGAGAAGCGGTCCACCACTACAAATATCACCGATTTCCCTCCAACCTTGGGTAAGCCTTCGATGAAGTCCATGGAAATATCTGCCCAGATCTGAGTGGGGAGTGAGAGAGGTTGGAGAAGGCCTGTTGGGTGCAAATTTACCCACTTCTGCTGCTAGCACATTGAACAGCTCTGGATGAAGTCTCGTACCGAAGCCTTCATACCCTGCCAGTGGAAATCTGCATGGATGCGGTGCAGTGTTTTCTGGATACCCTCATGCGTGGCGTTGTGTACGCTGGAGATAACGGAGGGAATTAAGGGGCAGCCGGTCGGGAGATAAATTCGTCCCTTGTATAGGGCCAAACCGTCGTGCATGGACCAATTTGGGTTGGTTGTTCCGGCTTGTATTCTCTTGATCAGATCGTTCCATTCGGGTGATTGTGGCAATTCATTCTGAATGTCTTCCAGTAGGGAGGCTCGGGGCTGCGAAATTGCATGGAGGAGCATATCTTCTTCTCGGCGGGACAAGACATCGGCAACATGGTTCAAGTCCCCTGCCTTGTAGTCTACCCGGAAGTCGAACCCAAGAAGTTTACTAACCCAATGCTGTTGTAGCGAGGTGGTGAGCCGTTGTTCTAGTAGATACTTGAGGTTGTAGTGTTCCGTCTTGACTATGAAGGTTCTCCTCCACAAGTACGGCCTCCAATGCTGCACTGCCTTAGCTAGTCCAATAAGCTCTCATTCGTAGGTGGGCAACTTAAGGTGCCGGTCGGCCAACTTGTGGCTGAAGAAAGCGATGGGGTGCTCTTGCTGCTGTAGTATGGCGCCTATGCCAGTGCTGGATGCATCGCACTCCACTGTGAACTCAAGATCAAAGTTTGACAATTGTAGAACCGGTGTGGAGGAGATGGCTTCTCTTAATTTTACAAAGGCTGCATCAGCTGTACCGTCCTAGAGGAAGGCATTTTTCTTGAGCAGATTTGTTAGTGGAGCCGCCATCAGTCTGTAATTGTGAATGAACTTGCGATAGTAGCCTGTCAGCCTTAGGAAACCGCGGAGAGCCTTGGCGGATTGCAGTCTGGGCCATTCCTTGATGGCTTGAATCTTGGAGTCATCCATAGTGACCCCTTGGCCGCTGGTCACATGTCCTAAGTAAATGACCCTACGTTCCCCAAAGGAGCATTTTGATCGCTTGAGGAAGAGCTGATGTTGTTGCAGGAGTTCAAGAACGATCCGCAGATGTTGCACGTGCTCTACCCACGATTTGCTATAGACTAGGATGTCGTCGAAGAATACCAAGACAAATCCGCGGAGATGGGAGTGAAACACCTCGTTCATCAGGGCTTGGAACGTGGAGGGAGCGTTGCTAAGACCGAAAGGCATGACCAGGAATTCGAAGTGGCCATGGTGTGTTCGGAAGGCCATTTTCTCTATATCTTCTGGAGTCATTTGGACCTGGAAGTACCCTGATCGGAGGTCTAGCTTGGAGAAATACTACGCGCCATGGAGCTCGTCCAACAACTCTTCTACGACAGGGATAGGAAATTTATCCTTGACCGTCCGACTGTTAAGCTCCTTGTAATCTACACAGAATCTCCAAGTCCCGTCTTGCTTGGGTACCAAAAGAACTAGAGAGGAGAAGGGGGAGCGGCTGGGGTGGATGATCCCTTGCTGTAAGATGTCTGTGCACTGCCTCTCTATTTCATCTTTCTACCGATGTGGGTAGCGGTAGGGCCAGACAACAATGGGATTTGATCCAGATATCAGAGGGATTCGGTGGTTGCAGCCTCTGGAAGGGGGAAGCCCCTTGGGCTCCTTGAATACTGTAGAGAAATCCATAAGGAGCCTTTCCATATCCATTGCGCATGAGACCTCGCCCTGGAGTGTATGCAGCTGTGCCTTTGTTCTTACTCTGGTTCCCTACCACGTAACCGGTTTCCCATCCAGGTGGAAAGTCATTGTCAGGGCGCTGAAATCCCAAAGGATGGGCCCTAACGTGATCAACCACTTGACCCCCAGGACGATGTCAAATTTGTCCAATGAAAGTATGAATAATTCAGCGCGAAAGGACTCTGATCCGACCTGAATTTCGGTGTCCTTGCAGATACCGGGGCTGTGAACTCTTTCCCCATTGGCCACGACTACCTATAACTGTGGTCTGATTTCTATGGGTAATTTTATTTGGCGGGCAGCTTGTTCACTGACGAAGTTGTGAGTGCTTCCGGAGACTACTAGAATACGGACTAACTGTCCTGCTACCAGAAGACAGAACAACTTCTTGCACTTGTGCCCGACGGAGTATAGATCATCGCAGTTGAAGCACTGCCCCCTTGCGCGCCGTTCCGCCATCTCGGCTCGGGTCAGCCGCCTAATGGGGGGTGCAGTCCTGCTACTTCCTATGCTTGATGCTGATCTGGAGGGGTTACCCATAGGGAGCCTTTGTTTTTTGCTGGTGATCGAAGAGGGAGTCACTCTTGTTGTCTTCGAAGGTGTCCATGATGATGCCGGCCGTCCTATACTGAGGTTCCCGTGGGAGATATGCATCTTCCTTTCGAAGGCACGTGCGAGGTTCATAGCTATGACTAGATTAGGAGGGTATTGCATCTCGGCGTCCACTCTGAGGGGTTCCACTAACCCTGCTGTAAACATGTCGACTTGCTGGTCTGGGCGTACCAAGGCTACTCTACGAGAAGGGTTTGGAACTAGCGTTGATAATTCGCCACAGTTCCAGTTTGTTTGAGGTTGATTAATTCGCCCAGTGGATTACTTGTCAGTGGGGGTCCAAATCGAAGTAGGCAATAGGATTTAAATTGTTCCCAGCTAAGCCCGGGTTCTTCCTGTTCTAGACGGTAGAACCAGAGTTGTGCCTCTTCTATGAGGTGGAAGGCGGCCAGACTGACCTTGTCTTTGTTATCAGTGCGTTGGTTGCGGAAGAACTGCTCGCAACGATACAACCATCCCAGTGGGTCTCCAGTGCCGTTGTAAGACGGAAATTCTAGCCGACTGTATTTGGGGATAACAACTGTAGTCGAGGCAGCGATCTGATGTTCGTCGGACGCTTCTGCCCAGTCCGGCCTGCGGTTGTTGTTGGTGGTGGTTCCTTCTGAGTTTCTTTCTTTATTGGATAAGAACATCTCCAACAAGCGTTGAAGCTCCCGGACATCGTCCTTGACCTCACGAACCTCCATGCTGGTCTCTGCAAGTTTGTGTTCCAGTTCGTGGACCCTGGAAGAAAGCGGCTCCTGTTCCCCCATGACAGTAGGCTCTGATACCAGAATGTTATAGGCCCGGGCGTAGGATCTCGTCATGGGTCGGTCCACCGGAAGAGACTCATGCTTCCCCTTACCCTTCCCCTTGCGTACAGACCCTATTGTGGCAACCGAGTGGGTGATTTGTCCAAAAGATCACCCGAACTCTCCTTACACATTCTCTCCTTAAATAGGAGATTACAAAAGGGAATTATTTGTTGGATTTGGCTAGGCTAGGGTAGTCCAACTCAAACTAAAACTTTTACTTCTAAATAAATTACCTAGTTATAATGGTAACACAACTCCTACTTTTAGTGGTAAATAGGACTCTTAGAAGATAAGATAAGATAAGGATAAGGGATGAGGGATCAGGCAGCTGGCAGCCAATTGTCGAGTAGAGCTGTTGTGGCGAGTAGAGCTGTCGTGTGAGCCCCTCTCTAGTGCTGCTGCCGTATGGCGGTGCGTGCGTCTCCTAAGTGCTGATGTCGGGCGGTGCGTGCTGCCGCCTATGTTTGCGCGCGTCCATAACAAGATGAGTGGCACGGACATCTAGAGATAGACGGTCCGCCATGAAGACTCTCGGTTGATGTAAGCCATGGCCGGTAACAACAAGAAAACGAATATGAATAAGAAAAATCCGATGATACCCACCTTGCCTCGTCATCGTCTTCCGACGATTTCCGTCGATAGGACGAGCGCACAAGTTCCGATCGTTGCGCGGCCGAACCCGCTAACGAATCTCAAGGCGACGTAGAAGTTACAGACATCATTGGAAATGAGAGGACGAGCATGTTCTTGCCACCGAGATGAGGACGGCGCAGGTGAGGTTCCATTCCGATAGGACGGATGTCCGTGACGGCTTATCCCAGGTCCATGCATCCTTGGGAAGTAAGCAGAGGTTGGCGGTAGAGTTGCAGGAGGGGTTGTCTTGGCGAGAGCACTGCCAGGTGAGCTCGGCGTCGGTGAAGACGCTGATGAAGGTCTGCTAGGCGATGGCTTGCAGGAGCTGAGCCCACCCGAAACTTCCTATACACCGTTCGATGGTGTCTCTAAAGAGGGAACATGCTTCTCGAGTCGTGGGTGTTCGTTCCTATGTAGTTGTTCGTTCATGGTGGGACCAAGACAAGGAGCAAGATGTGTCCAATCCAAACTCGGATAATCCATGTCCGAGTTGGAGTTGTACACCGCATTCATTCAAAGATTCCTACTTTTGAACTCAAAAGTTCTTGGAGATAGAGATGAAAAAGATGGTCCCACATGAAGCAAAGCCGTCGGATTATGGGTGGGTGTCTATTTCCGCCAAATTGAAAATGTTACTTCAATTCGACTTGTGAAGGGTATTTTCGTCAAATAATATTTTCTATTTGTCGAATTAACGGAAAAGGGGGGGTTTTGTCTCTCATGGTTATAGTACAGGGGGTTTTGTCTCAAAACAAAGTACAGGAGTCTTTATTACAGATCCTATAATACGGGTGGGGGGTCGGGTCATGAGTCTAGGCGCTTGGGACCAAATCCAAAACCAAAAGTAGTCTGTTTTGTTCTTCTACCGTAATATGTTAATTCCTGTTTGGTACCAAAGCCCATCCCAAATCTAGGACAGATGCTATGGCACTGTCTTTTCGTTATCTTGGGGATCCCCATTTGGGAAGACGACGTCCCAAGTGGAGCCATTAATTCCCTGCTTTTTCCGTGGAAAGCAACCTGTTGATACAAAGAGTGGCTCTGAATTGCTTTTCGACATCAAATCATCATCAAATGGTTTTTGCAAAATATCCAAGGGAGAAGGAAAGAACAGATCATGATCGGGTTCAGGTGAGTTGATTGACGGTAAAAAGAATTTAGGACGGAGGAAGGATGGATGAAGACGGAAGGAGTGAATGAACAAGCTAGCTTTACCGCCCGCGTCGTAAGAAGAAGAAGAAAAATCGTAAAATTCTGAATACGACGAGGAGATGATCAGGACCCATATCTTTCTGCAGAAAAGAACCAAATTGAGTGACGACTCACTCAATCAGCTTAAGGCATGTGCGATGTGAAAGGAGGAGGCGATGGTGGTGCTTGTACTCACCTGAGACTTGTCTTTTGGACCTTCTGCTCCGCTCCATTATTGGAGTCCCAAATTGGAGACACAAACACACACACACCAGCAGTAATCAAGACAAAAGCCATAGAGACTCAACTCCACAGTCCCAACCTCTCCAGGGTGGGTTGCCCAGTAATAATAATAATATCAAGTCGTGGATCTGACGCTCAGCGCAACCATCTCATCAGTTGTTTGCTCTTTTCGTAACCATCACTTTTATAAGCCTGGATATTAGTCCAGTCCACAGTTATTAGTGTTTATAGACAATTAATTACAAGCTAGTAGTTGCAGTCTTTGGTTCAAATTGGTATAGATTTTTTTGGGGTGATGCAAAAATGTTCAGCTGAGTAAAGACATGGGGTGTGTGGTTCATGGAGACGGGTTTTAATATCGAAAGATAGAGACATTTCATAGGTTTAAATGTTAATTTGATTGTTACTGGAAAAATATATAATCAATAAATCACTAGCTAGTAGACTTAATGGTTAAGAAATTTGTAACAGCTTGCAAAGCGATATTTATCAATCACCCTATATTATAAGGGAATCTTTATAATTTATCCTAAATTTTCCCTTAGGCTCAGTTTGGAGGGAATACAAATACAAATTTATAAAATACAAAACTTTATATTTTGTATGTATTTATATTATATATAAGAATATATAATATAAATACATACAAAATAATACAAAATATAATGTTTTACACTCTACGTATTTGTGTTTATATTCCTCAAAAAAGAAAAAAGAAAATTGAGTGGGTGTGACTTGTTAATTTGCAGTAATTCTTATAATTATTTTTCTCTGAAACTGTGATACAAATCAAAGTCTTGTAACATTATTTGATTCTACCCATGGAATTTAGCCGGCTGTTTGATAAAAAGTATACAAAATAAAAGGGAAAACAATATTAAAAAAAGGGGGGCGACAAGGAATCTTCCTTGATGTAAAAAGTAAATACCAGAGAGTCATTTGTACAATCACAATAGATGGCTGTTACTCTGTTAGCGAGGGTTTTAAGCTTTAGCGTAAAAACGGAATGGGATCTGCTCCTCGCAAATATCTCCCGTGAAGATGTTTCCAATGCATGATAGGATGTGCATGTGAGTTCAGTGTAAGGCGTCTTGTGTGAGGAACAGATCCAATCTCATAAAAAACAAGTGTATTCTATATTTAATTTATTTATTCATTTATTTTTGTAAAAAAATCTATAATAAATCTAAACCTTTTCATGCTATTTTCCTTAAACCCTACTCTTTCTCCTCCCTATCTCGTTTTTTTGATTAATTTGGCCCCTCCAAGAGAAAATTAGACTTGTTTACGGGCTGGGCTGGGAGAATACTTTGAGGCCCAAACCTAAGTTTTGAGCCTTAGCCCGGCCCAACCATTGGGCCTAGGTCTTGAGTTTGAGCCCGACCCTCATATAAAGCTCGAACCCCAGGCCCAAGCTTGAGCCCAACCAAAATTTGAAAAGAATATTTTTTTTTGTTCAATAAAAATGTTTTATTTATATTAAAAGAAATCAAAACACAAAAATAATGAAGATCTCACTATTACTTGAAAAAGAAAAAACATAATATGTATATGCTTTTATTATATAATATATTATCAAGTTAGGCTTGGGGTTGAGCCGGGATTTTTTGAGAAAGCCCAAGAATGACTCGGAAAAGGGTCAGGCTTGGTGTTTTGGGCCCCAGCCCGAGCCTGTGGACCTAAAGTCATGTCTAAGCCTATCATGAGCAGGTTTATCAGCCAAGCCCAAATCTGCATCATCCCCATATTGGTTTGAGTTTGGTTCCAGATCTAGCTTGAATCATAAGTTTAACTCAATGTTTTCAAACTGTCATTGACCCAAACGGTTGAATAATTCGGCCAAGAAACCGTCTAGACAACTGGTTCTGTTTAACCCTTAACCATTCTTAGACAAAAAATCATTGACTTGGTTAAGTCGTTCAATCCAGACCGATTCCCGTTTTAATAAGATGCAGAGCAGATCGAAAGATGGGGAGAGACCAAGACAAGAATGATCTCAGATCTGAGACCACCAAGATTGCAGAGATCTTAGATCTCACGATTCAAATATGAGATCTCAGAGAAATCTGAATGGTTGCCGCTCCATTGTCATTGCCGGTAGGGGTGGAGCTAGGGGGGGAACCCTCGGGAGCCATGACCCCCCACCTATGGTCCAGGAATTTGCACAGTTGATACATTTTTATATGTAAGTTTGTTCCCTCCCCTCACTTTTCACCCAGTGGTTGGCCCTCTGTGTGGCCCATCCATAAATTTTGGCCCCCTCATAAAAAATTCCTAGTTCCGCCCCTGATCGCCGATGAGCAGTGAACGATGCTCTTCTTCTCTCCTTGTTTTTTTTTTTTTTTCTTTCTCTCCTTCATTTCATTTCTTTCTTTCTTTTCTTTGTGTTTCGAACTGGGCTCGAAGCCCGGAAGGAACCCCAGGCTCAGACCCCCACCCTACTCATAAACAGAACTTAACAAAATTTCATCGTAGACAAGATTTTTATTAAAAAAAATCTGATTATGAATATGAATTGAATAACAACAGATCATGAATTGAATGGTGACAGATCAGGGACTGTGCATTCGTCCACACGTACAGATCGGGGACAGGGGACTATACTTATGCATTCGTCCAAACGTGTACAGGCCTACATGTGCAGTCACTGAATCAAAATTTGACAAATTGGGAAAGAGAATCACCACACCACACCACACCACACCAGCACAGGTCCTATACGCCCATACGAGTACGGTTTAACTGAACGCTTTATAGCTGTTCAGCGGCTGTCTGTGGAATAAAGGATAAGTTTCACGCTAGTATTAAATACATGGGACCCGCTTCACCGCTGAACAGCTAAAGCGTTCAGGTTATCCGAATTCGGCCCATACCTCCTGTTTCAGTGTTCTCAGCCTTATGTGATGTGAATTGTGACTTGAGAGATGGGATGACAGAGACTGTAATCCATATTTCTATAGGGGGACCATGATCATCTATTTCTGCCGTTTGTTTCAGTCTTTGAGCGTTGTACTAAGCAAAGGTGTCCACATCTTCATTCTCATTTCTCGCCAGTGCTGTCCGAATCAACCTTTGCCTTAACGATTCTTTACCTCTGTTTGGTTCGAGGTAAGATTTTCTGGTGGAATCGGATGGGATAAAAAGCAAAAATGGGTGCAACTTTTCCGCCTATTATTATTTGGTTGCAAAAGGAAAAATAGCGAGAAAATCAACCCTAATAACATTTATTAATTAAGTAATTAGTTATATTTTTTTATTAATTACTAATATTTATAAGTAGTTAATGAATTATTAATTAAGTAGTATTTTATTTTTCATTTAAAATTTTATTTTATTAATATTTATTATGAACTGATTAATAATTTTTATTTTGTATTATTATTTATTTATTCATCAATTACTTAGTTAGTTAATTATTGACTATTTTGTCATTAATTATTAATTATTTAATAATACTTTTTATTATTTAGTATTTTATCATTAATTTGTCAAGTAATTATTATCATTAATTAATATTTGAATTTTTATTATTTTATATTTTATTTTATTAATACATGTGGCTTAATTAATAATTTTAGCATGTGATTTTTAAATACTATTAAATTATTTTTCATTTATTTAATTAATTATTAACTATTTGGGTGTTAGTTTTTAATTAATATTAATAACTAGTTAATTACTTATTAACATTGATTTTATGTTAATTTTATTAGTTTATATTTTTTATTAATATTTTATTTTATTAATGCATATTACTTAATTTATAATTTTAATATTTTATTTTGAAATATTAATTAATTATTATTTTTTTACTTTATTAATATTTTATTAATTAATTTTAATTAATAATTATTAATGGGTCATGAGTCTAATATTAACTCTTAGGAATACTACAAGGAAGGTGTTTTTTTTTTTTTTACTTAAACAAGTTTTCCCCCTCCCCTCCCACTAATTTCCCACCAAAATGGTAGGATTTCACATCCCAAGAATTGGGATCTATAACCAAACATGGGAAGGAAAGAATATCCTTTCCCATCCCACAAGGCAAACAAAGCCTTAAATTATAATGGGAGAAAGAGCTAGAAGACAGGTTGTTTATATTAGTTATATAAGGTTGTGCTTAGTTTGAAATAAGAAAAGAAGAGAAAGGAAAATAAAGGGAAAACTTTTCTATTCCTTTTCCTTTCTCTTGCCTTCTTTAATATTTTGTTTCTAAAATTAAAAATAAACATAAAATTTAGAGGAATCAAGGAGTGTAGAGGAGTAGGGATCAATTGCACTTGCAGGAGGGCAAACAAGTGTAGCAGATCCCAACTCTGCTCCTTTTGTATTTTTCCTGGTCCAAAACGGCTTCCTTTGCCAATTGGTGGGGTTTTTAAAACCGTCAAAGGGGATGTGGGCATGTGGCAACTGCCAGCTGGCAAATACATTGAGCCCTTTCTAGGTGCATCTACAGAGTCCGGATCTGTTCCTCACAGCATGTTCCAACTGGCTGTGGGGTCGGTGTATTCACATCTACAGGTAGGTCTGTTCATAAGAAGACCGATGGTTCAAGTCACTATTTGGTTTCACTTTATAAAAAATCATAAACTGATGGTTCAAGTCATTTTCGGCTTTTACACATGAAAACCGAAACCGACCCGAACCGAACCGACTTAGTATTTAGTTCCTATTTAGTAGTTACAACCTACTTAGTTTCTACTTAACTAAGTTGTCTCTATCCTAGTTACAACCTAACTTAATTTATTGTCTTCTAGTTAGAAATGACATTAATGGCAAGTATTATAAGACAACTAGACAAGGAAATTTTTTGGAAAAGTTTAAAGAAAATAATCAAAGGATCCTAGTTTCTATGGTCTTTTACACCAAATAGGCAACCAATTACAATTAGAATTAGGTGTCATTTTTTACTTAGATTAGAAGCTTTCTTGAAATATACAAATTTCAGTTTTCTTTCTCTAATACAGTTTGACTTTCTATTTTCTTGATAACTTCTATTCTAACTTGATCCGCCCCTTTAGCCCCTCAACTCAAGCACAATCTCTAATACAATTTGACTCTCAAGAATCAAAATTTTGAAATTTCAATTTATTACCATGGTTGAACTTAGAGCCAAAACCGACCCAACCCAACTCAAACCAATTAGGTCGGTTTTGCTTAACACAGGGTCGGTTTCGGTTTCAATATTAGGTAACCCGACCAGGTCAGGTTGATTGGAAAAATCTCAGTAAACGGACCCAACCCGACCCGTGAACAGCCCTATCTATAGGCAAGATCTCTTTGTTTGCTATAACAGTTGTTCAGAGGAAGCAATTGGCAACTAATGAGCATGTGCTTGTGGAGTATGCTGGCCCAATCCAATTTGACCCAACCCAAAGTGTAAATCACCTACCAACGAAACATGTTCCAACTCTCTAGCAACAATATCTACACCGCACATCTCATACATGACAAGCCCCCCTTTTATGGTGGATCCCTATCTCATATGAGATGTGCAGTGTGAGATGCAGTTGGTAGAGTGCTGGAACGTGTTTTGTTGACAGAGGATCTCAGCTCCATTTAATGGCAGATTCTATTTGTTTAGTTCAGAGTATTCAGACGAAGCCCACTACTAAGAGTTTCGGCTCAAACCCAACTCCCCAAACTATAGGCTGATTAAATGGGCTAGAAGATTAGTTTAGCCCATGAGTACACAAGTGCCAGAAAATACACAAGGGATCTGCTCCTCATACCAATCTCACATCCATGGAGAGATATTCTCAATGTATGTCTGAAATAACATGCTATGGATGGACACCACCCAACTAATGGTGAGTGAAATGTGCAAACATTGATCATGTTGTGTTGTAAAATAATAAAGAAGGCAGATGGAATTTATAGGTAATCACTTTTTAAACCGGAACTTGCAGGAGTGTGATGTTGCAGAATCTTGAAACTGAGAAAGTGCAGAGAGAATGAGGGATGAATCGTGCCACTTGGTCACTCTCCTTAAAACCGCATTTGCACCTTACAGTGCAACTGGGTGATCGCAAATCGGTCGCCAAGATAAAATAACCCACAGGCTATTGGTAGGCGTGCATTCACTTATCAGACAGACCTCCGCGAACCACAGAAGGATAATGCTCAAATTTTATAGTGAAGACAAAAAGAAGAAGACTGTCGAAAATGTTGATGTGTGAAAACTGGGTCATCCAACACACAAAAGTATCCTTTCAAACAGGAGCCTCTTCAAAACAGTGCACCTATTCGAAGAGGCACAAAGAGAAAGAGACACGAAAAGAGAAAGAGAAAACATTTTAAAAAATTTGAGCAGACACCTGCTCGAGTAGACACAAAAACATTTAATTCGAAATTCAAATCCAGTTAAAAAGCAAAAGCAATTTGGTGTATCACGCGTACACGTTCATGTACACACGCCCTCGCCCTCGCCCCCACCCTAACCCAGCTCAGCTTGACGTGCATGTTGAAAAGCACCCCCAACCCCCCTTACATGCATGGAATATCTATAGTGCTCTCCTCTTGTGGGTCCCTACCCATAGAGAGAGCAATACTATAGATATACTCTACTTCCACTCATTTCCTAAGCAATGTGAGACAAAGAGTCTTCCCATGCACTTAAGAGTGGGAAGAGGAAAAGACTAAAACAAGAGAGGGAGGAGAGAAAGTATTGAAATTTTGAATCTTCCTCCGACAATCCCCTCCAAGATTAAAAATGAACAATCTGAGCATCACAGTGAAAAAAGTATTCATGATGATGTCTTTTGGACTTCAATCAACACTTAGGTATGATTGTCTATGTCATAGAGTACGGGTGGAGTCAGACTCCTTCAACCTTTCCTCTTTGTTGCAACTAACTAACTGGCCAACCAATTCAACTCACAAGTTCTTTAGTTGTTCTTTTGTTTTGGAGCATTTCAGCCTTGTTCCCCTCTTGGAATCACGAGTGTTTTAGAGAGTCAGCCCTAGATCTCTCTTAGAAGCGGCCACACTTCACACTCACTTAGGTCAGTTATTAGCGTGCACTGCACACACTTTTCTTAATTGATTAAGAGCCTCATGCTCAACCTCCTCAAACTGCAGTGAACACTATCTTACCTCGGCATTTGAAATGGGACACAAATGATAGTGCTTTCCTAAGTCATCTAGTGACTCGTTTTACCCATTCAACCTAATTCCAGTGATCTCCTTTCACATAGGTCGGGTGTCCATCACTAATGACTTTGTAACAGGCTTCAACCCTGATGCAACGTGATCCAGGCACTCCTAGCTGGCGACGGATGGTACCTAAGAAGAGAAAGGTGAAGGATTCCCGGAGAGCTTGCCCGGTGGGAATAATCCGATGCTTAAGTTAGAACTCTGAGAGAGCTATAAGAAATGCAAAGAGAGCTAAGAGTGCAGATAGTGCTAGATCAGTTCAATTATCCTCGCCCCTTAGAAATCGGGGCCTTTAAATACAGATGTTCTTGTCAAATCGGGCGTAACCGCCATTGGCCCTCTGTTGCAGCCATTATTTGCCAGGGCCGTGCAGGTAACCGTTGCAGAATACTGCCCAATCAAATGAGAGACACGACCCGGAAAGGACAGGCACGCCGCCACCTGTCGAGAGATGTGGATGCAGTCCACTAGGCTGGCAGGGACTACGCCGTCAATCAGGAGACGTGGTGTAGTCTGATGGGTACGGACTTGTCAAATAAGAAGCTTCCTGAAAACGCCGCGTCGCTCAATAGCGAGCTGCCTTGTAGCGAGCTATCCCATAGCGAGTTGCCTTATAGCGAGCTCCTGGAGATATTCCGAGGTGATTCTGCCTGAGGTCACCTTTGAGGTGGCCCTCTTACCTAAGTATTGGAGCGAGCTGATTATCCCAGCTTGCGAGCTGGGATAGACTTAGCTTGGAGTGTTCCCTTTCAGCATACTGGGGTCCTTGAGCTCGCGCTGTAGCGAGCTTGTTTCGTGGTGAGCTGACCTGCAAGGACTTTAACGAGTTCGTTACTCAGTTGTAGCCATGCTGTCACGCTGAGCTGTTGCTTATGTTGAGTCACGTTCACGTGTCGCCTTCTTAGGAGGTCGGGTCAAATCATTCTCCACCAAACCCCATTCTTACCGATGCCTCATAAACCACTTTAGAAGTCTCTAGTTTGGTTAATGAATCTGCAAGATTCTTTTCAAACCTTACAAAGTCCAAAGCAATTGTAACTTCATCGAGGTATTGTTTTACCAGGTTATGCCTTAAGTGAATGTGCCTTCTTTTACCATTGTACGTCTGGTTCTTAGCTCTAGCTGCTACTTGGCTATCACAATTGGGAGATATGGACGGAATTAGCCGTGGCCAAAGTGGTATATTTGTCAGTAAGTTTCTTATCCACTCTGCATTGGACCCTGCCAATTCTAGTACAATAAACTCGGCCTCCATTGTTGAACTTGTATTACATGACCGCTTTACCAATTTGCACGATACTACTCATCCACCTAGAGTAAACACATATCCACTGGTGAAAGTACTATACTTTAAATTTGAAATCCAATTTGCATCAATAAAGCCTTCTAAAATAGGAGGAAAACCTGAGTAGTGTAAACCAAAATTTATAGTTCTTTTTTAATATTTTAATAATTTTACTAGAGCTTCCCAATGTTCATTTTCGGGATTATGAGTATGTTGACTTAATTTTCCCATAACTATAGCTATGTTTGGTCTTATGCAGTTCATTGAGTAAGATACAGATCCAATTATACTTGCATACTCTTTTTGTGAAATAGGTTCTCCTACATGTTTCCTTAAGTGAATACTATAGTCAATAGGTGTTTTAACCAGATTACAATTATAGTGTCTAAATTTCCTAAGAATACTTTCTACATAGTGTGATTGGGAGAGAACAAAATTTTCTCGTTGTTTATGAATTTTATTCCCCAAGATTACATTAGCCTCACCCAAGTCCTTGGTATCAAATTTGGACATTAGAAATTGTTTTGTTTCTTTTACTACCTCTAGACTTGTTTTTATTATTAGCATATTATCAACATATAAACAAATCATGACTCTTTTATCATTTTCAAAGTTGCTATAGACGCATCTATCAGAATCATTTCTGTAGTATCCATTAGTTACTAACACATTATCAAATTTTTCAAGCCATTGTTTGGGAGCTTATTTTAAGCTACATAGACACTTAATTAGTTTACATACTTTATTTTCTTGTCCTGGCAATGTGAATCCTTCATGTTGCTTAATATATATTTCTTCTTCTAACTCCCTATTTAAGAAAGTTATTTTCACATTCATTTGATGAACTACTAATTTGTAAATAGATGCTATTGCAAACAAAACTATAATTGTAGTTAACCTTGCAACCGGGGAGTAGGTGTCAAAGAAGCCTACATCTTTCTTTTCTCTAAACCTTTTAGCAACTAATCTAGTTTTGAATTTATCTATTGTTCCATCTTGTTTTAATTTTTTCTTAAAAATCCATTTACATCTAATGCCTTAGTTCTAGTTGGGAGATCTACAAGTTCCCAAGTGTGATTAGTGACTAAAGAGTCTATCTCATTTTTTATGGTTTTTTTTTTCCAAAATACTGGATCAGGTGAAGTTACGACATCTTGATAAGTTATTGGGTCATTGTTTACTAGAAATGTGAACATTCCGTCATCCAAGTTTGTTTATTTCCTTTGTCTTTTACTTCTCCTTAGGTCTAGTTCTTGATTCCTAGAATCAGAGTTGTCTTGACTAAGAGAAGTACTGATTCCTTGAGCACTTAAATGTTCTTGGTTTCTGTTTTGGATTTGGGAAGGTTCATCATTTACTATTTCTTTTCTCCAAGGAAAGATATGTTGAAAGAACCCTACATCTCAGGACTCTACTATTGTGTTGTTTTCTACAACATTATCAATTGTTTTAATCACAAGGAACCGATCAGCTGCATTATTTTGTGCATATCCAATGAACACACAGTCACGGATTTTCAGTCCTAATTTCTTTCTTTTAGGTTCAGGTATTCCAACATTTTTTAGGCAGCCCCAAACTTTTAGGTAGTTCAAACTAGGTTTTATATTATGCCAAAGTTCAAAAATTATTTGTCCTTTCTTATTCGGTGGTATTCTATTATATAAGTGACAAGACGTTAGGATTTATTCCCCCCACAAATTCAGAGGTGCACCTGAACTAATTAGCAATGCATTCATCATTTCTTTTAGTGTTTTGTTAAGTCTTTCTGTAACTCCATTAGATTCAGGTTGATAGAGAGCTATGGTTTCATGTATGATTCTATTTTATTCAAAGAATTTCTAATGGTTTATCCATCATATTCAATCCATCTATCTGTTCTAACTCTTTTAATTTTCTTTCTTAATTAGTTTTTTATTTCAATTTTTTCATTTACAAAAGCTTGATCAACCTCATCTTTTGATCTAAATAGAACTACTTTTGCATATCTAGAGAAATCATCTGTAAATGTTATGTAGTATCTTTTTTCTCCTCTAGCTCATGACATTTAATATCAGAAATATTCATTAACAATCCTCTAGCATTATATCATTTTCCAATAAAAACATTATTTTTAATTAACACGCCCTTGTCTGCTTCAAAAGTGAACTTCAGTCCTACTTTGTTGAGGAGTGCTCCCGATACCAAGTTTCGTCGGATCTCTGGCACATGCAACATATCATTTAGCATTAGAATTTTCCCTTAAGTCATTTTCAAGAGCACTTTTCCTTTGCTGATGACCTTCGAAGTTTGTGAGTTTTCCATGAAGACTTTATCTCCCTTAGACTGAGTTTTATACTCATAGATGGAGCTATGGTCCCCACATACGTGCTTGGTAGCACCAGTGTCCAGTACCCGCTCCTTCGACTTGTCAACTAAGTTTGCCTTAGTTACCATGGCTGCGATTACATCCTCAATCAAATTGACATTGGTTTCTTAGAGTCCTTCTTTTGGTATTGACAGTCCTTGTAATGTCCAGGTTTGCCACATACATAAAAATTCTCTTTCTTTTGTTGCTTCAAATTTTGATCATTTTTCACATTTAGATTCCTTTTGAATTTTGTAGCCTTTTCCTCAACTAGATTGGTTTTGGAAAACTGATCCTCATCATTCTTTCTATTCTTTTCTTCTATCTTAATTCAGACTACTACTTGGTCCAAAGTAGTGTCCTTCCTCTTATGCTTCATACTAGTCTTGAAATCATTCTATGTAGAGGTGTAAATCCTGTGGCTTGGCACAATTTTGGACCGGCTCGACACGGCACCAAACAATAGCCCACGGGTCATGCCAAGCCTAGTATGATCGTCTGTGCCATACTGGGCCTGGGGTTTGAAGTCCACAAGCCGACACGACATGACACAATCAAGGAGGTTGTGTCACTATATATATATATATAATACTTATATATATTTTATATATTTATATATAATATATTATAAAAATTATAATTATATAATAATATATGATATATTAATAAAATAAACATTTTTTTTTATTTTATTATACTAATTTATTTAATTATTGTATATATATAAACAATTGTATACATCAAAATTCATATAAAATTAATATTTTAAGTTTTCTTAATTTTTTTTTAAATAAATGGGAAAAAATAGCTTTGGCCCGATCCATGGCTTGACTTGGGCCAAGGCTTGGCCCAAGGGCTAGCCTGGCCTGCAGGGAGGGCAACACAACCCGTGACAGCCCGCACTTTGCACGGGTCGTGTCGACCCACTTTACACCTCTAATTCCATGTATGTGGTAGTTTCTCTATGAGAGAACCGGTAATGAATTCATCTAGCAGTATCATGTCTTCTTTTGCTAGTTTCCCCCAAAGAACTTGAAATTCAATTATTTGGGCAGACACGTCTATGTCTTCTTTTATGGTGAAGTGCAGGAAGTTGGCAATTACATATTTCTTATTTCCAGCATTTTCTAGAGCACACTTATTGGCCAAAGCATTCCAAATTTCATAGGCATAATTGTAGGAAGAGTAGACATTATACAGTTCATTAGACAAGCAGTTGAGGATATGGTTGGTGTAGAGGTGGTTGGCTGTTGTCTAGTGTTCTGCAACAACAGAATGGGCTAGATCCTCCATGCTTAATGGGTTTGGTTCAGTCAAACCAAAGGTTACCCCTTACTGCTCTAAGGGTGTTGTCTCCATAGCCCCCTCCCAGTTAGACACGTGTCATCCCATTTTTACAAGAAATAGAATTTCAATTCAATTGCCCATTTCCCCATTTTTATAGGAAATAGAATTCAAATTCAACTACCGACGTTTTTAGGAAATAGTAATTCAATTCATTCATGGGTAAGCACACGTTGCTTACTTTTAGGAAAACAAAAAATGTTAGCACGTTGCTTTCTCTTTGAATCAATAATTACCTTAATTCAATTAATTGAATTGAATTAATTAATTCATTTACATAAGTAACAAATGACATCATGTTTAGCCTTTTCCTTTTCCTTACCTTTTCCTTCATAACAAACATAGCCTAGAAAAAGGACGAGGAAAAGAAAATAAGGAAAGTTATAGTTAAAGTCAAAACACGAACCCAAGTCTATCAAGATCCTCCCGCCAAAAAGGCAAAACACCGAGTCAGCCGTCTCCGGTTCGAACGGTGCGGACAGTGGGCCAGGACCACGTCATTCCAAGCTGACGTTGTGAGCTCAGTGTTTAGTACTAGGATTCGAAATGATTGGAAACGTGGGGGTGGTCAGACATCATCGTTGCTCGTTGCTCGTTGCCCGTTGCCTCTTGACTCCTGAGTCCTGATACAAACCCAAACGCTTCATCAATATAAATAATGCACGATTTCAATCAAACTTGAAAATATAAAGAACTCGGGTTGTTAGCCAAATGCATTCTTCAAGCTTATTCTCCTGATCTCCCCCTTCTTTTTATCCGGCCGAAGCGCCAGAATCTCCTCTATTGCCAATTTCCCTGATAAAATTCCTTTTCGAATTCGTTTTTCCCATTCTTTTTTTTCGTTTTTGTTTTCTGAGAACGAGGGGAGAACATGGACAATTTGATCTCTTTGGTGAACAAGTTGCAGAGGGCTTGTACGGCTCTGGGAGACCATGGTAAAGAGAGTGCATTGCCGACTTTATGGGATTCGTTGCCGGCAATCGCTGTCGTCGGAGGACAGGTCAGCTCGACCCCCCCTCTCTAGTCTCATTTTAAAGTATCTGTCGGTTGATTTTATTTTCGTCGATATTGAAGGATCTATCTGGGTTAGATGCATTATTTTGTTCGTTTGAATATTCTTGTTTTCTTATGCGGAATCTAGCCGAACGTTAAGCTTTCTTCTTTTATATTCTCAAATACTTCAATTTGTTGAGTTCATGGTTTGCACTGATTCAGGTTGCATATTTTTATTGAGTTCTAATTTATCGATAACTTTTGTATTGAATATCTTGACTGTATCACGTGGCGGAATTATAGGTTTTGGTAACTGCAGTATGTTTGTTGTATCCGCAAGAGGATCAAATTTGAACTATGTCTACAAGGCCATGCCCTTAACTTTTTGAAGTTGCGTCCTTAGGTTAACGAATCCCTGGTTCCTAGTCCTATGACCCTGTGTAGAGACATAATCGCATAATTCAAATTCGATCCTCTTGAAGGTAATTTTTGCTCTAGTTCCTGTAAAGTAGATGTCACTTGTAAAACTTTGTAGTAAGTGGTAACATGGTAAGCCCTGAAAGATGAAATTTGAGGAATAATTTGTTCTGGTATTTCGGAGTCAGATGTTAATCTCACCTGTTGTATATATGTCATATACCATTCTGTTCCATGGACAACACATCTAGGTTTTTTTTTTTTCAAATTCTCTGTTCACTTGAACCGAATGCTAACTGTGAAGTGGTTTTATTTTTTCCTAATATGGAATAATGGAAGTGCAACTTAAGGTATTTATAGTCATGTTCCAAAGATGTGTGGTTATCTTCTCACAATTACACTGTTAAAACTAGTATTCAGGAAGGATGGTTGTTGTAATTTTCCCGTATACTACTAATTAATGGCACATAATAAAGCTATGCTTTCTACCAAACCCCTTGCATCTGTCCCTCCCCAAACCCCACATTGGTGGGAGCCTAGCCTCATGCACTGGGCTGCCCTTTATATATTTACTTTCTTCTTATGCTTCTGTAACATTCTCTAGAGCTCTGGTAAGTCTTCAGTGTTGGAGAGCATTGTTGGAAAGGACTTCTTGCCCCGTGGATCTGGTAATTTGTTGTCCTATTACTTTACTTTTATCATGTATCACTTCATTTACAATTAGTGAGTTAATTTTCTCAGTCCTTTTGCAACTTCTTCATTTTCATATACACTTTTTCTTTGGTCTCTTAAATGCTAGAGAAATGATACAAACAAAACTTTATGCAGGAATTGTTACTCGGCGTCCCCTTGTCTTACAGCTTCATAAAATAGATGAAGGAAGAGAGTATGCAGAGTTCCTTCACCTCTCAAGAAAGAAGTTCACAGATTTTGGTATGTTATTATTATTATTTTTTTGGAAGCGAAGTAGTGCATTCATATTTTTGCCTTTCAAACATTCTTATTTATGTAGCCAATAGCTAATATTTTCAATTTCTGACTTAAGGCTATGTTTGGCTTGAAGGAAAAGGTAGGGTAAGGAAGGGAAAGACAGGAAAACCAATACAAGATTTGTAAAGGTCTCCCTACCTTTCCCTACCTTTCCCTTCCTTTCCCTATATTTTCCTTCAAACCAAACATAGCCTAAGTGTTTCATGTAGCTGCTGTAAGGAAGGAGATCTCAGATGAGACAGATAGAGAAACAGGGCGCAGCAAACAGGTCTCCAGTGTTCCTATCCATCTCAGTATCTATTCTCCTAATGGTGAGACATGGGTTTTCTCCCTTTCTCCTTTTCTTCTTCTTTTCTTTCTTTCTGGGGCCACAATCACTAGTTTCTTGAAGATGGTCACATTGTCTATCTTTGCTGCCAAAATCAGAATACAATTAAATTATTAGATTGAAGAGATTACAACCAAAAGGGAGAACTAAAGCTTTGCCCCATTTCCTACAATCACATCCTATGTGAGACAGATCTTCCCAAAGAAGAAAATAGATATGGTGGCACAAACTAATTCTTTCACAAAAAAAAAGAAAAATCTTTCATAAACAATTCTAATATGGATTTACTTATTGATTCCATTCATCTCTGTTTAAAATTCTAAATGGATTGTGTGGACCTTCTTGTTTTATTAAATCTTTTTGAACAACTATGAATTTGTTCTTTTCACGGATGAAAATTTGTGTTTTTGGGTTTTTGTAAGGTATCATATTATGAAATTATGATTATGGTAGGCATCTAAATGTTTCTGCTAGGGCAGTTTTGACCTTTCTTCAATACATTTGGAGATGTATCAAGCTTATGTTTTAAATACTTTTCTTGGAAAGTGAGAAGTTCTTGTACTAATTTTGAACGAATGCCTTCATTTTTCAACTCATTTCTATCAGTTGAAAAGCAGTCATAGAAGTAGGGACTGTGTTTGAAACAAAGAAAACTAGCAAGAGAGGATTGGAGAAGAAGAGAGAGCTGCGACAAGAAAGGTTAGAGGATGAGGAGTTCGAACTTAACCTCCCTCTAACTCTCTAATACACTTTTATTAAGTTAATCTTTTAGTAATTATAAGAGAGGTCCTTAGTTGGACAAGAAATTACAAAAGAGGAACATAAAGAGTATGGGCCCAGAATAAGGCCCATTACAGAGAAGAACATAAAGATAATATACAGTAACAACCTATGGGCCATTCGGCCCATCTTCTCTACACTCCCCCTCAAGCTGAGCATAGATGTCAATCATGCCCAGTTTGCCAGTGTCATGATGAAGTCTTGCCTTGGAAATGTCTTTGGTGAGAAAGTCTGCCAATTGTCCTTCAGAGGTAACGAATGGAAGGCACACTTCTCCGGAGGAGACTCTTTCTCGAATAAAATGTCTATCAACTTCAATATGTTTGGTTCGATCATGTTGTACCGAGTTGTGAGCAATGTTGATGGCAGCCTGATTATCACAGTACAACATCATGGGTCTGTCATGATCAATCCTAAGTTCTTCCATTAAGGACCTTAGCCACTACAATTCCGAGACCCCATGTGCCATGGCCCTATACTCTGCTTCTGCAGAAGATCTGGCCACAACAGATTGTTTATTACTCCTCCAAGAGACAACATTACCAGCCACCAGACTGCAATATCCTGAAGTAGATCTTCTGTCATCCATATTTCCAGCCCAATCAGCATCAGTATAGGCTTCAAGTTTCAAGTGGTCATGCTTGGTAAATAGGATTCCTTTCCCTGGAGAGCCTTTCAGATAGCACAAAATCTGTTCTTCTGCTGCCATATGAGTATCTCTAGGAGCATGCATGAATTGGCTAATGCAACTGACAGCATACGCAATATCTGGTCTAGTCATGCACAGGTACAGAAGCTTCCCAAGAAGTCTCTGAAAACCCCTTTGTCTTCCAACAAAGTTCCATCTGTAGCTGAAAGTTTGTGACTCATATCAATGGGAGTTGCAACTGGTCTTGCACCCACTTTTCCAGTTTCAGACAATAAATCAAGAACATATTTCCTTTGGGAAATAAGGATCCCATCCTTGGATCTGGCAACTTCTATGCCAAGGAAGTATTTCAACTCCCCCAGATCCTTAATCTCAAATTCTGTACGGAGGAAAGACTTAAGAGCCAGAACGCCTGAGGCATCATCACTAATCACTATAATGTCATCAATATACACAATGAGATACACTGCCAAAGATATACTTTTCTTCACAAACAGAGTATGATCCGACTGTGTCTGAACATAGCCGAATTTAACAAGTGCAGCTCTAAATCTCTCAAACCAGGCTCTAGGAGATTGTTTAAGACCATAAAGAGATTTCTTCAATCTGCATACCTTTCCTTGCATATCTTTCCCATACATCCCTGGGGGAAGACACATGTAGACTTCCTCATGTAAGTCACCATTCAGAAATGCATTCTTTACATCCAACTGATAGAGAGGCCAATCAAAGTGAGCTGCCAGAGATAAAAGAACCTTGGCAGATGTCATCTTGGCAACAGGGGCAAAAGTCTCCAGGTAGTCAATCCCATATGTCTGTGTATAACCTTTTGCAACAAGCCTAGCCTTGTACCTCTCAGTAGTTCCATCAGCCCTGTATTTAATGGTGAAAACCACTTGCACCCAACTGGATACTTTCCTTCAGGAAAATCCACCACCTCCCAAGTACCATTTGCATGTAGAGCATTCATTTTGGTTTCCATGGCATCTCTCCATTCTGGAATCCCATGAGCTTCTGAGACAGACCTAGGAATGGGGTTAGAATCAACAGAAGAGAGATAGACAATGTATGAAGGAGAAAGCAGGTCATAAGAAAGGTATTTGGAAATGCAGTATGCAGTACATTTCTGCTTCCCTTTCCTAACAGCAATGGGGACATCAAGGTCTGGAAAAGATGATTCCAAAGGAGTTGAAACAGTACCTGTTATCTCATTTGTGATTGGGAATGTATGAGCTTCATTTGTTGTAAAGGAAACCACTTGCTCATTCCTGGATCTCTGCCTTTGATACACTTTGGGATTATGGATAGGGCAAGGGAGTAAAGAAATAGGGTCCCTGGGACAAGAGGTATGAAGTGATTGATCCTCCTTTGACTCATTTGGTGAGGATACAAGTTTGTCAAGAGACTCAACTGGGGCAGGAAGAGGAAGAGCAAAAACATGTGATAGACTCTCCCCCTGTGGACAATGTCCATCCTGAGAGGAACCATAAAAAGGAGAAAGTTCATTAAAGGTAACATCCATAGAGACATGTCGGGTGCCAGTCTTTGGATCAAAACAGCAATAACCCTTTTGTATGGGGGAGTAACCAAGGAAGATACATTTGTGGGATTTCGGTTCAAACTTGTGTCTTTGCACACTTGGAATGTGAACATAGCAGGTACAACCAAACACACGAAGAGGAATTGGGAAGAGATCCTTGTTTGGATGAAGAAGATTGAAGGGGGATTTAAACTCTAGTACCCTGGATGGCATACGGTTTATGAGATAGGTAGCAGTAAGTACAACATCACCCCAAAATCTTGTGGGAACATGTGAGGCAAACAAAAGGCTCCTTGCAACTTCAACAATATGTCTATTTTTTCTCTCAGCAACTCCATTTTGTTCAAGGGTTCAAACACATGAGCTTTGATGAATAACCCCCATGTCTGAAAGATACAAGGATAAACTCTTATCAAAATATTCTTTTGCATTGTCAGATCTGAAAACCTTAATTCTGGTACCAAATTGAGTTAGAACAAGCTCATGAAATTGCCTCACAAGTCTTGGGACTTCATCCCGAGATTTCATTAAGTATATCCAGGTGAATCTAGAGAAGTCATCAATAAACAAGATAAAATATCTGTAACCCCCCATAGAGGATAAATGGTATGGCCCCCACACATTAGAGTGCACAATATGAAAAAGAAAAGAGGATCTTTTATTGCTCACAAAGTATTTTTTCTACAATACTTTGACAACTGACAGGATTCACAATTGAGACTGGACACACTGACTCCCTTAAACAGTTTTGGAAACAAATGGCTTAAAGCAGAAAAAGGTAAATGACCCAACCGACAATGACTCAACATAATTTGACTAACAGACTTTGAAAAAGTAGAACCAAAAGCAACATTCTTGGGATGATCAAAGCATTGGCCAGGGATGTCGAGCAAGTATATTCCATTCGCTTCATGGCCACTCCCAATCACCTTCTGAGACTTCAGGTCCTGAAACACACAGTGAGAAGGGAAAAAAGTTACACAACAATTCAATGATTTGGTCAGGCTACTTACAGATAATAAATTGGTATTTAATTCAGGCACATGAAGAGTGGAAGATAAGAGTAAGGAGTCTGTAGCCTTGACAATTCCCTTGCCGGAAATAGGGGCAAGAAAACCATCAGCTAATGTGATTTTGTCACGGCCATGAAGTAAATCATATGAAACAAATAAAGTGGAAAGGTTGGTCATGTGATCAGAAGCACCTGAGTCTATGATCCAAGGGGTTTTGTGTTTACTTGAGGTGGATGCATGGTTAGCGGAAGCCCTTATACCTGAGTGAGCAAATGCAATGTTGGCTGAACTTCCAGAAGGGATGGATGATGAAGATGCACCTTCAAGCTGACTGATCATCTTTCCAAACTTTTCATATTCAGCTTTCATGGCTGCTAACTGTGCATTGGTAGATTCAACATCTGTATCTGTGTCTGTGGCTGCATGTGCACTTCCTGTCTTTCTACTATCATTCTTTTTCTAGAATCTGATAGGTACAAGATTGGGATGCAATTTCTAGCACTTGTCCTTTGAATGTTTTGGCATCTTACAATATTCACACACCACTTCCTTCCTTCCTGTGCCACTGTGAGCTTCTGTAACCCTTTTGGGTTTGATTCCCATATTTGCAAAATGATCATTAATACCAACTCCTTGAACCTGCACTTGCCTTCTACTTTCTTCACTACTGACCAGAGTATATGCTTGTGACAATGAAACATCTTCCTTGGACAAGATGTTTTGCTTTGTAATATCATATTCAGAATTCAGCCCTGTCAAGAACTCAAACACCCTATTCCGTTCAACCAATTTCCTGTATATTTCAGCATCCTTAGGGGTATCCCATGTCACAGCCTCTATCAAATCAATCTCTTGCCATATAAATTTTAAGATTGAGAAGTATGCTGCAAGTGACTTCTCCCCCTGTCTTAGATTCTTCACATCACTTCTCAGTTTGTAAGCTCTAGCAACATTCAACTTCTGGGAATAAGTCTCTGCAACACTATCCCAGATCTCTTTAGCTGAATTCATCCAAAGATAATGTTGACTGATCTGTGGCTGCATTGAGTTCACAAACCACCCAATCACAGTGTAGTTTTCTTGTACCCATCTCTCATAAGATGGATCATCCTCTGAAGGAGCTTTCTTGCTCCTAGAAATAAAATCCCATTTTCCTTTGCTACAAATATGGATTTTCACTGATTGTGACCAAGCTAAGTAATTGGTCCCATCAAACTTGACTGTAGTTACAGCCAGCATAGAATTGGTTGGGGTTCCCAAAATCTGCCCATATTCAGCAGTATTATTGTTTTCAAAGTTTGAGAAATCCATCATTCAAAGTTCAGTGGTAGTTCTTTCTTTACTGTTTCAGCCTTCAAAAAATACACCCAGCAACTTCCAAACATAAGGTATTTCAGATTCTAACAGCACCACAGTCCTTGAGTGACCTTTTGTCGAACACTCAGTGTGCAATACTTAACAGCCCACTGTTTACTGTTTTAGCCTTCAAGAAGGGGTTGGAATGAAGATGAGACTAGTATCACTTAGTTTTAAAACAATCTCAGCAACTTCCCAACCCAATAATCAGCCGAATAGGACCTCCAAAGCAACCCAAAAATTTCCGAGTAGGAGCAGTCCAGCAACAATGGCCGAATGAAGTAGTCTCAACAGTGGTGATTCCAGAGGTATTTCGGCTACTTGACAGTCCTGAAAAGAAATAAAAAACAACCCAGAAATCTCTGGATTAAATCAGACTTGAGGATAGCCGAATAGTTGTACTATTTCCAAAGAAACTTCGGACTTTTAACAGTCCAGAACAGTGAAAAAAATTAACCCAGAAACAACTGAGCAAAGACTTACAGCAAGAGAGTCTCTGGTTTGAACAATAAACTAGGTCGAACACTTGTCCTCTAGGATGACTTCGAAAACCCTTTTCTCTGATTTTAAATCAGGCAAAGCAACTTGTTCTCTGATTCTTCCTGGTCACCGAACCCTTCTCTAAGTGTGTAGAAGCTTGGGAACCCTCCAATGACCTCCAAGAATCAAGCAGATGATTGTAAACTCTCAGCCCTAGAACCTCCTCATGTAGTTGGCTGAACTAGAACCACATGAGGGACACGCCAAGCAGTGGCCTGCTCTGATACCAAGTTGAAAAACAGTCCTAGAAGTAGGGACTGTGTTTGAAACAAAGAAAACTAGCAAGAGAGGATTAGAGAAGAAGAGAGAGCTGCGGCAAGAAAGGTTAGAGGATGAGGAGTTTGAACTTAACCTCCATCTAACTCTCTAATACACTTTTATTAAGTTAATCTTTTAGTAATTACAAGAGATGTCCTTAGTTGGACAATAAATTACAAAAGAAGAACATAAAAGAGTATGGGCCCAGAATAAGACCCATTACAGAGAAGAACATAAAGATAATATACAGTAATAGCCTATGGGCCTCTCTACACTATCTTCTCAGATATCTAAAATGAGATCCATATATTTACTAGGGCAAGTTGTTGATCTTATATCCATAAAAATTTTGACCTGTTCTTTGAAACTTTTAACTATTAACAATTTTTTTATGCATTTCACTGACCTTTTAATTTGAAAATTAATGCCAAACAAAAACTATCTTTTAGGATTATTTATCAGTCCCTTTATAATTGTCAAGTCCTTATGTGTCAATATACAGCCCCGTTATGATTTCTCCTAGTTTATCATGATTATTTTTTGTCCCTTGACAGTTGTAAACTTGACTCTGATTGATCTTCCTGGACTTACAAAAGTAGCTGTTGGTAAGTAGTCTATCATTGTTCTGGCCTGTCACCCAGTACTGAGGTTTTCTGTTTTTTCTTCTCATGTATTTTTACTTTCTTTTAAATGGCACTTAATAATTTACTATTTTGACAGAGGGTCAACCGGAAAGTATTGTGCAAGACATTGAAAATATGGTTCGCTCCTATATTGAAAAGGTAATTTCTATTTGAAATTCCTGAAACCACGGAACTTTTAGAATGTCTCACACTTCTTGACAGATTAGACTAATGCCTGCATATTACTTTAAAGACATAATTACTTGTTTTCAATGCACATTTATTGTTTATCTCAAGATGCTATTATTTAAAAAGGGTGTCTATGTTACGAGAGCATAATGGTCAAATTAGTGATGAGGTCTTAAATTATAAAACTTTTGAGCTTGTAATTCTCATTAGGGACAATAATATCTAGATGAGCTTTCATAGATTTAAATAAAATTTCTTATACCTTCCATTGGATGGGATGCAACCCAAGATAAACTCTCTCTCGTCTCAATGTGCATACTACATCAAGGCCTCAAGGGTAGTGTTTTCAATCCACCATTGACTCAATCGGTTGAATCATTTGAATCGTTATTTGGTCTTGATTTTATGCTCAATTTTTCTAAAACCTATCATTTGCTTAAAAAATCATTGACTTGGTCAAAAATCGCTCGACTTGGGTGGTTGAACCATTGACTCATTCAACCCGATTACCAAGTCACGGGTTGCACACTTAATGTATGTGCAAATTTCTAAAGACAATAACTTTGTGCTTGGATGTCCAATTGGGTGATCTTTTTTTTCTTTTTTGATTTTGGGTAACTTTTCGAGGTCTATGTGCCCCAAGGTGCCTATGGCTCCTTGCCCCACCAATTTCATGAAAAAAAAAATTCTTTTTTTGGCCTTCAATTGCAGTTTTGATATTTTTTACAAATAAAAAAGTTAAAATACAAAAACCTCCCCTGGAGTTTCTGATAATCATAAAAACTTCCCCTGTAGTTTAATTTTAACAAATACCTCCCCTAAACTTTTGAAAAAATCAACAGAAACCTCCCTTCTATCACTAATCCAGACGGAAAACATATAAAGTTACAAAATTACCCCTAACTAATTGTTGGGGACATCATTGAAAATATATTAAAATTCTAAAAATGCTCTCATTCGATTAACATCATTCTTGCGATTTTATGAGCCTTTTTTCAGAGCAAAAGAATAGAGTTTAAACCCTAACACCACTAAACACTTGCATGGACTATCATTCAAAATATTCCATTCGCCTAAGAATATTTCCCATTTTCTAGAAACCGTTCTTCACTAGCCACTGTTCTTTACCAGAAACTGTTCTTCATTGTCTGCAATATCTAGTTCCCCTTCGAGCAATTTTTCACCAGAGCTTTTTTTTTTCATTTCTCTTGTTATGAGGATTGCATTTCATAAATAGGTGTGAGTATTCTCACCAATACCGCATGGAAAAATAACCAAGGCTCTCAAGGACAAGAAATCAATTCCTCTTCTGTGCTGTAATTTGTTAATGTTTTCTTTTGAAGGTGTTACTAACATCATTGGTAGCTTGTAAGTTGAGTAACCAGCAGCCAACCAATAAGAAATTGGGGACCAAATAGAGTTATGCTTGATCGAATCCAAAAACACAGAAATAATAAAAGCAAAAATTCATTGGAGCCCACAAAAACCAAACCAGAGATTCAATAAATGACATTTCGTATGACCCAAAATGAGAAAAAAAATGCATTCAGAAGTGTCCATAAATACATAAAACCCAAAAGCAAAACAGGGGGAAAAGTTGAACAGTGCAACAATCAGTTTTATTTCTGATATGCAATCAAACCCAAGAATTCATCATTTGGCACTTCCGCTAGAAAACTAGTATCGTAATTCCAAGATGTGATTAAAAGATTAGGCGGCCTTTTAAGTTGATTAACACACTTCTCAGCCAACCTTCCGGTGAAGAACAGCTCACCTTCTAATCTATAGCTAAAGTTCAAATTTTATCTGTGTTTCATGTGCATAAACCAGAAACGTTGCCTCACTTCTCCACCAGACAATCTCTGGTGGTCCATGTTGTTTCCCTTCCTGACTGGAGTAAGTTTCAGGGCTGAAAGAGTCAACTGTGGTTGCTACCTTTTCTTGAGTCGATGGAGTTTTAAGAACGGGAGATTGAAAGAGGAGAAGATGATAAATATTCTTCCAGGGTTCCTCTGTTCTTCGGTCGATGGAGTTTTTAACAAGGTTCCTACTTCCTAGTTAATGGAGTTCAAGAATGGGAGATTATAAGAGAAAGAGATCGACAAGAGGGTAGAATGGGTATTTGAAAAAAACTGATGTATTGGTCTAATGTTTTCCATCTGGATTAGTGACGGAAGGGAGGTTTCTGTTGATTTTTTCAAAAGTTTAGGGGAGGTATTTGTTAAAATTAAACTACAGGGGATTTTTTTGTATTTTACCCAATAAAAATTTTAAAACTGAATTAAAAAGCATACAGTAAATATTAAATAATACATATATTACATGTAGATCATAATTATACATTATTTATTAATAAAATACATGTCTATACATACCTACACACATATATATGCATATTTTTAGCATTTTTTACAAATAAAAAATTAAAACTGAATTAAAAAATGTAAATTAAACATAAAATAACATTTATATATACATATATTTTATCTAAAAAGTAATTATACATTTTTTATTGATAAAATACAGGTTTAAACATACTATATATATATGTGTGTGTGTGTGTGTGTGACATGATCTGACCCGTTTGACGTAGATGGTCGAACTGGTGACCTGCAACCTGGAGGCAAAAACAATTCGGCCTCGGCCTCTGGGTCGGTTTTTAAAACATTGCTCAATAGTATTATTTATTGAAACTTTTACCTTGCAGCCAAACTGTATAATATTGGCAATATCACCTGCCAATCAAGACCTTGCCACCTCTGATGCAATCAAGATCTCTCGTGAAGTAGATCCTAAAGGTAAGCCTATTACTAAAATGTGCACAGATATCTTTTCCAGGAAAAAGAAGAAAGGCACAAACTTTTATTTCTGTTTTGACTGATTCTCTTGCTTACTTCACCTCATAGCATTTGTTGCAAGGTTTGAGACATTAAGGTAATACCAAGGTGGTATTTGCAGCTTCTTTTAACCATTTTTTTTAGGAATACCAATTTCTTTGTACTTTTAAGTTGTAAATTTTAAGAATTCTTTGTTCTATTATATATTATTGGCTAGCAATTGAAATTCAATTTGAACATTCAACTAACTCTAAATCTTGGTGTTGTTTATTTTCAACCGTTCAGGGGAGAGGACATTTGGTGTTTTGACCAAGATTGATCTTATGGATAAGGGTACTGATGCAGTTGATGTAAGTGAGAGAATATGTGCCCGTTGCTTGCAATAGGGCAGTAACTAAAGGAAAAATATAAGCAGTCCTATGCCTCTCCACATTCCACAATTATGTGACAGGAGGCATAGTATAGTTCATATACAAGCATTCTTATCATGTCTAACATGCAAAAGTAATTAAACTGATGTTTGTGTGATGATTTTTGAATCAATTCCCCCTTTTCATTGTAAGACATGGGGCATTTTAACTTTTCTGGAAGGACTGCATTCTGATTGATGTTTTGTGGCCTTCCTTAGATACTGGAAGGCAAGGCATATCGGCTACAGTTTCCCTGGATTGGTGTTGTTAATCGCTCTCAAGCTGATATCAACAAGAGTGTTGATATGATTGCTGCTCGACGAAGAGAGAGAGAATATTTTGCTAATAGTCCAGAGTACAAACATCTTGCTCAGAGAATGGGTTCTGAGCATCTAGGAAAAATGCTATCAAAGGTGTAGCAGATTTTGTTTTTCAGAGAAGATTGAGAGAGTGTACTTGTTTTATTTTGTCAATTGGTACTTTAATTCAACTCAGTTAATCTTAGTCAAAACTGTTTGGTGTTATCTTTGGCAACTTAACATAAAAATTTATTTACTTGAGTCGGGCAATTTAATGCTTTTCGGCATTGTAATTTAAATATAATATAATGATTCTTCTTGCAGCATTTGGAAACTGTAATCAAGTCCCGAATCCCAGGTATCCAGTCCCTTATCAATAAAACTATTGCTGAACTAGAAGCAGAATTGAGCCGTCTTGGGGAGCCTATTGCTGCAGATGCTGGAGTAAGTCATTGCCAATTTTCTTTTGTATCCACTTGTGCTTTTAGTTTATTGGGTCAGTTGATGGCCTACAGGTCTCCTGGTCCTGGAGGTTTTGCTGACTACTGATAAAATTGCTGGGCATTAGCACCTATGATAAGGGGTAGGGCAAGGCCCAGCCTGGCCTGCACCCTGGACCTGAAATATAAACCTGGGCCCTGCCCTCCATGGACCTGGCTTCTGGGCCTATATAACTTTAAATGTGACATATTAAATATCTATGTTATTTTATATTATATGACATATAATATAGTTATTATGTGTCTTATTATGGGCTCGGATAGAATTGATAACCCCTACTGCAATGTGTATCAGTCCTCCAGCCTCTTACCCCCCCCCCTGCACCCCTGCAATACAACTTTTCTTATGGTTTTCTCATTCCTCATTTCATGCAGGGAAAGTTATACATGATAATGGAGATTTGTCGTATTTTTGATCAAATATATAAAGAGCATATTGATGGCATGTATGTTACTTATTTTTCCGAAATATATATATATATATATATATATATATATATATATATATATATATATATATATATATATATATATAGTATTTACTATTTCCTCTTAGTGTCTGGATTAACCTTTCATTTTAATGCATATAATGTCTGCAGCCGCCCTGGTGGCGATAAAATCTACAATGTCTTTGACAATCAACTTCCTGCAGCTCTAAAACGATTGCAATTTAATAAGCATCTCTCAGTGGAAAATGTAAGAAAACTAATTACTGAGGCTGATGGGTACCAACCACATTTGATAGCTCCTGAACAAGGGTACCGCCGACTCATTGAATCATCATTGGTCACTATTAGAGGGCCTGCAGAGGCAGCTGTTGATGCGGTAAAAATTAAAAACTAAAGCATATTATCTAGATTACAGAGCAACTTTTGTAAGATAGGAGAAGAATTCAACCAACAAAATGTTTGCTAGGTGTTTGATGACTTCAGTGGATATTTTACCTTTATCGCATCACCTTTGCTCCCTTTCTAGTTTTGTTTTCTTTTCTCTCTTTTCTGTCTTTTTCTGTTTGTGTTTATTAGACACCATCACAAAGTATTTCTCACATTCTTTTGTTTGAATTCCAGGAATGGCTTTCAAAGAATTTTTGGGTTTTAGGTTAACCTGGACAGGAATCATGACCAGATTGTGGGTTGAATGGTCCGATCAAATTTTCTGAAGAAAAGAGTCCTAGTTCACTGACCATTCAGGAAAGGTTCGGTTGAATGGTTTGGATTTTTAATAGTACCGAAGTGTTGGTTGTGTTTTTAAAGCCCAAAAGCAATTCTTACCAAATGTTCAAAACACTTTTTTTGGCTTAATTTTGTTTCCCACAGACCAAAGCTCAAAAGCAAAAGCTTATCCAAACAGAGTTTGGTTATCCTACTTGTTTGTTTTTTTAGTTTTTGGAAAACCAAAGTATTTAAGATGGCTTTGAAAATTGAACAGTTTGGATTGTTAATAGTATTCATATATTTTTACATAATAGCCTGTAATGTCTGAAGTATAATAGTACAGGGGCTCCCTGTTGTCTGCTCTATTTAAATTATCTTATACATTGTGTTTTGTTGAAATGTACTCTCTACAACAATATTAAAATATTTTGCTCCTTGCAAATTTTTGTTTTTGCACAAAGTCCAGGTTCATGCTATACTGAAGGAGCTGGTTCACAAGTCAGTCAATGAAACTGCGGTAAGTTCCTTGTATGCCAAATGCTACCTTCATTTTATTGCCTTCTTGTATGATAATCTGTTGCATATAAGTCAAAACCTGTTACATGTTTTTTATGACCATGGGTTTGTAAGAGCAAAGTTTCTGACATATTTAGGAAATGGCTTCATAGCTTGCTGTACTTTGTTTTTGTAGGAATGAAAATATCAGATGCAAGATGCTCTTCTTACGTTCTAACAAGTTAGAAAACCTAATAAAGTGATGCATACATCTCACAGTTTTCCATGTTGAGTATTTTTACTGTTAACTTTGAATTCTCATATTTGCACTGGAAAGATATAATCAATGAGGTAGTACTACATATTAGAAAGTTCCATATTGGCCATTAGAGAATGCCTTATAAATTGGTCATTGAGATAAAACCTTCTGAGAGTGATGTGATTTGTTTCTTCTCTTCTTCTGGACATTGAGATAAAGCCTTATAAATTACCTTCTTACTGACAAAGGAAAAGGGGTGGTTATGTTTACATGCTATTTCTTTTATCTGGCATAGATATTTGGTTTGATCTGTTATCTAATTGATGATTATTTTTCAAACGAATTGGAAATTGGGATATTAACAAAATCTATGGTATGTGGACAACTTCTTGGTAGATTCATAGCATGTACACGTAACACTTGTTGGTGTATGTTGCATGCATGGCTGGGTGCATATTAATATGTTTGTCTTTATTGTACTGCTTGTTGATGTATGTTGCATGCATATCTGGGTGCATATTAAATGTTTGTCTTTATTGTACTATATCCAAATATATTTCCTTAAAAATTCAAAATCTCATATGTATAACTCTCCCCCCTCTCCCCCCCCCCCCACAAAAAAAAAAAAAAAAAAGAAGAAAAAAGAAAAGAAAAGAAAACCTCTCTCTATCTTCCTCTCTGTTTGTTTGTTTTTCTAGTCTATCAATCCTCTTCAATTAAAAGGCCATTACCCAATGTAGGTCCCAGCTATCTGGGGTCTTGGGAGGGGTAGACTGGGTACGGTCCCAGCTATCTGGGGGTCCTGCCAGCCTGAGATTTTTCCATTACACCAAGTAATGACCATACATGCACACACACACACATATATATATATAGTCATTACTCTGCTTCTTTTAATCCAAGTGTATCTTTATGATTTCATCTGTAACTCCTTGAATTTGTTTAATGGGTTTTCTCTCTCTTGTTTCGCTCAGGAGCTAAGGCAGTACCCCACTCTCAGGGTGGAGGTTGGGAATGCAGCTTGTGAATCACTGGACAGAATGAGGGAAGAAAGCAAGAAGGCAACTCTTAAACTAGTTGACATGGAGTGTAGCTATCTGACAATTGATTTCTTCCGGAAGCTTCCCCAAGATATTGAGAAAGGAGGAAATCCAACACATTCAGTTTTTGACAGATATAATGATCCGTATCTTCGTAGAATAGGTAAGTAGTTTTTGTATAGCAGGATCTCAATGGTTCATGCAGGAATTTGTTCTATGTCTAAGCCAAGATCTGGAAAGCCTGGTTCAGAGACAAACCATCTGGTGAAAGAGTGAGATATGATATAATTAAACTGGTCATTTGGATGAGTAATGACATGCTTAGTCTACCCTGTGGGTTCCAAAACCTGCTAACAGGCAGGAGATACAACTAAAAATCCACTCTTTGGACTCCACCCTCTTCTTTTTTTGGAGCAAAAGGCAAAGTGGATTTTGTGAATCATGTTGCGTCTCTGTTTCCACTTTTGCCCCAGTCCAAACATGGCTTAACGGTTACTGTCCTTTGACTTTGAGGGGTTGATTTGGACTGTAATATATAGTGCCAATAGAATGGGAGATATGGGTGTTGCAGTGGATCCCAACTCCCAATTCAATGCTAAAAAAATAACACCTCATGTACAGGCAGCTTCATCATATCAAAATCTGGGAGAATATTATCTTGATCAAATTTGGCAGGTTATTTCCATTTCCGTTGGGTTAGTGCCAATTCTGAATCTCTTTTAATATAAACAGGAACAACCGTTTTGTCTTATGTCAATATGGTCTGTGCAAGCCTGCGGAACTCCATTCCTAAGTCCATTGTTTATTGTCAAGTGCGTGAATCCAAACGGTCCTTGCTTGACCATTTCTTCACTGAATTGGGTAAAAAGGAGGTGAGGAGGTTACCTGTCTCTTTTATAAATTATTTATGTAGGCACACAAACACAGACACATGCCACCTGCAAGTCTTCTTTCCCTTTGCCTCAGTAGATAAAAGCTACAGGTCCTTAGAGATCAATTTATATTGCATCTTCTGTTGTCCAGTAGATTGGTTCTATTATCTGACTGTTACTACCCATTGTCCTTATGCTGAAATAGAAAATACCGTTTATTCTTCTGGGAGCACATGTGGTTACTGTGGTTACGGTCTATTGACTTTCTAAAAATGTTTTTACAGCAAAAGCAGTTGGCCTCGTTATTGGATGAGGACCCTGCAGTCATGGAGCGGCGAGCTGCTCTTGCAAAGAGATTGGAGTTATACAGAAGTGCCCAGGCAGAGATCGATGCAGTTGCTTGGTCGAAGTAGATAACTAGATTTGTTCTAGGAATTCAGAGACTGGAATTTTGATTCTTTCATTCATGGTGAAGTTTGGGGTGTTGGGGGAGGGTGTCTGAAACTCTTGTAGCGGAAGGGTGAGCAGGTGGTTTGTACTAGGAATACATGGTGCTCTTTTTTTATGTAATAGGAATTCAGAGACTGGAATTTTGATTCTTTCATTCATGGTGCAGTTTGGGGTGTTGGGGGAGGCTGTCTGAAACTCTTGTAGCGGAAGGGTGAGCAGGTGGTTTGTACTAGGAATTCATGGTGCTCTTTTTTTATGTAATAGGAATTCAGAGACTGGAATTTTGATTCTTTCATTCATGGTGCAGTTTGGGGTGTTGGGGGAGGCTGTCTGAAACTCTTGTAGCGGAAGGGTGAGCAGGTGGTTTGTACTAGGAATACATGGTGCTCTTTTTTTATGTAATAGGAATTCAGAGACTGGAATTTTGATTCTTTCATTCATGGTGCAGTTTGGGGTGTTGGGGGAGGGTGTCTGAAACTCTTGTAGCGGAAGGGTGAGCAGGTGGTTTGTACTAGGAATTCATGGTGCTCTTTTTTTATGTAATAGGAATTCAGAGACTGGAATTTTGATTCTTTCATTCATGGTGCAGTTTGGGGTGTTGGGGGAGGGTGTCTGAAACTCTTGTAGCGGAAGGGTGAGCAGGTGGTTTGTACTAGGAATTCATGGTGCTCTTTTTTTATGTAATAGGAATTCAGAGACTGGAATTTTGATTCTTTCATTCATGGTGCAGTTTGGGGTGTTGGGGGAGGTGTCTGAAACTCTTGTAGCGGAAAGGTGAGCAGGTGGTTTGTCATTCTTTTGAGCCTTTATAAGTTTCCTTGTCTGAACATATTTTTTTACATGTATATAAGATAATAACATGGATGGTCTTTGTTCTAGTTCTATTATCACGATTGAAGTAATGTAATCATATATGACCCTATGTGATTTATGATAGTTTAGATCTGTGAATTTTTTTGGGGCCGCATTTAAAGTTTTACTACTAATGTTACCCCTTATCTTGAGGTTTCTCCTTCAGATGTAAATGAGAAAACCCAGCCAAAAACTGCTTTTAATTTCTAAACAGCAAATAAATTCAAACGCTTCCTGGAATTCTCTTTAGTCTCCGTTAGTTTTACTTTATCTGGGTAAGTATGTTTATGCGGGCAAGTATTTATCAGCTAAAACATGTCTGGGTAAGTGAGATTTCAGTGTTCTTGTATGTTCCAAGTTATCCGAGTAAAGAGAGTAGTGGAGGGAAAGAGCATTTATCGGCATGTGGCTAAGTTTACCAATTACATGGGTAACTGATACTCTCCAGTATCCTTGGTTTTCATGGGACTCAATATAGTGATAAACAAATACAAGTGAATGTGCACGATCTGGTTGCTCCTAGCTATATGGCAGCTCGGACGTCGATTGCTTTGTTGGATGGTCGAACTGTAAGAGAATGAAGCTTAGAGGACCTGAGGTAGTTTATCCGATGTGGGCGTTCCGATGCTTAAGTCATTACTTGGTGTGTGAGCTAGGAATCTCGAATGCAAGAGTGCTAATAAGCAATAAATCGCGCGTACCTTATGTTGTTGGGGTTGGTGCCCTTAAATAGGTGAGCTGTTGTAGGTCTCACGAAACGCCTCCAAGATCTTCGACTTGCACTGTTAGGATTCTGTTCCACACCAAAAGGAGGATTTCGTGAAAGCCAATAAGGATTATTGAGTCCGTCCGATCCGGACGGGATAAGGATAAGACCCACAGTCGTGCAACGTGATCCCAAAGTACTTGGAGACAGCTGGCCCGCTTCTAGAAGATGTCTACATGTCACATCGGTAGGTTGGGCCATCATGAGCTACTCGGACCTCGGTCTTGGCCGAGGTGCCTAAGGTACCCAAGGTGACCTGGCCTGTCGAGGTGGCAGAAAGTGTCGAGTCAAGGTCCAATCATCAAGTTGCTTCCACGTGTTCGTACATGAGTAGGTCGAGCTAAATCACCCCTCATCAATTGCCCTCCACCCCCCATGCCAGGGGTCCTGACCTGGTGCGGGGAGTTCGTGACGAGCTTAGGTAGATTTGGCCTGGTCTTCGCCCGATTGAGGTCTGGTCCAGAGGTCAGAGCGTGATGACCCAACTGGCTCAACCGTAAAACCAGATCACGTACCAAAGACACACGGATGTCACTCGGATTAAAAACTCCATGCACATCAAAACGCATGCTCGACCGATTTCGACCTCAAAGGTCCTAGTTTTTATAGGAGCCGTTAGATCAAACTGATATTAGCCATCCATGACCGACTAGAGTGGCTATAAATAAGGGCCTTGGTGTCCCATTTCTCCTTATCTTATTTCAAATTTCCGCATTCTAGAGGTCACGCGCTAGCTTCTAGGTTGGTCCTCTTTGTCTGGTCCCTGAGGTCGTCTCCTTTCTTCTTTCTTAGGTAAGTCGTCTTTCCTTCGCTTCTTTATTTTCAGCATGTCTAGTAGTACAGGTAGCTTGTTCGATATGACTAGTGAGTCCAGTAGGGCCGAGGAGGGCATCTCGGTTCAAGACAGAATCTGGCATGGCCAAGATGGTCGCATCGGCGCACAGCTTAGAGTCCGGACTGGCCGAGGTGGAGACCTCGGTTAAGGAACGGAAAACTTCTAGTAAAAAGGCTTCATCTTCTCGTCGTGCTCGTCCTTCTTGGGGGCCAGATTGCTTCAGTCCTTTTATCCTAACACCCGAGAGGATTGAGGCGCTGGATACCCATTATAAGTTCGCCGATCACTTTGGTTATAGTCTACCTTTAGAGAGTCTTCCCTGGGAACACGATGGCGATGAAATTTCTATCTTCAAGGAGAAGTTGATTGTCGGGCTCCATTTCCCGCTTCACCCTTTTATTGTTGAAGTGTTAAACTTCTTTGGTGTCACCATCGACCAACTTCATCCGAACTCTGTTCATACAGTGGTAGGCACCATCTCCTTGTTTCATGATCGCAACCTCCCCCTAAATATTGATACCTTCTCCTCGCTTTGTTCAATAAAAAAGAACTCTGTCGGTCCCAAAGGGGTGGACAAATTTAGTTATTATATTGCTTATCGACCTAGTACAAACTGCTCCATGAGTACCCTTCTAAGGTGCCAGCCTAGAAGACTAGGTATTTTACTGTGATTGTTGAAGGGGGATGACCCTTCCCAACTCAATGGAGAACTGGCATTAGTGACCCCAGAGACCACTTGAGTAGGAAGATGAGGAAGAAGATGCGGTCCTTAGTTGAGCTTGGTATGGAATTGGGAGACTACTTGGCTAAGGACAAGCTTGTCAAGGCTGGGCTGAGTCCTCCGAGTAGGTCGTTACCGCGGTACACACACACTTTACTTTCCCACGCTATCTTTTCTTGTGTTACTTCAGCTAACCTGGTACTTGCTTTCCATAGGCATTATGGCAAGCGTCCCGATGACTAACCTCTTCACTGGCATGAAGAAGAGGAGGAAGAGAAAGACATCCCAAGGTGACTCTTCCCAAGCACCTTCAACCAAGCCGGCTGCCTCAACTTGGTCGAGGAGGACCAAGAGAAGGAGTCTTTGCCTCACCGACTTGAGGTAGTTCCATCGCCCGAGCCTCGAACCATCCATCCCAAGGTCGGTTCTTCTAGTGGGGGCTCTGAGATGGTCAAAAGCATCATGAACGCCAGGACCAACCTCATAAAGAGTAAGGAGGTGACCTTTCCCGAGGAGGTCATTAAGTATGCCGAGCTGCCTCATGCTCAAGTGGGTGCTAGGGCGATGGGTTACGTCATGATGGTATGCTCTCAATGTCGATACCTTGTTTCTGCTTGGCCTGTCTAGTTCTAAATTTCTGACCTAACCTAGCACCCCGAGGCGGTGACCCGCTCTTTCTTGGCAAGTTACTTCACCTGCTGCGTGGTGATCTACTTCGCTTTGGTGACTCTCTTTCATTGCCGATGCTTGTTGCTTCTGCTCTCTTCCTCTTCCCAGCCTGGTGCAACTCTAACCAGGACCCGAGAGCCTCTTCCACCTTGATAAATTTGTCGACCTCATCGAGGAATACCTCCATGGTCTTAGGAGGGTTCAACTCGAGATGCCAACAAAATCTAGTTGGCGAACTCCCTTTTGGGCCATAGTGAGTTGCATGGCACAGTCGAGGTTAGGTAACTGTAGCCTCTCCGAGTTGAAACTCTTGATGTAATCTCTTAGGGAATCGTTCTCCCGCTGGACCACGTTTAGAAGGATCGTTAGAGACTTCGGGCACTTCTTATCTATGACAAAGTGGGTGGTGAACAGGTCTACAAACTGCTTCCAACTTTTGATCGATTCAAGAGGTAGATTTCTTTACCACGATCTAGCTATGCCTCTAAAGGTCGTGGAGAAGGCCATGCAGAGGCTTGCTTCATTCGCCCCAACAAGTAGCATTAAGGACTGGAAATTGTCCACATGATCGTTCGGGTCGGAGTTCCCATCATAGGTCTCCAGGGCGAGTGTCTTAAAGTTCATCGGCCTTGGGGCCGAGATAATCTCTAAGGCTAGGGGGAAGGTCATCTTAGAGAGATGGGAGTCGGCTATGCTGCTGCCGAGCTCACTTCTTCCCTTCTTTCTGGTGCCGTTGGGATGGCGCTGGTCTTACCTAAGGTACGACGTGCACGTTGTCGACATCGCTTCTTCTCTACCTCATTGGTGTTGTTTACTTCTATGTTAGCCTGAATCTCGACCCTAGAGCTTTCTTGATCTCAAAACATTACCACGAGGAGGAGGAGAAGGAGGGGGCTTATTTCAGATACTGTCCCGAACAAAGGTCGGGTTCTGGCTATCATGGGGAATAGAGGGGTCCTGAGCTGGGTTCTCGCCTCTTACCCCGGGCTGCTGATTGTTGATTTGATCCTTACGATGCTCATTGCGCGATCGTTGCTATTGATCGCTTTGGTGGGTGCATTGTGGCTGGTTTCTTGGTCAACTACCTGTCGTGGTGGTGACGGGCATTGACCTAATGCTGGCTCCTGAGGTGGAGTCGGGCCCCGAGGAGGAGTTGGGACCTGAGAGGGCACCGACCCCTGGGGAGGTGGTCGGCGTCCAGGCTGTTGGTTCAAGTTCTGCTAGTTCTGGTGGAGGAGGAAAGTGCTACTGGTAATGTTGATACTGCTGGTACTAAAACTGTTGGATCTGTTGCATCTATAGTTGCATTATCCGCACACTTTGCATAAGGTCATGGAACTACTGCTCTCCGACCCCAAGAGGAACCACATAAGACTTTGCGACTGAGACAACGACTTTCAGATGAGGCAGAGGTGTGTGTTAGACAGTTTTGTATGCCCTTAGCTCCAATCAATTTTGATGTACTTTTGATATTTAGTGTAAATAAATAAAGTACATGTTTGATTCATGTTGTGTGGTATACTTCTGTGTAAGACTTTGCGACCCCAGGAGGAACCACATAAGACTTTGCGACTGGGACAACGACTTTCACATGAGGCAGAGGTGTGTGTTAGACAGTCTTGTATGCCCTTAGCTCCAATCAATTTTGATGTACTTTTGATATTTAGTGTAAATAAATAAAGTACATGTTTGATTCATGTTGTGTGGTATACTTCTGTGTAAGACCCTAAAACTGGACACTTAATGAGACTCGTGTTAGTTTTAAATGTTCACAACCGTTGGATAAGTCTGGGGAGATTTATCCTGCCAAGGCTGACACTGGTGTGTTGCCAACTATTGGGGTGGCTTGTCTCAGCCGCCAGGGTGAGACCCAAGGCACACGCAGTGTAGGATTACTTGAACCCTTGAACCGGACCAGATTTCCAATGTTGCCATGGACCTTGGAGACTGATGTGCAAAACTGGAAAGTTACACCTGACCCCTAGACCCGATTATGGTACTGCACTAGGTATCGGATTGGGCTGTCTTTGATATGCCAATCAATGAGATCCTTAGCGGGGGTCAAAACCTAGGCATGTTGGGACAGTCCGAGAATTCATCTGAGTGGGTGATCATAGTGATGGGATCAGCCCTTTTGTCGGACAAAGGTAATGATCGAGGATGCACTCTCTCTGATGGAAACCAAACTGCCAACAGTTGATTTCAATCGTTGGAATTTTGTTTTGCAAAATTTATATATATGATATATACTTATATATGGTTTCAAAATGTTTGCAAATGGTTTTAATTCCCGGGATCCATGTGAGTAGAGAATGCAACACTGTTCCTTGCAGCCGAGGGAGATGTCCTCTCTTGTCGGACAGTGATTGATCATTATGGGCTGAGAGGTTAAGTGTAAGGCCATTTAGGATAATACCTGATGGGCTAATCTTGCATCTGCCCACAGTCCCTGGGTTTTTATAAGATGGCTTGGCACAGGGACCACTTAGTGTAAGTGTTGGGTCCATAGGGTCCATGTGATGGACTCAAGGGGTTCACTGAGCTTTCTAGTGAATTTGGCTAGGCCTTGTAACAAAGGCTGGGCCAAACCCATGTGGCTGATGTTGAGATCAATGGTTGGGCCCCACGCCATACAAAGAAGCCCAATTGGACAGCAGTTTGGAAACTTATTAAGCACTAACTACTTATTGGGCCTAAAAGCCCTTTTCGACCTGGGCTGATATGATCACCCACTTAAGGGGGCGAATCTGCAGATAGGATTAACCTCCTGATGAGATCAGGAATGGGCTGATCTAATCTACAGATAGGATTAAGATTATCCCCTATCCAAATACAGATTTGGATTGGGATGACTCCTAATGGGATTAGGAGTTTTCTTAATCACTAAGAAAGGAGGAAACCCTAATAGAGAATTACAAGAATTCGACCTAGGGTTTTGCAGTTACACTCTCTGCAATCTGAGATAGGATCTCACCTCCCCTAAGCTGAAAACTGCATTAACGCCTCTTTCAGCCTTAAGGATCTCCTCCAGTTGCTGCCACCTTGCTGCATAGTTCGAACTCCATTGAAGGGAAAATCAAGAAATCTGTTCTTGATATCAGTATTTGCTGAAAGGTTGATTTGGTTCGGTGCTCTAAGCCTCCAACGAGTTCTTGTGAAGAGTTCGGTATGTGAGACGTACACTGTTGGATCCGCCCCACCATCGCTGTGTCATCTTCAGCGGGAGCAAATCTTGGACTTCTCTTTGGGCGTGAACGCCGACGTTGGGAGATTTTCATTCTCAGTATCAGGTATAACCCTTCCTTTGATCTTTGGCTTAAATCTGGTTTGGTTTGGTTCAAGTAGGATTCTTGAATTTTGATTCTAAAATTAGGGAATATGATTCCCAGTTGGAAGAAATGTAGAAAATTTTTTAAATTCGTCCACCCATTCCGCAACCCTTTTGGCGTTCATACGATGGATCATACCAATCTTTCAGTGTGCTTACTTGCTGAGTAAGGAATACCGGGTTCTAGACTGCAGATACTCCTGGCAGAGTAAGGGGGATGGTGAACTGATTGATGGTCACAGAGGGGATCTCTAAATTGAATGCAGGTTGGTCCTGTCCCCCGGTGACAGTCATCTCAATGCTCTTGCCAGTGCTAGAGGAAGCCATTAATAGAATTTGTAAGAAATTAAATGCTAGAAGTGAGAACTTAACTTTTTGTTGTGTTTCTCACAAACAGACAACGCCAATTGATTGTGCGTGATCAAGTTGCTCCTAGCTAGATGGTAGCGCAAACGTTGATTGCTTAGTTGGATGGTCGAATTGCAAGAGAAGGAAGCTTAGAGGACCCGAGGTAGTTTACCCAACATGGGCACTTTGATGCTTAAGTCAGTACTTGGGTGTGCGAGTTAGTAATCTTGAATGCAAGAGTGCTAGTAAGCAGTAAATCACGCATACCTTATGTCATTGAGGTTGGTGCCCTTAAATAGGAGAGATGTAGTGGGTCTCACGAAATGCCTCTAAGATCTTCGACATGTGCTATTAGGAGTCTATTCTGCACCAAAAGGAGGACTTCGTGCAATCCAATAAGGCTTATCGAGTCCGTCCGATCCGGGCGGGATAAGGATAAGATCCATAGTCGTGCGACGTGATCCCAAAGAGCTCAGAGACAGGTGGCCCACTTCAAGAAGATAGCTATGTGTCACATCAGTAGGTTGGGCCATCACGAGCTGCTTGGACCTCGGTCCTAGTCGAGGTGCCCAAGGTACCCGAGGTGACCTCACCTGTTGATATGGTAGAAAGTATCGAGTCAAGGTCCAATCATTAGGTCGCTTTCACGTGTCCGTACATGAGTAGGTCGGGCCAAATCACCCCTCATCAACAGGTATCGTGGTCAATTTGTTTGTTGACCAACTTACCCCTGCTAAATGCAGACAAATAGGGCCTTGTTAGTATAGGCTTTTATTGCGTAAGTGTTGACACTAGTCACATGACCCAATGGTTTCATTCACTCATTAGGGAATGTTTGGGACCGGTGTGTTTCACGACTGTCCTGTTCTGCTGATGTGTCATGTGTGCCACATCAACAAATAAATGGAATCGGTAAAAAATGGTATTTGGTAGTCATAACATGTTTGTAATAATTAGCTTTGGGGTTCGGGAAAGGAGGGATTTCTTGAAATGCCAAAATTTTGTTTCTTATTTCACCTAGGATCCTAAATTAGGCACTGAAATTTAAAAAAGCTAACTACTTTTTTAGATCTTACACAATTGTCATTATAAATATATTATAATATTAAACATAATCATTTAAACATCTAGTTAACCTGCATCCCTATTTTTTGTGTTTCTCAAATAAAAAAAAAATGAAATGAATCTCCTATGAATTGGGGTCCACTTATGAAATGAAATGGTCGTGAAAATGCACTGGTACCAAGCATCCCCTAAATGCCCCTATTCATTGTAGGGAACAAAAAGGTTTCTATACTTCACAAGTAGAGTGGATGATCTTTGTTGGGAGCCATTTTTTAATTTAGGTGTAGATAAAAGGTTGGATGCCCCAACCTCCAAATTGTGAGAATGCAATGGACTGAGCAAAGTTGCATGCCTCTACGCTTTCGAGTCAAATATTTTAAGGAAAATTCCTGATTAGGCCGAGTGCCAATTATTTAGTATCCGAACTTTAAAACGCGACAACTAGTTCCGAACTTTCATTTTGCTGGTAATTTACCCGACGTTAACTCAATTCACCGTCGGTTAGAAGACAAAAAAACTTAAATACACTTCGGCTATTTTTAATAATGCATGAATTCTCTATTGAAATTACAAAAATGATCCCATTACCTGTTTCGACCTATGCAAGTGGTAACTACTGTTCGCACTTGCAGTTACTAAGATTGGGTCCAAATCCCGACCGTCCAAATCTAAGCAGTGGGTCCCACCTTGAGAGTTGAATTAGGTAAGATTCTTTCCTGATGGTCTGATATAATGTGAGCCCAGATTTAAGATTTCAGTTGGGATGACGTTAATGATTTTAATGATTATATTCGAACCTTCGGAGGTCAAAACTCAAAAACACGGAGTGGTTTTGCGGAATCTGTGGGTTTCTCATACCAGCCTAAAACCACTTGCCTTTCCTCTACAAGAGCCCACCGGGCTTCTTCTTGCTGGCACCGGAGGGGACGTTGCCTTCGGAACCACCGTCGTTGTAGATGTTGAAGACCACCATGATGAGAAGCCTCACCATGTGCTGCGCCGAAACATTGAATGTGTGATGCCTCTCCATATTTCACAAGAAGAGAGGGGTTATTGAGAGAGAGAGAGAGAGAGGCGAGTGTCGTCACTGTTCATCGAAGGAGATGATGAATAGTGATGAATGGATGGCAAGGTTCAGACTAGAGGAAGGAGAAGAAGGTGAAGATGGGAAATGGGGAATGAAATACCGAGAAAGATGACGAAGAAAGCCGATAAAACCTGATGCAGAGGAGAGTGAACTTGCCACCTCCTCTGATGGTCTGGGCGAAAATGGCAAATTAGCAATGAACAATATGAATCTTGGAAGTCATCATGGCAGTGAAAATGCTAAATTGGCAAACCGAGTAATCTCAACTAGCATCACCTTTGATCTCTCGTCTCTCACTCTACGCAATGCAACTCTTATAATCTGAAAAGAAACCATCTCTCTCTTATCTCTCATGGCTTCTGCAACTTCTTCTATGGAAGACACAATGGCCAGTATTGGCCTTGGTAGTGCCAAGGAAGAAGACGCTGAGGTTACCGAAGATGCAATCCCTCTCTATTCCTCCTACAACGACCGGATTCGACCCCTCCTCGACGCCGTAGACCAGCTGCGCCGCCTCAATGTCATGAAAGAAGGCATTGAGCTCCCCACCATTGTCGTCATCAGCGACCAACTCAAGTGCATGAAGAACAACTCCTGGGGGGTGTTTGTTCTTTAGCTGCACCGCCAGACCATCTTTCATCAATGAATCTGGAGAGAGAGAGAGAAGCTAGAAAACAGAGGGTGGAGGAGCTGGATTTAGGAGTTACAGATATTCTGGAAAGAGGTATGGCTTGCAAGGTTGTGGAGAACCAGAGCTTGCTAGACACAATGGACCAGCTCTTAGACCTCCGACGGATGGGAGAACCAGAGCTTTGCTGATGATCTACTAATAACAGAGGTACAACTTGCAAGGTTGTGGAGAACCAGAGATGCTTAGAATTGAGAAGCATCCAGACCTCCTCCTTCGTCTTAGGCAAGAGCTGGGAGGTGGATCTCCGAGTGGCAGCGGAGGTACCTTTGTTCCCATTACAATGGACCATCTCTCGGACCGCCTAAGGTTGTGGCAATGGTGGTATGTGAGGTGGAGCTGGTGGTGGCCACCGGAGGTGGCAACAGAATCGGCAAATCATCAGCAACAACAGAAGGATCCTCGCAGCCGAACAACTCTTGGATCGCCATTGATACAGCAGTTGAACAGACTCACAGTCTCAGTCTCATGTGAAAGAGACTGAGTGATGGCCGGTGATACAACTGCTCAGTCTCAATCTTTAACCTCCTCGTGCTCAGTTGAACAACAGTTGTATCAATGGTGATGGCCAGTGACACAACAACAGTTGTATTAAATAGACGAGTGGATGAGCACGATCCTCGTAGTCTCAGTCTCAGGTTAAAGACTCGCCATTGATACAGTAGTTGAACAGGTTACTTGGCGATGGCCGGTGACTCGCAGGAGGGAGTGGACGTGAGGAAGAGGAAGACAACGAGAAGTTGGATTCGAGGAAGAGGAAGTGGAAAGGAATGTCGTCGGCGCCGCTATTGATACAACAGTTGACCAGTGAGATTATGAGCGTGTTTCAGGATGGGTAAAATGGTCTGTATATTTTTGTATAGGTTTCAAAAGTTTTTAATATCACCTTATTCTTTTAACTGACGGTGAATTCGGTGAATTAGTGTCGCGTTCGCAACATGAAAGTTTAGGCACGTAGTATTTTAAAGTTCAGTTACTAAATTGACACTTAGTATTAACTACAGGGTACCTATCAAGAAATTTTCCAATATTTTATTAATTGGATTTTGTTTTTGTGTTCAAAAAATTAGTTAAACTAACCTGAGATGGGTTATTTATATTGGTTGAATTGGTTTATCTATGTTGATTTATTAAGTGACTGTTTGGTATCACTTATTTAAATAAGTGGTGTGACCATACGATAAGAGGCAACTAAGTATTTATTCATGTTTTACAAAAAAAAAAAAACAGTTATTTATTTTCGCTAGGACAAGAGTGTCTATAAAAAATTTAAAATGTCAACATTGCCCTTATAAATAGAGAAACTCTACTATCTCCTCCATTCATGCAAAGATGTTGTAGCGGTAGTGGTGAGCTCTACGAGAAGGGTGATTGGTGATTCCTCTAATTCCAAGCTAAAGGATCTTGGGGATAGAGGAGAGGAAAATTTGACTTGAAGGAGTTTGCTAGAATGTCAATAAGGGATCTAATATTTCAATCTGGGAGGACCCATGGCTCCCAACTCTAGAAGGTTTTAAACCAATGGGGCCGAGGCCAGGCCCTTCTGAACCTAAATTGGTGAGTTGATTAATTGACAAAGAAGGTGGAAAGAAAACCTAATTTCCAACTCTTTCAGTGATGTAGTAACATAATCATCCAAATCCCCTTTGTCAATGGGGATTGGGAAGATAGGCTCTACTGGACTTTGAACCCAAATGGTTAGTGAACAGTTCGCTCTACTAATTTTCTTGCCAACAATCAAAATCTAGAAGAAGGGACTCCCATATCCATTCAAAAATCCAAGTGGAAATTAATTTGGTCTTTGCCCACTGAACAAAATATCAAAAATTTCTAATGGAGGTGTTGCCATGAGGTAAATGATTTGTTGTTCAAAAGACAATTGGGTAGGTCAAACCTATGACCTCTTTGTAACAAGGCTCCTAAATCAGTTTTACATCAAGTTTGTTGACTGGTTCTTTGATTGGGTCTCAAATTACTACGTTCTATAAGAAAGAAAGTCTGAATTGCTTTCTCACACAGCCCAAATTATTTGGACTATTTGGAAAGCTAGAAAGCTTTATATTTTTTAAGGAACTGCTGATCCTATTGTGTTGGTGAACAATATCTATAGGTAGGTGAGGGAGTTCTCCCAGTCGATGTTGAGTCCATTGCTCTCGAGCTCCTAGTTGCAAAGTACCTGGCAAATTCAGCAACTGAATGAAGCCCCTCAGTCCTCTTTAGTTGTTTGGTTGCCCTTTGGTCAAGGCTTAGTAAAGGTGAACGTTGATGGGGTTTCAAAGGTGGAAATAAGGCCAACTTCCGAGCAGTTATTCGTGACAGCTCTGCATTTTGTGTTGCTACTAGTTATGGGCATGTGTTTGCTTCTTTGGCCCTCCAAGCTGAACCCAAAACAATCTATCAGGGTCTTTTGTTGGCAAGAAGTACAAGTTTCGAGAAAGTGATCTTAGAATCATATAATCAACCAACTTATAGGTAAAGCTCACATGAATTTGATGTTTTTTTTTCTTAAATTTTCTTGCTATGATATTGGTATTTGTACAAAATTACTATAATTAATTTATGAAATTAATTATTATTAATACTTTTATTATCATTGTTGTTTTTTTCTACATAATCTTGTTGTTTCCACGTAATGTTAATAATAATATATTATTATTATTATTATTATTATTATTATTATGTTGTTGTTGTTTTATTAACAGAATTATTATTATCAATTTTAATTTATGCATAAAATTAACAACACTGTGCTTGAATTATTATTTAACAACAATGATGACGAATAATTATTGCTCTTTGGGCTCTCGAGCTCAATTTAAACTAGAAGCACGAACTTCAATTTCGGTTCAAGTTCAAAGCTCATGAACCAAGCTTCATAAAAAAAAAAAAAAAAAAGTAAAATTTCATACATATAAATATAAACTAGTTTAGACTTCGAGTTGATTAGTCTCAAATTCAACTCTACGAGCAAATAGGCCTATATATTTGACTCGAGATCGGTTTACACTGGCATGAATCGAAATTTTTACAATCAAAATTCAAATAGCTCATTAAAAACTCAGTTCGTGTGAATCTTTATTTGGGCATAATGACATATGGTCCCAATTTTAGGCCTTGATTCATGGGAATAGGGGTTTGAATTCAGAATCGGAATGGGTTATTTTGATTTCAGCTGTTTGGCTGGATAGAACTGGAATCCCATTCTTATTTCTGTTGGAATGCCATTCTCCCATTTGAGGGAATGGTCATTCCCTATTCTTCTCTTGAGAATAAAATCCCATTCAATAGACAATTCCAATTCTAATTTCAGAGGATTTCAATTCGGACTGCGAACCAAACGGACCCAAGGCCCCAAGGCCCCCCGACCACCACTACAAAATATATAATATAAACTCAATTAAGCCCACGTATTTGGCTTTATCAACTGATGGATTTCATTACGTTCAAATTTGGCTTTACCAACAAATGGGCTTGTAACTCGTGAAAAATTCATTTCGTCTAAGCCCACGTATTTGACATGGAGGCAGTTTGGGCCACCAACAAAAACAAAAATGTGGGCCAGCTTAAACCAATAGCGTAACAAGGGTCCTACTCCTACTTCGGAGTTGGGACAACGGCAGCGGTTGGATTCAATTAGATCTGCAAATCCTACCTACCTACCTCCTGGAAACGGTGAGCAGCAGAGAAAGGGCGAGAGGGAAACGGAGAACTGTGGGAGGAAGAGGAAGCAGAGGACCTAGAGGTCCTACACCTTCTTCTTCTTCTTCTTCTTCAACCCCCCAGTCCTAACATTTCTTCTTCTTCAAACCACTCTAAAGTCTAAAGTAAGCCCTGGATTTCCAACAGGTCGCAATTCTCTTCTTTCTGGTTCACACCTGATCTGCTAGAAATTTCCAATGTACAATATTATCTTAACTATTTTAGGAAATTTCTGAGTCTTAAAATGTGTCTAGTTCTTTTTTTTAACTACTCCAAACCTAGATCCATTTTTCTGTGACATGTAGGATACTTGGAGTTCTTAATTATTTCCCTCTGTTTGACTTGTTAAATGTTTGTACGGAAATTTTAAATTGATTATTGGCTTTCTTTGTTCTTAGATTTTTGTCAAGTTGCATTTGGATTGTGAGACATCTCGTTGTTTATTCATTTTCCCAATTTATCATCTGTCAATGGTGCTCATCAACCATCCCTTTCTTTACTTTCTTCTTTCTTAAGTTCATAAACAAGATACCTTGGACACCTGCTTGTTTCGTTCCTTTTGGCGTTTACGATTCGTTTATTAAAAGCTTCCTTCTTTTTGTTCTTCTGCATTTGGGGATTTCTGATCAATATTTCTGGTATGCTACCATCTGATTATATCTTCTTTTCTTCATGGTTTTTATTAAATAATATGTCATTTGGTTTGGTAGCTAAAAGACAAATAATTCTTGTAATTGCGAAAATATCATTCCCCCAGTGTGAATTATATACGCCTACTTCTGCTAGGCCTCCGCTTCAAGACTATTTGTGTTAAAGGTCCTAGTTTTCTCGATGACATCATTCTTTTGAAAAACATTTAGCTTTGATCAGATATATCCGGCAAAATAGCCCCACTTAACCTCTTCTCACAGATTAACTTTCTCACGTTTAGCCTTTTCCTTAATTAGTAAGCGGCTTGAAATGCTAAGGCGGCTGGCCTTTTCCTTAATTAGCTTTCTCATGTTTGGCCTTCTCCATAATTCATTGTTTATTTTACATAAAGATCCATGATGATGAGTTTTAATAAAATTTGTGTTTTTTTACCGCTGTATTGCTATCTAAAATCTTTAGTTTCTGTTATTTCTAGATCTCAAGGAAATACACCAAAATGGAATTCTGGAATTAGGTTTATTCTTTTGATTGTTATGTGGGATTTAGATTTATTAAAGAAAAGAATTTGTTATGGCCACTTGGAGAAATAGTTGCTAGGTTTAGGAAAGTTGTAAAACCAAGGAATCAAACAATATTATATGCTGCAAACATAATTTTCTTTTACTTTATCATTTTAAAATTTGAAGTTAAGCTCAGGAGAGACGAAAAGCAACTTTTCCACAAATATCTGTTCAAGAAATGGTTGATGTCACCTTGTTGTATTTGTCATTTGGTCTGGCTCATGTATGGCTGTCATTAAGAAAACATTGTTGGTCTGTTTATGCACAATTGCTGAACCAGAAAATTGGGTTTGTAAATGAGTAATCTAGTACTTACGGTTGATCTTTTACTCTCCCCATCCTCCTATTTCCTTATAGAAGGCTATATCAAGTTATCATTAATAGACATAGAGCAAAGGTGTATCGTGTATGTGAGAGGATGCATGAAATATACAGAAAAACATGCATTGAAGTTTCAGCCCTCAACAACAAATAACTTAGGTAGGCACAGGGCCATTGGTCTACAGAAAAGCCTTCTTATTCATATCCTTGTTAATTGCATTGCTTCAAGTAGTTAGTGTGATGTAAAACCCACACTAATTGGTGGGTTGGTTATTGAAGGAGATTCCAGAGTTGTCGTGGGTTGGTTAACAAATCCAGGTTCAGTTATTTGGTGCTACAGGAACCTTCTGAAGAAAGTTAATTGGTTTTCAAGGAACATGACCGATACTTCACAGTGGGTGGGTAGAACAGCTAATACCATGGCGGATGGGTTAGCTAAGCAAGGGGCCTCAAGGGAACAATTATTTTGGGCAGCTCTGTCAATTTTTGTTTTCTAGTCTGATGTAATACAATGCTGTTGTTTAGGAGAGGTACCAGCTTGTGCCTCTCCTTAGTCTGTATTGTCGTGTAGTCTTGATCTTTCTTTAATAAAATATTAGTCATTTATCAAAAAAAGAAAAAAAAAAACACACAAAGGGGTGAAGAATCTTCTCTATGGGAGAAAATTCAAAAGTTCTGAAATTAAGATTTTAGTTGGATTTTTTTATTGAAATTTCATAGGATGAATTTAGTAGAGAATAATGAGGGATGATTAAATCCTAGAGACTGTATCTAGGATAAATTATAGCAGGGGACATTACCACTGTTGTTTTATGTTTTGAAAATTTATCCACCAAATCAGAGTCATCACCACATAAAGGTTTATTTAAAATGATAAAAGTACCAAAATTTGAAGAGATCAAGTTGGTAACAGGTTACAATAATAGGACACACTTTTCTTTTGGGGTGCAAAAATGTTTTAGGTAACTGCCTAACTCAGGGCTTTTCGAGGAAGCCTGCCTCCTGAAGCGAGAGAGAGAGAGAGAGAATGAGAGAGAGAGAGAGATGGAATTCCCAGAAATCGGTTCTCCTTCTTCTGGACTTCCTTTCCTTATCTATAACTAGGATACACTCAATTACAATTCTGTTATACCAGCCTCTCCACTTGTCCAGTTTGTTATGTAGTCTGTTTGAGTGGTTGGCTTTCAGTTACATTACTTAAAGGCTGATGTGGCCTTTTCTTGTACACTTGTCTCCCTGTTCCACTTATTTGTGTCTTAACAAAATGTGGGACAAAACTATTCTCAACTAATTGAGGAATGACATGCTATTTGGAGTACAAAATTTTCATACAAAGTTTATGAGAACAATCAATTATAATACTCTTTATGATGGGAAAACTGTCTTTAAGAAATCAAGGTGCTATTAGTTTCCTCATCACATATAGTGTGTGTGTGTGGTGGGAGGAGTGCTTTCACAGAATGGGTTAGGAAAATAGTGTGTGGTGAGAGGAGTGGTTTCACAATATGGGTTAGGGAAATGGGGAATCTTGTCATATAGGGTTTAAGGAGGTGAAAATGGGGAAAGTGATGTTCAACTGGGGAATGCTATAAGGTTAGTTTGGAATATTGATAAGGCAGTTTATTGTTATGAGTTGGAATTAATTTTAATTGATATGAACTCTGATTTCAAATTACAACTTAAAGTTTGCAGAAATTTCAGGAAAAGTGAGTTGAAATTTGGAAAAAATAGGGTTAAAAGTGGAACATAAGTGACCTGAAATCTAGTTATTACGTTAAGTGGGCTTATTTGATAACAGCAGATGTGTCTCCTTAATGCCTGAAGCTGAAGCTGGGTTGGCTAATATACCCTTGAAGTACTCAATTATTTTATCCAATAGAAGACAAAGAAATAAGTCATTTAGTTCAGCTGCTTCAGCCATTATCAAACAGCCCTCAAGTCTGCAGAAACTTTAAAAGAAAGTGATGAAAATTCAGGAAATATAGGGACAGTATGATTGAATTTCTGTCTTTTTTTTTGTAGGTTTTCTGAGGTACATGATTTTCAGATTTTCTCTAGGGTTAGGTTCTTCTTGACAGTATGGCCGGCCAGAAATAAGAGAGAGAGAAGAGAAGAGAAGAGGAGAAGAAGAGAAGAGAGAAGAGAGAAGGGTTTTGCAATGTAACAATGCTGGCGGCGCCAGCCTTTATTTTAATATATATAGGGCGGCAGAAATAACAAGGGAAAAGACCCTTGTGCCCCTGAGTACAATAACAGCCATAACAGAAAGGAAAAAACGAAATAAAAGAAACACTTTAACTAGCCAAACAGACCCTAACATCAACAACTAAATTATTTTAACACTCCCCCTCAAGTTGGATCTTAGATGTCAATCATGCCCAACTTGTCACACAAGTCTTTGTGCCGCAAATGATGAAGACCTTTGGTGAAGATATCTGCAAGTTGTTCTTCTGAACTGACATATGGTGTACACAATTCTCCACTTTCAAGTTTCTCTCTAATAAAATGCTTGCCCACTTCAATGTGTTTCGTCCTATCATGTAGGACTGGATTAGCAGCAATATCGATGGCAGCTTTATTGTCACAGTAGAGTGACATAGGATTGCTCACTGCGAAACCCAGTTCACCTAACAAATTTCTTATCCACATGATTTCCGCAACCCCATGAGCCATCGCTCTATACTCTGCTTTAGCACTGGATCTAGCCACCACACTTTGTTTTTTACTTCTCCATGTGACCAGGTTTCCTCCTACAAAGGCACAATACCCACTGGTAGACTTTCGATCATTGACTGATCCTACCCAATCTACATCAGTATATACTTCCACCTTTAAGTGACTGTGTTTCTGGAACAACAAACCAGCTCCAGGAAACTTCTTGAGATATCTCAAGATCCTCTCTGCAGCCTCAAATTGAGTTGTCCTAGGGCTGTGCATGAATTGACTAAGGGCACCCACTGCATAGGCAATATCAGGCCTGGTCATAGACAAATACAAAAGTCTCCCTACGAGTCTCTGGAACTTTTTTACATCTTTAAAAAATTCTCCCTGAATGTCTCCCAGATGATGATTAGGTTCAATTGGTGAATTAAATGGTTTTACCCCCAACTTGCCTGTATCTTCTAATAGATCTAGTACATATTTCCGTTGAGAAATAAAGATGCCCTTGTGAGAGCGGGCAACTTCAATTCCAAGGAAGTAATGTAAGGGGCCTAGATCCTTCACTTCAAATTGAGTGGCTAAGAATTTTTTTAGTCTCCGGATTTCAGCCTCCCAATCTCCTATGATCACTATATCATCCACATACACAATAAGAGTTGCAATTTTACCTTCACCTCTTTTTACAAATAGAGTATGATCTGACTGGCATTGTTTGAACCCCATCTGTTGAACTGCTAAATGGAACTTATTGAACCAAGCCCGAGGTTATTGTTTCAACCCATATAGAGATTTTTTTAACCTGCACATCTTTTGTTCACTGCCTTTGGCACAGAACCCTGGGGGTTGGGTCATGTACACTTCCTCTTCCAAGTCACCATTCAAGAAAGCATTTTTAATGTCCAATTGGTGAAGTTCCCAGTCAAGATTTGCTGCCAAGGAAAGAAGAATCCTGATAGAGTTCATCTTGGCTACTGGAGCAAAAGTCTCTGCATAGTCAACTCCATATACCTGTGTAAAGCCTCTTGCTAACAGTCTAGCCTTGTACCTTTCAACAGTTCCATCAGCCTTGTGTTTCACTATGAACACCCACTTGCACCCCACTGGTTCCTTCCCTTCAGGAAGGTCTACCAACTCCCAAGTGCCACTTTTGTGTAAAGCATCAATTTCTTCCTGCATTGCATCTGTCCATTCAGGTTTAGACAAAGCTTCTGCCATAGTCTTAGGAACGGGGACACTGTCCACAGAAGAGAGGAAGGCACGGTATGAAGGCGAAACATGCTCATAGGACACAAAATTACAGATAGGATGATTAGTGGTACAAGACCTAACACCCTTTCTCTTAGGAATAGGAATATTAAGATCATTGGTGACAGGTGAATCAACATTTAGAGGAACAGACATATCAATAGGAGCAAGTGTACCTGGTTGATGAGATGGATCTGCCTCGGGTGAATTCGATGATGTTGGTTGCATAGTGTCAGGTTCCACAGCTCTTGAACTCTGCTGGCTCTTATGGCGACAATGAAAAACCCGGAATGGAGGAGGATCGGGTAAAGGAGGTAGTTGAATTTGAGTTGTCGCCTGTTTCTCCTCAACCCTACTCTCCCCCTGAGGAGAAACCAAGAAAAAAGGTTGATTCTCAAAAAATGAGACATCAATGGAAACATAGTACTTGCGAGCAATGGGATCATAGCAGCGATACCCCTTTTGAGATAAAGGGTAACCAAGAAACACACACGGAATAGCTCGAGGATCAAGCTTACCACGAGTAGGGGACAGGTTATGGACAAAGCAACGACACCCAAAAACATGCATCGGAATGGTGGACAACGGGGCTGTAGGGAACAAAAGCTGATGTGGGGCCTTATACTCTAGTAGCCGAGAGGGCATGCAATTGATTATATACGTAGCACACAAGACTGCATCCATCCAAAACCGTTTTGGCACATTCATTAGAATCAATAAGCCACGAGCGACTTTGAGAAGTGGCGGTTCTTCTGTTCAGCCACACCATTTTGTTGGGGTGTCCTGGCACAAGAGCTTCGCTGAAGTGACCCACTCGAAGCAAAAAAACTCCATGAGATCACTATGGAAATATTCCTTCGCATTGTCCGACTATAAGATATGGATTTCTGTTTGGAACTGAGTGAACACCATGCGTTGAAAATCTTTCAAAATTTGTGGAACTTCATCTCGAGATCGCATAGGGTAAACCCAAGTGTATCTAAAATAATCATCAATCAAGATAATGAAGTACTTATAGCCAGCCTCAGTAGGTAGAGTAATAGGGCCCCAAACATCATAATAAACAATATGAAATGGAAATTCAGATCTTTTATTTCGCAAAGGTAAAGAACTTCTACAATGCTTACTCAATTGACAAGTTTGACACTGTAACTGACTCACTGACAAGGACTCAAACAACTTTGGAAACATAATTTTTAACAACTCAAATGACCTAGACGACTATGCCATAAATAGGCTTGACTCTCCCTTGACGAACTCATGGACTCTGTCGCCACAAGACCAGCATTATTCTCCAACATGTAGAGACCATCCACCATGCTTCCTCTACCAATTGTCTTCCCCGAGGCCAAATCCCGAAACACACATGAAGACGGAAAAAGTGACTGAGCAGTTCAAGGAGTGAGTTAGACTACTAATGGACAGCAAATTAATAGGTAATTTCGGAACATGCAGTACATTAGGAAGGGTAAGGCCAAGTGGGAGAGGTATGGTACATCGGCCAGCTATGGTAGAAAAAGAACCATTAGCCAGTCTTACCTTATCTCTCCTAGAGAGAGGGTTATAGGTCTGAAACAAATTTGACTTACCGGTCATGTGGTTTGAAGCTCCGGAGTCAATAATCCAAGGAGAATCAGTAGTATGAGATGACACATGGAAGGTTGTGGCATTACCTGATGTAGACGCAAACGAGGTAGAGGGAGTAGGACCAGAATCCATCTGGCGGAGAGTCCTACCATACAATTCCAAATGTTCACGAAAGGAGTTGATAATTTCCTTAGGGTCGGAACCGGGATGCCTCTCCCGAGTTACCGAAGGGCTAGTCTCTGTTGACGCCATATTGGCTGAGCTATACCTTTTTTGATTCTGCTGACATGGTTTCTTGCCCTGATCAGGTGTTGACTTCTTACCCAAATCCTGTGCCCATTTAGGTTTTCCATGGAGATCCCAACATGTATCTTTCGTGTGTCGTGTCTTCTGGCAGTGAGTGCACCAAAGTTTGCTCTTATCATCTGTTTTTTTCTGAGTGTCACCCTTTTTAAAACCACCTCTAACATTTGCATCTGGATTTCCCCGGACAGCTAGGGCAACTGACTCCCCTTCTACACCATTCATCACACTTCTTCTACTTTCTTCTGACTACACCAAGGCATACACCTCCTGAACTGATGGCAAGTCTTTACTACCCAAGATCTGCACCCTGATGGACTCATACGAAGGATTCAGCCCTAGGAGGAAGGCAAAAACTCGTTGTTGAGATACAAGTGACTTATAGGCCTTTGCATCTTCATCACACTTCCAATTCACATTCTGATAGTGATCAAGTTCTTTCCATATTGATGTCAAATCAGAATAGTACATCAAGAGACTCTTCTCCCCCTGCTTGCAAGTAGAGGATTCAGCTTGCAGTTGATATATCTTGGCATAGTGTCTCTGCTCTGAATAGATGGACTTCGCTTGTTCCCATATCTCACAAGCAGTTTCAACCCACATAAAAGTCTTCTTTACTTGTAGCAGCATGGAAACCAAGAGCCAAGACATCACCATACTATTCTCTTGGTTCCACCTATCATATTCAGCACTTCCGTACTTCGGTTCCTTCACTCTCCCATTGATGTATCATATTTTCCCCCCTAGCAGTGATGTAGAGTTTTATTCCCCTAGACCACTTAAGGTAGTTCAAACCATCAAAGGGAATAACAGCCATGGGAAAGCTCATATCCATTCCCCCACTCACTCCATTGTGGCTCCCTGAAATCTCTGAAGTAGCAGAATTCTCAGATGACATGGTTAAACAGATAATCAGTCCCAAACACTGGACTTAGGACCCCTCCTTACTCCACTCAGTCCACACCCACACACTTGGGTTTAAAAAACCAGGTTGAGCACAAACAGTACCAAATCCAGGACAAAACAGAGGTAGTATTCGGCAGATTTCAGACCTGTACAGTTTTAACAGTCCCAACCTACCAGAATTCCAGAATGTCTAACAGCCATTAATCGGCAGGAGAGATCCTTATCACTTATAATCCAATCGAATCATTGAGATGATAGGCCATCCTTTATTGATAAAAAAAAAAAAAAATGACGGGCCATCCTTGACCTACAGTTGTCCTTACATATGAACAGGATCACGCGATCCAAGAAAAAACAGGGGTATACAGATTCGACAGTATTCAGCCGCCCAGATTCATATGGTTTTCACTCGGTACATGACCAAGGAGGGTAAAGAAGAGAAAACGGGAGAACTGTATCAGTTGTAGAGCTGTTTTTTCAGTCCAGATTCAGATTTCTGTTCCGCCTAGGTTCAGCAAGTCTGTTCAATCTGTTCTCTCAGTAAAGGTTGTTCGATTTGCTCTCTTTAATCAGTATTCCCGCTCTAATACCATCTTGACAGTATGGCCGGCCAGAAATAAGAGAAAGAGAAGAGAAGAGAAGAGGAGAAGAAGAGAAGAGAGAAGGGTTTTGCAATGTAACAGTGCTGGCGGCGCCAGCCTTTATTTTAATATATATAGGGTGGCAGAAATAACAAGGGAAAAGACCCTTGTGCCCCTGAGTACAATAACAGCCATAACAGAAAGGAAAAACGAAATAAAATAAACACTTTAACTAGCCAAACAAACCCTAACATCAACAACTAAATTATTTTAACAGTTCTCAAGAAGCTCTGATGGTTGGAGATCAAATTACTTAATTGTGTGCAATTAAATCAGTTCTGAACTCAAAAATCGTTCCTCCAACAACAACAATGTATCAACAGGCAACAAACGCAATAGAAAATAAGAAGTATTTAAGGAATCACATCTAGAAGAGTTGCATAAACTCAAATTCCATTCATCATCGTTAAAGGAACATAGTGCATTTATAGGTTGATATTGAGGTGGCTGGGTAAGAAAAAAATGCACTAACTACCCAGTCAATAGTGTAATAGGTTGATAATCTATAAGAATGCCAAAGGAATTTATGGATAAAAGATAGAATTTAAAGACTATGGCACCTTACATTAAATGGATAGAAAATGATAGAAATATTTCTACCATAAAAAAATATAAGAAGTAAAGAAAAATAATATTCAATAGAACCATCCTTGTTCTTGCTTGCGTGCCACATAAGTGGCTCTGATGGTTAGGTTCTTCCAAGAAATTAGTTTCTCAAACCTTATGTGTTCATATATGTACCTTCTGCCTGGTGTAACATTCATCAGACTTGGCTTGCTTGAGCTTGATTCATGAACTGGAAAAGAAAATGTTTGCTGAAAATTGGAGCTTGGTTAAGAAAATGAGTAGATTGCATTAAAAAGCTTTGCTTCTTGCAGTACTTACCCTCTCTGTTAATTTTTTTGTTGGATGATATAGACCTGCCTCAATGGACTGCCAGTTAATGATAGATGACAATACAAGATATATCATTCAACACCTTTGATGTTGAAGGGGAATGGGGTTTTGTGCTATTGAGCCTTTATGCTGAGATATTGGATGATACATGCACTTATCAGGCAATTTGCAGTCATTCAGCACAATGTAAAACATATAGTCATGTCCTCTGCAATATATTCTCATGGAATCCTTTTACTATTATATATCTCATGGAATATTATTTTCCCCTTGGTGGACCATTTGTTAGTGGTTTTTCTTTCTGGCCTTTTGCAGATTCTTTTGGGGTAAGGTGGAATACAAGGGCTAATGGGCTTAGTTGCATCTGAGAGAGAAATATTTAGCCTTTCAGGACCATCACACCTGACAGCTGTTGACTGGTATGGCATCGTTTCCCTTTACCATGAAGTCTTTTCTTGGACAACAGTAATGGACTTACCTCTGTCAGTCATTACTAAATGTTGTATACATGCAGCGGTTGAGACAAATATTCTACACTAGATGCCAACAAACCAATTTTATGTTACCTGTGGCATTACATCAATTTTTCTACTCAGTGAAAAAAAAAAAGAATTATTGAAAAGTAAAATAGTTTACCTGCTCAAAACATGGTTAAAATTCCAATTAGCAATACTAGTCATATGACAGTACCGGTGATGATGAACATTCTCTAAATCCTATATCATCCAAAGCTGTCATATTTTATATCTGTAGTTATGTTATTATCAGGCCCTTGACTTGATTGTGGTATAGCTAACATTCTTATCTCCAGTTGGGATTGTTTCTGGGTGTTTTTGATGATAGATAGTGGTTCATACACCTGATATTGTATGTGCCAGATAACCTTCAAATGCCCATCTCATGTGATACCCTATATTGTACTCTATACGAAGATGAACATGAAATTCTTTGCAAATTTATTTTTGTTGATCCATTAAATGAAACTTCTATATGCAGGAATAGTGCACATTATCGAAGATCTGTCGCAGCCACCTTGGTTCAGGGTGTCTACATTCTAGAGAGGGACCGCCAGGAGAATCGCCATGGGCCTGAAGCCCTTGCTCCCCCTTGGTGGGAGTTTTTCCATTTTCAATTGATTCGTCAACTTGTGGATGATGCTGATTCTTCCATCTTTGGGGCCATATATGAATTCAAGCCCCCATTTTCCTGCTACATACAGAATGCTCCGAGATATGTCATTGCCTTCCGAGGCACCATTACCAAACCTGATTCTTTCTCACGGGATCTTAATTTGGACCTTCACTTTATCCGGAATGGACTTCATCAGACCTCCCGAGTTGAGATTGCAATACAGGCTGTCCGGAATATGGTTGCTACAGTTGGATCTTTGAATATCTGGTTAGCTGGTCATTCTTTGGGGTCTGCTGTGGCGATGCTTGCTGGGAAGACCATGGCCAAGATGGGCAATTTTCTAGAAACCTTTCTCTTCAATCCGCCTTTCCTCTCTGCCCCCATTGAAAAGATAAAAGATAAAAAGTTGAAGAATGGGATCCGTATTGCAAGCAGCTTGATCACTGCAGGACTCACAGTTGCTGTGAAGGCTCACTGCCAAAGATCTCCATCAGAAGATGCGTTTGTTGCCTTATCTGCCTGGGTTCCATGCTTATTTGTGAACCCTAGTGATCACATCTGTTCAGAGTATGTTGGGTATTTTGAGCACAGGAAAAATATGGAGAAGATAGGAGCCGGAGGCATTGAGAAACTAGCAACGCAGAACTCTATAGGGAGCCTATTCATGACTGCTATGGGGAAGCAAGCAGAACCGTTGCACCTCCTTCCATCAGCTAATCTGACCATAAATCTGAGCCCTTCACCAGATTTTAAACAAGCACATGGCATTCACCAGTGGTGGAGGCCAGATTTGCATTTGAAATCTGAAGTACATCTTTACCAATGACATAAGAGGCCACTATGTGATATGTTTATTCAGGCGTGTGGGGGCTGGGGAGAAAACGGTCTTTATCTTCTGTTTGTGCATATAAAGTACAAGCTTGTTCTATTTCTGATTCTTGTCTAGCTTAAAATGCTTTGGAATGCTGTTTCAGAGCCTTGAGGCCTTGGACGCAAGGTTCAAAATATTGCAATGCATTGGTGCGTATCAGTTCTTGAACCCACTGAACTCTATCTATATACAGGGTTTTTTTAAGGAGGGAAATGTACCAATGGATGGATCATGAGGAACCACAAGGGTAACATTTTAAGAGCAAATAGGCAAAAAATAATTTGGGTTATCATTGATTAATACGGATACAGAGCTGAAATGTGGGCAGCGAGACAAAGCCACATCATGGCTACAGAGAGTAGTTACAGTAAGATATCTATTAAAGGTGATTCAACATTCAAGGATTGTGAGGACTTGGTTTGTGAAACTCATAGAATTGCCCCCCTCCCGGGAGCTGATGTGTCTAAATTTAGTTCATTGCAGCAGGGGTGGTGGTTGAAATTTCTGTCTGAACATGTTTATCATTAAAATACCAGACTTTTTTTGTGTGTGTGTGTTGTACGCGTCCATATTTTGAATCAGCCAAAATCCAAAATATAAACCAACCAGAGAATCTTAAAATTTTCTTTCTATTTCAACTTGGAAGCTTTGAAGAACTTGTAGATAGTTCTAAAATAACTTGCACTATGGTTCATTCATGTGCGTAAACCCCACGCATGTATAGTGTAATCTTGTTGGATTCCAATCAGCAAGTTGAAAGCATGGTACCTTGTTCTATCTGAATAACTTCCCTTCCCAAAAAAAATGAAAACGATGAAAACCGTTTTGCTGAACACCTGTACCAAATAAAAGCTAAAGCCTAAAGTGATGGGCTGATCGGTTTTTTACAAATTTATTGTCGTAGGAAGAATATATGATCAGTTTTTACAAACGACCTTGGGCATCCTTGACAATACGAGCACATAAAAGATAAAACCAATATTACATAAAATAAAGATGGCAGATGGTGGGTATCGGAGTAGTGGTTGATTTAGTTTTGATTTGAGAGGTGGGTTGTCTTCTAGCTTTTTGTCATTTATATTCCATTCAATATTGAGGTCCCATGTACAATATTAATAATATGGTTGTAAGGGCTAAGGACTACCCACTGCCATTAGTAAAAACTAGTCCGTGGACAATGGGCACGCTTTAATTCCATGGTTTATGTGTTTGTTTCCATTTCGATTTACCATTCTTTTTTCTAAGGAAACAACCAAAACATGGGTTTTCGCCTGCTGTGAGGATGAGATGGACAGGCTCAAAACATGTATGAAGTTGTTTGTTGTATTACTTCAACGACTGATGGGATTTGTAAAAATGTCAGCAGAGATGAATCCTTTGTCAATTCCACAAAAAATGGGGTTTGGGTTTAAACTTTAAACTTGGCTTCCATGAATCCAAATCGGACAGAGCATTTGCTATTGTCTGCTTATTGATGACTCAGAAATCAACACTTAGAAGCATAGATGGCAGCCAAAATCGTGGGCTTTCCGTGATAAGTAAAAGTGTAAATCATTCCAATTCTGCAAATGGTGAGATGAACCGTGAAGGAGACCTTTTTACTCATCCAGTACTAAAAACCAAGCTTCAAATGGTGACATTTCATTTAGGCAGCACAGCAGACATCAGATGATAAGCTGCAGTCCAGAGTCTGTGAATTATTAATAGAAGATGGACCCCCGAGTCATTTTGTGACGTGTTTATCAGGTGGTCACCGACCGCACTGGGTTCTGCTTAGGAAGCCCGAAGCTGGAAGGTCTTCCATTGTATGATGGTGAAGTTTTTACCCATCTGGTGAGCATTTTGGGGTTGTTAGGCATGAGACGGCCAACTGCCCACATGGCCTAGCCATGGATTATGTGACAGGTGTGGACATGAAACGCATCAAGTTAATAGCTCATGACCCACATATTTTGTTGGAATAACATAAGTCGAAGGACTTCTGGCTTAGCCTGAGAAGGAAAAAAAAGGAAAGAACCTTCTCCTGGGTTACTAGTTAGTTTTAGCAAGCCTCTTGTACTAATTACAAGTTCGATTGAACAAGAAGAACAAAGTTGAGTTAAAAACTCTTTTCAGTTTTCACAGTGGAAAATGAAACTGTGGAGTGATTGTCGTCCAGCTTTCGATATGAATTATGAGCTTGTAGAAGTGCCATCTCAACAACTCCAGTGGCATTGAACAGTTGAACACGGATAGAAGCATCCCATAAGATACGTTTGTTTGAGTGTCATCATCCATTCCATGGGGCTGGAACAAATGTGGTTTCCCTCGTTAGCAAGGCAATGTGCGTGATGAGATGTGGGTGTGATCAGTGGTGTTCTTTGAGCATTGGATTGATGCTGCAACAATTTCCATTTGTTAATTCATGGATGGGAATGGGATACAACCTTCTTGATGATGGTGGGTGGGCCACCACTTGCACTACTGAAGCAAAAACAACTTGTCATTGAGTGGATCCTAAAGTACCACTGTATAACTCCACATGAATTGAAATTGAAAAGATGAAAAAGAAAAGGTAAAGCAGAAAACTTCCCACTCTCTTGTAAGCAATGTTAATTATTTTATTGCAACTCTTATAACTTATTAATGCTCAATTGAGTACTCTTTAATGGTTCGTTAGGACAGGTGGGTCTCACTCTCACACGGTACTTATTTCAAATAGATGGTGTCCGGTGCATTTCTAAGGTGTAGAATAACGCAAAAAAAATAATTGTATGGACACCCCATCTCATGAATTCATGAATTAGGAGGAAGAAATGGGTTTATGAGGGTGAGCTCTGGCTCACTGGCTCTGATATCGAAGGTTCAAACCTCAAACGTGTACATACCGTTGGCTAATTCAGTGGTGGTTGCATCGAGTTGTCTTTACTGTGTAATTGCAGCACTAAGTATCAAAATCTGGTTATCAGATTGAAGAGCTGATGAAGGGCAATGATTTAATAATAAATCAAATTGTTGGATGCTGATGGGTTAAATTAAAGTTACAACCTCAGCATTGGGATTAACAACCAGCATTAAAACAGGCAAGTTACAGACTAAAGAATATTTAAGACTTGTTTGTGGAAGTGGTGAACTGAAATTTGGACAGATTCCAAAGAACAGTAGGCTAAACCCTTGATAAGAGATTGCCAATAAATCATCCACCTATAGTAGAGAAGAGAGAATGATTGATGGTATCAACACAACGGCTGTACTAGGAAGACCTCCAATGTGTGCTCCAAAGTCCACACTCAGCTATTAGTCTTTTGTAAATGACCAAAACCAACAACTTAGCTGTCCCTAATCCATTAAACTAAAAACAAGAATAGAAGCCTCCATTTAGGCTTATCTAGATCTACCAGTGTTCTCTTCTAATGTGGATACATATAATACTCGAGAGGTTCTTTGGTCCACAATTTTGGATCCTATAGATTTATCAATACTTGAATAATCAGATAAAAGGTTCTTTCCTAGAAAAAACAGGTGATGAGACTAGCTAGGGTGTAACTTGGGTCAGGTTGGGTTGAGAATTTGTCAAATTTTGAGTGAGTCCAAATCTTAACATGAGCCATATATGGTTGTAATTCTTCATGTGGTGTACATGTTGTCAATGTGTGAGCCAGGTTAGTCAATAGGTTTTTATTATCTAGCACGCCCCGTTATGCTAAAGACTATCAAACTTGAAGTGTGGACAAGTACAGGCCCATCCACACCTTGTGTTGAAATTTAATTAATTATAATAGAAACGATAAGGATTGAACACTAAACCACTCGATCAAGGAGGCTATGATAATCCCTAATAACGTTTTTATTTTCTAACAACTACAAGTCAATAAGTTATTTTACGGTGTATTTCAAAACTAAGACCCCAGTAGAAAATTCTATGCCAACTTTATCACTTATAGGACTCCCAAGTTTCCTCTCCAAACTGAGTTTTCAATCTCAAGGCTTCACTACTCTTAGGCTTTGACCAAATTGTTACTCCATCCCCTATTTTTTGTAGGCTGTAATATGAAATATAATCATCTTTCGGACAGAGGCTTAGGCTTTATACAATAATCTTCTTCCATATTGGCTCCGTGCCGTTGTATTCACGGAACAAATTTTCTTATAACTGGATGACAAACCCAATTCCTTTGGTGGGGTCAAATAATCTTGAGAAGAAAATGCATTTAAAGCTTCTTTTCTGTCTCATCGCCTTTCCTAATACTTGCTGTAGCAGCAGAGGCCAATGTGCTTATGATGTAGGCCCAACATTTAAACCAGCAATATTGCAAATGGACTTAGATTTTGGACAATTTGTTAAATTCAATATGTGGGGGCAGATTAAATCCTCTCTATCTGGTCTAGGAAGATCTCCTTCTGGTTTATTGTATTTTTGCACCGCACCTTGTTGATTTATTGAATTGCTCTTGTCATCTCCAACTAAGTTCACCAAAGGTACCTTTGTCTCCACTCTCTAATGCAGCAGCAAGGGTTATATTTAGAGTCATTTACTAAGACACATTCGCCATGTTCAAATTTTCATTTATTTTTCTTTTCTTTTTTTCCATTGACAATTTTAAAACCTTATCAAGATCAACTAGGGTGATCTTCATGAACGGAGACTTACACCATTTTATGGCAAAGGCTTAAGCCTCATACCAAATTTATTAGGTTTAAGCCTTCAGGGCCTTATCTCAAGGCATAAGCCTTTTAAAACTATGTTATTTAAGGTTTCTTCCTAGAAAAAATAGGAAATGAGGCTAGAGTGCAACTTGGGTCAGGTTGAATTGAGAATTTGTCAAATTTTCAGTGGTCCCGAATCCTAATCTTCAGCAGATATATTTGAAATTATTCATGTCAGGCAACCTGACTTATAACCCTAGATGATGCCACAAGTCAACAAGTTACATTAAGTCCTATTTCAAAACTAAAACCCTAATCTCGATGTGGAAAACTCTATGCCATCTTTCTCAAATATGAACAATATTGAATTTAATCACACTTGTGGACTTCCCAAGTTTCCTCTCGAAAATGAATTTCCACTCTCAAAGCTCCACTACTCTAAGACTTGAACCAGAATCTAACCACCCCCCTCTATTTTGCAGGCTGTCGATGAAATAATCATTTTGCATATTGAGGCTTGGGTTTTATACAATAATCGTATTGCAGCTTGGCCCTATTATATTCAGGGGAACGGATTTTCTTATGACTCAAACGACAAACTCAATTCCTTTGTTGGGGTCAAATAATCTTCTAAAGATAATGCAACTTAGGCCTGTTTGTTTTTTGGTAAGTTATTTATTTGGTTAAGTGTTTCTCAGGAAAGAGTTACCCGGGTAAGTGCATTTACCTATATTCTTTTATTTCTCATGTAAATAAGGCAATAACCATTTTAATCATAAAAATTCATTATTAAAAATGACATTTTTTGTCCCATTCAAATGTTGCCAACTTTCCCCCAAATGGGAAAGTTATTTACCCACCTAGGAGATGGGTATCACTTATACCCAAGAAAATAAAATTTTCCCCATTCCCACATAAATCTGAAAAAAGAACATGAATTTCTTGGTCAATTGGAATCAAAATCCCATTGACCAACTTTCCCCTCTATCAAAATCGGAAAAAAGAATACCCCCTTAGATGAATCTAAAAGCTTCTTATATGTTTCATTGTCATCTTTCTTGATATTGATGTAGTAGCAAAGGCCAATGTGCTTGTGATGTAGGGGCAGAGAACTGGATGGGAGATAAAATCAGAGAAGGGAGAGCTTCAACTAGGGTCAAACCCAAGTCTCTTAAATTACATTTTCTTTAAAATAAGTGCATAATAAAGTAAGAGTCATTAATCAATACAAGTTAAGAGGTACATTAATGGTAATTAGGTAACTAATGATAATAAGAGGTCATGAATTCAAATCTTGATAAAAAGCATTTTAAAATTTCAATTGATCAAGACCCAGGCGGTTTCATGAAACAGGGACCGATTCACCGGTTTTCTAGTTAAACTGGCCGATCAGCTGATTTTCACTATTTTTAATGAATAGGGTTATTCGGTAAGACTGAACCAGTCAAGGCCCTGGGTCATGGTTTGACTGGTTCAACCGGTCGGTCCAGTTCGTTTCCAAAACACTGGTGTTTTTCCACTACACCTTGTTGATTTATTCAACTGCTCTTTGACATTTCCTCCTCCCTGAATGGTCCTCACACCCACCTCACAACAGTTGCAGCCGTGTGTTGAGAACACCTATCTTCCTATGAATGAAAATATAAAATACGGGAGATGTTTTCAATGAGCGGCTGCAATGTGCTGTGTGAGATGAGTGTGAGGATGAAATCCAAACTCCCATATAACATGCGTATTAAGGCTGCAAGTCGGGCTGAGTTAGGTCGAGTTGAGGCCAATCCTAGCTCGACCCTAAATTCTAAACCCCCAACCCTAACCCTAACCTTAACTAAATCCCTTCAACCCTAACCCAGGCCAATTCAACCCAAAGTCAATTTTGGGTTGGGTTGGGCTCGGGTTGGGTCCAACCCAACCTTCTTCCCATCCCTTAAAACTTCATAGAATTTTTTAATTTTAGATCTTAACTTAACTTTCACTACATATATTAATCCTATGTTTCATTAGTATTTGTTTGTTGACGTTTTTTTCTTTTCTTTTTTTTTTTTTTTCTTTTGGCTCAGTTTGGAAGGAGTACAAATACAAATATGTAGAGTGCAAAATTATGTATTTTGTATATATTTGTATTGTACATATTTGTATCTTCCAAACTGAGACTTTGGCACAAAATTCAAAAAGAAAAACAAGTGTTAGAAATGACTATAGTTTATTATGAGTTATGACTTATGATAGATCTTTTATGGGTGGCGAACAACAAAGAGGAAAGAGGAGATGAAGAATAAAATTTTCAAAAAATATAAAATAATGTTATTAAGGTTTTAGTATTTCTGATTAGGATTAAGTGAAGTGATTATCTTAAAAGAAATACATTATACTATGTGGTGGGGGCTATGCAAATATCATGCATCTAAACAAACCAATGCATGTTATATATTACGTATAACATATATTTATATATGACATGCACCATAGAGTCGGGTTCGGATTGGGTCAGATTGCCTAAGGGGTCAACCCTAACCTAACTCAAAGTAAAGTTGGGTTTATGAATTTCAACCATAACCCTAACCCGAGCATCAATCCAATCCAACCTGACCCAACTTTTTCGAGTTGGGTTCAGGCCAACCCGGCCCAAGTTGCAGTGTTAATGCGTATGATAGGCCTATGTGTTTGTAACTAAAATAATCGTTATTGTTAACTGCACGTTTTTTGTGCTTGCAATTTTCATACATGCCCTAAGGCTATGTTTGGTTTAACAGAAAAAGTAGGGAAAGGTGAAAAAAAGGTAGGAAAGGTAGGGAAACCTTACCCAAACATAGCCTATGCATGAAACTTTTGGGGGGTACAAAATTGTATGAATCACTAACATGTGCATTTGAGATATTGTACACTTGTATTACATGTGCAATGGGACACCTGTCAAAGATAGAATGAAAACACATAACACTGGCTGTTTGGAAGGTTTGCACAATGCGTTACATGTTACATCATTCGGTCGTTTCTATGTTTTAAAAAAATCTATCATATCATAAAGACATGATACCGAAAGGCTTTGACTAATCAAAACGTCTTGTGAATTTTGATATAAAGTAATTTTTTCAAGTATCAAAATTTAACCCTTTTTGTTTTCTTGGCTTAAAGAATGATATTGAAAACATTCTTTTATGTCACATCCATGTCATGTGCAGGAAGCTTCATGGCTGTTACTTTATTTATTTATTTTTTTCAATGAAAGTATAGGAAAATATAGGAAAGAAAAAAAAAAAAAAAAGAAAGTAGAGAGCGATGGGCCTGGGCCCTATCGACCATATCCATTTTGCACTTGATACTCAACTTTCTAGGTTGTAAGATGGGCGTCATTGAAAAAGAGAACTTTTTGGAATCAAACAAGTGTTTAGTTGTGGATGTTACCTACTTTTTCAGACCAATCCAAGATTTGTTTAGTGACTTTGTTTTAACGATATTTCACTCTCATTTTAAACAAATGTTGGGTTTCTTCATAGTAATCAAGTTTCATTTGTTATATTAAATTAAAAGAAAACCACTCCACTATACCTTAATTTCAGTCTGCTAACACTTGTATCTTTAATTGCAAGAAGAATTCTTCTGTGAATTCAATAAACCAATCTGGGTGGGAAAGAAATGCTGGAATACTAGTGGTCCATCTCTCCCATTGATTCATATTTGTCTAACAAACACCCATGCATCATTCATCAATGGATGAGATTCTGCACTAAGAAAAGGGATAATTTTATTTAATTTATAATGATTCCGTGAAGTAGAATTGGTGACCAAATACGACTTTAGACGTCACATGAATTGATTCCCTTCTCCCCCTCCAAAAAAGAAAAAAAAAATAACAAGTATATTCTGGGACAAGGACAATCTAAATTTCTCTGTCAGTTATAATCCTAAAAGCTAATATATAAAATCTTAAGATACGCACTGATGCATTCAATATCTTAAACCTCCCCCAGATGTTGTTGAACTTGAACATTCAAATTAAACCAACACCTAACCCACTCGTGGAGCGGTAGTGTGGGCCTTCGCCCTTCTGCATAATAAAACAAGGGAAATTTTCCAATTAGCAACCTATAATTTGAGTTTAATGTTTTTTTGGTCTCTGGATTTTAAAATGTGATAATTTAGTATTTTAACTTTTAAAACGTAATAATTCATTATTTATTGTTAACTAGGTGTTAATCAATCGTTAAGTGACATTTAAAAAAGACACAAATACCTTTTGAGTGTCACAAATCCTTGTCTTTTCCAATTAAAAAAATTGGGGACAAATTTGAATGGACATTTTGATGATCTCAACTTTATTAAATAAAAGAGACAAGAACTTGGGACCGCTAATTTTTTGTCAATGTTTAAATACTTGATAAAGAAAATTAAATAACACTCAAAAAGCATTTATGCATCTTTCAAATGCCAGTTAACGTTAAATACTGAATTTTCACGCTTTAAAATTTGGAATACTGAATTGTTGCATTCCATAAAACAACCATAATATGGGTGGGGTCCTGTCAATCTTATGAGTTATGATTGGGTATCGTCACGAGAGGCGATCATCCACGTTTCATCATTTGAATTAGAATCTAGATTCTAGGGGCTACTACTTCACACACTGACACTACCATTTCTCAACAAAAATTCAAAAGTGGCGAGCACTTTACACGTGTTGCGATATTATTCACTACTGGTTGTCTCCTTTTTGTATTCGTGGGACCCATCTACCCTATCAATTCTTGGACTACAAACAGGGGCTCCTTCTTGGTCTTGGTTGATTGCCTTTGTTTTCTCCGTGACGTGGATATATATATTTGTACTTTTAGAGATTTTTTCTTTTTTTTTGAGTAAATTATAAAGAGCCCCCTGTATTTTGAGGTCTGTGATAAAACCCCCTTATACTTTGTTTTGCAACAAAAACCCCTGTAGTATAACCGTGTGATAAAAACTCTCTTTGACCGTTAAATCAGATGACAGAATATGTTAAATTACCAAAATACCTTATTAAACTCTTTCTATTTTCGTTTTTTGTCCTTTTTCTCTTAAAACGTATTTAAATTATTGTTTTCCCTTTCTTTTCTTCTTTACGTCTCTTAACATCAAACATGGTCCATTCGGCGTTGAGAGACGCTTGATTCTTGACCGCCTCTACAATGAGACGCTCGGTGTCTGTAAATGCAACCTACGAGGGGGTGATCCGATTCCCTTGATCGTTCGCTGTAATCTCAACGTATCTATTCCGGTAGACACCAACATACGAATAAGTCGTCCCAAGATCGATACCAATTACAGTCCCGAGCTTCGGAGATTCTTCAGAACCCACAACTAATCCTAAAGAAATTCTACGTATCGAAAGAGAAGAAGAAAAAGGTATAGCAAGTAAGTCAACAGTGAGAGAAGAAGAGCGAGACTCTACAATCAAATAACTGAAACAAGCTCGTCGATCATCTTTCCCATAGCAAAGAGAACCAACAATGTTGTTGCCCTATATTTTTGCCCCCATCTTCATTGAATGCTTTTTTTCTAACAGAATAAAATTTCTTTATAAAAATGAATTTTTGATTGCTAATTTGCTAATCAATTCTAAAGATACTAACAAACATAGAAAGTTAGAAACAACTCATCAAACATGGTCATACTCATATTTGATCATTTGATGAGAGAGAAAGAGAGAGATTAGCCTTTGGCTTTCAAGTCTGCAATCTCCTATTCAGCTCCTCCTCGGAAACTATTGATCCTTTCTCCTTCAGCTCAATTGTTTTATTCCCGGCCTGTGGGAGTTTCAGAGATACCTCCTGATGAGGGTGGATTTGGCCCTCCAATTACATTGTGACACATGGCACATCGGAACAATTAGGTGACACCCGAAACCACTCAAGCAACAATTTGCCAAGTTGATGGTGTCCAACTTGGCGGCCTGTCCCAGGCACCGACCTGGCGGCCTGCGAGACGTGCTCGTCGACAAATTCGGCATGCATACCCCACGATCCTTGGAGGTTGGCCCTCATTCCGGAAGATGGTCAATGTGCATGACAGATACCTCCGAGGATCTCGAACCAGTTAGACACGACCTCCCGGAGATCTCGAGGGTGGTACGTGAGCAAGGCGTATATAAAGGCACCAACCCCAATGACAGGAAAAAAAAAAGTAGGCAAATAAGCAAGTAAGCAAATTCTAGCTCTCATATTGTGTGATTTTTAACTCGCAATCTACTATGAGAGTGCTGACTTAAGCATCGGAGCGACCTCGCCGAATTAGCCACCCCTGGTCCTCTGACATTTGGTTCCTTGCAGGTCTCTAAAGAGCAACGAAGCTCATCAATCCAGCTTGGCACCTGGTCAGCCCGGCACCTCACAGGCAGCTTGGCCTTATAATCAGCTCGCCACCTAGCCTACCCAGCTCGATTCAGCTCGGCAACCAAAGTTCTCCACTTCGGCCTGAGTCATCGGCCACTTGGAAGCAGACCAAATGACGAGGTACTTAGTCAATAAAAATCGATACATCAATAAAAGTCGATCCATCACCTCCAACCCATAATCATCGGCTACTTGTTGCATCAAGGACCCCACCTCCTCTTCAGGATTTGACAGAGTTGTGGTGCACGCCATTGACTTCTCCATGAAACTAGCTTGCACCTCCATGTTTACAAAACCCTTTTCGAATCGATCCATGGTCTGAGATATCTTCTCCATGTTCCCAACAGAAAGCGCCCCTTCAAGTGACTTCACTATTCCGCTCATCAACTTCCCAACTGTCTGCAGGTTGCTCTGGCTCCCGAGTCATGCTAGTACAGTGTCAAGGCGGGATGCGAGGCGTAGATAGTTGAGCTATTCATTGCACTTTCTGATCGTGTTTTGAGCATAGATCCTTGAACCATCCATGTTGCCCTTCTCAATCGCTTTCTTTACTTTGGTCTTCTTTGATTTCTCTTCTTGCTCACACTTCTTCGCTTGCCTAACCAACGATTTTGATGTGAGCTTCAGCTGGAATATTTGCTCCATTAGTTTCTCCTTCCCCATTCTAGAAAACCCAGATCGTGAACTATAATCCTATCCTAGTATTAGTATGCTGACAAAGAAGAGGAATTATTTTTTTTTCTTCTTTTGGTGAAAAGAGAGGAGTTGGTTCTTTCGTTCTTATCGGTTTTGATTTGATGAAATATCGATATGGGGAAGGTGAACAGTGTTTTTCTCTAGTTATTACAAGGGTAATATGAGGATGAAAAAATATTGTAGCCGTTTTTTTGGATGAAAGACTAACAGAAGTAGGTATTTATCTCACGGACATAGTATTGAGAAGGTCTTTGTCACAAAACAAATAAAGGGAGATCTTTGTCACAGACCCATAGTACAGGGGGATTTTGTAATTTAACCTTTTTTTAGTTTTTTTAACTCCGTATACGAAACGTTGACTGAACTGAGAGTATCATTGACTTCTCAATTATTTATTTGCACCACCGCATTCAATTTCAAAGACAGCTGTTATCACTCCCCCGTGAGTTTAACGGTATAATTCTCTGATCATAATATTATTATTATTACTATTATTATTAACGGCAATAGGTTAGGGTCGCGAAAACAGGAAAATCAATCATTCAACAAAACTCATTCCCTTAACGGTGGTCATTGCCTCCAGTCGCAGCATCCAGCATCACATGTCCGTATCATCACATGGAATGTTTCACTTTTCTTTCCATCCCACTCCTTTTTTTATATTTCATTTTTAATCTAAAAATAAATAAAATTTGGAATATCATCACATATTTACATATAAAAATAAAATTATTAACGGCATTAGTTTATATTTCCTTATATATATATATATATAAGCTCGATTATATATCAGCAACGCCCTGTTAAAATAATAATTTTAGTTTTGTCATTAAACGAATTATTGTTGGCTTTAATTTGAATGTGACAACTCAGGAACTGTTCCTGTTTTTTGCTGAAATGTCAAAGTAGTGTTAAAGTGTATCCACTTTATAATTATTATTTACAATGGTTTTTTGCATATATATAAGACAATTGTTTTGTTTTTATTTTTGTTTTTAAAAAAATAAAATAAAATAGTGTCAGCAACACGATCTCTTAGGGTCTGTTTGATTGTTGAGAAAGGAATGAGAAAAGAGAATATTCCTAAATTATCCTTCCTTTCTTGTGTTTGTTTACTGGTAAATAGTGTTTTGGGATGAGAAACAAGAGGGATACGGGATTCCAAAATTAAGTGAGCGAGGTCGCACCAAAACAGTGCGACCCCGGTGAGAAAAGAAAATGATAAGAAAATGCAAGCTGAGCAATCTAATACAAGGTGGGATGCGGTGTAAAATAGATTTCAATCGGACAAAGAAAAAAGGCATTCCCTCATGAAGGTGGTGCCCTTCGCCTTCAGGCGGCCGAGAAACATCAAAAGATGGTGGCAATCTCACTGTACAGAGGGAACCTGCATAGGGTGCCCGACATCCCTCGGCGATGGCTCATGCCAATCCCTCGCATTTCCCTCAAAGATTTTAGGATTCTCCTTCGCAAACGGGAGAAAGCTCTATCTTGCATCTCCAGCACCACCACCCCCACTAGCTCAAATCCTAACCCTAACCCTAATTTCAAACAAGAGGAAGGCGTTGGAGACAGTGGTTGTTCCAAACAAAACGGGAGAAAGCTCTGTCTCGCTTCTGAGCCCCAATCCCAGCATGGAACAGTTGAACACGCCAAAGATCATAATGAAGCAGACTGCGATCCTTGTGCTGAGCAATCCAAAGAACTCGATGGCTCTATTGGCGTTCCATTTCGGGGGATACCCGACACCGATGCCGACAACGAATCCGACAATCTCTACCTCACGACGTTTAATTTCGTGTCTCAATGGTTGTCGATTATCTCAGGACTGTTGAAATCTCTAGCAATTTCAGATTTCTGGATCCAATCTTGCTGCCGACGATCCGAAATTCTGTCTCTAATTGCTGGCGACAATCAGCTCAAAAAAAAATTCTTGCAAAACAAACATTAGAAAGTGGATTTTCTCACAATTTTTTTTTTCAGCAAACAAACACATTATAACTAACTGAGAAAATAAATTTTCCTTTTCTCATCCCATCCTTTCTCAATCCAATTTTCTTAGCAATCAAACAGACCCTTAAGGGGGAGTTCTTTTTTCGGAGAGGGGAAAAGTTGGTCAATGGGATTTTGATTCCCATTGACTAAGAATTTCATGTTATTTTTTTAGATTTATGTGGGGATCAGAGAAAGTTTATTTTCCTAGGTATCACTTACCTGAGAAAATAACTTTGGTTAAATAACTTTCTCACCTAGGGGGAAAGTTGCCATCACTTGGGATAAAAATGCCCTTTTTGTAATAATGGATTTTTATGGCTAAAATATTCATTGCCTTATTTACATGAAAAATAAAAATAAAAAACATGGGTAAATGCACTTACCCAGTTAAGTGTTTCTCATGAAAAACTTACTCAGATAGATGCATTTACCTGGTAAGTAACTTACCGAAAAGCAAACGGTGCCTAAATGCAACATTGAAAACACACACACACAAATACCAATCAAAGCACTCTCTAATTAGGGTGGAAATGAATCGAGCCTTTCACAACTTATTGAGTTTGACTTGTGAAAAGCCTAATTTAAATTGTTTTTTAGTTGGGTTGAACTCGAGCCTAATATAGCTCGGTTCATAAAGCTCGCAAATCTCACATATATATATAATATATATATATATATATATATATATATATATATATATATATATATATATATATAATATTTTTAATCTTTTATATATATATATATATATATATAATATTTTTAATCTTTTATATATAATAATGACTAATTTTTATAATTCTTAATTTTTTATAAATAAAATAAAAATATATATTTTTAGCTTGGCTTACAATCAAGCTTGAGCCGAATCAAGTTCGAACTTACAAGCTTTAGAGTCGAACCAAACTCAAGCTCAACTTTCCGGTTCAAACCATGCTTAAGGCTTATGTTTTTTTTTGGCAAACTGAGTTCGAATAGCCAAATATTTAATTCGGTCTATTTGACTGGAATCCATCCCTATCCCTAATTAATTGGATTGTTTTTGTTGCGTATAGTAAAAATGAATATATGATCAATTAAGAGGTGATTGGTTATCCCTTGTTACGTACCGCCTTTAATTTTCTCATGTCATGGGAAATTCATATTAGAAAAATTTAGCATCGTTATCTTCCATAATTTGTTATTTCCTTTTTCGTGGAAAAGGAAATACACACACTTGGTAATCTTCTTCTTTTCACAAAGGCAAAATAATAACAATGAGGAATAAGTTGGAAAGGATATAGTAAAACTCCCATCATCCTCAAATAAAATTCATTGAAAGTTCTTCTTTCCCCCTTTTTTGGTGAAATGTTTAGGACCTGGTTTTATCAATTTCATACAATAAATGCAGAAAACAAACAATCAAAGCTTTACCTAATATCATATGGATTCTCTCTCTCTCTCATCACTTGTTCTTTTTTTTTTTTTCTTTTGGGGGTCTGGATTTGGGAAAGATACCGAAACCAAGCTTCGGTTTGTGATTGAAGTGGTCCATGGTTGATGCCATGCATTATTCATGGCAAGTAAACAAGTGATGAAGATTGAAGCGAGGCCACATGAATTAACCACAAGTCCACTCTAATTATCCGTTTTCAGCGGTGGTGGTTACTCGTGTGGACCCATTTTCAAAATTGAATTATATAGTTCCTCACTTGCCACGTGTAATTATATTATAAAAAAAAAAAAAAGCAGGATTGAATGAGAAAAGAAATTAAAAAGTTTTTCGTCCTTTAATTTTAACACAGCCAAAAACCAATGAAGGATCGATGCTTCCCTATGAAGATCTCTTTGGAAAAGCAAAACCTAAGATAAGGATTATGAAAGAGTGGAGAGAAGAGAAAGGGAAATGATGAAAAAAGTTAGAATCCTTTTTAACTACCACTTAATCTAATCAATTAATCATCATATGCTCATTGCCCTGCTTTTGCTTAATCACTCGAGCTGAGAGCTAGGAAAAACGAAAAGATTAAAGAAAAAAAGTTGGAATATGGGTTTTCAGAAGAAACCCACACATCATGTGAGGCCCAGCATACATCCAAAATGACGATCGAAAAAGAAGATGATGTAAATACCAAAAAAATAAGAGAGAGAGAGAGAGAGAGAGAGGATGGTGTCCACGTAAGTGATGTAACTTCGGCAAACCCGGGCTACTGATTATGATATATAAAACAACAGAGCTGAAATTATTAGAGACAAGAAAATGATAAAAAGCTTATTAGCATTATTGATAACAATGGTACATTCCTAAACGGAAAAATACGGAAAGGCCTATTGCAAATTTCTGAATTCTACTGTAACCTATAATCACTCAAAATGTCAAATAACCCCATTCTAACATCAATGCCGGTTCATGAATTGGCATAATTCCTGGCACCTACCACAATTGTACTTTAGGCCTAAGAATCTTGAACCGTCATTCTCCCATTCTTAAATCATTTTTCTCAAAATGTTTCATTTCAAACACCAGCAAACAATTCTATTATTATTACTCATCATCATCATCATCATCATCATCATCATAAGACTCCTAATCCCTCAATCTTGTCCAAATTATATTTTAATTCCACCAAGGTACCAAGGTACGTTTGTTGTGAATTATTGAACCAAGGTACCAAATGAAATCCCATTGAATTAATTAACCACATTTCATTAATCATTTATAAAACATTTCACGCCCTCAAACTCCACTTAATTAACCTCAAAATCCGAAATAAAAAATGTCTTTTTGTTGAAACATTGGATTTAGGCCTTAGCTAGAGAGTATGAATAGCATCTAAACTTTGAGGTGTTTATTTTCACCTACCAACTCCGGATCTCTTACCCACAAACTGTTTCTATACCCATATTCACAAGCAAGGTGCCAACTGGTAAGATTTCTTGACGATGGTCGTGGAGACTTGGGGTCAAATCCCACCTGCACCTGGGTGGGTGGGGGGAATTATGGGTTTGGGGATGGGCTATCCCTGTTGTGCAGCCTTGAAACAAAAATAATAATAAAAAGAAAAAGAAAAATATCCATATTCACAAGACACTGTCATTGTATGAATGTGAAATATTTTGTGGGTAAGAGATCTGAGCTCTTATGTTAAGCCTCTGCTTATCATAACTTACTATTTTGATGTAGTTTTCATTTTGTTGTTATTGATGATGTCTATTTAATAGGGGTGCAACTCGGGCAGGTTGGATCGGGTTGAAAGCCCAATCCTATGGGTGCAAAGCTCGGGTTTGAGCCTGGCTCAACTCAAGGTTAAGTGCAAATTTATCAACTCAGATGCAACCCAAGTTCAATCAAACACAACTGAGGTTGGACCAATTGGGCTTGAGTGAGTTGATTGTATATATTTTTATATAACCATCTTTTCATTTATGTACATACAAGGGCGGAGCCTCAGGGGACCAGGGGAACCATGCCCCCGTGTGGTCCAAAATTCCCTACCCTTAATATGTGAGTTTTTCCCTTTCCTCACTTCTCACCCAATGATTGCCTTTTCATATGACACATTCATAAGTTTTGGCCCCTTCATAAAACTTTCTTGACTCCACCATGTGTACATATACGTATGTATACATACTAAAACAAAAATCCATAAAATCCAAGGTCATTATTCATAGTTTTAGCCATGCCCTAAAACTGTTTTATAGCACAAAATGGGTGTCTAATTTGAAAATTTTGGATCTCTTTTGAGTCGGATTCATTCAAATTTTAACAAATTGTCAAGTAGAGCCCACCCAAGTTGTGCCCCTAGCTTCGCACTCAATCATACATAGTGTTACTGCGTGAGCTGGATGCTCTTAGTTGTAGGGTAGTTCAGACGTTTGTTGCCAAGTAGGTTGCTCGAACTACAAAGAAAATGAGGACCAGAGAACACAGGGTGGCTAACCCGAAAAGGTCCCTCCGATGCTTAAGTCAGTAACTGTGATTGCAAGATGAGAGTTTGAGAAATAGGAGAGCTAGAATGCACTTAATCGCGTGTCTTGCGTCTTGGGGGCCGATGCCCCTTATATAGTTGAGTTGCCGTAGGTCTCACAAAACGGCTCCGAGATCCTTGGCCCGCGTAGATGGGATCTGTTCCGCTTTAGAAGGAGAGTAGCATATCAGTCAATGAAGTTTATCATTACCTGTCAATCCGGGCGATGAGAGGATAAGACTTGTTGTTACGCGGCATGATCCCGAGAGATTTGGAGTCCGTTGAGAAGCTTCTGGAGTCAATTACATGTCACTTCAGTACTCGGGTGCCGAAGTGGCTTTGGTACCAAGGTGTCCGAACACTTGGCCTCCCGAATTGCAAACAAGGCTCTCCTTGCTAAGTTGTCAACCTACTGGCAGGTCGTGTCCATGTGTCCTTTACTTACTAGGTTGGGCCAAATCACCCCTCATCAATTGCCCCCCACTCCTCGTGCCAGAGGTCTTGACCCACTGTGGGGAGTTCATGACGAGCCCAGGTGGATTTGGCACGATGTCTAGATGGTACGGAGGGCGAATCTTCAGTCGGACATGTATGACCACTTGGCTCGACTAGGAAATGACCCATATTGTGTATCAGGTATGCGCAAACATCATGCCGTTTATAAACTCCGTGGGCGTCAAAACACGCACTCAACTGATTTCAATCTCGGGTGGCGTGTAGACGATTTTCATAGGAGCCGTTGGATCATGCAGATCTTGGCCATTGAACCTCGATTATGGTGGCTATAAATAGGGGTTGAAGGGGCCCATTTTTCTCGTCGTAAACTGTGTGGTCGAGTTGTTGAGGTCGTGCTCAAGTCTTCCAGATCAGTGTTAATTGCCCTTGTGTCTGAGGTCATCTCGCTTCCTACGATCTTCTCGGCGAGTTCATTTTTCTCTACTTTTGTTGTTGTCTTTTTTCCTTCTAGTCCGATATATCTAGCCATAGTATAGATAACCTTCTTGATGGGAGCAATGAGTCTGCTAGGGCCGAGGTGGGCACCTCGCCCTATGTTGAAGATTTCAGTCCTACTAGGGCAAATGGTTCGGTTGAAGATCCGGATTTCACTTCGGATAGGACAGACACGTCGGGTCAATACCGTGAGGTGTCCGAACAGGGGCGTCCACCTCGCGTCTTAGCTGGAAGTCGGATTGCTTCGGCCCTTCCACTATGTCTACTGAAAGGTTGTAGGCCTTAGCTTCCCACTACCAGTTCCCTGATAATCACGTGTACAACATTCTCTTGGGTCAGTACCCCTCGGATCACGAGTCAAACAAGTTCTTTGTTTATGAGGAACATCTCTTAGAAGGACTCAGTTTCCACGTGAAGAACTACCCAACTCAACAATCAATCTATCTCGGCACCCAATTTACCCCCAACTTGACATCCAAGTCTTCATCCAACAAAAATCCTCCACTTCGGCCTCTGAATCATGGACCACCTGGAAATGATCCGACAACAGGATACTGCCATGATCACATAGCTCCATTAGAAAGCTTGACAACACTTTCATATTTATTTTCTAACTTCATATTGATGGATGATGTGGCCGATCGAATCATCCACCAAATTGAGGACTCATTGGGTTGGCTATTTGTTCATATATCTAGCGGTTAAAATTAGCCATGTATTCCGGTAAGCCCACCACGTGTCAATTACGCCTGTGAATTCATATAAATCTAGTCACATGAAAAATCATCTCATAAGTGAGAAATCAAATCTAATTAATTAATTTATTAAAATGAAAACTCGCGACGCAAGCATTGAATATGAAATAATTTGGTGCATATCCGATCAAGAAAATTCGACTGATCCGAATCTGATAAGGATTCGTCTGATTTTAAAAAGCATCATTTGAATTCGAATTCAAATATATTATCGGATATCTGATTCCCAATTAGAATTATATTTATATTATATAATATAAATAATATATTATATTATTTATATAATTATATAAATAATATAATATAAAATATTTCATAATTATGGGATTGGATCGGGTCACAATGGATATAATATAAAATATTTTATAATTAAGGGATTGGATCGGGTCACAATGGATCAGATCAGTTAAATTCGACTTGTTAAGTTAACAGATCATTTTTTTCTGATCCGATCCAATTTATTAAGATCAAGAGGGATATCTGAATTTGTCTCTTAACGGATCGGTATCGGATTCAATTCGGATCTGATCTGTCATTCAGAATATTAATTGGCTAGAAACTTCCAGTTTAGAAATGTATAGAGTGAGTTTATGGACTTCTCTTCAAATCAAATTAATCGATAGTCATGATTCTTGAAGACCATGTAAGTGTTAATTAAGCACGCTCCATTTATCCATCAGTTACAGAGGCCAAATCAAAAAGATGAATTAAGAGTCTGTTTGGTTTGCAGTTGAAATTGCAATCAAAATAGTTTATTCTCATAATCTGTTTGATTCAGATAGGAATGGAAATAAGAACTAAAATCAGCAGGACTTTTCGATTTTTCCAACCAAATAGTTGGAATCGAAATAGCTCATTCTAATTCTAATTCTATCCAACCAAACAATTAAAATCAAAATAGCCCGTTCTAATTCCAATTCCAGACCCTTATTCCTGCAAATCAAACCGAGCCTAAAATATTTCACTATCTTTGTGTTTGAACACTTGCCGAGATTAGAGTTCAATCCAAAAAATTTTAGGGAAAACGATTTGAGCATTTAATTGTAAACGTGGAGGCGTCCATTTCTAGTCACTAGGAGACCATAAAACCGGATCTGCTCATCACACCTGGCGCCTCACAGGCGTCTCACATCGCGCTTCGGAGGCCATGTTCCATCAGAGAACGGAATCGCGTTCCAGTCTCTATGCCTCTGCCCTCCCCTCATTCCCTGTTGCAGCGGGGTTGTCCCATTGGTACACAGTCTCTATGCCTCTACCCTCCCCTTTGACTTGTATTCCATTTTTTTTATAAAATAGTCCTTAATGATAAAAAGGTTTTAGATTTAAATAATTATAAGAAAACTTTAAAGTAATTAGCTAAATCATAAAAATAATTTAAAATTTTTTCCAACATAAAATAATAAAAAAATGGAATAAGAGGCACCTCCCAAATCCCAAGTGTAGAGTTTTGGGGTTTATCAAATTCAGACGTCGACGAATCGATGTGCTGTCGGTGGACTCTCTCTCGCATCTCTCATCTAAGTACAGTCTATCTGTCTGCTCACGTATCTATCATCCATTTTGCAATTTACTATAATAACCTCAAGGACAGGTGGTGGTGGACTCATCCCATCCGTCGTCGTTACTCGTTAAAGTTGTTTCACTGCATATTGCTGAAACAGAAAAAAAAAAAAGAGGGTAATACAGAAGAAAAAACAAAGAGGAGAATTTTCGATAAGTGACGATTTTTAATTTTCAGTATTTGTCGTTACTCAATTCATTAATTAGTTGTTAAGTGACATTTAAAAATTAAAAATATCCTTTTAATATTATCTAATTCTCTTTAACAATCATTCAAATTTTAACAAAATACTGAATAATTGATTAATGACAAATACTAAATTATCGCATTTTAAAAGTTTGAATACTTAATAGTCATATTTTAAAATTTTGAATACTGAATTATAACATTTTAAAATATGAAACCAAATTATGTTGGGGAAAATGGGGTCACTCTAACTTAGGAGGAGAAGCTTTGAGGCACGTCTGAAGACACTGCCTTTAGAATGTTTGCCCCTACACAGTTTTATTGAGTTTGTTATTGGGTTATAGGCAAATTCGTTCCCAGGATACAACAGAGCCTTGGGCAAGAATCTGCAACCAGCAAAGTTGAAGAGTCTCTAAAAAAACCTTCTAACCGGACTAAGAGAGAGAAAGATAGTGTATTTCGAAATTGTGTGTTTTGGAGTTTGATTCATACTCCTTAAATAATTTGTTGGTGGTGACTGTTAACTTTGAATTGTGCCTCTTGATCACATCCGATCAAATCATGACCATTGATCTCATCAACGCAACGATCATTAACGCACCAAAACCAGAGCCACCCATGGCGTGCCACGGGGGTGCGAGCAAAGTGAGCAAAGTGTGCCTCTAAAGCGGCTCATTGCGTCGCACACATGCGCGCGCACGTTGTGCGGTATCGAATCCCCATACTCTCATCTACTACTTCTAAGGAGTATAAGTTAGCTCCTATTGAAAAACTCAAAACAAAACTTATAATTTTCCAATGTGGGACAAGTTCAAAACTGGTTTTTATAAGAGAAAAATTGATTTTTCAATCAAATGTACAATTACAATTTCTCATATAATTGACCAATCAAACCCATTGGATTTTAATATGAGATTAAAATCCAACAATCCCCCACATTGATTGATCAATTACATAGTCCTCTCTCAATCTAAACTACTATGACACAGTTATGCATACAAAAGATGTTTATCAACTTAAACCTCTTGTTAGTACAGTTATCTCAGAGCCTTGTCAAAGTTATTGGCGATAATACTTTAAACCAATTACTCTCAAGACATACCGGAAACACCTATACACACAAAAATATCCAGTCTCTACAAGAGTTTCAAGTTTTGCTCAACACTGTTATGGCCATATGCTTCTTTCCTGGTTTCATGAACAATCCCGAGAGCAAAGTGTGAGCAAAATGCGCATCTAAAGCGCCTCATTGCACCGCACACGCGCGTGCACGCATGTTGCACAGTATCGAATCCCCATACTCTCCTCTATTACTTCTAAAAAGTGTAAATTAACTCCTATTGAAAAACTGAAAACAAAATTTATAATTTTCTAATATGAGACAATTTCAAAACTGATTTTTATAAGAAAAAAAAATGATTTTTCAATCAAATGTACAATTACAATTTCTCATATAATTAAACAATCAAACCCATTGGAATCTCTCATCTCTCTATGTACGTCCTCTTGGTCTCTCCATTCTCTTATCCATTTCTATTTGCGTCATCCATCACTCACCATAATTAATAATATTATAAGAACAAGAGAAATACTCACTCCGAGTTCTATTTAGTATTTACCAAGACCAAGAGAATGTATTTCTCTTCTTACTTGGCTTTCTAATTCTAAGGCTTTCCCCAGGCCCAGACGAGTGTGACACGTGATAAATAAAGAAAAACTTGATTTTCCTTCTTTTTTATTTTATGAATTACGATTTACGAATTACGAGTTGAGTTGAAAAGAAAGAAAAGGGTTATTCACTTATTTGTGGGTCTGGGTCACACCCACCACGAGTCCAAAGACGGACACACTGGTGAGTGGTGATTGAGTGGCGAGTGGCGAGTGGGGGCCGTGCCCCTCGTCTCCTCGTCTCCTCCTCAGCGCTCCTGTTTGTAGAATAGAGGAGGACAGCTAATGCATGCCTTTGGACATAGACTTCACACCAACTGCTATTGATCCATCATCCCCTCACAAAGTCACAAACCTCACTAACTTATATAAAATCCCTCAAAACCTTCTCTCACAATTCTCTTCTATCTTATAGTCTTAGCTTCTTCTGTTCTACAACCCATCTTCATTTCACTTTCTCCCCAGATTTTTCTCTCCTCCAATTCTCAAACCCAAAAACACGCACAACCAAACCACAAACACTTTTCCCCGTCTTTTGGCTTCTGTTATATCTTTGGTTTAGAAGAAAATGGGCTACGGCCGCCTAGGATCATCCGAGTCTGTAGGTTCTATTCCTGAATCTACTCTGAGCCAACTCGAAATAGAACCCACGCCCGGGCCACCGCCGAAGGCGAGGGGAAAGCGCAAGCTCATTGTCCTAGCTCTCCTCTCCGTCCTCCTCGTCGTCGCCACAGTGATCTCTGCTGGACTCCTGGTTGGACTCCGGACGAAGGGTTCCAGTGGTGCCTTGTCCCCCGTCCGGAAACGACCCACCCAAGCCATCTCCCGCACCTGCAGCAAGACGAGGTACCCGGATCTATGCATCAACTCACTGGTTGAGTTCCCCGGGGCTCTCGCCGCCGGCGACCGAGACCTCGTTCACATCTCCTTCAACATGACCCTCCAACGAGTTGGGAAGGCATTGTACGGCGTATCGGAGATAGCTAACGTTGCAATGGATGCGCTTGCTCGGTCGGCGTACGAGGACTGCCTGGAGCTCCTGGAGGATTCAATGGACCAGCTGTCGCTGTCGCTAAACTCGGTGGCGCCACCGGAACAAGGTGGCGGGAAGGGGGTAGGGTCCACCGAAGACGTGATGACATGGCTGAGCGCGGCACTGACGAATCAAGACACCTGCAACGAAGGACTGAGTGATGTGAGCGGGAACGTGAAGGATCAGATGCAGAATAGGTTGAGGGATATATCGGAGCTGGTGAGCAATTGTCTGGCGATCTTCGCGTCTTCAAGTGGGAACGAGGATTTCTCTGGTATTCCGATACAAAACAAGCGGAGATTGTTGACGGAAAGCAGCTTCCAGACGGAGGAAGAGCTGCCGGCATGGCTGACGAGAAGAGAGCGGAGGTTGCTGGAGATGCCGGTTTCTTCCATTCAGGCGGACATTGTGGTGTCCAAGGACGGCACCGGAACGTACAAGACGATTACCGAGGCGATAAAGGCCGTTCCGGAACACAGCAACCGCCGTACTATCATTTACGTCAAGGCAGGAACGTAAGTAGTGAACTTTTCCCTTTTTTTTTTTTTTTATCATCATTTTGCAAAGTAACATAAATACCCCTAATCTAGTCTTTTAATTACCTTTCGAGGACAATACAAATTAGACCACCTTTGCCTACTTCACCACTTTCTTTCATCCTTGATCCTTTGCCTTTCTAAGTGGACTAGTGGCGTTGAGTCGAGGGAGAGTGGGAGACCGACCATTACCATTACTACTGTATGTATGCATGATTATGACTACTTGGACTCCTCTTCTATGTGAGAGAGACCGTGGTCACAGATTAATTTGTGATTTTAATAGTTAATTAATTTTAAGAAATTGGGTTGGCTGAGAACTGACTGACATGTATAATAATTGTTCCAGGTACGAAGAAAGTAATCTCAAGGTGGGCAGGAAAAAGACCAACTTGATGTTTATAGGAGACGGAAAGGGTCAAACCGTCATTACCGGTGGAAAAAACGTCTTCGAAAAATATACCACCTTCCACACCGCTTCCTTCGGTAAGTAGAAGTTCACCCACAAAGCCCAAGCCTAAGAGGCCCAAAAAAGCCCACTATATAATTTATTGCCAGTTGTTAGGCTGATCCTTACCGTTGATTTGATATTGATAAATATATATATATATAGCGGCGACTGGAGCTGGATTCATCGCACGGGACATGACATTCGAGAATTACGCGGGACCGTCGAACCACCAAGCAGTGGCACTGCGTGTAGGAGCGGACCACGCGGTGGTGTATCGATGCAACATCATAGGATACCAGGACACACTGTACGTTCACTCCCAACGCCAATTCTACCGTGAGTGCGACATCTACGGTACCGTGGATTTCATATTCGGAAACGCCGCCGTGGTGCTCCAGAACTGCACCATCTACGCCCGGAAGCCCATGGCCCAGCAGAAGAACACCATCACCGCCCAGAACCGCAAGGATCCCAACCAGAACACCGGAATCTCCATCCACAACTGCCGCATCTTAGCCACCTCCGATCTCGAGGCATCCAAAGCCTACTTCCCCACCTATCTGGGCCGTCCATGGAAGCTCTATTCCAGAACCGTCTACCTGCTATCCTACATGGGAGATCACATCCATCCACGTGGCTGGCTGGAATGGAACGCCACTTTTGCACTGGACACCCTCTACTACGGAGAGTACATGAACTACGGTCCTGGCGCCGCCGTGGGCCTTCGAGTCAAATGGCCTGGTTACCGGGTTATCACGTCTACCGTGGAGGCTAGTAAATTCACGGTGGGCCAATTCATATCGGGATCCTCTTGGCTACCTTCCACCGGCGTAGCCTTTCTAGCTGGCTTATCGGTTTAAATTAAAGTTACCCACCCTCCCTCCGTATATCATTATCGTAGATAGAATATATATAATATATATAATTTATAGGTCGATAATTATTAATTTACACGTGGCTGCTAGAAAAAGGTGGTGGAAATTTGAAGGTGTAAGAGGAATAATTAAATATAATTCATCCCGTGAATGAATGTACTTGTGATTTGCGGAATTGGATGGAGAAAGAAAGAAGAAAAAGATTCGTATATTTTTATTTATGTCGACTGGTTTCCCAAATCTCAACACCTTGTTATAAATAAATAAAACAAACCCAAGGCATTCTATTCGTCTGCTGTTTATCGATTGATTCGATTTTTTTTTCCATTCTGTGCTAACTAATTTTCTTTTTCTTTAAGTCCAAGACATTCTATTATTTACCGAGTTATGATTATGAGATTATGACTTCTGGCTTACGGTAGGTAAGAGGAAATGCATGCGCATGCGAGAAGTTGTGGGTACTGGGTACCATTGAAGAGAACAAATGGCGAGACCAGCCTACCCCAACTCAATCAATGTTGGTGGAAGAAACATCATACCATATATTCATATATGGATGCCGTGGCCATATCGCAATTTGATCGAACCAGCCGGACGGTCGGATCTGTTTGACAAAGTGTGTTGGTGCAATCTTGAAGAATTCTGTTTGTAGCTAGCTAAGTTTCGATTGAAACCCAACACAGGAAAGCTCTTTAGAGTTGTAAGAGAAGAGATTCCGAAAAGTGAGAGAAGAGACAATGGAATTGTTGGAAGCATAGATATATTTAACCTGATTAAAGAAGCTTTTGTCAACCATGAAATGGTTACATAAAACTTTCCCAGTTTGTCAGTTAGTCATAGCGTTATAATTATTATCAGTGATGAAGTGGGTAGATTTGAGAGGCAGAAGAAGAAGAAGATGTATGACTATGAGGAGTTTAAATGGGTTCACTTTCACTCACTCTCATTTCTATCTGAATCATTTCATGAAAGAGATGAGGACTCGCACAAACGTTTAAGGTGGTAGTTGGTTTTTTAGGTAGGACAAGGCAACCAAGCATGTGCTGTGGTGCTTTTTGTCCACCTTGATTGTTGACTTGTAAATAAAACTTCCTCACATCTCATTTTTAGGTTTTAATAATAATTTGATAAATGGGGGAAATCAATAAGCAATTTAAAAAGAGAGGGTTAAATTTGTCTTTACACACGAATATCCCCTCATCTAATTATTAGGGAATTGCTATGTTGGGAAGAGGGAAAGGAAAAGGGGGGTATGGTCCATCCAAGTCTAACTAGCCGCCTGTCCTTTATTTAGAAAATAGGAGGCTGGGCCTGGACCAGTGGTGGAGTCAAAAATAAATGATATACGTACCATGGATAAAATATGTTTCGTGGCGGATGGATCATGGATGGGTAAAAGCAAGGTTCGACGTATCTATATGTATTCGCCTATATTATTATATTATATATGTTTATAGAGGGTAGGTGAATCGGAGTTTTGATCAGTTCAAGAGGTGAACAAACCTTAAATTAACATTCTGAGCTGGACTTGAAAGAAATTTAAAAAATTATCCAAATTGCTCAATACGCCTCTATCCGCGTATGATATTTTAAACCTTGAGTAAAAGTCATCTGATCAATAATACTACCACGATCTGTTGTACTTCCTTAATAAATTCTTCATCTTTACGTACTCTTTTGTTGGCCAACCAATCAGCAACTCCTTTACCTTTACCATGAGTATGAACCTACCAAACTCTTGCATCGCATGCATGAGACTTGATGATATAATATATTATCAGACCCGAATTCGTATTCAAATGGAATCTAATCCTTATTTGCAACCGTAACATCTCTACCGCAGCTCGTCAAATTTTTGCTTTTCTTTCTTGGCAGTGTTTCCCGAATTTCTCATGAACCATGTAATGATAATTGGGTTATTTATTCTGACTGAAAAAAAAAAAAAAGTTTTTCTTATTTTTTTCCCTTGACGTCTGAATCGGTTTTTAAAACATTGTCTCAAATCACTGAGTAGTGGCAAGTACGACAACTGTTAATTGGCACTGGGGGATTAATTCATTGTCAGCTAAACAGTGAAGCAAAGCACCAATCACCAATCTGGGTCCCCATATTTTTGTTCCTTGGCTAATGGCTATGAACAATACAGTGAGACTGAAACCCAGCTGCTTTATAATGCCTTATAATACATAAAGTATTCCCCAGCAATGTTAATTTGCTTTATATTGGTTAACTAAATTATGGGCAATTTTTACAAATCGAACCGGTATCACAGCTTTTTTCATTTCTCTAAATCAAAACTGAACCAGTACCACCGGTTAATCGGTCCACGGGTTTCGGTTTTTGACCGATTTAATTCTTTGATTTTTCGGTTTTTATATTTAAATATATATTATATAAATATATGTATAATGTTATATTATAAATAATAAATGATATATGTATAAAAATATATAATATATAATATATTTATAAATAGATTATATGTATATATTTATATATATAATATATAAAAAATATGTGATATATATTAAAAATATATATAAAATATACATATAAATAATATATCGGTCGGTTCAATTACCTGTTGATTTTTTTATAGGTTAATCAAAAATCGAATCGGTCTTTCGATTTTTCAAAAATGTCAAACTAAAATCGAACTGATAAATTCGATTAACCACATTTTCCAATTCGGTTCAATTTTTCGGTTTTTAGGTTTTTGATGGACACGCCTACCAGGCAGGACAGAAAGAAATAAAAAAGAGCTGCAGCAGAAGCTCAACTGAGTTACACTATTTTGGTGTATTCGACAGATTTTATGTGCATTACCCACAGGAAAGCAAACATTATTTCCGTTTCGATGGGTATATCTGTAGTCTGACTCAGATACCATGTGCAATTAATTTACATTACCCACGACACGAGAACCTTGAATTGAATCTGTAAGCTTTCGAACGGACATTTTAGGAAGCGGTTGGTGAGCACCTGCTATAGCGCATATATAGTCTGGGCTCCGCTCAAGAACCCCCCCAGCCCGGACCCATGTGCGTCGAAATTTACTTCTCTGACGGACCAAATTGGCCTTTCTCAAATCAATATAATATCGCTGTTTTTGCTGTCTATAGTAAAACAGGTAGCCTGGATTCATCATTGATTCGTGTAAAGATAAAAGATGGTTTAGATTCAACCACACCACCCCTCACTGAGTCTGACTAATGGAATTTTCTCCATCCCAGAAAAAATGATCTACCATTTGATTTTTTTCCAAAGTGTCACATCGAAGGAGAAATTAAAGCGATTCTCCCACTCAATGTATTGATGGAATTGAGAGGATTATACAATCACAATGGGTCCAGCCATGAAATTCTAGAGAATGCCATTGCATTGCATTGGCTTTTCCGAATAAACGGGCATAAAACAAACAAGGATTTTACCCATTAACGCAAAAACGATGATGGAGTTTATTCTTTCAACACAACCGCAGATATCGACTATAGTGCCAAACCCCCTCTTCAGTTTCAGAGTTTCTACCTCCACTAGCTTATTTCCTTCCAAAACTTTGTGGATTCAGTTGTTTTTGGTTTGGCACTTTGCTCTGATTAGAACTGATCCCTTGTTCAACACTACCCACCTGACACCTATTTCCTAATTTTGTTTCATTTTCGTTCATCTTAATTTTACCCAAGTAAAGAAGTGTATTGCTAATCCTACGACAGGTTGTGGATGTGGAGAGTTTGTACTTTGTACAGAAGAAGAAGGTTCATCTGCTGCAAATAGGATCTGTTTCTCGTACGGACCGATTTTACAGTCATATTCCACTATGGATTGGAAATATCTTTCGTGAAGAAAAATAACAAATAAATACGGAAGATGTTCTCAATGTGCGGTTGAAATATAATGTAAGGTCAGTATGAAGAACGCAGATGATCTCATCTGTGGATCCCATACAATGGTGTTAATTTGGGGCTATCCTATCAGGACTTTTGTCGGTTGATAACAGCTGGAATGGCTGAAGTCATTGACATAGACTTACTGTTGTCATTTAGAACTCGTTTGTTTGCCAGAATTTAGCATGGGTAAGTTGGTCAACCAATAAAATAACCACAATACCATATTCATTTTCCGTTATATTGGTCTCCAAGGTAAATGATGATATCGGAAGGTATACCCAAACCCATATATTGAATCACGCCCATAAACACTCTCCCTCTCATCTCTCTTTTTTATCCGGGTAACTGTTAGCTTACACTGAAAGCATGTTGAAGTGGGCAAGTTTTACCTGACAAACACTTACACAGGTTAAAAAAAATGAATAAATCATTAGTGAATTAGTTTTTGAGGAGGTTGTGAGCCCTCCAATGCCTGAAACTGAAGTTGGGTTCAAAATTTTAATCAATTTAAATATTTATTCCATTAAAAAACAAATCAATTAGTCCATCAGTTCAACCATTTCAGCCATTATCAAACAGATGGTAGGAAGGATCTAAGAATCCTTTCAAGGCCCTTTTCTTGGGCTGTTATTGCTGCTCTAAGCATTTAACTCTTAGGAATTTGGTTGGAATTTAAGTGAATGACCAAATTGTAATGGGCTTGGGATATGAATAATTATGCATAGTAGGATATATAATGTGGTGCATAAAGGGTAATGTAAAGGGGATAATAGTTAGGATACAGATGTTTAATGGGTTCAATTAGGGGAACTTCCATGAAATTGTAGTGGAGTTAGCCACGTGTAAAGAAGGATTATCTTAAACAAGCCTAGACAAGTTTAATATTAAAATTTTGAAACTTTCAAAGGAAGAATTATTTAGAAAACTGTAATAGAAGGTTGAGGTACAAGTTTGATGTGGTTTGACCAACCTCACCTAGAGAGTTCTTTACTCTTTAATACTCGGCCCATGACTTAGAAGCTGGTATAAGGCAGCTGCGTACTTGTCCTGATTAAGGAATCTTTTCATACATAGGGGACGGATATGCTGGTCAAGCTATTCAAGGAAATGGTCTAAATGACCCAAGAATTCTTTATAAGGTAATATTGCTGAGATTTGTAAGGGTTCCCCTTCTCACAATCCATTCATGAAGAAACTTCAATTTAAAACAAGTTATCACATGATCCAGAATGCCGGCTTTGGGTAATTCTTAATAAAAGAATTTCGAGTTAAAGAGAAGTTAGAAGGACTATAAGGAAAATTAGTTGGACTCCCCACCTTTCCCAAATCCTAAGCCCCTCCAAAAGAAACTGGGCCAAAGCCCAATTCAACCCAATGTCGCCTTCAAATTGAATTGGGTTAGGTTGGGGTGAAGGAATTTTAGGTTGGATTGTGGTAGGGATGATGAGTACATTGGATAGCAGGTCGGGTTGGTTCAGGGTTGACATAAGCTGGGCCCAGACTTAACCCCTAGCTGACATAGTGATAGTGTGGTTTGAGGGTTGATTTTAGAGGATTATCCTAGGAAGGATCCCAGAGAATTCTAACCATTTGTAAGGGCTGTATGGAATAAAAAAAAAAAACAAACAAACAAATATGGTTTGTGTGTTCACTTTTTTATATAGCCACATGTATAATGACCTCGTCAAACATCTGCATCCTCTCATTGTTATATATTCTTCTGGCTCCAGAAGTCAGATGCCCAAGTTAAAAGTATCCCACTGTCTCTCAATGAATGAAGAATAAAGGGAATAATTAAGAAAGATCCATTGCTTTGATTGGATTCGATCCTAGTAATTTTCAAACATGGGTCCTGTCACAGAGGTGGTGTTTGGCTTGTCAGTAGGTTTATAGTAAGTTACTTGTGAAAAAGTGACTTAGATTGCTTATTGTCTGTTTATTTTACTTATTGACAGTCGTTTTGTTTTTGTTTTTGTTTTTTTTTTTTTTTTTTGTCAAAAGGATAAGTATGTATTTATATGCTGAAAGTTACATGAAATGATATGAGCGAGTTGTAGTGTAACTTAAATTGACCCTTACACGATAAATAAGCAAAAATATGGGCCATTCGATTATATTGTCTATGTACATGTTCAAAAGAGATAAAGCTAAAGGAGGATATTACTAGAAAAGTCATTTATCTGTAGTGAACTAAACACCCCCCTTAAAATGAATTAAGCAAAAGAGAGATATATAAGATAAAAAGATATTACATTGTTCAAGGAACTCTAGAAAGAACTTTCAATGGATTGAGTCCGGTTCGGAACAGGGCGGACCAGTCCTGAACTGATTATTAGTCGGTTTTATAAAATATATCCGGAACTTAACCAATTATTAGACCCAATTATACTTGATTGGAACTTAATTTTTTTATATAATAATTAATTATACTTGATTGGAACTTAATTTTTTTATATAATAATTAATTATACTTGATTATTAGTCGGTTCTATAAAATACATTCAGAACTTAACCAATTATATTTTTTTGGAACTTAATTTTAACCAAAATTATCTTATAAATGGCTTGGGTCTTAATTAGTTTGAAACAAACAGTACCAATCCCGACCCAATAATTAATCGGCACACAAACAATATAACCAAAACCAACGTAACCGGTCCGGTTGGTTCAGTTCCTATTGGGTAGATCCAACCCATTGATAACTTTAACCCTAGATTTTGCTCCAGTAAAAGGTCCTCAATAAAATGATGTACATTGTATGTTCTCATCTAAGGGGAAGTTTGGGAGTGCTTAAAAACAGGTGTTTATTCTAATAAGCACTTATCAGTATTTGCTAAAAAAAAAACACTTATTTTAAAGAGGGGTAGTATATGTATTTTAAAATTGATATGACGGGTCAAGATAGGCTAGAAAAGAAATAAACAATTAAAAATAAGCCCAAAATTTATGCTTTTCAAATAATAAGCACTTATATGGACTTATTTCCCAAACACAAATAAGTACTTATTAGTGTGATCCCAAACCAAAATAAGTACTTATTCGAATAAATACTCTTTTTTAACCACTCACGAACTTAGCCTAAGGTGGTTTTTGTCAACTATTGAAATACAAACTCAAAGCAGAATGTTTGGTATGTGATAGAATTTTTGGAGCTACACTTCATTCAGTAAATAAGTAGGTGAAGAATTCCAGAAATGCTGAATGCGGCATTCTCAATTTTGAAATATTTTCTCATGATTAAATCTACCTGATACGAATACTGTTTTTATGCACACTCTAAGAGAAGGGAACTGTTGTGCGGCTTGTGCCGACTATCTTATTAGTAAAGGTATTGATGAAAATAGATTGGTCTTATTAGGCCCTAACTCTCATCTTCCTCAATCTCTTATTACTTTGTGTCGAGAGGATTATATCAATGTTCCTATATTGCATTTGAATTTTTAATCGTACTAGTAAATATGTAGGTGCATTTACATGTGACAGTATGTTCAAAATAAAACTATTTATAATTGATAGGCAGTTTTTGATGTGAGAGTAAAGAACGTATATACCCTCTTTTATGCCCGTTGTATGCTGCTTAGATAAGGGGTAAAAATGTCCAATGAAAATTCTAAAAAAAAAAGAGACATTTGCTCTTTTATAGGTAGTATAGATTAATTGGATTTGGGCTGAGTTTTCGAGGGAGAATTATAATTCTCTTGAGTTTGGGGTTTGATGTTGGGTTTGGGGCGAGGCGGATTATGTCTCTTGTATCAGACCCATTATCTCTTGTATCATTTGAAAATGCTCCATATCACCACTTATGGAAACATATAAAATGCATTGTGTAAATGCTAAATCTAGAAACAAGAGTTCTCTAACAAACCAACATGAGACAAAGGATCTTTCGTTGGCTGTTTCTTTTTTTATTTTTAATAGAAATGGTTGAATTATATTAATGGGTTTATTTTAGATACCAGAAAGAAAGATACTTGGTGGTGTTTGGTTGGAGGAATCAAAATAATTTACTGGAGAATCAGTAATTGTGGGGAGGTTTAGGGAATCACTGATTTTTCTAATAAAACGTGGACATGCCAATAGTTGTTTGCTTGCATGTCACTACCAGAAATCAATTGGAAAATCACCCCCTCTCCCCCATTGGCGAAGCTTCTCCCAATTCCCAAAGCTTTGAGAATCACCCCCAAGTTATGTAAATCGTGACCAACTGATTTTCGAAAAATTGGTCTTACCAAATGAGAAAGTTTCATGTGATTTGGGAAATCAGCTGATGCAACAAATTAATTTCTCCAACCAAACATCCCCTTAGATGAATTGATGATGGATGGATGAATCATCTGTTGATCAACAGTTGAATCACCTAAAACCGGTTCCATTCCACCTTTGGGACCAAAAATGTGTATAACCCAACTTCTAAAACTGAGTAAGCAGCTCACAGAGTCACAGTGACAGTCAGAAACTGGATCAGGCTAAAACCAAGTGGTTCTCTTGCAGATGCCATCCCTTGAGACAAAACAGTCATGGTTGGGTAGTTGGTTTTCCACTGTTCAGACTTTGTGAAATTTTTGGAAAGATGTGTAGATAGATGGATTGAAATGAATAACCTCCTCCCCCCACAAGACCACTACCGGCTGTGAAAGGAGATGGTCCTACTGCTACTGGATAAATAAATCTAAATCTAAATCATAGAATGCCGTTAAAGAAAGAAGCTGCTGGCACTAGAGCTAGAAATTCATCTCATGGCCACGCAGAGGATTCCACACAGCGAAAGTGAACACCCCATAATCGAAAGACTACTACTCTCAGAGACTCAGACCTTTATAGTATTTTAATTTTTAAACTTTTCTTTTGAGTTTTGCCATCAGGATTCCGTCTTTTATCTTGTTTTAACCCTTTTTTACTCCAATGGCTCCAACCTAAACCTCAAGCAACGTCTATGCTCTATACCCACAGGGATTTTGGAAACAAACCAGTACTAAAATACTAATAGTGTCTTTGGTTTTGAAATTTGAATCACCAGACCCGCACTGAACAGAACGGAAGGATTCATGATTCATGAAGCCGGACCCATATAGTTGGTTATTTCTAGGCTTGATGATGATGAAGATGAATTACCAGACCCCACTTTTCGTGTGACCAATCCATTCCTATTCCTTGACCCATTAGTTCCAGTTGGCCTCCTCCCAAGTCTCACTCACCCATGATTCAGACTCTGCTTCAACTGCAAATCAGCAAAAGCACTGTCATAGACCTTTTTACAACGGCAAAACAAAGCTTCAAATACAGCAGAGTTGTTCCTCTCCCTCAGCCATGGGAGCTTTACTTGGTTTCACCTTCAAAACTGATGAGTTAGAAAACAAATAAAGGAAATAAAAGGAAAAGATTGGTTCATATTTCGAAATCATAAAAAGAATAGACAGGGATGAAGTTGGCGGAAACAACACTACTACATCAGAAAATAACCCAGGAAGAAAAGGGTGGAAATTTCGATATATATTTCTCTCTTTAATAATTTTCCCACTAAGTTGGGATCAAATTGAAAACTCAAATTGGAAGAAGAAGAAGAAGAAGAAAGAAAGCAAAAGGAGGAATCAGCAATGAAATCCTAAGACTGATCCATCGATCACAGCAATTGCAACCCTACAATCTGCCCTGGCCTCCACATGGTGCGTTAGGAAATGTAGAAACCTTACTCTGCCCGCCATTCTTATTCTCGATTCAATCTCTAGGGTCGGTCCGAGCCGGAACTCATTATTAATGTCGTCAGCGGAAGTGAGTCTCCCGTTTGTTGATGCTGCCAACGGGAATGAATCGACGGAGAACGTAGCGGACATGTATTGGGTATGGCCAGCATCGATCCTACCGGCGGGGATGAACATGAAACCAACCTGGCTTCCAGAGTAGAGGAGCTGCAGAGAGCTGTCGAAGTGGGTGAAGACAGCGTGGTTAGGGTTTCTGACGGAGACGTACTGTGAGAAAGTAAAGTTGACGGTGGTGCTGGAGATGGAGAAGATGGGGAGCTGGATGGCGCTGACGGCGAGTCTTGGATCCTTGGGCTTGAAGAGGGAGAAGAAAACTATAAGAAGTACGACGACAACGAAGATTAAGAAGATGGTCGCCACGATGCATGATGCCAGATTCGTACGGCCTGATGGAGGTCTCTCAGGCTTCTTGTTGTTCATTTTGCTTTTCTCCTCGTTTTTTTCATTCAATTCAGTTAACAATGGAGAGATGGGCTCCGACCTGCGAGATATATTCCTCACTTCTCTCTCTCTCTCTCTCTCTCTCTCTCTCTCTCTCTCAGAGATTATGTCTATTGAGGAAGAAAAAGTGCAGATGAAATGAAAGTCAGGACTCAAGACGACAATATGAGTAAAAGTTGCTTAGTTTTGTCCTAATCTAATAATTTATGTTATTATTATATTCTTAAAAAAGAGAAAAAAAGGGGAACCAGTAAGATGGACGGTTGAGATAGGCTTTTCTTTTTTCTGTTCACTGTCTTTAAAGGGGGATTAGTCTTGAATTTCGATTTGAAATCAGGTAGATATCGGTATTGAAAAGTGTATAGGTAAAATTGAAAATGGTACACTTTTGGGAATTTGGAAACACACCAATAATACTTAGGAAAGATCTAGTTATGTATTGTAGCATTAACAAAAGTTCTATTAATACAACAAAAACATCTAGTACATCCATGAGAATATAAAATCCATAAATCAAAGGGTCTTAAGACTTTTCTTTTAATTATTAGAACAAATATTCTATTTTTTTATTTATATAAACTACCAAAATTTAAAAAAAAATGTTTTCTTAAGTAAATTGTTGATGAATCAAAGGATTTGATAGATTATTCATGGATCCATCTTATGTACCTTAAAATTTTGGGACAAAATCATGGATCCATCAATGTTAAATGAAAAATAGAATGCATTATCTTCTTCCTTCTCATCTTCTTCTTGATTCGATCGAGTGAGTTTTCTTCCATTTTGACACAAGATTGGTGTCACATACAAAAACTCTCCTACCAGCATGTAAGATAAAAGATGGAAAACTTGGAACGGAAGTAAGAAAACTTGCTAAACAAAATAAAATCAGCAAACAAACAAAAATCATTCCACCAACATATGTTGTTGGTCCACATGGACTAATATAGATCAGATATGGCATGATATGGACTATATTAATTGCCACGTGTCAATGATTGGGCACCAACCCCAATCCACCCGGGCCACCTAGTCCTTGTAAAAATGCATATAATACACACTGCATCAAGAGAAGCATGTTACATATTAAACCTTGACAAAAAAAAAAATAAAAAGTACCCTAGGGACCAGACCAACCGGCCAAGGCACGACAGGGAAATTTTCATCAATGGCACAGGCATAGCTGGTTGGGTTGGCCGTGTTAAATGATGCACGCCACTACACACCCCCTTCCCTCAATCAATGTCTCAGTGAGGGGAAAGAGAGTTTGCATCAAAGCGCACTCCACCTACAGCACATCGCAATCATGTATTCGGAACTAGTACGAGAAGTGCATATGGGGCGCTAATGTAAACTGGGTTGGGAAAGAGATGTCTGTCCGTCCAGATTTGAGAGTTGGGCTTGACACCCCAACACCCACAAAGCGTGCCCCAACGGTACCCATCCACATACTGTGAGATTGGTGTGAGGTGGTCAATCATGGATGGGAAGATGTTCCCCATGCACGCACGGCTGCAATGTAACGAGGTTGGTTTGAAAAGCAAATCCAATTGCTCTCTCTGCGACTTGCAGAGCCATGACTCACGCGTCGGCGTCGTGTCTTATGTCCTGTACGAGACTCATTCAGCAAATTTGTATTTGTACTCCTTGCAAATGGAGCCTAAAAAATCAGATTTTGTTAACAATATATGTATCAAGATATAATAACGCAGCCCAATCATGCATTTAAGTCTCATTGAAATAAAACATACAAGGGAAGGGTCCAGGATGTAAAGTGAAGAGAGCATGGGAGTTGGGAACCAAACAAAACAGTCGCAGTTGGGCAAAAGTTGGGATCAGCAGCCACACATAACCAAACCCATTCATTGCAATTTGTAACATTGCCACAACTACTGCATGGTCATAGACGCCTTACAGTTACAGGTACCTAACTAGTGTGTCAGAAACTCAAAATACCGTGACATTAGCCCCCTCACACTTGCAAAACTGTCTGCATTCTCGACAGAACAGAAGCCTCGTCAATTCAAAGTTCAAAGTTGAACTACGTGATTGTTCAACTTCAATTTGAGCGTAAGCACACCAGTGACCAGCCTACACTACCGAAGTGAATTATATGTATGTACTCTCGGTTCTCAACTATGAAGGTACCTGCAATACAAAAAAAAAAATCTGGAAGAAATATTTTAAATAATTATTATACATCCATTGCATACAATTCTTTCATTACGATCCCGAGTTTTGGTTCATCTGCAGAAGCAGAATAGTTGAAAGAATAAAATAAACAGGCAAGGTAGGAGGACATTTAACAAGTAAAACAAGAAATGCCGCTCACCTCTTTGTGGAGGTAGTAGTTGCGCAAAGTCTCAAAGTTTATAAACAAAATAAAGTGGGCGGGTGGAACCCTAATTCCAGCAGCTAATCCACATAAAATATCCATCCTGCAGTCCATCCAACAATGGACCCCATCAACCATCCCTATTACATACATATGTACCACAACATATGCATATTTACACATATATATACCTATATATTTCACTGCAGTTTGATGGTGAGCTCGTCAAGGTGGCGATCCATGATCTGGGAGACCGATTCAAGGAATGCAGATTCACTCATGCCAGGTAGAACGCCATCCTGCGCTTCACGTACAATCTTCTCAATTACAGACTCCTCCTTCAAGGTCTCTCTGCAAATGATATTTCCGATGGCAAAGGGAGTGAGCCCTCGTTCAGCCCCCTTCTTCAGAAGCATGGTAGATATGCACAATGTACGGGCACACTTAGGCGACACATCCCACCCATGGAACTTCAGAAGGGCAATATCTTCTTCAGCATCCAATGAATTTATGTATTTAATGGTTTCAGGATTGTATGGCACTCGGGCTTGTGGCCAGTATAGCCAATCAAATGTGCAATCTTCAAACTGTAAGAAGAATAGATGACATGTAGGATGATAGAAACTGGTAAGGAACAGTATAAATGAAACTAAAGATAACAATAGGAATTGCTGTCACACCAGGAAAGAAAACAACATTGATAACTAGCCAACTTGCACAACTAAATTAATTCCTAGTTGCAGAACATTCTGCATGATAAGGAATGAATATTTCTTTCGGCTGTAATAATAAGCTTCCACTCCACTCTTCAAGGGTGACAGAATGCTTAGGGAAAACCAAGAAGCCATCTAATTCACTATTGTTAACGGATATAAGTTGGAGACAAATTTTCGATTCACCACAACATTGGAAAAAGTGCTATAAAAGTCTCCCAGTGCAATCATGTAAGTGCCCCTAGGCATCTCCACAGACAAGAAAACTAAAAAATGACATTAAGGATATTTCTTTTCAGAAGGCCGTCACTAAGGACATAAATTGACAATATTCTGGTATGGAAGATTTGAATGCAGTTAATTCACCTTTTCAACTGGAAAACCAGTCTGTTTTGGTATCCCACTTATATCCTTGATACATTTAATGGAGATAAAGAGGTTAATAAAAAACAGGAATTCACTACTCGAACAAAAAACAAGGAATAAGGTTTAATATGTATTGTCGACACAAGAATCTTCTCCTTTATATTAATACTAGGGAAAAGGTCTACCTTCATTAGAAGAAAAGTTGAGGCTAATAATTTTGTTCTAGTAGAAACAAATATAGTGGATTCAGGATGCAACATGGCTTACATCCACCCTACTCTCTGTTCAAACACAGATATTTCATAACACAAGAGGTATTTGAAAGCACAACTAGTTAGGCAGATGAGATCATCTCCTGGGACAAAGTAGGAAGGAGTGGAGAGGAGTTCACAAGCATTTGAATTAACATGATGCATACTTCCTATGGTTGAAAACAATTTTGCACTAGAACTTAAAATACTTTACATACAAAAGAAAGAGAGATACCTTTAAACAACAACAAGATTTGGAACTACTTAAATAAGTTATCACTCATGGAGCTATAAAGACAAAACAAAACAGAAGAAGAAATTTTTGAGTTAAATGAGCAGAAGCAACAGAAGTATGAAGCATAAGAAGAAGACGGGAAACACTCACATTCTCTGGTAAGCAGTATCCATGATCAATAGGAATTAGCACGATCTGGCCCCCATCATCTTTGTTCACCAGAATATTCCCAGCATGTCTATCTGCATTCGCCAATCTTATATCCAACACAGAGATCTTATGAACCTCTTCCACCGGGAAAGCCCGAGGACCCATGTCCTCACAGCTACCGATGTTCTTCTTGAACATCTGCAATGATCCAATCTTTATGTTTCTAGGTGCATACTGATAACCTTCTGGATGATTAAACCCTTCATGCAGACATTTCACCATAACCGTTGGGGGGACCCCAGCAAACCCAATTTCCTCAGCAGATATTGACCGAGGCCCCTTCAGTGGGTGATCCAGAATGTATGCTGCAACTTCTCTCAATGCCCCCTCACCTACTCTTGTCCCTATCTTCAACCCTTCACCATCGGAAGATACTGGAAGCCCCCTAGGATTATTCACCGCCTTGGGTTCCTCATCAATTGGCTTAAAAACAGACACATAATTGTGACCTGATGAATCTTGCAAAAAATATGCTCCTCCCGAACCCTCAGAAGATCTGACAGGTTGGTTCCCTTTGTCCAATCCATCAAATGTAGATCTAATCAAATCTCTGAGGATAGAAGATAATTCAACCTTTGGATTAACAACAACTGGTTCTAACCAGAAATCTCTGTGTGGAGGCTTTCTAGCTACAACATGAAGCTCCTCAGGTCCTGGACTCTGGCAGTTCTGCCCATTTACTTCATCATTATCATTATCTCTCCTCTCATTTGAATTTGATGCAACAATGGACAGTTCGAAATCTTTCTCAACAGGTTTAGCCCTAACTTTTGCAGATTTTCGAACCAGCAAGTGAAGCACAGCGTCATTGTTTTTACAGATATCATCGATGAGCCACTGGTCCTCAAGTTTCTCTCCATTACATATAAGCTCGTGGTCCTCTAGGTCGACCAAACCTTTTCCCTTTTTGGCAATCTTCTGTTTAATGTATCCTATATTTCTGCACCTCTCAACATGAAACTCAAATTCCTTCCCACATGCAGTCTTAACAGTGATTACCTGGAGATCAGAAAGCCGGAGAACCAAATGCAGAACATTTCCATCGGCGACTCCATAGTCCCGGACAAGAGAATCATTCCGCGCCAGCTCCCTGCCCCCAAAAACTAGCTTCTGCTTACTCACAACAAAGCCTTTGGAGGTCTGTATTCTTAGCTTCATTGACGCAATCGAGTCGGACTCCAATACACGCATGGGAATCACAGAACCGGCAACTGTTAGGTAAATCAGTATCGACTCATCGGAGCAAGGACCCGGCCAACCATGGAAATACCCAGGGGAAAGTACAGATTCTTTACGAATCGGACTAAGGGCGACACCGGCGGTAGACATTTTTTATACAAATTTTTATGCCCTAATTTATGGTAAAATAGCTTAAATCTTAGAATCCATCAACAATATCTCACGATCCTTGCTGAAAAGGGCATCAGATGGAAAAGGATTGATTTCCCTGAGGATGGAAAAACCTAAATCTAACGAAGAATGCGGGAAAAAAGCATGTACAAAAGGGGGAAAAAACACCAAAAGGAAGAGGAAAACTAAAGAAAAATCCAATTTCAACGCTAGCAATGCATTCCCTGGCCCTAGAATTCAAGAACAAACCTTAATCAAAACAGATTAAGGAATTGCCCTCAAAATCTTAAAGCAAAGTCTTCCCTATCCTCCTCCAAGAGCAGAGCTTTCATACAAAAAATGAAACCCCAGTTAATCCTGGAAAATCGGAAAGGCGAAATGCGGACTTCTTATCACAACCGAGTTTGCTTTCAAGCTACTACTGCTTCTTCAACACAAATCCAGCGCCACTAAAACCGATTGGTCGTCAAAATTCTTTCTGGAATGATGTTCTATCAGGGGTTTTATGGATTCAAGAAAATGTAGGATTTTTCAAACACGAAAAAGAAAGAACAAAAAAATACTGAAACGGTAAGACTGAGGAAGAGAAGGAGAGTGGATTCTTACCAAAGGAAAGAACCGAGGATGAAAAGACAAAGCGAAGCTTAAATGGAAGAACAGATATAGCAAAGATAGCGATTAATTGACGAGGAAATGAACGGATCTTATCTAATTCTCGGAGATGATAAACATGACCAGAATCGAGATTGCTCTGACCTGCCCTCGGTTTGTGAAATGTCTCCCAGAGATTCGCCTTGTATTTTTCTGCTCTGAAGACTGAGAAACAACAAGGGTAAGAGATTTTGGAAGAAGAGAAAAGGGTAACCGAGACCGCCTCCGTCGGCTCTTTATACGCATGGACCCGATCTTTTGACGGAAACTCTGCGACTAACTAACGGCGTTTAAGGATGTACACGGTCTTTTGCCCTTTCTTACTATTCTAAAACTAATAAAAAATAAAATATTGAAGAAATAATATTAAAAGTTATGAAAAAAAAAGGTTCAGGCAATTTCATATAAGATGCCTGAATATGTAGAAATTTTTACTTGTTACCCCCACAAAGAAAATAAATAAATTTAAAATAAGGTCCATCAAGTTTTATGAAAATAAGAGACTGATGAGAGTGTTTGTATGTGTACTCCAAATACACTAATGCATGGGATTGAGCAGGAATTTGATCGGGTCTCAGGTTTTTTGCTTAAGCTATGTTTGGTTTGAACGAGAAGGTAGAGAAAAGAAGTGAAAGAAATGAAAACCTATACAAAGTTTGTAAGGTTTCATTTGGTTTGTGGGAAGATTTGGGTGGAATGAGGAAAGATGGGATGGGATGGGATGGGAAAGTGGAAAAATTTTAATGGGAAAAGCGCATTCATCATTTCTTACTTTCGGACAATGCCGTCAGAGATGATAAATAGTGCTTCTCCCAGTCATCCACTACCCGTCGCACTACTACATTGTTGTACGTGATTACATTTCCGTGTAGTAGAAGCATGCATGCCCGCAGATCCCCCGAAAGTATCTCCCTAGCAAAAGCGATCGTTGGAATGCTCTGAATCGCGTTTCCAAAGTAGTACAGATCGACCTTGGGTTCAATTCATAGACAACAGTGGTTGCCTTCGAAGGGGGGGAGCTTTCTTGCTCGTGTGACTAAACGCCATAGCTGGGCGTAGAGAGATTAGAAGGATGAAATCTCGACCATCTGATCGGCGATTTTAGTAGCTTGAGAGTTCAAAATGGTGTTCCTTAGCCAGCTGTCGGTAACAGAAGTTATCTTCCCATTGGGATTCTAGTTATTATCACTTTGGGGTCTCCAGGCATCGTTATTTTGCTTCCGCAAAATCTCAGCCTCGACTGTTAATCTGTTTGTTATCACTCTGGATTTCAACTTTAGTATCAACTGGTTATTATCACTCTAGATTTTTAATTGGTTAATCTTAGCTTCAATATCGCTGAAGCTATTAATCTTAGCTTCAACCTCGACTAGTTATTATCACTCTGGATATCAGCTTCAGTATCGCTTCTCTACTGAAATGAAAGATCCTCTCACTTCGAGGGGCGTCAACAGAGAACGTCACCCGGGGAATGCCCTTAGGGAAGGGGAGGTAGCATATCATCGATGGTTTTGGTGTGACCCCTCCAACTCCTGCTTCTCGGTTTGAACATCACTATCACCGAACCAACTCTTGCTCCTGTATTCTCCACACAAGTTGTTCCTCATTCCCTCCTCTTTCTCAAAATTTTCCATCGGGGGTCGTACGGTTTTGGTGCGATCCCAAATCCATGATTTTGGAATTTGACATCACACATTTTTCTCATCCCATCCCTCTCTTTCCCTCAAAACAAATGAGAGAAAAATGAATATTTTTAAAATATTCCATTTTTCTCATCCCCATCCCACAAACCAAACAGAACATAAGGTTTTCCTATTTTTCCTTTTCTTTTCCCACTTTTTCTTTCAAACCAAACATAACTCAGGGTTGGTTGTTAATCTAACCCAAACCCATAATTGATACCTAAGCTTTATTAAAACCCTAATTTTAGGGTTTTTGTATAAAACTTGAAAGTATTTTGACTTTAAAATTGTTTTTTTTTTTTAAACAACTTTTTAACATACGCATGTTCAAGACAATCTTCTTCTTCTGTTTTTTTCTTTTTTTTTTTTTTTTTGGCTCAATTTTATTTCCTGGTTCCTTCACCCCAAGGCTTAAAAGCAAAAAACTTGTCATAAAGTCCAAACGTCGCTTATCAAATCTGCACTTGAATAATAATAATAATAAAAGGCTCCGGGGTCGGGGCCATCTCCATCGGGCATCGGTGGGGTGACGGGACGGAGACGGCCGTTGGGTTGTAGGGGTCATTTTCGGTTGAAGCTGGCAGACGATATTTAATTGGAAGAGCTGTGAAAGCATTGACACGTCTATAATGGAATAACACGTGTCTGACTGTAATTAGAGAAAACACGTGAACATCTGAAAAATCAAAAAGTTTGGTCTCCATCTCCGCACATAAGAATCTAGTTACAACGTCCAAATTCCAAACCCTAGACTTGCGCGATTCAAATTAAAGTGGGATGGGAATGGGGTCCACCGTCCACGTAAATACGCGGAAGATGGTATCATCATCGTCACCATCCAGATTCCAAACCGAAACGAAACGCGCGTCCCCAAAACTAAAACCCTGTCGGAGCCGTTGGGCTCAAACTTGGGCCGCACGAAAACGAAGGAAGTTGGACTCTTCCGTTTAGAGATCCAGACCCGATCCCCCTCCCCCACCGCACTCAGTTTCAGGAGGAGAGAGCGTTCGAGTGCTGCAGCACAGCTGTCCGAAGCTTTTCCTTTTATTCATTAGCATTTTAGATACGTGTGGGCATGGAATTGGGATTTGCTCCTCTCCCAAGGGCGTCTCAAATTGAATTCACAGACATTGAGAACATAAATAATAACGTATAAACACGAGAGATATTCTCAATGCATAGTGAGATGTATCTGTGCGGCGCCCTGTTTGACGAGCAAATCCGATTTTGTGGGTATGGGTGTGCGTCCACCGCCAACTCCAAGAGGAAAATTCCAAGAAGCCTGTAACCACAGGTCCACAACCTCAGACAAAGATGGGTCCAAATTTTGAAGCCCATGAGATGAGGCCAAGACCAGTCCACAGGCCATAGCGCAAAAAATTGGACCACACCAATTCAAATATAGATATCAGGCCATTGCTACAAATTATAAATATATTTATTTTTAATAGAGGTTTTAGCCTTTTAGGCCATTACTACATACTGCTTAATGCGCATCCACCGTTTTAAGCTTAACATGACAAAAAGATTTTAAAAAGTTTTAAGAAAATCCATTACTTTTAACTTGTACCCTTAGTATGATAAATACAAAATTAGGTTTATGGATAACTACTGTATAGAAAACAATAATCAAGAGGTTTTGAAAATAAGTAAACTAAAACAGAATATATGTTATGGCTTTACTTATTTACTATCAAGATCTAAATTTCTGAAAATAAGCCTTTAAATAAAAATAAAACCATATAATCTCTAATAAATTCAGTTTCATCAAAATGCCTGAGACCTTAGTGATAACTCCGGTCTCCAATGACATAATAAATCCAAAATCCAACTAACAAACTTCTGTAGTACAGAATAAGAGAAGGAGTACAAGAAGTTCAGCCTCTGAAAAATAAGAGAGTTCAGAATAACGAGTACAACCCTTTGTAACATTCCATCTCCTTAATTAAACCAAGCATGTAATACGAGAAACAGGCAAAAATCATATAATCCACATATTCCCCAAAATTCACAAGATAGGTCTTAGGACAAATTAATAGATTCTAGAAAAAATAATTACACACTCAAAAATCAAAATTTCAATAATTCGCAAATCGTAAGAAGGAGCTGTATGAAATATACACATTGAGGGATGAAATCAATATATTCAAATTCAGAGTCAGATAGCAAATTAAGAAAGGTAGACTACAACCAATTTCTCTCCATTGATAGGAGACCACGTATTCACACATGAGGCTTGCAAAACGAACTTAACATAACAATGATAATATAACCAAATAAAGAGTAATAAGTCACTTACGCAATGTATCAAATCTAAAGTACAAATAAAAGCGAAATGAGTAATCAATACCACCAATTTCAAAACTAATATTGCTAAATTCATATTCATGATGTATATGTTTCTAACTTATTATATCGTTCTACACTTCTGCCCAAATCTAAGGTAACGTAGTTTATTAACTTAGGTTCTAAGACTCTTACATTTCCAATTTTCAGCAGCATCAACTTTTATATGTAACTTACACTTCAGCTACCTAAAATTAGAATTTATTTTCCAATATAAACTTTTCAAAGCATATTACAAATTAAAATCGAGTCACATCTAGAAATGATTAAATAGCCATTGCTATGCTAGAATTTCCGAATTTACTGTGTTCATAGACCCAACTTCGAAGACTCGTAACTTCCAGATCAATTGTCCATTTCGCATTTCACATGTGTGACCAAAAAGCTTATGACATACTACAACTTAAACATCACTTCTGGCCAAAAAGATCATCAAACCTAAAATCGGGGTTAATTGCTAATTTTTTCCTAAATTCTCCAATTTAACATTTTTAGAATACCGACTTTCAAAATTCATAACTTGCACTACAAATATCCAAATAAGGAGTTCTACCTGCCATTTTGAAAACCTCATTGAGAATTCCAATTTAGAACCAAAAATTTTCAATCCAAATAAGGAGTTCTACCAGCCATTCTGAAAATCTCATTGAGAATTACAATTTAGAACCAAAGTTCGATTAAAAACATTGTCGGGATGCTGATTTTTTATGACCTAAATTTGGAATCCAGAAGACACAAGGTTGGATTTGTTCAAATCCTAATGATGCGATACCTCTACTAGACCTATTTTCTTTGTCGGAAAGTGGCCCAAAAACGAGTGTTTGGCAAAAAACCTTATTCTAATTTTAATATGTAAGAAAAAGACTTACCTTTACCTAAAGAATGATTTGATTAAGCCCCACCTTGATTCTCCAAAGTTATATTGTCTTTAACTTCTCTTACATCTAAAAACAGAAAAGATTAAAAAGTTTCTTTTCTTACATTAGCTAATAAAAAAAAGGGTTCCTATTCCGTTCTTAACACATCTTGCGAATGACGTATCGACACGTCAATACGGCTAACGTTAACGCACGTTTGTGCGTGCATTAACACGGTCTGGTCCGGTTTGCGAGTAAACGAACCGGTTCGCGCGAACACGAACCGGGTGAATGTTCAATTAAAATGCCCCTTTTTCCCAGTTTCATCGACTCTTCTTCTTCCACTTCTTTCTTTCGTCTCTTTCTCTCCACCTAACCCTACCCATACAACAGAAAAACCCTTGTCCATCAGTAGCGACAGAGCTCTGGCGGCGAATCAACAGCAACAGAGTTCCGGCGGCGACAACATATCCTTCTTCTCTTCTTCTTCTTCGGCTTCTCCAGTGCTAGGTCCAATTTGAAGGACGAACAGGTAGGACATGTCGACCAGAAACAAGGGGTTTTTTAAAAGGAGGACATGGTAATAGGGGTGTTTAATCTACTGACACAGGGGTTAGGGCTTGGGGAGATTAACTTTGTTCTGACGACTGATGACTGTCGGTGTGAGGAGTAATAGTTGTCAGAAGAAGAAGAAAGAAGAAGTTGGGAAGAAGAGGAAGAAGTAGAAAGAGAAAGCAACACTAACACGCATGCCATGCGTTCCTCCTCGTTCTCTCTCCACTTTGCAGAGTTTTTGTTGCTTTCCTGCACTGATCCCTATCCACACACCGCCGGGCATCGGCAACAAAACGTTTTATGGCCTCCTCTTCTCTTCTTCTCCGTCAGGAATATTCGTTCAAATTTGTGGGACTGAGGGAGTTTGCATGAAATCCTTTGAAAGAAATCCTTTAATTTTTTTTTTTTTTTTTTTTTTTGTCTTTTATGGGCAGTTCAATCGGAGGAGAGTCAAAACAATAGCCAGTTCAACAGCCAAATTATTAATAACGGAGAAAACTTCCGTTAATTCGTGATTAACACGTGTTCGCCTCTCATTCAACGGGTGTACAGAATGCAACCTCATCTTTTCATTTTTACTAAGTGGCCCCCCAATAAAAAAAATTACAAATAGCCCACCACTACAAGTCACAACGCACTTTTTCTTTTTCTTTTTTTTTTTTTTTTTTTTGGTATAGTTCTAAGATCCTTCATTACGTATATCAGTATATCAGATAGAAACATTACCAAAGGAGATTTTCATTTTTGTATGGCAAACCACATGCATTTTCAGTGAATGGTGGTACTGACAACAAACATGCAATGGCTGGTTATGTCCAGACTCTAGTGTTTCAGTTTTTTGGCTCTAGATTGCAGTACAATGGTTTGAACATCTAGGTGTCAATTCTTTGATGTCATAAAGCAAATAATATATAAATAATAAATAAAAATTACAAAAAAAAAAATTAAACATATTTCTAACATTATATATTCATCATATTGAATGAAATTAAGTATAAAAAGTATTGTTATTAAATAATACAAAATGCCAACAATCTGATTGATAAGATCTCCCTGCTAGTTGTAGGCTTGTAGCGGAACTTGGGGTGCTGCACTTGGGATAGGGAGGTTATAGCTTGGGGGATGGACCATTAGTAATGAAAATGGCTAAAAATAAATAATAGATAAAAGCAGTATAAAAAATTTAATGTTCAACTCATAACCCACTAACTAGGTTGAACAAGTCTTCAAATGGGTAAAACCCACCTACAGCATACAAATTTTGTATAGAAGTGAGTATAAATTTAGTCAAATGGAGTTGATCGAGTTAATTACCGAAAAACTAGTAATAAATGGAATTAATTACACAATATAAAGCGTTGTAAAAAAAAAAAAAAAAAAACATGGTTTTGGAATCATGGTGTTACAAAGCCATTTTATCGCCACGTAAACACCGTAAAAGTGTGTTGACTTGTCCATTTTTACTGCACCATCTCAAGTTATGTAAAACTAACCTTTCGAGGAAACATCGGTTCAGACTTCAGAGGATGCATTTCATCCTATATGATGCCCAATGGCAACTAATGGCATTTATACAACAATTGTAATTTGTAACATTATACTTCATGCCTAAAGCCCTAAACCATTTTTTTTTTAACATTTTCAATGTTTAAAATTAAGTACAAATGTACCTCCACAATGCCTGATGGGCATCGATAAAGGCGGCATTGAATTTGAAATTGATATGAGTGGATGATATAGGGTAGGGCTAGATTTATATTATTGCAGCGGTACCTGTATGGCTGTGTATGAGATGAGATCATGAGAAGTAAGGCATATAATAACATAACAACAGCAAAAGATAAAAATTAATTAGAAGACCAAGAAGGAAAATGAAAAGAAAGAAAAGGTGAGGAGGGAATGGATCAACACAACAGAAATTCTTCACAAATTCCGCTCTATGAACTCCCAAATCCTGTGTTCCATATAAATACGGTCTCTTAGGGGGCGGGGCATGTGGCGTTCATCAGGAAAAACCAGAAGCTCATAGGGTTTTGCAGCTGCAACAATTGCATTTATGAGCCTTGCAGTGTGCCGGAAATGTACATTCTCATCCATCATTCCGTGCACAAGTAACAACCTCCCTCTCATCTTGTGCACATGGTGCATCACCGAGCTATACTCGTAACACGCAGCATTCTCCCAGGGCAACCCCATGTACTTCTCTGTGTAAAACGTATCGTACCCATCCCATGCTGTCACAGGGGCGCCACACACTGCACATCCGAATGTGTCGGGGAACCTGGCCAAAGCCATGGCCGAGAGGTACCCTCCGTAGCTCCACCCATATAAGCCAATCCGCCCTGCTTTCGCAAGCCCTTGTTTTACCAGCCACTCCGCTCCACAAAGCTGATCTTCGGCATCAATGCGCCCAAAGTTGTGTTTCATATGGCTCTCAAACTTGATTCCACGTCGAGCACTCCCTCTGTTATCCAACTGTAAAAGTAAAACCAAAACCAATTCTGTTAACAAATAATATTTTAGAAATGCTACAACAAGGCATTTCTCACTACAATAACTTCGATGAGGAGCCCTCCCTTCAATTGCCATTTGCCACACGTATGGAGGATCTGGACCCACAACCAAATAGGTCTCACCTGAATGATCAATTGTCCAAAAAATCAAAAAAAAGATATATATTAGATCATTTTCAGCTTCTCAGTTATTGTTCTTTTTTTTCTTGGAATTCAAATAATAGCTATCAACCGTTGGATACTCTGTCTTAACTTTCTAATCCAACAAATTTAACTAGGATCATTTGACTGTGCTGCTGCTTAACTTGTTGAAAATATCGCTTAGTGCAGGACCCATCTGATTGTGTGGATCCTGATCTTCATTTCTGTCCATTGGTTCTATCCTCTAAGCAAGGCATGGCCTGGGCCACTAAAAAAAAGGTGCTGAAAACATTTGGATGGTTATAAAAGATTGCTAATCAAGTCATAAAAGGCTAATAACAAGAGAAATATACCATGAACTAAGTACTTTATCTGCACTAGAAAAGCAATTAAATATCAAAGCTATCCAAATAAGACCCAATACTCTAGGCCTAGACAGTACAAGTCAGTGGTATCAAATAAAAATCCGATCCCCTAATATTCAGCCCCTTTTTTATCAGTAACCTAATATTCAGCCCCTTCTATCTCACCCCGTGTGTTCAGTGTTCCTTGGGAGAAATCCAAATAATGTGTACTCTCTACAATCATAGTTGTCAAGCAAGGTGTCTCGCCTAGGTTTTATGGCACCTAATTGGTGTTGCCTTGCCCCATGTTTGTGCTTTAAATAGGGTGGCCAATTTTAGGTGTAGTTTGTGCTAATCATATCATATTTTGTATGAAGAACCATATTATAGGTTCAGTAATGTAGTAATTTATTCACTACGATAGGGCTCAACTTGTGGTCTACATCACGGTATTCTACTATTAATACTTTTGTTCATAGGCTATGTAGTCTTACTGCCATTCTACTATTAATGTTTGATACTTGCATGTCAGATCATTTGTAAAAGTTTATAGTTTCTATTCAACTAAGGAAACAAACTGATTCATAAAATAACTAAAGAAACAAGTTAGAATGAACTGAGTTTCTCTAATGAAAAAATCCACACCTAGAGGTGCTCCATAAAAGATGCATTTTAAACGATAATATAATGACATAAGATATATTGTGTGATGGGAGTCAATAGGCCAATAAACTCCTACGCAATAACTAATTTCCTACGCAATAACTAATAACATAAGATTTATTGTGTGACTGCTGTCTAGAGTACTGCCAATGCAATTGGGATTTTGGAAGTTTTTCCGCCTTATAACCCAAGCAGGACACTGGCAAACAGTTGGTAAATATTCAAAAACCAAGCGTGCAATAATAGAACATTCAATCTGTCTTTACAAAGAAAACTAGAAACCTAGTTTTAAGATACACCTGTGAAAGTACTAACCTTCCATACTAAGATGCCCTTACTCCGGAAATACTGAGCTCTCATATCCACTGTATTCATCCAGGAGTCGCAAACAAGCTGGACATTGGGCCCACCATACACACTGATCAAGGTTTTGTACGGTGGAGGTCCAAATCTATCTGCATCAGGCTTGTATAAGGCTCCATATAAGATGGTCCCATCATTAGCAGGTATCTGGACAATCTCTGGCAGTTGAAGTTGGAGCTTTTTTGATCGTGAAGTGGTGGATGGCTGCTCATATAGAGGCATTATTAAGCTTCCATCATGCAATGAACAAAGCAATACCCTAGGTGGAGAGCTCAAAGAATCATGAACATCAACAAACCTCTGCAACTGATGATCAAGCACAACTATATGCCTCCCTTTGCCATGAGTCAACCTCCGTGGTGCATCTAATGGGTACCTCCTATCAGGAAACAGGCTTGTGCAATACAAATTAGATTCCAAAGGTCCATCCACAGTTCCAGTAAAATACACAAGTCCTGCAGCTTCATTCACACCAGCAATTTGCTCAACCATCCAATCACCCTCAGTGAGAGGTCCCAAGCAATCTCCATTAATGTCATGAAGATAAAGATGCCGAAAACCTGTTTTCTCACTTGCCCATATAAATCCCCCAGAGAAATGATCCACTCCCTTGTCCACAGGTGTAAAACAGTCATGTAAATTAATCCATGGATCTCCTTTTTCTACCAATATAACGTTTCTCTGGCCTGTGTTAATATCAAACTTCAGGATTTTCAGTATGGAATGGGACCTATTCAAAACCTGAACGATGAGAATATTTCTAGGCAACCAATTGACTCTGGCCAAATATTCTTCATTTTTGATGGACTGATCTTTTTCTCCACAAAGAATGTCCATCCAAGTAATTGGACCCCCAGAAGCAGAAACAACTCCAAGCCGGACTTTGACATTTGATGCTCCGGCAAATGGATAAGCATGGTCTTCCTGAGCATCTGAACCAACTGAACTCTTACCCTGATGCACGATTCTGAAAAGGGGTATTTCAGATGAATCAACTTCAGTGAATGCAATGTATTTGCTGTCCGGTGACCACCAGAATCCATTCTTTCGATCCATCTCTTCCTGGAGCAAGAAAATATTGAGAATCTGAGAAAAATTTTGCCCAGAAAAACTACATACATAAACACGAAAAGAAAGGATATATATTATCATGAGAGAGAAAGAGAGAGTCTCACCTGGGCTATATATTCAGCAAGACCATGACTCTGAAATAACAAGAAAAGAAAAACAAAAGTGAAATTCAAAAATACTATCAAAAGATTGCTTCTGAGCCAAGTAATTTAATTTCTCTGAAATCCAATGATATCCACCTTACATGCACATCAAAAAGAACATAAAATGCAGCAAGGGTCATTCCATTGTGGAGCCCATAAAACATAAATTTACAAAACTAACACCATAAACTAGCATCTTTCTACTAAATCCTTGTTTGAAATGTGGCCCTTGTGACTTAAAGGTCCATTACAGTTCAAGCCCATAACCCCAGCATTCTTCCACCATATTATGGAGGTATATTGTATATGGTTTGTTAGGAGATTCCCAAATTTTCTAACTAACAATAAGGTGGTTTTTGGAAATCTGAACCATTGACAATTTTGTCTGAAACTAATTAGATATGTCCACCGTATTATGGAGGTATATTGTATATGGTTTGTTGGGAGGTTCCCAAATTTTCTACCTAACAATAAGGTGATTTTTGGAAGTCTGAACCATTGACAATTTTGTCCGAAACTAATTAGATAAGTGGTTATCCCCCTTTTTAGTCCATTTTCTTACACATCAGATAGACCCACTTACATACGAAATTTTACTCTGATAAGTGATTGAATCATCAATATTCTATACAGGTGTTTTTGCTCTTTCAACATTTTAGAACTTTCTCATATCCATGCTCAAAGAGAGGAAAGTGTAATTGCCACTCGAACCCAAGGTTCAAAGTATCGATACGTATCAGCCGATACGTATCGTGCCGATGGCTTCTCAATACCGATATGCCCCTCCAGGGGTTGTCTCGGGTCAGACCATGGTTCAGAGGGTAGTCAAGCCTTAAACCGACCCCTCTGAACCGGTTTTGAAAAATAAATAAATAAAACTTAAAAAAAAGTACCAACGTACCGGCTTGTGTCGATACTTTGAACCTTGCTCGAGCCAACAAATCTAGCATGATAGTCTAATCATACTTTAGACAGATCCCATTAAAGACAAAAAAAGCTCTTGTCCTAATAAGATTTTATCAGACCTCAGAGGTATTAGACTTCAGATTTACAAATACCACCTAAGAGAAATACTGAATAAGATCCCAAAATTGTTTTTTATCAAGCCAGATAACAAAAATAAAGAAAAAACTAAAGCAAAGGTCCACTACTAAAGCAGTCTAGTTGATCTTATGTAACCAAAGTATGGTAAAGTATAACTGAACACAACATCGATACAAAAATATGACTATCATCATTTTGTCACTTGAAACAATGATAACAGCAGCAAATAAATAAATAAATAAAGACTAAACAAAGTGATGTCCAAGAAAAATAAAGCTCACCAGAGCATTTCCCTCAGCTCCAAATGTTAATTGTTTCTCTGTGCTGTACAACAGGTTGAAAACATGAAGCTCATTGTTTCTTACATAGGCAAGCATATTTCCATCTGGAGAGAGAGATGGATCAATGATAGGTGAGCATGGTGTGCTAGGCAACTTAAGCACTGGCTTAGAACAAGAAAGATCCTGGAAATAGATCTGACAGTAGAGAATCCAAGTCACTCAAAGTTCAATACAGTATAAATATAAAGGGAAAGAGTGAACACGTTCAGATTCAAACTGATAGCAGTAGTCCTAAGCAAGAAAACGACAAGTTTAGTGAAGCAATTGTGTAGTAAGAACCAATTGCATTGTCAGAGCATCACATAATTAAAGAGAACCATCTGGATTAAAAACAACAAACAAAAAGGTAAAGGGATAAGACAAAAGAGCTTCAACTTCCAAAAGTATGAATCTGAACACCAAACATGTTATTTTCAAATCATAGACATAAAATGCAACTAAAATCGATAGACAAAAGTTGAGAATAAGCAGCATGATCATTGGTTTTGGGCCATGCAGTTATCACAAAAATTGGTAAAGGAATAAATTTTGATAACTTGAACATAAAAATTTCAACAAATTAAACAAGCTTTAATAAAAACTATAAGAAACAATCTTAGAGAGACAGAGAAAGAAAACATGATTCTTTTACTCAAATTATAGATTATACAAATTAAAGGCCCATAGTTTAGCAATGGATATGGCTCTGAAATGGAATGGTGGAACAGGATTCATGTTAGGACAAGGCATAGATGATGATGAGATGATGATGATGATAGAAATGCTTTCACTTCTCATGGCAATACGTTGTACTGATAAACACTATTAAGAGTCCAAGACAGATAAACACTAGTTTAAGGAATATAAGTACACCGGGATCAATATACAATTAATTCGTTACATAAATTATAGTATTAGATTGTAGTTTTATTAAAGTAGGAAAGGCTTATTGTATTAACTTTCTGAAACATGGGTATTAGTGAGAGCCTTAGCATTTTCGTATCATTTACAAATAACAACATGTCCTTGTAGCATCTTAATGAGTGAATGAAAAGAAAATGTTAGTAATCCAGAGAACGAAAGACCTAATGCAACATTGCCTACCTAAATGCATCCAAATATGAATAAAACATTAATAGTTAAGAGAAAAATTGTTTATGTACTACACTAATTGTTCTATACATATCCACATATTCATCATAATTCAAATCTTCTTCCATGGTTCTTTCCCAATAGCATCTCCTAGGTTTTCTCTACTACAAGAGGCAATTCCAGGAGAGACTAATAAAGTTCAAGAACTCTAGCATTTTTCTTGTCCTGGTCCCATTCCCCAGACCCTGGGCTACAGTCAGTAATTACAACAAAAGAGGATAGAAATGTGGTGGGGAAACAGAACATGCAATGATGTGAAGACCACACAATACCAAGATAGAGACCTATGACTATGAGGTTGTAGTGCATAGCAAACCCATACACCAGAAAATCAAGCTTTAGGGAAGAAGGACCATTTAGTTGGGGGATAGTGCGTAGAAGCAAGAAACTAGGAGGGTTGGGAGTAGGCAACTTGAGATAAAAAAACATGACCTTATAAGGAAAGTGGCTTCAGAGGCTTCCATTGGACCAAGACAAGTGGCATGGGGTGGGTATGGAGTATTGCATGCTAATGGCTGGGATGCTGGGGTAAATGCAAAAGCAACATTAGCTTCCTGTCTGAAGCAATTCCAGGTTTCCTCTCTTGTTTCTTATGATTCATACCGATACCGTATGATTTTTATGCTCAGGGCAACTTTTTGTTTTGGGGATATCTCTGGTGGTGTAATGTTCCTTTGAAAGACTAATATCCTTATCTTTGCAGAAATTCTTGAGATTCTTGCTTTGACTAAGTTGCTTGACGAAGTCAAACCTGACTTTTCTAAGCATGATTTTATCATTTGGTGCTTTCCTCCTAGAGACTATTTTCTTGTGTGTGTGCTGTTTGCCTTCTTTGTAATGCTAGTGATGAGACTAGCATTACAAGACTTTACCATCGATGGCATCAATTAAGGCTGGCAATGGGGGCTTCATCCTCCACATACAAGGCTGCAGTCAAGGCTAGCTGGACTTCTACAGCACAATTTATAAAGCTGAACTATGATGGATGAAACAGGGGTAACCCTGGTCAGTCAGGAATTGGAGAGAGGGGGCCTTTAGAATGAAAGTGGAGACATCTTAGCCTTATTTTCAAGACCAGGTTACAGGAACTCTATTAGGGAAGAGCTGTTGGCAGCCTTCAAGGGCTGAACCCATTAAAGGATCTAAGTTTCACACATCTGATAATTTAAGGGGATTCCAAAGTGGTTGTGGGCTGGCTGCAAAATGGGGACAGGGTTCTGTGGCTATTTAGTAATGTTATTAAGGAGATAAAAGAATTAATGTATAATTAGTTCAGTTGGGTTCATAGCCATTCCTTCATTCCTTAGAAAAGCAGGGGGTGGACAGGGTGGAATTATTTTGGGGAATTGGGGGAATCACTTGATGTACTTATGCTCTCTATGCCTTCCCAATCTCTGGGATGAAGACAATAACACAAAAAATGGAAAAGAGCAACATACACTAAGGCAACACTAGTTTCACTGTAAAAGAAAAAATAAAATTTTCAGCCTGTAAAGTCTCTGTTTTATGGCCCTTCTACATGGAAACAAACACAGAGGCATTTCTCAAGCAATTTGCAGGCATTTCATTATGTATTTCTAAAATGTATCCCAACTGCCTCCCTGGTGTTTTAGAACTTCTCCTTGCATGCTTGCATGCATTTGCCATTTTATAAGAAACCACATCATTGTCATACGCTAGGAAATTATTGTTATACTTACAGTTGGAAACATCTGTCTGTAAAGTACATTGAGATCATCTAAGGCATAATGCTGCCCTGCTTCCTGACCTATTCTTGTGTATAAAATCAATTAGTGCCAAAATGATTCCACTAAGACAACTTTTGCACATATTAATTGATCCACCACCCTTTGAAATCTATGCTCTCAGTCTTCTACCTTCTATGACAACGACTGATAAATAACACTACTTCTGCATGGTTCTATGTGCATATAAACTTCAAGAAGCATTTTTCTAAAGAGAATTAGACAAAGCTGTAGGTCAAACCTCCTCTATATAAATGGGATGTGTTTGGGGCAATTGGTGATTGACAAAACAATGGAGGAAACAAAACATAGAACGTGAACCCTATGAGGTGACCCAACCATCAAATCTATCACATTCTATTGCATGGTCTGATAAAATAACACACTTAGTTCAGGAAAAGAACAGAATACTTGTAGCCAAGGAACCGGGTTTCAAATTTTGAAGGAGCCAATAAGTCAAGTCCGACAGCGAAGAATCAGAGAAATGTAATTTAATATCTTGCTAGACTTGGGACCATAGTCGTTTCACTTTCGGTAATGATGGATGCACCATGCACGTATAAATAATGTCAAAAGGTTTCTTAAACGCTGCCTCAATTCGGCGGTTATGACAGTCATACGAGTGTATTAGAAGATTACAAGGGAGTAACTGATTTATCGGTTGGGTCGATCCAATTGAATCTGTTCCACTATGCATATACAAGAGCCAGGGAAGATAGACAGATTTATCCCTTCGCTGCAAGTACACCACTTTGAAGGGAAGGCTTTATACGTTAGCTACTGCAGTACCAAAACGAGCACAATTGCCTCCATATGTAATAAAAGCCAAATATTGGAAGGTTGAAGAATTCTATTAAAATTGAAACAATTCAATTACATAATGAACATCAAAGATTACAGAACGAACCCCAGTTGGCAAAGGCACCATGATCGTTTTCTTCTTGGAGATAGACTTGACCCATTCGTATCGTGTGACCCCTAATCCACGCTCCCTCAGTCTCTCCCTCCTCAACTTCTCTTCTGGGGATATGTTACTCTCATCGAGCCCTCCGTCGGGAGGACTAAAAAACAGTTCTCGTTTACAGGTCCTTAGATCGAAAGCGAAAACCCTCCTATTCAAAATGCCATCGGGGCTGAATAGATAAGTAATCAAACTATCATCGGGACTAAAAGTGATGGAAGAAGGAGCAACATAGCCTGGCAACGGATACTGGACAATCTCTTCGACAGGGAACAGGAAGCAATCATCATGGGTCTGGGCGACTGAGTTATCAGTTAAAGTCATATCGGAGGGGAATGATCGAACACGTTTCAAATTCTTCTTGTTCGTCTTCGATTGCATTACACAGAAAGAGAAACCTGGAATGACGACAAGACAGCACGAAATCACACAAAATCGTTAGTGAAAAAACAGAGCTATAACAGGGCTGGAGTGAATGACTGCTGCTGATAAGGCATAGAACGTAGAATGTAAAAATTTACTGGTCTAAGACGATAGACAATGTAAATATGCTGAGAGGAGAATAATAAAAATGGGAAACAGATCGCATTCCAAAGGACAAAAGTTACTTCACTTGCTAAGAAACTCTCTGCATAGGTTCTAACTTCTAAGAGAAATTGAAAATCATTAAGGTAGCCGATCTCCAAAGTAGTAGGATCGAGAACCCTAGGAGTGCAGAATGGTTGGACGTGATTGATAAAAATCAAACATGTCAACAAAAACAGGAGATTATCAGAATTTTGTCGGAATCAGAATATCTTGAAGAACTCGAAATGATGGATCACGAAGAGGTAAATATCTGTATCCGAAACGAAATGTGGTTTATTCGTCGAAATAATCGCTGTGGCTGTGAAATCAAACTCAAAAGTATCAAACAGGGATTAGCCGATGGATGTGGAGAAGATCTAGGTCCGCAGTTCTTCCACAGTTCCACCACAATGCTTCGGTTCGGACCTACCAAAAACATAATGCGGGAAACGAAATTGGAATTTTGCCACCGAAGACTTTTGTATTCTTCTATCTGTTTTATTTAAGTGCTACGGTGCTACCACGCCTACTGACATATGTCCCGTACACTCGGATCAGAACCTTTCTATTTCTGCATATTCGATTCAGATAATCAGGATTAATGATGAAGAAAGATTCCGATCCCATTGTAGATAGATTGTAACAGATAGGACCTGTAGATCATCGATGTCGTTGGTACCTCAGGGGACCGGCAGTGTCCTATCACACAAAAGGCCCCTGCTTTCTGTCGGTAAAAGACAAAATGGACCAACCATTAACGAAAAACCCTAGGCTGTTCTGTTCTGGGACCATCAAACGGAGGTCGTCTCTCGCATCTCAACCATTCAAACAACATCTTGGGACGTTGAATTAGAATTTATTTATTTATTTATAAAAGCAAGTAACCACAAACCTGTGGACATGTCCGTTTTGGCCTGAGAGATATTTTTTTCGTTTTGGCCCTTGAGAGAATTGACACGTAGCGATTACGGAACATTTTATTTTGTGGCACTGGCACCATGTTATCACTTTGGCGCCCCAAAGAGACGTGATCGGACATTGGAGGGAAAGTCTAGTTGACCGCTTAAGTTCAAGTTGCGTGGACCGTGTGGTTTTTCTGGAGACAGGTGTCAGCTCTGTTTTCCACACTTTCCATTAATTTAAACTTAAAATGTTGCTCATTGACACGTGTACGTGACAAAGTAATCAAATACATTTTTTCGCGCGGTTGTGCCTGTGCGAATTGTAGGAGTGCAACCTGGGTGGGCCAACCAGAGTCCGGACCGATCCAGTCCAACACCTCGAGGCTCGAGCATTTTTATTTTTGGGCTGGCCCGGGCCTAGCCTTTAGGTAGCTCAATCCGAGCCTAGCCCAACTAGTTATACATATATATGTACACGTATTTACACTGGGCCTAATAGGCTCACTTGATCCCATTAACCAACTCGTGCCTAGCATGGCCCCCAGTTCAAATCCAAGTATTGCAACTCTCAATTTGGGTTGGGCCCTGGTTGAAAATTTTGGCTAGGACCTTAGGCCTAATATTTAGGACTGGGCTTCGGTTAGATTTTAAACTCTTCCAGCTCACCCAATTTGCACTCCTAGTGAATTGGTTATATCTTGGTCGGGTCAAATCCGAATCCACCTGATCGAATCTAAACGATTTAGATTTTTGATGATTTTTTTTATAAATATATCTGTATGTATGTATTTACATATATAATGACATACATGTATATTATCATTTTTTTTTAAATCCTAAGGCCAAGTATAGACATTGTGGCTTATCCAAACTATCCATCAAATGTGGGATCTCTGGATTGGCCACGTGTTCAATTCCATTGTCCACATATATAGCTTGCTAACTTAACAAGTTTTTTTTTTTGTTCTTTTTTGTGTTTTTTTAAGCCCGCAAGCAATTCCATTCATCAGTAGACAATATATAGCAAGAACACGTTACACAGGTTATTTTGTTTTGGCCCTAGGCAAAAGGATCAAAATATCGGCATATATCATATCCATATCGGTGCATCTAGATATGCTTAAATACACCAACATTAAAAGCTTTTTAAAAACTTTAGTCTTTGAGACCCTCTAATGCCTATAAAATTAATTTGGATGAAAGAATTGTTTTGCAAGGTTTGGTTTTCTATACTTGATCTTCCATTCTAGGTATGGCTGCAATGAATCGGTTTTGGACAGATTAAACATAAAAGATATTGAATTGTCCAGACTTAATGGTCCAAAGTATTTATTGGATTGGATTGAACTCTGTCCATCCATAATGGATTTATATTGAGTTGGGTGAGATTAAACCAATATCCAATCCATTGATAGAAGATAAGAATACATGTATCAATGAACCAGGTTTGGATTGGAATCAATCTAAATCAGTAAATATTTGAATATTATGGTCGCCTACCAAAAAAACTTCATATTTGAATACAGTTAGTCGATGCAGAATACCATGGTCTGCAAGTAACTATGTTGGTCGATGATGCAGACTATGCCAGAATTCCTTGCGAATTAGAGGGGATGAAATAAAAGGTTCAGTTTGGAAAGAGTATAAATACAAATATGTACAGTGTAAATATAAGGTTTAGAAATACAATATAAAGGCTTTGCACTGAATAAATTTGCATTTGTACTCTTCCCAAACTGAGCATTATGCTGTGTTTGATTGCAATGCAAATAAATTTGAACTGTTGCGACAGTGCAAATGATTTAAGTGTAAATTCGGACTTATTTTTGTTCCAAATTTCAGCTTATTTTGTTTGATTGCAGTACAGAATAAAGTTAAATCCAAAACAAAATTAAACAAGAATTTGCATTTTTTTTACATTTGTACAAGTGCAAATTTATTTGCACTGCAACCAAACACGGCCTTAAGAAAAGGGAAACAATACGTTAACAATAGCAGTACAATGAATACTTGAAATTATGGATATAATGGAAATAAACCAACAATATCATTATTTTCCATTCGGGTAGTTGTAACTAAACAGGATTACACATTCTCATCCTTGGTGTCTTATTAGTTACTACTCATGTTCCATTTTCGAACTGCCGAAATATACACGTTTGAAATGGATTCGAACTGATTTCTGTAGATCCAACTTCCAAAAACTAAACCTTCTACAATTAATTTATACCTGCCCCATATCACAGGAACGCCCGTGAGGGTTTAAGATGTCAGAGGTGGTGGAGACAAGACCTTTAGCTGGTGAGAGTTTAAGATGACAGAGGTGGTGGTGACAAGACCTTTAGCTGGTCTGTACCCGTCTCTGTAATCTTCTTTTCATCTTATTACCCATCACGTTAGAGGTGAACCATATGAACATGACTTTCCTCCAAGTTGCTTCATGGTTTCAACCATCTCAAGTCAAAAGAGAGACGTTGATATCACCCTTGTACATTAGTCACCATTTCTGAATCTTCAACCTCAGAGTTTACCACAAAGCTGGGAAACGCTAGGGTTATGTCCCTGAAGTATGGGAACAAAGTTACAAACAGATCAGAGATTCTGCAAGGATAAACACAAAATGTAGAAAATGCACAGCAAATTAATCATGGCCCAGTTCATCCACATATCTAAATTGTTGCTTTCAGATGAGTAGCATATTACTATAATCTACCCCCAATGGCTGTTATATAGATATCATCAGGTAAGCAGAGGTGCATGCTTGAGCTGTTCACAGAACTCTAATAATCTAAAAGTTAAACCTTTATCTATCTCTAAGGGGAAAAAAATTTGTAATCACCTAAACCCACGGGCCATAAAGTATGCAATGCACGACAAACAACTTGTGGAGAGAACTGTCAAGGCAAAATCATAGGTTGCAAGTTGGCACGTAATATGCAAACTAAAATGTAGAAAAGAGGACCCACTTTAAGTATGGGAGAGTCATATTCTTCATCAGAGAAGGATTCCGTGCTACAAACTCCTTCCACTCTTCCATATCAATTTTTCCATCACCTTTTGAATCAGCATCTATGAATGTCTGCAAAGAGACAAAAAGAAAATAAATAGGATTTAAGTGCACAATGTGTGGTTTGTGAATAGCCATTTTTTACAGTTCATCGATAGCATACACACCTTATCTACAATTGTTTCAACAACATCATCTGAAAGAATCAGATCAGATTCATTTAAAAGAGCCAGTACCATTTCCTTCAACTGCCAAGTGACAAAAACGAATAGTTACTCAGAATTAGAAGTGTGCACACTGGAATAATAAACAGGCACAGACTCACCTCAAGATATGATTATAAATGCAAAAAAGTATTTTACTTGTGATATATGGAGTCAAAAAATTCAATAAAAAATAGTCCAAATCATGCACATATGTTTATCATCCTTGTACACAGGTTAAGAGTTTATGCAAAATATATCATGATTATAAATTTAAGATATGTAGTGCTAAAACATTTTAGTGCAAGTTTCAACAAGCACTTGATTTGAAGTTATGTACTTGAACTTTGCATCAATATCAACAGAAGTACAAAAACTAAGGGGGGAGAAAAGCGAACAAAATAGTGCAGATCATTCTCATCAGTTTTATATACCATGTAAGAAAGTTTCTCTTCTCAAAATAATTCAAAAGCTGCAAGGGCAAATGCAGAATTATCATTAAGTTGGAATGGAATGGCATGTATCTTTGTAGGTAGTGGAAGGTTCCATTACAGGGAAACCTTAATTTGCAATTCAAATAGCTATCAATATCTAAGAAATGCCTTTATACTCTTCCAAGTTGGACCTATAGGAGTTGTCAAATAGGCTTTACAATTGATATCAAGTAGGACAGCAGCTTGAACTAGAAAAGGTATGTAAGTCTTGGCAAAAGTTCATTCTAGAGAAGGCAATGAGGTTGAGCATGTGGACACACGATTTGGGGCCCATTGGTCTGGTTGCATCATAGTGCAGTTTTCATCATGATCATTTTCTCTGCATTCCACAACCATAACCATCTCAATGTGGAATTAAAACAAAACAATAACCAGAGGCACAGTGCATAATTTTCAACAGGAACAAACAATGGATATGGCATTAAACAGATGGGAATGGTGAAACAGGATTCATGTAGCTGACTCCATATAGTTGGGAAAAGATGATGAACAAATAAAGAATCAACAAAGCTATAACTGCATTGCCTTAAATACAATGTACAACAGCAAAAAAAATATAAATAAATAGAAAAAAAAAATTGCAGCACTACCTCTTCACGTTCAATATAGCCGGTATGCCTTAGATCATACAATCTAAACGCAACTGCCACAATATTTTGTAAAAATTATTAGTAAGGAACATACTGAGTAGGATGGCATGAAAAAGAAACTATGATCCCAAAGAGAGAAACATCACATAGAAAATGCTGAAATTTCCAATAGAAAAAAAAATGATAAACATCAAAATAAAACTAAATTTATATATTATGGCAAGTAATTTCTTACAAGCAATTTTGTCAGATTGAGGAGTGTTTGGGTGAAAGACACTCAATGATCGAACAAACTCTCCAAATTCAATAACTCCATTGCGCTTGACATCAAACAGATCAAAAATCTGCATGAAAGATCCAAGAGACAATGCAATTACACAACTAAGAAAACCGGGACACATGCATATTGTGACAAAAGAAAAAAAAAATGTTGAATACAATTAAAAATGAACTTCCCTATGCAGTTCATCCTAATCAAACTACGTGGAACAATTAGTGCTAATAATTTAACTCCAAATAATCATTATCTCTTGGAGGTTTTAATCTTATCCACCCATTACTTATACTACATAGGACAACTAAGAAGCAGCAGCAAGGTTGCTGGTGTATTCAAATACTGCAATAACAAGTTTAACTGTGCATATATCAACAAAATAATATACTATGGGTGCAGACAAACAATAATGAAATAATTAAGCACCTCAATGTTCTAAGCTTTCTAATGTAAGACCATCAAATATTTACAAGAACCTCTGTAACCTCCAAGATAGCAGCTCATAGCTTTTCAGAATTATGGGTAACCTCCAAGAAAAGGAATAAGGACATAAATCCAATGGAACTTCTAGACAAATTATTCATACTATCAGGGAACAAATAAAATAAGCTTAAACCCCATAAAAATGAAAAATTAATGAGCTAATATTACACACCCTATCTGCAAAAAGATTCCGCTTGTTGCTGTTCCTGAAAAGTGCAAACTGGAATTCTTCCTGGACACCAAGATAGATTAATTAATTAGTGCTCGAAGTATGAGGTTCAAAGTACTCAAAGTGCTCAAAGTATCAGAATGCAAACCTTAGGGGTAATACCTTGTGAATAAGCCCATCATCAATTATTGAACTGCTTAGTTTCTTAAATAGTTCATATAAAGCCTCTACTTCACTCACAGTGACTGTCATGGAGGAAAGTATTAGTTTAATTTTCTACATATAACCATTAGAAATTATGATTGGTCACAACTGTCATGCTGTAGAAGATGTTACACAGTATGAAGAAGCATGATACATTTCTATACTGCTACATGCACACAACATATCAGATTTCCACCTGCCAAACAAATTCAGGCTGCAATTATGTCAAAACTGTATGGATGTCTAGAATGGATTTAACTCCATGGTACTCACATGTGCCAACCTAAATCCTAACCTAACCATGTCATATACATTGGACACATCCATAGGGGTCAGGCCCCAATGTCCAGTTGACCAAAGGCCTTGATGACCTATCCAACACTAAGTACCAATAACATGCAGATGTCCTGAGTCTCCTGACTCAAGCATATCTTTAAACAGAAGAATGGTATGTTAATGGTTTAAATTCAGTGAAGTCGTTATCATTACCAATACAAATGTATAGTTGATATGTGCTCATAAATTACACTAGAGTGGGAAAAACTTGGAAGTTAAAGCTTCTTTGGAAAATGCGGGGATGAAATTAAAACATACAGTTGCCGAGAAGTTAGAGGAAAAGAAATAAAATATACTCACAAGATGTTTCAGATGCAAGAATAGTAGGCTCCTCATAGCCAGGTGTTTGTCTAGAATGCTTTGAGCAAAAGCAGCCCATAAAAACAAGCACAATCCTGATATAAGATTATATGGCAAGTACTTGTCCCTTATGCTAGTGACAATTTTCTAAATTTATTCCTGCCAATATCCATACAAGGGAAGTTTTCAATGACATTGCATCAAAATGTGCTTAAGTTTGTATAATATCAGGAACTAGAAACTTGTATTCTCATTCTAAAACATTAGGAAATGTGGTTTACAACAATCCAAAACATCTGTCTGGTCACTTGTTGGAGGTGCCAGGAAAAAAAATCCAATCAGATAATAGAACTAGACCAAAACAAATTGTTGTAGTAGTGAGCAAACAATCAGATAACCCACCTGATAGGCTGATACATGCCCATATGAACTTGAAGTTTCAATTATCATAAGTCAAACTACAAGCCTGTACAATCTATTGCCCACCACTATATATTCAAATATACATGCTCCAAAGTGGGTAATTTGTTTCTTAAGAAATCTAAATTGTTCCAAAGGGCTAACTGGGTAATGAAAATAAAAACAATTCAACCACAAACTATTCAACTGTTCACCAAGGAATAAAAACAGGTGACCAGTGTTCTCTTGCTTCTTGTGTATAACACTTTTGTTCGAAAGCTGCAATCCTCTAGCTTTCAAATGGTTAAAGTTAAGATGCCGTCAAGTGCTACCAGCCATGAAAAAACTTCCGCTCTTGGTGGAATTGGGTTGCTCCAAATCCATATAAATTTTCCATCCTTGCATTCTTTTTTTATCAATAACTTTCAATTTTATTAATTTAAATACAACAGAAAGTACATATATACAAATCGACCCTAAGATAAAAGATCTTATCTCTGCCCTCTCTCTTCCATCCTTGCATTTTTTTCCACCATTCTGAGTCACTGGAATTAAGTATCAAAATCTCCAGCTTGGAAAGAAGATTTATGCATTCCTCCAGCTCCGTCCAGCACCAGTTCCCCTCTAAATACATGGAGCTAAAATTTCCACCATTAAAACAAATAGAAAAGAAGACAAGGGGTCACCTTCCCTAATACCCCAAGATGCTTGAAAGAACTCCGTAGATGAACTGTTCACCAAAATGAAAAAGCAAAACTGAGGAAATGCAAGAGAAAATCTAGCTCCATTTTTCTCCAAAATCCATGGCCTATAATTTCATCCATCACCGTTTTAATTTTTACAGATAATATCTGTGCTATGATTTTATAGGGGCTGGATATTAAACTAAAAGGTCAGATATCCTTCACTTGAGTTTTTCCTTTTTTTTATTGGTATGTACATAATAAAAGATACATTTGCCACCTTATGCAAAAAACCTCCCTCCTGAAATATACTAGCCATCCTAACATCTTTAACAATGCTCCAAATGTTTTAAAATTGTCATATTAAAGCCGTCTAGACCCACTGGCTTTATCCGCATTCATCACTTTCACCATTTCAATTTCTTCCTAGCTCTTCTGCCTTCTCTCACTCAATTCTTTCAAGTGAATGGCACCTTTGCAGTACTTCATGTTTTCTTCTATGAATGTTTCAAAATGAATCTCTTCCAGCCTTTTACTTTTCTTTCAATAATTGCAACTTACTAATTAATGTTTACCCACTCCACCTCCTATCTCCTTTCACCTTCTCCAAAAAACTAAAGTTAAGATTTATTTGGGTTCAGCTTCCATCTAATTAAGATTAAAGAATCATTATGTAGGTTAATTGGATTTCAAGGTAAACTTGATCACATCATCATATGTTTCTTGTATAAGTGGTAAACCGTCATAGTTTTATTAAGTATATATATGGTAGATATAGATTGAAATGGGGTAAAATCACTTTTCTAATGTTTTTAAATTTTGATAAATTTATAGAAAACAATGAACAACTTTACAATTTGCAACTTCAGAACCCAATTTGATTCAAATTTCTTTATGTTTTACAATAGGTTAGGATTTTCAGTACATTAAGAGCAATCGGTAAGCCATATCAACAGCTCTAAACAAAATCAACCAAGTCCAAATAATCCAAGTAAAAAACCTGAATTGGATGGTTAGATAATGTGGTCTACCTATTTTCCATGGAAATACAATCACATAAGACTCTTTCTATTTTCTTTTTCCAGTTTAAATGCAAAATTATCAGTGACAAGCTACCTTGGAAAGTAGTTTCTGCTTTGCCCTTAAGGATCAGTTTGGAAAGAGTACAAATACAAATATGTACAGTACAAATACATACATAATAATACAAAATACAAGTTTTGCACTTACACATTTGTATTTGTACTCCTTCCAAACTGAGCCTAAGTTGCATGAATAGAAAGGACATTTAGGGGGTGTTCTGTAGCATGGCTGTGGCTCATTTCATTTGGTTCCAGAGTGCACAACAGAGAATGGCAATCTTTTACATTGTGATGTGTTTTGGGATGAGCTATAGTGTATAGTGTATTCTGGAACTGAAACAGAGAATGGCATTCTTTTACATTGTGATGTGTTCTGGGATAAGCTATAGTGTATAGTGTATTCTGGAACTGAATATATCGCAATATTTTCACCACACTAAAATCTCATGCTTCAGAACCCACCACACCTTGGACATGACTGTGGCTCATTTTGTTTGGTTCCAGAGTGCACAACAGATAATGGCATTCTTTTACTTTGTGATGTGTTCTGGGATGAGCTATAGTGTATAGTGTATTATGGAACTGAATATATCCCAATATTTTCATCACACCAAAATCTCATTCTCCAAAACCCACCACACCTTGGAACACTCATCAAACAATTATTTGGAATATTTTAATAATAACTCATGTATTCCAAATCTCAAGGCATTGGAACACACCACATAACCACAATACAGAACGCTTGGTGTGGCGTAGTGTGTTCCAAAATACACCATTTCTCAGTGGCCTGGAACGTACCACCATTTTTTGGCCACAGTACCCAACACCCCCTTAATGTGAATTATGCTCCTATAGGGGTATATGATCACTTGTTATTAAGAAGGGGCAGAAGAGAGAGAAAATATGAAAACATTGAAATTAACCCCCTCAAACTGAGCCAAAAAAAAAAAAAAGACATGTTCTCAACACAGACCAGGTTGTGATTTGGGAATCAATTGACGTAAAAGGACCAAAATACCTACTTCAACTCCAAGGAGTCCCAAAAGTTATAGTCTAAATGCCCAAATACCAAAATGGAGAAGAATCCTCTTAAAAGATTTGAGAATGAAAACCCAAATCAATATTGGGGAATCTTGCTTGAGTCAGATTAAACATTAAAGGTGTATGACTCCAGCAGTAGAAAAAAGGTGCTTTTTTTCAGTTATTCCACTCTTAATAATATTAATAACTAATTAACAGTAAACCATAATGTAGTACACAAAAGCTAAACAGAAGCAAACCTCCGGGCAAAAGAAAAGGCGCGGTAGAGTGGTAAAATTTAGTTAATATGAATCGGATTCAAGTTTAATGTTGTAATAGCAATTGGCTGTTCGGAAAATTTTCAACTTCTTTGGTCCGTATACTGGATTCAGCAATTCAATATCGTAAATGAAATAAGAAACCCTCGATAAAATTCTCTGAGGAGGAGATCTTCCCTGTTCCAACGACTAACTGAACTGCTTTAGGAATTGCAGAAATTTAGAAAGAACAAAACGAACGAAGAACCTATCACTTAATCAAAACCGTTACTGTTGCAGAAAAAGAAGTAGCAATTTTCAAAAACGCTGGCATTTAATGAAAATCTAATATGATTTGAACTGACCTGATTGTTGGTTTGTAGTTTGAAGGTCTAACTGTTCTTCGCTCTCTCAGCCTCTATTCTATATGCGTCTCTCTCTATCTCTATCTCTATCTCTCTCTCTCTCTCTCCACCCTCCTTCACTCGCTCGCTATAATATCTCTGTGTGAGCTGTGACTTTCTCTGCTAACCATCATGGTTTTTCTGGTTTTCAATGTCGCTGCCCGCCCCTTAATTAATTTTTCTTTAAAGAGAAGAAGAAAGAGAGTACGTTGAACTTTTCCCTGTCGAGTGTCGGCTCGTACCAGGAACCAGACTCCCACATCCAGACCACGTACGCTCTGTCCGTCCCCACTTCCCCCCCTGTATTCTACGATCGTCGTATCCGTAAATCCGTTTAGAGCAAATGAACGATGGTAGTCGTACCGTCGTATTCGTATAATAATACGGTCTGTTTGAGGAACGTGAACGACTGACTGAACGTTGAGATGATGAAATGTGGGGGTCCACTGTTAATTAAAGCTACGCTGCTACTGTGCGTATCATATTCATGGTAGTATCCGAAAAAATGTTTCACATTTGAGTTGTTTGAATTTGACCAATCCGTAGTGTTCGGATCTCATACCCACTAGGAACCTTGTCCAAACCTACATATTCCATTTCATCGAGAGATTTTCCCCATCTAATAAGTTAAATTATCTCTCATCAAATTTTATACTTAAGTCATTAAATAAATCCAACATTTATAATTTTATTTATCATCATTAAATTCTACTAATAAATTCATACACAATAATTATTAATATAATAAATTTTTATATTTTAAAATAAACATAAAAATGAAATCATATTTTCATCTAGGTGGTGGGTAAGTACTTCAACCATTTGGGTCAAATGGATAATTTCATGATGTCATAAATAAATAATACAAATTTAGAAATATAAAAAATACTTTTATTTATCTTCGTTAAAGTCCACTAATAAATCCATACATAATAATCATTAATAAAATAAATTTTTATGTTTTTAAAATAAACCTATAAATAAAATCACATTTTCCATCTAGGTCATGGGTAAGTACTTCAATCATTTGGGTCAAATGGATAATTACATGGTGTCATAAATAAATAATACGAATTTAGAAATATAAGAAATACAAAAATATAGAAAAAATAAATAAATTTTGAAAAAAAATGGACAGTTTATATTATTATATAGTTGTCATATTAAAAAATAACTATGACAAAATAGACATAATTTTATTAATGATGGACATCAAATATACAACTTAAAACCGATGAGGAATTAAACCATCTTCCTATCTAGGGGTGGGTTAGTGGTTCAACCATTCAGGTCAAATAGGTTAACCCATGATGTATAATTAAAAAAAATTAAAATATAATAGTACAAAAAAATGAAACAATTTGGGGCACATCTATAATATTATATACTAATAATATAAATAAAATAAGTATGATAAATAATAATTTTTTATCAATGATATAAATGAAATGCAAAATTTAAAACCAGTTTGAAAATGAAACTATTTCCATATCTGGATGGTAGGTAATGATCTAACATTCTAGGTCAAATGGGCCAATCTATGATGTCATAACTAAGTAACGAATATTAAAGATATACATACACATACATACATACATACATACTAAAAAAAATAAAAAACTTTGTATAAAGCATATTGATACAATTTTATTATTATATATTCACCATATTAAACAAAAATAAATGTGAAAATAAGAACTACTTTTATCAATGATGAAAATGGAATATATGATTTAAAATCAACCAAAAAAGTAAAATGGTTTTTCCATCCAAGTGATGGGTTAGTGGTTAAACTATCCATGTCAAATGGATGTTATTATTAAATAATAAAATACATAAAATTCTATAAAATATAGAAATTTGTTGATAATTTTGGGTACATTTTATAATATTATATATTCATCATATAAAAAATTGTGATTAATGAGAATTATTTTCATTAATGAAAGAAATGGGATAAAAGTTAGGATAAAAATAAAGAGCATTAATGTCTAACACATGATCTGACTAACCATGCCAAATGGTTCAATAATTTAATTAGCTAGATCATCGTAGGCAAGTGGTTTGGTAGGGGTGCAAATAGATCATATCATATTTGAATTAGGTATATTCAAATTTGAAATGATCCGATTTAATATTTTTAAAAAAGTATTAAATTATTAAAATAACAAGAAAAATATAATAGTTGAAATAAAAAACAAAAAATGTAAGTATTTTTTCAACTATTTCCATCATATAAAAAGTTTACAAAAATATAATATAAATAATGTATTTACAAATAAATAATAAATAACATGTATATTATATATAAATAATATATATACTATATATATAAATTATTTATTTGACCACAATTTTGAAAACCAATGTTCAAACAATATACTGGAATTGCATTTCCTCTCGGTAAAAAGTATTTTTTATTATCTCATAAATTAAATAATAAAAAATAAAAATATACATTTTTTTATAAATTTTATAAAAAATTTTGAACATACATTAATTTATATATTATTCGTATTAAACAAAAATATGTTTGAAAAAATGAGAAGAGTAAAGATAGAAATGACTAAAACATGAAGAAAAAATGAATTAATGCCTTAATCATAGTCCATTTTCCTGGTTAAATAGGTTAATGGTTAAACTAGTAAGGTCCTTTGATTAATGATTATTATCATCATCATCATTTGGTACTACCACGTGCAAAAATAAATGCAAAAATAAGAATTATTTTTATTGATGATGAAAATGTAATATATGATTTAAAATCAATCAAAAAAGAAAAAATGGTTTTTCCATCCAAGTGGTGGATTAGTAGCTCAACTATCCATGTCAAATGGATCAACACATGATATTATTATTAAATAATAAAATACATAAAATTCTAGAAAATGTAGAAATTTGTATATAATTTGATACATTCTATAATATTACATATTCATCATATAAAAAAGTATGATTAATGATAATTATTTTCATTAATGATAGAAATGGGATAAAAATTAGGATAAAAAATAAAGAGCATTAATGTCTAACACATGACCCAACCATGTCAAATGGTTCAATGATTTAATTAGGCAGGTTATTGTGGCAAGTGGTTTGGTAGGGATGCAAACGGATTAGATTAGATCGGATTTGTATTTGATTCGAAAAGAATATCTAATTGGATCTCATAAGTATTGATTCAAATATGAATATGATCAATATGATGGATATTCGAATCTGATATGACCCAATTTAATTTTAAAAAAATAATAAATTATTAAAAGGAAAAGAAAATATAATAGTTTAAATAAAGAAAAACAAAAAATATAAGTATTTTTCAACTGTTTTCATCATATAAGAAGTTTACTAAAGTGCAATATAAATAACATATTTAAAATAAACAAAAAATAAAATATAGTATACATAAATGATATATATATATATATATATATATATATATATATATATATATATATAAAAAAAAAAAAAAAGGTGTGTGTGTGTGTGTGTGTGTGTGTGTATAATTTATTTGATCATAATATTAAAAACCAATATTCAAACAATATATTGAAATTGCATTTACTCTTGGTAAATAAGAATTTTTTATTATCTCAAAAATTAAATAATAACAAATAAAAATATATAATTTTTTTATAAATTTGATAGAAAAATTTGAACATGCATTAATATTATATATTCTTCATATTAAACAAAAATATGTTTGAAAAATAAGAATTATTGTTAGTAAAGATAGAAATGGCTAAAATACAAAGAAAAAAAAATGAATTAATGTCTTAATCATAGTCCATTTTCCTAGTTAAATAGGTAAATGGTTCAACCAGTAGGGTCATTTGGTTACTAACTATTATCATCATCATCATTTGATATTGCCATGTGCAACGCGCATACACTTTTTCTAGTGTGTGTGTTATATATATATATATATATTATAAATATATTACAATATATAATATATTATTTATTGTTTATAATATAATATTTTATATATATTTCTAGTCTTTTCATAATATAATATAGCATGTTATATTTATTATATATAACACTATGAAAATAAAAAAACCAAGGAACCGAACCAATGGTTAATTGAACCGATTAGCTTTGATTTGCTTCGATTACTGGTTTTACAAAAACCAGTACGATTGATTCGGTTTAAAAAAATGCCCATGGTTTGATTAACCATGAGCACCCATATTCTCATCTATAGCTTTAATGTTATACTAGCAAGGACCCGTGCGATGCACAGGCTTTGTTAAGCGAAAGCTAAACAATAAAAACACGTAAGAGTAGATAATTGTTTTATATTTTAACCTTTTAAATAATTAATAATTGGTTATATTCTATATACTACTTTTAATAATTTTATAATACAAAAATAAGAATAATTAATTTTAGTTAGGTTGTTCATCAAACCAGTGAAACTGACCAACACGACCCAACTCGACTCAAGTTTGTTGTTTTCTAGTATTTCCGGTTGGTTTCATTTTAGCAATTTGCCAACCTAACTAGGTTGGGCCAATTTGAGTTTGGCCATTTGTAAAGTGATTAGGTCCCACGTTAGCACCCCTCTCCTTCTTTCATCAAAACACCTGTAAAGTGATTAGGTCCCACGTTTGGCAACCCTCTCTTTTACACTAGATACCCACTCTAAATCTCTCTCTCACGTTCCCAATCACTAAGCCAACTCCTTCCTAAAATTTATCCTAAACTACCTCTCCCACCTAAAATTCTTCCAACACCTCTTAATCTATATTAATATTGCCACATGGAAGCCCTCTATTCTTCACCAGAGTTCCACTCTCTCTCTCTCTCTCTCATGTTTTGCTCAATCCCTCCTAAAATTTCTCTAAAACAATCTCTCCCATATAAAATTCCTCCTAAAACGCCTCTTAATCTATATTATAAACCATCTAAAAACCAAAAACCTGGTTAAATTAATTTGGGTAGTTAAATTAATTTGTGAAATATTTTTTATATTTTCAACAATTATTGATATAATTGAATATTATTTAGTAAATATCAACACCTAAACTATATTTTTTCGCAATTTTGGTAAATTAAAAATTTTAATTACTAAATTAAATTGATATAGTTTACCTTTCTAAACTATAATTACTAAATTAAAAAATATTAACACCTACTTAAAAATAAGAGGTTCACTAACTATTACACAACAATTATAGTAAATATCAAAATTACTGAAAATACAAAAAATAAATTTATATTTATTGAAATTAATTTTCTACTTAAAAATTCATTATTATTTGATAGTATAATTAAATGTAAATAAATTGACCAAAATTACTAAAAATATCAATAACTACTTATTGCTAAAAGTTACTAAATATTTTTAATTATTAAATTTGTATGTATAAATATTCTAATTAATTATTAATTTTTTATAATTATTGATTTCAATAATGAATTTCCAAAAATTCTGAAATTAAACTACCAAAATCAGTAATTTTCAGCAAGTAATTCTTAGTAATTAAAATTTTCAATTTACCAAAATTACAAAAAATTGTAGTTTAGGTGTTGATATTTACTAAACAATATTCAATTGTATCAATTATTATTGAAAATATAAAAAATATTTCACAATTTAATTTAACTACCCAAATTAATTAAACCATGTTTTTGGTTTTTATATGGTTTACTAGCAGGGACCTGTGCGATGGACGGGAAAATATACAAATAATTCAAAATCAAGAGATAATTTCACCACAATTTAAGCACCATAACCAATTGATATCAATAAATACATAAATGGACCACAATCAGTAATTTTTCAATAAATTTTAATTATTAAATTTTCAGTAATTATTTATCCGAATAATTAATTAATCCTTGACAAATATTGATTGATCATTTCATGAAAATACATAAATCAAATCACCAAAAAATCAATAACTAAGTTTCAAAAATTATTATATGTAATTGATTTTTACTGACAATAATTCCCACAAAAAATTATTGAAAATTTTCAATAATTACTGAAACATTAATAAGCATCTAAAAATTATTCTCAATCATTGTTGAAAGGTTTTAGTAAATTGCTGAAAATTTCAAAAATTACTGAAATTAATTTTTAACATTCTGAAAAATATCAATTTTCAATATTACTAAAACTCTTTCACTAATATTTAGTGGAAAAATGATTTTAGTTAAAATTAGTTTTTTTTGCATTTTCAGTAAATTTAAAATTAATAAATAATTAATGGAAGCATTAAAATAAATAATAAATATTAAACTAACTAATTAATGAAAATATCAATAAATTGGATATTGTTTAATAAGTATCTCGAAATTGTTTTCAATTATTTCTGAGAATATTTAAATAATTTAATATTACTTAATATTTTTAATATGTATCTCAAAATTATTTTAAAAAATTACTGAAAATTTCTTTTTTAACATTTTAAAAATATTAGTGTTAAAATTAATTTTCAGTAAATTTTAGTAGTAAATTAATTTCAATTTCAATTAATTTATTTTTTGCATTTTCGTTAATTGTAAAGGCAATAATAAATATTAAAATAACTAATTCATGAAAATAGCTAATTAATTATTAGAGATATTAAACCTTAGATCTTGGACCTTTCACTTGCCACAGAGAGTTACTTTTCATTCGGTTTCAAACTTTTAGGCTGAGTTTGGAAGGAGTACAAATACAAATATGTAGAGTGTAAAACCTTATATTTTGTATTATTTTGTATGTATTTATGCTGTACATATTTGCATTTGTACTCTTTCCAAATTGACCAATGAAACCTCCTCTATTGTATTTATTTTTAAACTCAAATTTTAAATTTTCTATCTTCTTTTATTTTATTTTTCTTTTCATTTATTTAAAAGAGACGAGAAACAAAAACAGTTCAAAGATAAGAAAATTTCAAAACTTGAATTTAAGAAATACAAAAATTAAGACATTTCATAAAAGTTTATAAGTGATGGAATGCCAAAGCAGGAATAGAGCATGGAACCAGAGAACGGGGTAGCTCTTTGTTGCAAATGAAAGTTCAGGGGCCTATTTACCACTACACGTAAAGTATTTGGTAGTTCTCTGCATTTTACCCAAACCCTAATCAGTGGTACATATCTCTACCAAACATGTTTATGGTGGATGTGGTTCATGGAGATAGGGGTCTGGAATCAGAACCGAATGGTCCAATCATTTGGTTGGACAGAATTGAAATTCTATTTTCATTCATTCTTCCAATCGAGAGAATGTCTATTCTCTCCCTCTCCTTTAGGAATGAAAATCCATTTTAACCAATTCTGATTCTCTCGTCTCAAGCAAACAAACAATGAAATAAATCATTCATTCTAATTTCAATTCCAATAGATTGATTTTGATTGTAGTTCCTTTGTGAACCGGATCCTTAATTATTTTTCCTACTACAAGGGTAATCAATTTGTCACCCCAATATCGCCAATCTGCTCGGTTTTCCCATAACACCCCCTAATATCCACAAACTAGAAGCCGGTGGGTCGGGTTAAGTATGAACTCACTTTGACCTGATTTAAAGTTGGGATTACTCGTAACCGTATTCATCCCGTTGAAATGGGGAGTGGTGTGATTCAATCACAGTGATTGTAACCTTTGTTCAACATTAGGGGTATAAAAGGATCGAATTCAAATCGAATCATACAATTATCCGAATTCGAATCCAATTAGAAAATTTGATATATGAATCCGATTTGATATCTGATGGATATTGAAAATTAACATTTGAAGTCAAATTTGATTAAATATTCAAATATTTGATTTGATTCGAATTCGATCAATTAATTATTTTGGATGGTCCACTATCAAAATGTCTCTCCTTTGAGAGAAGCTATTAATTTAATTTTTCCGTTTTTTACATTTTTCCTATTTTTTTATATTTTAAAAGTATAAAACAACAATCATTACTGATGATGGCAGATTTGGCCATTTACTGACATCATGACACATGGCATCTCGAAACAACTAGGTGACACCCCAGAACTACCTAGGTGACAACTTGCCTTAGCAAAAATGATGGAGTCCTAGCTGGCGACCTAGTGACCTGCCTCTGTCGTCGACCTAACGACCTATCTTTGCCGCTGACCTGACGACCTGCCTCCGTTGTCGACTTGCCTCCTCCACGACCTAGTGACCTACGTCTTCTACTGACCTGGTGGGAACCCAACTGGTGACCTCGTCCACAACTCAGGGTGACTAGCAGCACCTCGTCTAGGGCCGACCTATGGTACATTGTTAGTACCAATCGAAGCGACCTCCCTCGAGGGTTTGCGGACCTGATTGAGGTCTAGGTGGTGACCTGCGAGATATGCTCGCCAACGAATTCTACATGCATCCCACCACTCCTTGGTCTCTCGGAAGTCATCTCTCGCATCGAATGTTTTGGAGGAAACCCAGTAAGGTGCAAAGATTGGCCTACGTGCATGACTACCTCCGAGGACTTCAGAGCAATTAGGCATGTCTTCCCTGAGATCCTAGACGCGTTGCGTGATGCCCAGACCAAACAATGCGTATATAAAGGCCTTACCTCTAACCTTAGAAAGTACATGCGCAATTTAGTTCTCGTAGCTTTGTAGCTCTCTTACTTTCATCTCTCACAAAATCTCCGCATTTGCTAACTTAAGCATCAGAGTGCCCACCCCGGATAAAACAACCCAGGCACTTTGACATGGTTTCCTTGTAGGTCACACCAGAATCACCTCTCTAGCCCGTCACTGTTCAGTTAGGCATCAGAGTCACCTCTCCAGCTCGTCACCATTCAATTAGACATCAGAGTCACCTCTCCAGCTTGTCACCATATAGCCAAAAATTAAAGTCACCTCTCCAGCTTGTCACCATTCAGTTAGGCATTGGATTCACCTCTCCGGCTCGTCACAATTCAGTTAGGCATTAGAGCCACCTCTCCAGATCATCACCATTCAGTTAGGCATCAGAGCCACCTCTCCAGCTCGTCACCATTCAGTTAGGCATCAAAGCCATTTCTCCAGCTCGTCACCATTCAATTAGGCATCAGAGTCACCTCTCCAACTCGTCACCATATAGCCAGGCATTAAAATCACATCTCCAGCTCGTCACCATTCAATTAGGCATCAGAGTCACATCTCCAACTCATCACCATTCAGTTAGGAATCAGAGCCACTTCTTAAGCTTGTCACCATTAGGCTAGGCACCATAACCACCTCTCCAGCTTGTCACCATTTAGCTTGGCATCCAAGCCACCTTCCAGGTAGTAACCATTCAGCTAGGCATCCAAGCCACATTCCAGGTAGGAACCATTTAATTAGGCGTCGTCTCTCCTTTCTTAATTTCTCAATTTTTTTTTTTTTTAAATCCACGTAATAACAATGAAGTCCAATGATGCGCAAGAGAAAATTGGACTTCCGAAGCATCTCCCACCAGGGTATTCCAAACGTCTCTCTCACTCAGTTTGGTCTAGAGCTATTATCGTTTCCCATTCTATCATCCTGTTCCAGCGATCAAGCTCCACAATAAACTCGGTTTGCTCTCAAGCTATCATCCCATTCTATTCCGTTCCTACAATCAAGCCCCACTCCGTCTTCTCTTTCAAATCTTTGTTTGGGTTTTTCAACAATCAAGCTCTACGAGGGGTTTGTTTTGTAATAGGTCAACTGATGTGACTTGCACACAATATTTTCATTGTCGTTTTGGACGTCAAAACAGGGGCTTCACCCTTCTTCTTCTAGATGTCAAAATAGTTTGGTTTTGCAGTTAGAAGTGTAGATTTAGTTTATGTTCTATAACAGGTTTAACTGAGGTGGGTTACAGTCTTATAGATAGAATTTTCATTGTCAGATGTTAAAATAGGGGCTCCGTCCTATTTCTCTCTATATAAATTTATTTAATTTAATTTGGTTTTATAGGTAAACAATCGTAGAATGGTATTCTCTAAAATTCATGATGTATATTGTATGGGGCGACTCCCACCTTGAAGCCTCCCTCCATCAGAGATGATGTCATTATTACCTTGCTTGAAATAGAAATGAAAGAAAATGGTAAAACGCTGGGATCTACTTAATATTTGCTTCTTTTAATGGACTTGGGATTTCGGGCATTCATTAGAAAGATGTAGGCCAATTTATCAAGATTGCCACGGAAAAATGATGAGTAGCAAGGCTTGAATTAAATCTTGACCTGTAAATATTAAATAAGATTGCTTTCTATCATTGGTTTTTTCCTTAAAATTAAATCTAATTTTAAGAAGTCAATAAATACGTAGTTTAAATTCTGTGTCTGTAGTCGGTGGGCATAAGCATCTTTGGATCCAAGCGGCAATGAAAAATGGTAAAACACTAGGATTTACTTAAGATTTGCTTCTTTTAGCATTTCTTTATTTGTTTATGTTTTGAATTCTCTTCCTTCTTTCCTCCCTCTCTTTCTATGCTTCCTTAATGGTATTTTACTGACAAGCAGAATATAAGACCTTTGGTTCTTAACTGATATTCAATGTTTTATAGAATAAGATCTTTCCTTCTTTCCTCCCTCTCTTTTCAGTTTCAGAAATTTTATGAGATGGGATATGTCACTAATGTAGCTCTATTATTATTCTTTTATACACAAGGAAATTGCAGAAATTCAAACAATTATTTCTTATCTAATGAATTAATTTAGATTGTGTTGAAACAAAAAGTTATGGCAGAAAAGAAATGGAAAGTAGATCTTGAATTTAAAAGGCTTTTCAGATTGAGAGATGATCAATTTGGGTTTCTGGTTGAGCAACCTGGGTATTTCTCAAAATTTCTCATAATCTACAATCTTTTGGTCAATTAATTAATAACAATGAATAAAAGATGATAATCTGAATATAAAAATTCAAACCCTTTTAGTCTAATCTTTGTTTTCAAGCCTAACATATTGTTAAGTTGTTAACATGTAAATGACAATTTACTATTTTTAGGAGAATACCATTAACCATCCAAATTTTGAAGAAAAACACTTTATTTAGCAATAATTACAAAGATTAAAGCCACAGTGATAAGGAGCATAATAGTAGTGAATTTTATTAAATAATAAAGTAGAAGAAAAAACATCTAATTCATCACCATTATCAGAGGGACATTCCATCTCTTGCTTTTTCAGCATCTCTTCATACACCCCCTTTCTCTTTTTGTCTATATCTTTCTCTTCACCGAACCGAAGTGAACACACTAAGAAAGAGAAGGAAAGTAAAGCAAAGAAACAAGAGAGAAAAAACAGTAGAACACACTCACCACCACACAACACAACCCAAATAATTATTTATAAATAAATTATAAATGGGAAAACATCCCAAGTATGCTTTCATCTCTCTCTTCTCTTCTTTAATCTATATGCCTGCCGTTGTAATTGGGTTTTAATTTCTTTGAATTTTTAAATGCTTTGGGGTTTAATATTTTTCCTTTTAAAGGAACAAGTGCATTTTCCCTTGGAGATTATTTGGAGACTTATTGACAATAATGTTTATTTAAGTAGAGCAAAATATCATTCAGTTTATAGTATTTTTATAGGCAAGAAGGGTTTTGTGTTAGGGACTGCCTAACTTAGGGACTTTTTCGAGGGAGCCTACCTCTTGAATGAGAGAGAGAGAGAGAGAGAGAGAGAAAGAAAGAGAGATTGTATTCCCAAATCGATAATCCCCTCCTAACTTCCTTTCCTTATTTATATACTGCTGTTACAATTCTGTTATACCAGCCTCTCCACTTGTCTAGTCCACTTGTCTAGTTTGTTCTAATGGTTGGCTGTTAGTTATATTCTTTAAAGGCTAGTGTGGCCTTTTCTTATATACTTGTATTCCCTTTATTTGTGTCTCAACAGTCCCTCCTCCCTTGAAAGCGACCTTGCCCCCAAGGTCAAAATGTGGGAATCTATTCTTTAAATCCAAGTAAGGTTCTCAAGTTGCATCTTCAATTGGGAGACCTGACCATACCACCAATGCCTCTGGTTCGACGTGATTCCCTTTGTGTATCCACCTGAAATATGTTATCTGAGTGGGCTCAGTTTGAACTTGGCCATCTTCCAAGAATGATGGGAGGGTGGTTGTTATTGCTCCTATTTTTGGCCATTTCTTCAATAGGGATACATGGAATACATGGTGTAATTTTGATGTTGCTAGGATGTCAAGCCTGTATGGTAGCCGAAATGGGCCGAAGCACCTAGGGCTCAGTTTGTTCCACCGGTGGCTTGCTACTAAAACTTACTTGTATGGTTGTAATTTAAGGAAGACTTGCTCCCCAATCTAGTGCTGGACAGGCCTATGCCTTCTGTTGTAGAAGTCTTCCATCCATTGTTGGGCCCGATGGAGGTGGGATTTGAGATCTTGTAACACCCTATCTCACTGGAGGAGTTGGTCTTCTACTACTACTACTGTTGTAGACCCTTTCTCATATGGGAGTAGGGGAGGTGGGTCCCGTCCATATAGAGCCCGAAAGGGAGTCATTCCTGGTGCACTATGATACGTGGTATTGTACCACCATTCTGCCCAATGAAGCCACTTGAGCCACTGACGTGGCCTATCCCCTGTATAGCACCTTAGATAGGTTTCCAAACTTCGGTTGACCACCTCAGTCTGCCCATCTGTTTGAGGGTGGTAGCTGGTATATTTGAAGAGTTTCACTCCCTATAGTCGCGATCTGAGACAATAGAGTTAGGGGTATCATGCAGTCGTGCCACCTCCTTAGTAAAAATCTCAGCCACCATGGAAGCTGTAAAGGGGTGGGATAGAGGGAGAAAATGGCAGTATTTGGTGAATCTATCAACCACTATGAGAATGACGGACTTTCCATAGGAAAGGGGGAGCCCCGTTATAAAGTCCATGGATATATCTGCCCACACTTGTGTAGGAATTAGGAGTGGTTGTAGTAGTCCTGGTGGAGATTGGGTATTCGCCTTACTTTTCTAGCAAATGACGCATTCGGCTATGAATTTTTGGACCGAATTTCACATGCCTTTCCAATGAAATTGGGTGGCTAGTCTCTTGTAAGTGCGCAAGATCCTTGAGTGTCCTCCTGCTGGGGATGAGTGGAACACTTCCAGAAGCTGCTGAATATGGGCTGAATCCTGTGGTATCACCATTCGACGTTTATACAACAACAATTTATTCTCCATTGTGTACCCTGGGTGGCTAGTAGGGTCCTCTTGGACCTATGAATGCAGCTTGCTTAGTTGTGGGTGCCTTTCAGCTTCTTCCCTTAGTTGACCCATGATGGAACATGTTGGGCCTGTGAGAAGTAATGGAAATAGTTGTGGTTGGCGTGACAGTGCATCCGCTACCTTGTTAGTGTGCCCTGCCTTGTATTTAATGACATAATCGTAGCCAAGTAATTTTGCTATCCATCGCTGCCATTCCGGGGATAGTACGGAATGCTCCAATAGAAATTTCAGACTATGGTGGTCAGTTCGTATGACGAACCTCCTTCCTAAAAGTTAGGGCCGCCACCTTTGAACTGCGAGAACAATTGCTATCAGTTTGCGTTCGTATACTGATTTGGCCCATTTTTGTGTTGTCATTGCTTTGCTGAAAAACGCTAGTGGCCTTTCTTCTTGCATGAGAGTTGCTCCAACTCCTTGGCTTGATGCATCACATTCAATGATGAAGTCCTTTGAGAAGTCTGGAAGTGCGAGCGTCGGTGGGGATGAGACAGTTGTTTTGAGTGTCTCGAAGGCCTATTGGGCCTCCTAGTCCAGTAGAACCCATTCTTCTTAAGTAAAATTGTCAAGGGGGCAGCAATCGGTCCATACCCTCTAATGAATTGCCGGTAGTACCCTATTAAACTTGTCAGGGCCAATTTATCATGCTTGAGATCTTTTCTGGGTCTGTTGCTACAATATCGTTTCCAACCATGTGCCCTAAATAATGTACTTGTGTCTGTCCAAATGCGCATTTTGACTCCTTTGCAAGGAGTTTATGAGTCCTTAGCAGTTCCAAGGTGATTTGTAGATGTACTAGGTGTTCATCCCATGTAGTGATATATACAAGTATATCATAAAAAAATGAGTATAAATTTGCGTAAATGGGGTCAAAATATGTCATTCATAAGGGCTTGGAACGTAGCTGGCGCATTGGTCAATCCAAATGGCATAACCAGAAATTCATAATGCCCTTTGTGTGTACGAAAGGCAGTCTTGTGGATGTCTCCCTCATGGACCCAAATTTGATGATATCCCGATCTCAGGTCTAGTTTAGAGAATATGGTGGCCCTTCCGAGTTCATCTAGTAGTTCAATTACCGGTATGGGAAATCGATCCTTCACAGTAATGTTGTTTAGAGCCCTATAGTCTATACAAAACCGCCATGTCCCATCCTTCTTTTTCACAAGTAATACTGGCGAAGAGAATGGACTTTGGCTAGGTTGTATAATTTTTCTGTCAAGCATATCTTGCACTTGCCTCTCAATCTCTAGTTTCTAAAAATAGGGGTAACGATATGGCCTCACATTTGTGGGTGCAGTTCCGGGCAGCAATGGAATGCAATGATCATGGGCACGCTTCAGTGGTAGTTCCTTAGGTTCTTGGAAGATCACTGAGAACTTCTAAAGTAGCTGCTGTAGTTGTGTGCGGCCATCTTTGGATTTGCTTCCTTGGGCTAGAATGGGGCCGTTCCCATGGGAGTTTATCTGCATTAAAACGATGTGGGATGGGTCTGTTGCCTGTTTCCTTAGGGAGATGAGACTAATAGGTCTTGGACCCTTAGACAACTGCCCTTGAATATTCACTTGTGAGCTGCCCACTTAAAAATTCATGGTGACTTGGTGAGACGGGCCAAATCACATATCACCGGCTTGCCTTAACCATTGGACTCCGAGAACTACATATGCTCCACTGATTTCCAGGGGGTGCAGATCTACCTAAAACTCATGTCCTTGTATCCTCATCTTTAATTCTGTGCACGTACTGTCACACACCAGGTTGCTCCCATTAGCTACGTACACTCAGAAGGTTGTACATGGTTGGACCGGAATCCCTAGTTGTTTGACCAATGTTTGGGTAATGAAATTGAGGGTGCTGCCATTGTCTATCAGAACCGACACATGGCGCCCTTTTACCAGTCTGGTTACTCTCATAGTTTGAGAAGAAGCAAGACCGGTCAAGGCTTGCAGGGATACTTCCGGGTATTCCTTTGTCCATTGCCCCCATTCTTGGTTGTCCATTGGCTCTCCAATGTCTGTTGATTGCTCGATATATTCGATTTTAGGTTGAAGGAAGAAAACTTGAGGGATTTTACAGTGATGGCTCGACCCGAATTTGTTTCCACATGCCTAACAAAGGCCCTTTTCCCGTCAGGCTTGCATCTCAACCCAAGTTAACCTCTTGGCTGAGTCGGGGTCTGAGCCAGAGTTGGCGTCCTTGCCTATGATTCCTACTCCTGATCTAGGCTCCGATTTACCCAAGATAATTGGTTCTGGGTTTGGTATACTTGGGATGATCGCAACTCCCAGAGGTCAATAAATCCTTCTTGCCCGACTCAGTTTGTCTTCACGTAGTCGAGCTAATGCTGTTGTTTCAAGAATGATGGTGGGTTGCATGGCTTTTACCTCCAGCCGCAATTCTTCCCTGAGTCCACCAACAAAACTGCCGACAAGCGCATTTTCGGGCCAGCCTTACACACGCACAACTAATCTTTCGAACACCATCTGATAATCTTGGACGGAGCCGGTCTGTCGTAGCTTAGCGAGGCTTTCATCATAGTTCTCAAAAGTCGAGACTCCAAATCGCATGGTTAAGGCATCGGTGAAGTTTGCCCATGTGGCTCTTGGGTGCCATTGCCAGTACCACTGGTACTAGACGATCGCCTCTCCTTATAGGTGTGCAGAAGCTAATGGAACACGATTAGGTCCTTGTGTGTCGTGGTAATCGAAGTATCTTTCTGTATGCAGAAGCCAGGATGTGGGATCTCCCCCTGCGAAGATGGGAAACTCGATTCTTGCTGTTCTTGATCCGCTTCGATGACTAGTGTCACTGCACTCTTCCTGATTTGGTGCAAGTAGTGCATGTGCTAGTCGTTCAAGCAAGGATGCAAAGCTTTCTTTGATTTCTTTGACGTCAGCCGATATTCTTTGCATTTCTCCTTCCATGTTGTCAACTCTGTTCTCCATTGCGGATGACCTTGTGCTTGGCATCTTGACTCTGATACCAACTTGTTAGGGACTGCCTAACTCAGGGACTCTTTCAAGAGAGCTTGCCTCCAGAGAGAGAGAGAGAGAGATTGTATTCCCAAATCGATAATCCCCTCCTAACTTCCTTTCCTTATTTATATATTGTTGTTACAATTTTGTTATACCAGCCTCTTCACTTGTCTAGTTTGTTATTTAGTTTGTTCTAGTGGTTGGTTGTTAGTTTAAATTCTTTAAAGGCTGGCGTGGCCTTTTCTTGTACACTTGTATTCCCTTTATTTGTGTCTCAATATTTTGTGCTCATTTTTTTAAACTATTTATTAGAAGAAATCTTTTGGTTATTTATTTCTTACTTGAGATGTTGCAATGCTATTGTTGAAAGTCTAAACTTTAGCAATATTCAAGTTTTCTAGAAAGTTTCCATATTGTTTTCTTGTAGTTTTAATTGTATTGAAAGCATGAAGCATAAAATGGAAAAAAAAAAAAAAAACATTTGTTTTAGTTTTTTTATATCTAACAACAACTTATACCTTTTTTATATTAAATAAGGGCAATTGGCACCATTATGTGCACCAAAATGGGTCATCTCCACTTAACCGTTTAAAAATTGTCCAAACCATATAGACCCAATCTGATACATGGGTTGGGTTGAAAGATATTTATTTTGATGATGATGATGATAATAATAATAATAATAATAATAATAATAATAATAATCTGATTCCAGTTGTTAGATTGAGTGGAATTGGAATCTCATTTTCATTTCTTCTGGAATGATATTTCGTCATTTGAGGGAATGTCCATTCCATGCTCCTCCTTTGGGAATTTGAGAATGAAATCACATTCTTGAAGATTTTTATTTCCACTTCCCTTCTTGTCTGAACCAAACAGACTGGGAATGATCATTTTTATTCCGATTACAAACCAAAATGTACCCTAAGCATCACCACCCCAAAATACTCTCTCATCTCTGTATTTCATCTTCAAGGTTTAAAATGTGGTAGTTCTTTTTATTTAAAAAAAAAATGTTTCGATTACAAAAGGACTTGGAGAAAAAAAGAAAAGAAACGAAAAAAAAAATCTGTTTATTCTTTTTTTTTTTTTTTTGGCATGGGCATTGGAATAATTCTCCCCCATTATGGCATCTTGGCATCTACCATTGAATTGATGTTTTGGCTTTGTATAAAATGAGAAAAAAAAATTTGCGCTTTTATGCTACATGATGACGTGGCTAATTATTTAAAGACAAAAGGAACAAAACGCCAGGTTGCCAAACACCAATATTATATTCCTAGTCAATAACATATTAGGATAACTAATAAACTAATGGCTTATAAAAAAAAAAAAAGAAAATTAATAAACTAATGGGCGATATTTTTTTAAAAGGAATAACGCATGCTTCTTAATTTTGGATGCCTATTCACCGCTCAACCAAAACGTCACTTTCACTTATCGATATCCTTGTCTTCTACCTTTTTGATCTCATATTTCACGATTAAAATAAAAGCTGCTAATTTGACAAGATTATAGAGAAGGCAAAGTCGCCTTCTAAGAAGTAAACGATGCAGCACCTACTCTTCATTTTATTAGCATTACTTAATTAGGTGCACCGTGCGCCTAAGGTTGGCAGATGGCTCTTTTCAAGTTTCATCCATTCCTATCGTTATGGACCTCTCTTGTCTTCTTGGAAAGACAGCCAGCCATTTGTTTTTCCACCAGAGCCCCGCGCCAAAAAAAAGAGAATATATTTGACTGCGAAAGTGGTGGAAATTTAATTTTGTAAAGATATATTTTGTTTATATTAATGATGATTACTATATTTCAATAAATGAAATGTTTTAAGTGAAAGTGCAACAAATATAACAATTATATGGTATTTGGATTTAATTTTTATTATGGTTTGCATGAAATCCAAAATAAATATCTACTTTATATGAAATGACACGTATAAATACACGTGGAATGGTGCAATAGGAAAGTAGAGGAAAAAACAAAACAAAAACAAATGGGCTAAAGTTTTGGATGATCAGATTAATTATGGGCCAAGCCCACGAAAAGGTAGATGAAAGATAGAGGTGGAGGGATCTTGCAGTTGAACCCAGATTTCCTACTCACTTTTTTACAACCAGTTCACTGCCACCGATTGACTCAGGACGATTTTCCTTCAATCTGTAACTAGCTCATTCTGGACACCAACAACAGTGGTGTAGACCACCTCACGGTATGGTCAAACTAAATGTAGACGGGGCAGTTGGAACTCTCAAATCTGATTCGGGATTCCTCATTAGAGACCATCTGGGCACTTTAGTATTTGCCAGACCAATTCCCTTGGACAATTTATCTCCTCTAGAGGCTGAAGCTACAGCGATGTATGAAGGTCTGAAATTCCTGGTTGTAGACAATTTGACTCGGCCACTATGGAAGGCAACTCCCAAAAGAATGGGTCATATTCTTTCATTCACATCTTCACACTTACAAACTCAGAGATCAGCTAGAACTTGTATCAAGTGTGAAGAATGTACTCTATTCTATTATCCACACATTCACCTTAAGTTGATCTTTTCACATGTAAATCTATTCTGCAGGTTTTCTATCTGCATTTTCATGATCATCAGCAACAAAATTACAACCAATGGCATGAAGTAATTGATGGCCCAGAGGATTTACTGTAGAACCAGTCCAAGGTTGGTCTACGAATCATGTCCAAGGGATTCTGCACTCGATCTAGAATCTCTTGCAGACTTTCATAGAAAAGGATCTCCTGCATCTGCAAGGCATAACTGTGACTCGAATGATGAAAACCATGGAAGAGAAGGCCTTCTTCACGGAGCAATAAGTGGATTCACCAGCTTCTCTAAAGCCTTCTTCCCATTACCTCTTCTTCTTTATCATCCGAAGAGATAGTGAAAGATCAACGTTGTTCGCCTTCCACTCTATGCTCGCCGGATAATGTCATCCCTTTCCGACCAATTGGGGGGTTTTGGACTGATCCCCAACCACGGAGTCTCTATGGAATCAAGAAGATTCGAAGGGAAAAACGGTATGAGACTCTATTAAGGGTTTATGATACTACTCATTTTGGATAAATCTTCATTGAAGCAACCTTTGTTGCTTCCGCTTTGTTCATCCCTGGAATTGCCAGCTCAGGATCGAATCATCATTTGGTTGTAGTATTTGTAGTAGTATTTGCCTGTTTGTACAGTACCAATAGACAATCACCATTTGGCTATAGTCTATATTAAATGGGTTTAGTCCCAACGTTGTACTATTTCCAATTCTCATCTTCAAGGGTAGTATGGGGATTAAAAAATATTGTAACAGCCTTTTTGGACGAAAGGCTAACGGAAGGGGGCCTTTGTCTTATAGGGGGGTCTTTGTCATAGACCCCATAGTACAGAGGGTCTTTGTAATTTACCCTAGAATTTACCTATAAAAGTGAACCTACTTTGCACACACGGCAAGGTTTTGTGAGCTTTTTTTTTTCATATACCCAAAGGCTGGAACTCCCGTTGTGTATCCACCACTATTTTCAAAACCGGATTGGACCGGACGGTCGGACCAAAAAAACCGGGAACCAGTTGTCGTTTTCCTCCAAAACCGCTTTTTCCCCTAAAACCATTGATTTTGGTTAGCAAATTGCTGAACCAATAGGTTAACCATTTGAATCGGTAACCAGACCCCTGACCAGTTCGATCACTGATTCGTTTTTAAAAACCATTGTATCCACAATTCCACACAAAGCCAAAATAGGGGTGCAAATGGATCGGATTATGATTCGATCCGATCCTATTTGGTCGGGATTCGGATTAGCATTGTTCGGATCTTCAGCTCGGATTTGGATCACCCTTATCCGATTCGAAAAGATCAAACCCGATGTATTATATATATATATATATATATATATATATATATATATATATATATATATATATATATATATGTTTTTATTTATTTATAAATATATTTTATTTTTATAAAATAAAAATGCTAGGTACCATCTAAACAAAAATGTTATGTTATTTATAAATAAATAAATATATATATATATATATATATATATATATATATATATAATACACATGTTATTTATTTATTTATATGATGAAAATAATTAAAAATATTTGTATTTTTTTACTTTATTTAAATTAGTATATTTTATTTTTCTTTTAATAATTTATTAATTTTAAAGAAAACAAGTCAGATTGGATCAGATCCGAAAATCTGACGTGCCAATAAGATTTGAACTCAAATCGAGTCATATCAAATCTGATCGGATCTGACATGAAAAGTGTCAAACCGGATTCAAATATACATAGTTTTACTAGAACGAGCATAAAGCATATCGGCCTAGTGGGCTGGGGTGGAATTGCCTAGGACCAAGCCAGGGCCGCTCCTAGCACATGCCCATGATCATGCGAGTTGTATTTTGAATTTTAGATCATTTAGCTAGGTACCATCTAAAAAAAATGTTATGTTATTTATAAATAAATATATATATATATATATAATACACATATGTTATTTATTTATTTATATGATGAAAATAATTAAAAATATTTGTATTTTTTTTACTTTATTTAAATTAGTATATTTTATTTTTCTTTTAATAATTTATTAATTTTAAAGAAAACAAGTCAGATTGGATCAGATTCGAAAATCTGACGTGCCAATAAGATTTGAACTCAAATCGAGTCATATCAAATCTGATCGGGTCTTCAGATTGGATCCGACATGAAAAGTGTCAAACCGGATTCAAATATACATAGTTTTACTAGAACGAGCATAAAGCATATCGGCCTAGTGGGCTGGGGTGGAACTGCCTAGGACCAAGTCAAGGCCGCTCTTAGCACATGCCCATGATCATGGGAGTTGTATTTTGAATTTTAGATCATTTACTAGAACACCCTCTATTGTTTCACAGATTTACTTAAACCTATTCTATAGTTTTCATTTTATTAAAGCACCCCTTTGCAACCTATTTATTTAATGGACCTTTCATTAAGAAGTATTTTTTTGCCATCTGAAAATTGTAGCATGATCACCTAAACTAAAGCAACAACGTTCAAGGACATGGACCCATGATTGTTTATTTCAAAATTACCCCTAACACTTCTTCATACAGAACAAATTTAACCAAATAGAACCAAATAGAGTGTTTGCTCTATTTTTACTAAGAATAAAAATAATAATTTCATTTTTATTTTCTTTTGATTAAATTTATTCAAATTAACATTAAAGTCAAAATTGTCATTTTCGACTGTTATCTAATGAAATATCAGTTAAATAAATGAATTGCAAACCATAGGGGTGCTTTAGTAAAAATGCAAACTATAGGCTAGATTTAAAAAAAAAAAAAATCTATGAAACTATAGAAGTATTTTAATAAAATACAAACTATAAGCTAGATTTAAATCCATGAAAGTATAGGGGTGTATTAGTAAATGATCCTTTGATTTAGATGGTACCTAAATTGTCGATTGCATTTTACCAACAATACCGTGTGATCGCTGCTGACAGCTCATAGCGACTCCAGATCTGCTAGATACAAGGTGTGTACAACCAGCTATGCAGCTGTAATTGAGATCTGTGTAGCGTGTAGTCTGTATGTCTTATTTCTAGCAGAACATATGAGCATAACTGCACCCTCCTCTTTCTTTGAATGCCCTTGATTGATGTCATATCGTCATATTGATTTTGATCGTTATCCCCATTAGCTCATTCTCTATAACGATCCGACGAAAATCACCATAAACCCTAACCTCAGTCAGAATCAACCCCCAAAACATGAAGGCGCACAGACAGGAAAAAGAGAAATAAAAATCCTCAGTTTAATTAGATTGAAGTTCATATCCATAGTTCGCTTGTTCATGTTTTGGGACTGATGCAAATGCAACCAACCAGTATAAGACGTAAAACATTTATCCAAGTAACCTTAAAAAATAACCGCTTGTTCAATCTGGCTGAAATTTTGTTTCCCATGGAAGGCAGATATATCATGCAGTGCATAAAATAATTCTAAGGCAACCGATAATGAAATTTGCAGACACCATGCATAAAAAGGACATATCTAGGACCAGGAAAGATTATTTGTTACTCTGCTGAAAGAATTGAGAACTCAGAACTCAGAAGGCTCAGCCACCAAAAGAATTTTGGTTCTCAAAGAATTATATAGAATACACCAGAGTTATCAAATGAGAGTGTGAGACAGGATGGCTTAATTTGAATGTCACAACAATGACAATATATCTACCGCAGTCGGCAGTTCCCTGCAAAAACCTAGGTAGATGCCAGACAACTTTGACAACAAAAGCAGGCAACCAAGATGCCAAGTAGAGCTCCAGCAAGAACCTGTGATGGGGTGTGACCAAGGAGTTCCTTAAGCTTTCTTTGACTGATAGGATGCCCTTGAAACAAGTCCTGAATGATCATATTAAGAACCTGCCAGAATAATTGTCTTTGAGTAATAGGACCCATGGTAGCAGAATTATGAATTTTGGGAACTAAAATCATGTTGGCCCAACATAGCACAAATACATCCCATGCAAGCATGAAGTTGGGAATTCAGAAGCACATGCCTGGGATCATTTAACCAAACATAATTTTTAGCCCCAATGTCTTCAGGGGACAGAACCATCAGATAGAAGCCTCTAACAGTCATGACTCATGACCATGCTATTAGTGGATCTATCTAATGGTCATCCTGAGCTTCCTCACAGGTAGACCTGTTCATGAGACAGGTAGCCCGACGGGCCAGCCTGGCCTAGCCCGATCTAAGTCGGGCTTGGACAAGATTTCAGGCCCGCAGGCTCGGGTTCAGGCCTAAAATATCGGGTCTGACTTTATTTTGAGTCGGGCTCGGGCTTTCTCAAAAAAGCCCGGCCCAAGCCCGAGCCTGACGTGATAATGTATTATATTAATAAAATTATATTTTATATAATAAAAAAGCACATATATATATATATATATATATATATATATATATATATATATATATATATATATAACCAGGCTTTCTCAAAACAGCTTTTAATTGAATTAAAAAGGAAATAATATTTTTTTCTAAATCTCTAACCGGGCTCGGGTTAGGGCCCGGTCTTCGGGCTTTATATTAGTGCCAGGATCGGGCTCAAAACCTAGGCCCGAGGGTCAGGTCGGGCTCGGGCTTGGGCCTGAACATATTCTGTTAATATAGAGGCAAAGCCCGGCCCAGCCCAGACCGGCCCGTGAACAGGTCTACTCAGGTAAAAATTTCATTAAAAGTGAACTATTTATAAAGCTTTTTTGAAATGACAAAAAGGGAAAGATTTGTATATCTTATGAAATACTAAGTTCTTCAGCAGCTTGTTTCTGCAAAACTTCTAGTTTCTGAATAGGAAGTTCTCACTTATTGAGAGCAGCCACTTTGTGAAAAAAAATGCCAGAGGTTTCATTTATTGAAATCTTGAAATGTACATACTACTAATGTAACCTATGTCCATTTGGTCACAACAGTATCAGACAGCACAAATTTGGGCATTACTTTAGGATTTGAGGCTAATTTTTCTTTGGACTTCCATAGATTGGAGGGAGAGACCTCCCAAGTGATCATTTGGCGGGTGAGGGATGAAAGAAGGGTCCTTGGTTGTTGTGTCATTACATTAGGGAAGCTAGGTCTTCGGTGGCTTAAGGGAACTCTCATTCAATTTTCCAACCAGATCAGCTAACTTTCTAGCAGACAGTTTTTGAGAGTCAATCTTATATCTATACAAGGATAAGTGTAGGGGGGCGAAAGGCCTCTCACCACAAGCCGTGCATGGAGTCTCCTTTCTCTCCTTATCCACACCTGAAGAAGTAAAAATAGAGAATTTACTAAAATGTCTCCTCATAAACTCCCTCTTAATTTTCTCTATTAAAATCTATCTTACTTTCTCTGATAAAATTACTCTCAAATCTCTCTCTCTCTCCCCTTTCCTCACTTCAATACTCAATGTTTGTAACATCCCCCCTTCCCCATTAAATCCCCCTATTTCCTCTTAAATTTCTTCAAACCCCCTTTGATTATTCCATAGCATGACTAGGGAAGGATCATTTTGTTCTATACTAGTACTTCATGTGGTTGGTTGGGTAGGGACCTTATCTCCAAGGCTTGGGAGGGGGCCTTCAGGTACTGTCTTTAGTATATTTTATTCTCATTGCATGTACAGCTCCCATTTTGATTGGATTTAATTAAATCTCAAAATAACTGATCCTAAAAGAGTCAGAAAGTAGTACTGAGGAATTTCCAAACAGCCACTGCACAAGGTTGGTCCCAGCTATCCAGGACTGGATAGACCTAAACTTTGGCATGTTTTCATACACATTGACATCTCTCAGACTTGAACCCACATTGTCACACTTGTCAGCCTGACTGCCTGAGATTTTACCATGGAACCAAGAAATGTCCTCCTGCATATAGGACTATACAAGTTAGCAGGAGATTAACAAGAGAATAAAACATCTGTTACAGCCCAACCCCCTGAAATCCTTATGAACAGCCAACCATGAACAAAGTCTTCCTTTACTGTTCAGCATAAAATCACTATCAGCATAGGTGTGCTCAAAAACTCGAGAATTTCATTCCTCTCATGTTAGGCCAAAAAACAGCTATGGGAAGCAACCTCCATACCCCTACTACTGACACACTGATCTTCCAGCTCCAAAGAAAAGCTCAGATAGAATGAAGAAAACAGCTAACCATCCAAAGGTATTCAGAAGAACATTCCAAATTTTGATAGTATTCGGGCAGTGCAGGAAGAAATGGTAGGCAGTTTCCAACTCTTTAGAACAAAAGACACACCCCTGTTGCTCCTAAGGCATTCCCCTATGCAATAATTTATCCAAGGTTAAACATTTTTTCCATAACTGCAGTCCAAAAAAAAATCTTTATTTTAGATGGGGTTTCACTATGTCAGTTTTCTTTTTTTTTTTTTTTTGAAAAGAGGTAAGGTAAATTTTATTTATGAAGAAAAGATAATCATACAAGAATGAGGGAAACCACAGGCCAGTTCACCCCCAAAGGATATGATCATAGCTCCCACAACTAACTGAGCTAAGCATCAAATGGTCTTCATTACAAAGACTTCTATAGAAGGATTTTACAGTAAACCTGTCATTATTGTCCCACAACCATCTACATAATTCCAACAGCTGATCAACCTCCCAATTGTTCAGACTTCTCCTGAAAATGTAGGATATGTCTTTTTGATACCTTTCCATATGGATGTATCATACAAATGCACAATCGAGTCCTTGACCATCTTCCCAATCCAGCTCTCTAGCACCAAACTTTGCTTTAATTACTCTTCTCTACATGCTGGCGGGCACCATTTCCCAAGCAAGGCAACATTCAACTTCTTTAAGTTTCTGAATCCCAACCCCCCTTCATTGACTTCCAGCACCTGTTCCATTCTACAAGATGAAATTTAAACTCTTCCCTCCATCTTCCCTACAAAAAATAAAAATAAAGGAAATAAATCATTTTTTTCTCCAGAGCCTTTGCCACACCCGATGGAATAGGGAATCGTGAAAAATAATAAGTGGGCAGGGCTGCCAACACATTCTTAATGAGCAGCAACTTCCCCCCTTTGGATAGATATCTTGTTGTCCAAGATGCCAATTTTCTCTCCATTCTTTCAATTATTCCATCCCAATAGAGGAATCATAGTCACTAAACACTTGATCCATTAGACTCTTCAAAGATAGTAAAGAAATGACAAATTTCATGTCTCATTACAGATATGTTATGGTGTTATCCATCCATTCTGCATGGTGTCACTCCAGCCTTGAGTTCCTGAAATGACAAGATTCATCTCCCCTGGCAATCAAAATACTACAACCTAGCATTGCATGACAACAGATACAAGAGTTGGAATCCAACATGTGTGCAAGAGTCTGACACGTCAAGCCAAGAAAACATATACTCATGAACACATCTATAGGGGAGTATATACTATTAAAATAGTTCATATTTTTAAATTTCTAATATTATATACCCACAAAAAAGGGGTCTAAAATGTTGCCTTTTGCCTTCTTACTAAGTAAATCAAGTAAGCCAGGAGAAGAAAAGGAAATGTTATGAAGAAGTGTCCCACAAGAATCTATTGAGTATTGGAATATAATGTGTGTCTAATCTGGACAGGTGGTCCATTTAGGAAAGTCCATGAAAAGCTGACAACCTCACCTATATGGGTCCCATACTTTAACCTTATTGGTACCCATGTAGGCTTATTGATAGATATTGAAGCAAAAAAGGTTAAGCGGCAGTTCATGAAACTTCTATGATAGATTTGAAGCACTGCAAGATGCCAGTTATGAATTTCATTGAAACTATATAAACTTCTTTAGTCCCCTATGGTCCTTCAGAAGCAGTAAAATTTGATTCACCAGCAAAAAGAAGATGGTTGTACGAAAGACTTTCATGACCCCAGAGTGTCAACTCAATACTGCTAATCTTTGAAAACTTTGTAGGGAAATCATGAAGACAAAGACAGCATTGATCCATCTACTGATTTCTCAAATGGCAACCATTCCAGTCAACTTCATTAATAACATAAATGGCAAGCCTATATGTAAATTGCCAAGGAATTAGGGCCCAAGATTACTGATTCTAATGGTATGTTTGGTTGCTGTGACTGAGATGGGAAAATGGGAATATTCTTATTAGATTCCCATTTTCAGGTGTTTGGTTGACAAGATGGGATGTGAAATAGTGGTGTGTGGTTTCCCAAAACTTAAGATGCAGGGTCGCACTGATATGGTGTAACCCTGTTGAGAAAGAGAAAAACACTGAGAAAAAAACATCGGGCTGTCTCGACTATGGATAGAGCCATCCTCTCATTGCCTCAACACCTAGACAACGGTTGAATCTCCAACAATGTTTCAGACAATATCCAGCCAAGGTAAGACCAGATATATAACCCCTGAACCTTGGCGATTCTTTTCTTCCCCTTTTTGGCTTTCTTGCTCTCTTCCCACCGGTGGTAACACGGTCATTCGCTGGTTAAAAGCCATTGTTTCTGGCGATATCAAGGTATGGTTTTTATAGATCTACGTATGTATATTGAAGACTAACATTTTTATCCATTGTTTTTTGTCTGTAGGGTTCAAATGTTTCCATTCAACTGCGGAAAGGTAATAGCTCTCTCTCCATTACTTTCCTTGCTTTCACTTGTGTATTTTTGTTTTATTTCCTGAGAGGAGGAAATGCGTTGAAAACCTAATGTACTCTCAACTGACTCTGAGGTCTCCGAAGTCTCAAGTTAAGAAAGATCGGAAGCAACTCTCTGCCCCTTGGTCTCTTCGGTTTAATTCTGACTGTCTTTTGAACTGTGGAGTCTGGACTTCTCTGATTGTCCATAGCTTCCAGAGGCCAGTTGATGCCATGGGAACAAGGGTAAGTTACCTCTCATAGTTTCATTTTTCTGTATTTGGTTCGTCTCTGTATATGATTTTGTTTCTTTGAAGTAATACATGAAGATCTCTCTATTTATGCTTAATTATGTTGTATCTATATTCTATGGTATTGTTTAAATTTGTTTAGTTACTTTCAGTTTATTCCATGCCTTTTGAATATCTTGCTTTATAGCCAATGGGAGTTCTTTTTAATTCGAATTTTAGCGAAGCCCAGGTGAAAATTTTATTTTAATTTCACATTCTTTAGCGTTCTTAGGGATATTCTCTGCTTGGTTGTTTGTTAGTTGGGTTTATTCTTCCAAACTCTCTAGTTGTGGTCTTTCCTGGTTGGAATTATACAAGGGATCCGATTTGGATTTAGTTCTTCAGTTAGAGTGGTCAGAATTTTGAGTCTATTGGTTGTCATTAATGTGCCATGGATACCTTGCTTGAAAACTTGTGGGAGATCATAATACTGCAGTGCCCTGATCTGAGTCAACCGATTGAATACATACAGAAGCATGCAAAGAGTAGGCTGGAGCAAGGTTCAAAGTATCGACACGTATTGTTCCGGGACCCCTCCAATATGCCCTTATAGTGAGTTTACCGGGGGCCTGACCAGTTTAGAGGGTGGAGGAGCCCTAAACCGCCCCCCTGAGTTGGTTTCGAAAAAAATAAAAAAAAAAAGAAAAATGAAAAAAAAGGGTATTGATTCACCCGATATGCCCCTACCAGCTTATCGATATTTTGAACCTTGGGCTGGAGTACTTGGATTGTATATGTTGACTACTACTCCTGCTACTCCAGAATGAATAAAGAAAGAGTCACCTGCCTATCCAGATATAACTCTGCAGATATGGTTAGGCAGTTCTAGAAAAGAATACAAGGACCTGGTTTGGCCTCCTATGTCCATGAAATGCAAAAACAATAAAGGAATCTTTCCTGCAGTTTTTCCCTAGTTCATGTGAATGAAAAAACCATCAGAAATTAGATGCTCTATCTATTTGATGAAAATCAAGGTAAGACCAAAGTAGCAGTTCAGCTAGTAAGGTCTGACCAGATATCCTTCTTATCATGTGAATGGGTTACTTTGACAGTAATCTAGGAATAAGAACAGAATCTTTTGTGGGGGGAAGGTACACATGCTCTATTAGTTTTCTTTTTTGGAGGGCTATAACCTGTAGTTTAGTCAGTTGGCATTATTCACCTCAACTATGAGATTATCCCTCTTGCTTGCTTACTGGAAAAAGAAAGCAGGAAAGGACTGGACAACAAGGGACTGGTTTGAGTTACCATGGAACACACTGTTGAAACACCATAAATCAGGGAACAAACAGGATGAAGATAAGGGGTCATCCTGAGGTGGTAATTAGAGTTTGTTGAAAGTTACTTTGGTACAAGACAAGTGTTAGGGAAATTTATTCAAGACTCTTTTTGTTCTCTTGCATCTTCATATTTCATTAAATGAAGATTCTGATTGTGGTCTTTTACTGTTCGGATAAATAGGGAGGGAAAGGCAGGTTGCTGTAATAATGTATATTTATGATAACACTGAGGTGCCTATTTTCACACAGTGAATCAGTAGCCTCTTTATACAATTTGTTCTATCTTATTGAATTAGTAGCCTCTTTAATATCAACACAAAGCAATATCCGCTTGGGACACAGGCTACAAAATTTTCTCATCAACCAAACACTGAGAACCAAATTCTGTAGGATAATACATCTCAACAAACAAACACAGGTGCCAAAATGAGAAAATAAAATTTCCTTTCTCATCCTATTGTTTCTCGGCAACCAAACGGACCATTACAAATGCTGGTATTGAATAGACAGGATTTTATTTGCCCAGATGAACAGAAATTTTATTCATTATTATTTGGGGTAAGTTCCATAAGAGATCAGAAACACAATGAGAAGGCTCATTGAGACAAGAGATATTCAGCTAAGTTAAATCATTTTTATCAAGTGAATGAACTAGCGCATGCATTTAACAGCCATGTCTTGTAACAGGAAACCACCCATTGAAACATAGAAATCAATCCTCTGGTTCTTCAATGATCAGTTTGTAGTTTGTACTTGCAAGGCATTGGTTTGTTTTGATCCTGCATCTGCCTGATCACAATCAGTGCATTTCCAAGTATCACAACCTACTGAATTTGCAATTCTGTGTTTCAGAGTGTCATGCAACCCCAACCTGCCACTGGAGTAATCGAAGTTGCAGGTAAAGCAGTTGCAGCCGTGAAGTGTCCCTCTTGGTTCAGTTTACCAAAATGGCAATCAATGCAGTAATTGCAAACTGAGGGTGTGAACCACCAAATCCCTTTCTTTGTCAGAACATCTATGATGGTACTCAGAAGAAACATGGATATAAGAGTGAGAGTAGCAGAGATTATAGGATCTCAAGCTTTGGAACCGATGGAACGAGATACAGAGAAGAGATGATAGCACCAGACTAATCTATGGGTGTTAAAGGTTGCTTTTGATCTTTGAATTTTCTTGTTTTCTCACCCTAGAGATTACTACATATTTCCGAAATTTCAGAGCTATAAACACTTCTTAGTCATATTAACATCCCTATAGACATAAATAACCATTAATCCAAACCCAAACCTATTCTCACTCTAAATCTAAATTCTAGACCCAAACCAAAATTAAATCATTTTATTTTCAAATTTCACTCAAATTTTATATTAGACCTACCACTGTGGACTCTACCAAGCACCAATCCTGCATCAGGATGGCCCTAATGATGAGGAAGAATCACTTTATTTACCAAAGATGATGGTCTAAACGAGACAAACCAAGGAAAATGATTAAAGAGATTTAGAAACGAGAGGAATAAAATTTGCCATTTTATTCTTTTCCAATTTATGTGTATTTCTTCATTTCCACATTTTTATTTGCCTCATGGTGTTCTTAATGTGTACAGCAATGCAACCCAATGGGTTAAAACAGCCAACTCTCTTTTTGCTTTATCAATGGTATAGCTTATTTCTAAGGATCAAACTCCATTATTCAGATCAAATAGAAACAGGTATGTAAATCTAATCAACCATCATGGCACCATCCCAAAAACCCTATACAAATTCCATTAACAACAAAACACCAATGAGAGACCAAAATATGTTTTTAGATAAACATGATATACATGACGAAAATTGAATGGGAATGTTTTTGTTTGTTTATTTTTTTATTTAGTTATTTTGAAAGATGAATTTCATTAAAGAGAAAAAGAAAAGCAACAGAGGGAGAGGTTACCTCCACGCTGCATATACAGCAAGGGCATTATGCCCCTGAACATGAAAAACAAGAAATTACAGAGCAAAATTATCATGCTGCCAAATGATTATAAAAACAGCTAAACTTAAAACCCAATAAGGGGCTGTTGATGGAAGCCAATTTTACTAGAATGAGAATGTTTTTAAACTATAACAAAGTCTCCCTAGAATCTCACCCGATTCTCATACTAGAGATTACTTTGAGCCATAGGCAGACTTGTCAATCTTGCTAAGTTAAAAATCCTTTGAATGCTACCCTACCAATACCAAAACAATTAGACAAACCCAATAGGATGTTAAAGCTTCCTGACACCTCTACAAACTCCACATGTTTAGCTTCACTGGTGTTAGAATTGAAAAGGCTTGGGCATTAAACACACTCTCCTATGACCCTGTCAGGGAAAAATCCCTCCTTTCTTTCATTTATATGAAAAGCTATAGATTTGAAAGATAAATGCTAAGAAATGTAGGTCCCCTATCAAATATCTATGCATTAACAGTGGGCAATTCATTGCCAGATTTGACCTCCTACAGGAAGATCCTAGACCTTGCAGCTATAGACTTATCTGCAACAAGCAATCTATAAAGAAACATAGTTTAAACTCCAACTCTTCAAGACGGTTGCCGACAATCACATCAACAGCCAATGACTTGCAGTTCCCAGTCCTTAATAAATGTTGAGTTTACGAGGAGGACCACTATTCTTTTTGTATACTCCTAAGGTCTCTAAATATATTTATTATCACTCGTTTCTTCTGACCACAGAAAAGCCCTCTAGGATTCTTTCCAACCAAAAAACAGTATTTTCTATCGCAGTCATAACGGGCAGATGATTCATCTAGAAGGCTAATTTCAACATTTTAAGCATTGCCCCACTAAGCTAGACATAACACCTCTGTCAAACAGATGCAGAAATTTTGAAGTGGAAAAAACAAAAACAAAAGAAGAACACTTGGAGCCAAAACAATAAGCCTAACGTATAAAGCCCAGCCCGTTTACCTCAGCTTGCATCCCGGCGTGGCGTCGAACTCCAATTGCGTCATACATGACAATGAGTGTAAAACCCAAACAGACAGGAAATAAGGAGTCGGCCACTCCGTGACACAGTGCAACAGAAGTCGTCAGAGCCGTACACAGAGCCGAGTGTGATGAAGGCATCCCTCCGGAAGCAAAAAGAATCCTGAAATCCCATTTTCTCTCTACGAAGAAATTCAAAAACACTTTGATAGACTGAGCTGCCACCCAAGCGAGCAAGCCAGACACGAACGTCGGGTTGGCAGCGAGTGTTGCCACCACTGGACTAATCCGAACCTTGGCCGTCGAGGTCACGCTCAGAAGAGCCACGCCGATTCCTCCATTATGAAAGTAGTCACCACCCCATTCATTTGATACTCCCCCCGAGTCGCCGCATCCTCTCAAACAGGATAGCCACTTATAGCCCCTTCTGGTTCCTGAAGCCGCAAGGCCCGCAAAATCTCTGATGCTCTGTAGAACTGGGATTAGAACACAAAATGGATTGGTGGGCAGGCCATGAGTACATCTGTTTCTGGGGAGGTCTGGGTCCGAAGGAGCTCGATATGAAACAGTTATTGCAGAGCTTCTGCGTTTCGTAAAACAGCTGAGTTTAGAAAACGAGAAAGAATTGCTGTAGCTGTTGAGAAAATCAACTCTTAGGTTTGAGCGCCCGTAAATAGAAACCTTGTACGAAAGATCTAACCCCGTGACATCCATGAGAGAAGAAGCTTCTCCGCTTCGCGCTCAAGCTACATTTCAGATTGAGAGAGAGAGAGAGAGAGATGAGAAGTTAGCGATAAAGAGGGAGCAGACAGCAGAGGCAGTTGCATCTTGGATGTTTCACTGAGAATTGAGAGACCTCGGCTTTTCGAGAAACCCCTGATGTTACCTAATTATATCGAAAATGCCACATTCAAGCCCACTCTGGCTCTGGGCTCTGGAGGAAAAATGAAGGGAAATAGTAACCCGTTTGATACCTTTGTTCCATTTACGATTTATTCGAATCCGATACCCCGTATTGGTCATTGGTCAATCAATCTATTTCCGACAAGTCAAGACTTGGGCCTGCGACACAGGACCCATAACCGATATGAGGCCCATAAAATATTCCGGGATCATCGGAACCAACGGTTTCCCATTCAATGGGATCAAGGAAATGCAAAATTATAGATATCGACGAAGCCATCGACCAATTTAATGAAATTCCAACCCAATTTAGTTTATACACAACACTACAATTGCGAAAGGGTTCGATGTGTTGTTCGTTGTTAGTTGTGTTCTTACGAATCCTAATGAATGCAAAGAAAGGATTGCCATTCAAAGGGAACATGCCTCATGCATGGCCATCATTACCTTTTCAAACGAAGATTTATAATTAAGGTTCCATCCTCATAATAGGCTCCATTGGAGACTTGACATCTTTAATGCTTTTTCATGTCATTGATGCTAGAACCTCATACCACTTATTCCTCAAATGCCATTGACTGCATAAGACAGGAGTGGTTACTTCTACATTACGTTAATGCTTTAAGTATTACTAGATTGGCGTCTAGAAGTGTGTCGTTTTACAAGATAAGTCATTCACAAGTGTTGAATCATATTCTGCATATGCCAAGGTGAATTCAGAAGCATTACCAGTCCCCTCCTCTAATAAAATCATGAGTCCTAAAGGCATTGACTCACATCATCCATGCCTAAAGACCTTCCCACACCAGTGGCGCCCTAGAAAGGGTAACTCCGATACTTCGTTATGTACTAAAGTCTCGTAGAAAAGAGGGACAACCTCCATTTGCAGTTGCTCATAAGAGTATTGGTTCTATAATTTTGGAGAAAAATCCAGAGGTCTTAAAAAACACATTGGTCCTCCTAGTAAAAATATTAAACCCCATAACCATTAGTTCACCTTCTAGGGGGTTTGTAATGGGGATAGCATCATCACAAGGCAAAAGTAAATCGGCCCATGTCGGGAAATGTCCAGAGGGATGGTTCAATCCTAAAGTATGTAAACTTTTTGAGAATGCTGGATATAGAAAAGGGGAACCAAAGAAAATTGGTGAAATTATCAATGAGCATGTGACACCATTGACAATGACCCAATGTAAATTGCTTGAAAATTGACACACCATATCCCAAACAAGAACTAGGTTAGGATTTATGCCAAAAAAATCTTTGCAAAAGAAAGCCAACACTTATCACATTACTGCTGAAGTTTTAGAGGAAAAACTTAAGAAGCCTGTCAACAAGCGAGCATAAGCATTTGACAGAATAGGAACACCGAACCCCTGTACCTCAGTGTTCAAATGTTTGGGGGCATTAAGAAAAAAATCCAAGGAAGATGAATGATCTGGAAGTAGCAAAAGGGAGAGATGAACCTTGTAGTTTTATCCCTTCGCTTATAAAGTGTTAGGCATCACTGGAAATAACCCTTGTTGATGCCCTAACAGTTAAATGATGAACAATAGTACTCATAAACCAAGCCTCGACTTCTCATGGAGAAGAAGAGCAACCCAAAGAGGAAGAACATGACTGTTGTAACCATGTGATAGTGAAGCAACTCATAGATGATGACACCTCATCCTCTGATTCTGAAATCGAACAAGCACCGCCCTGCTTTGAGGAAGGGGGCCTAGCGACTATGGATAAGTTGAAAGAGCTAAATCTTGGACAATAAGAGAATCCCTAACCTATTTATGTTAGTGAACTCTTAAGCCCCGAAGAGGAATCTCAATATTTTAAGCTACTTAAAGAGTTCAAAGATGTGTTGGCCTAGACTTATAAGGAAATGCTAGGGCTAGACCTTAAGGTAGTAGTCTATCACCTCTTGGTCAAATGCGGTGCTTATCCAGTAAAACAAGCACAACGTCGATTCTGTCTCGAACTTATACCACTTATTGAATTTGAGGTTAATAAACTCATCGAGGCTGGATTTATTCAGGTGGTAAAATGTCCTACATGGATATCCAATATTGCCCTAGTAAGGAAGAAAAATGGGCAAATAAGAGTTTGTGTCAATTTTTAAGACCTTAACAATGCTTGTCCAAAAGACGATTTCCCTTTACCTATTAATGAGTTGATGGTTGACGTCACCACTAGATATGAAGCATTGTCCTTTATGGATAGCTCTTCCGGGTACAACCAAATTAGGATGGCCCCAAAAGATGAAGAACTCACTGCATTACGTACCTAAGGGGATTTATTGTTATAAAGTCATGCCCTTTGGGCTGAAATTTTCTGACGCGACTTACCAACGTGCCACGCAAAATATTTTTTTTGACTTATTGCATAACAATGTGGAGTGTTATGTTGATGATTTGGTCATGAAGTAAAGGAAGAGAGTTGACCACTTAAGTGACTTCACAAGATCTTTAATCGATTAAGGTGGTATCAGCTAAAGATGAATCCCCGCTTTTGGAGTGACATCTGGGAAGTTTCTTCGATTCATCATACGTTATGGCGGCATTGAAATTGACCAATCTAAAAGTGATGCCACTCAAATATGCCTGAACGTAGGAACTTATAGGAACTTAAAAGTCTTCAAGGTCGCCTTGCCTACATTCAGCGGTTTATTTCAAACTTAGAAGGAAGATGTATTCCATTCAATAGGTTAATGAAGAAAGGAGTCCCTTTGTCTGGGCTGAGGCATGTGGGAATGCTCTCAAAAGCATAAAAGATTATCTTCTCGAGCCTCTAGTTTTGGTAGCTCCAATCCCAAGGCAACCTCTAATTCCCTACATCGCCGCCCAAGAGAAATCATTAGGTGCTTAACTGGTTCAACTAAATGAACAAGGCAAGGAAAATGCTCTATATTACTTAAGTCAAATATTAGTGGGGACAGAACTGAATTATTCGCTAATTGAAACGCTCTGATCTTTGCAACAAAAAAGTTGCACCATTACATGCTAGCACATGCAATCCACCTAATTTCCCAAACTGACCCCCTTAAATACATCATGTCTAAGCCAATACTTTCCGGTAGGCTAGCCAAGCGGTTTATATTATTTTATGAGTTTGAAATTGAATACATCCCACAAAAGTCAGTTAAAGGTCAAGCATTGGCTAATTTTCTAGCCAATCACCCCATCCCAGCAAACTGGGAATTACTTGAAGACTTCCTAAATGGATAAATCTTCTCCATTGAGCTTCCATTTCCTTGAGAGTTGTTCTTCGATGGTGTTGCTCAAAATGATGGTGTTGGAGCAAGCGTGGTGTTTGTCTCACCACAATGGGAGGTATTGCCTTTCTCTTTCACCTTGACATGCTTATGTTCAAACACTGTAGTAGAATATCAATCCCTAATTATTGGGTTAAAGATGGCTTTAGATATGGAAATCTGTCACCCGGTCTATGCGGAAGTTCAAAATTAGTCATAAACCAACTCTTAGGAAAATATGATGTATGTATGTTGGACTTGGTTCCATACTTATGCTATGCAATTGAACTCATGAAACACTTTGATTACATAAGCATTGAGCATATACCTAGAAGTGAGAACAATAAAGCGGATGCTCTAGCTAACATTGCTATAACACTCTTACTGTTCAAAAGAGACACAGTATCAGTGCCCATTTGCAATAGTTGGGTCATACCTCCGGTTACCACCAATGGAGAAGAAAATGAAAGCAATGCCATCTCAGTGTCTCCTAGTGAAGGTGAGGATTTGCGGCAGCCTATGATTAATTACCTATATGATGATAGCTTCCTGAAAATCCAAAACTTCAAACAGAGGTAGGAAGATGAGACCCTTGATTCATCTACCTAAATGATAAGTTGTATCAAAGATCTTTTAATGATCTCCTTTTAAGATGTTTAGGCGAAGATGAGATACCAATTACACTAGAAGCTGCTCATGCAGGAATCTGTGGAGCTCACCAATTTGGGTCAAAGCTTTATGATTGGATCAAAAGAATGGGATATTATTGGCCAACCATGGTAAACGGCTTAATGGAATATGCAAAACGTTTCCAAGCATGCTAGTTTCACAGTGATTTTATTTGACAATCACATGAGCCTTTGCACCCAACAATTGCTTCTTGTCCCTTTGATGCTTAGGGGTTAGACATCGTTGCTTTGCTCCCAAAGTCATCTAAGGGACATCTTTACATTACTATTGGGACTGACTATTTTTTGAAGTGGGCAAAAGCCATAGCTCTTAAAGAAGTCAAGAAGGAAACAATTGTGGAGTTCATTAGAAATTACATTGTTTATCGCAACAACGTTCCATGCTACATTGTGACTAACAATGGGAATCCATTTACCAATCATTTAATGAACCAATTTTGTAAGAAGTTTGGTATTAAACAAAGGTGCTCTAGAATGTACAATGCAGCTGCAAATGGATTGGTTGAGACATTTAATAAAACCTTATGTAAATTATTGGAGAAAGTGGTTTCAAAAAGCAAAAGAGATTGGCATGAGCATATGGGTGAAGCATTATGGGCCTATCATACTTCCTACCATACAACCACATAGGAAACCCCTTGCTCACTAGTCTATGGGGTTGATGTGGTGCTCCCACTTGAAATACAAATTCCCTCACTACGCATAGCAATCCAAGAAGGGCTTATAGACAATGGTAATGCACGTCTTAGGCTTGTAGTGCTCGACACCCTAGATGAAAAAAAAAGGCTAGAGGCACAATAACACTTGGAGTTGCAACTCTCTCACCTACAAAACAAGCCAATGAAAAACAAGGCATACATTAAATAGATATAACTAAGTAACAATTAATAAAAAAAGGGGAGAGAGAGAGAGAGAGAAAGGGAAATTGTACCTTGTGAACCTATAGGTGCAAATTGGCCATGATGAGAAGATGAACTACCATCGTCAGAACCCACCAAGATAAGGGTGTGTGTCCCTCCAAAAGGCAAATTTTGTGATGAGATCTTATTCAACTTATTGCGCTTAGAGGTAGAGTCATCTTCATAGCTGGCTTGTCATTGATGCCTAAAGAATTTAGGCGACTCTACTTCACCTTCTAATTCACTATGATCATCCTTCTCAGGTTGTTGGCACTTTAAAGGGGCAGAAGGTGGAACGACATTCATCCTTGATTGAGCAACCATGGGAACAGTTGTTAGTCCTGCCAACATCATGTTGAAGAACATATTATGTACCAATTATAGGGCCATTATGCCTGATGGAGGATGATTTGACCCGACCTACTGAGATGATGACACGTGGACCTGACTCAACAAGAGCAACAACTCAGCAGCCTGACTTGACCATGATCGAGTAACGAGTCTATAGAACAGCTCGCTATGTCATAGCTCTCTATAGGGGAAGCTCGCTAAAACGCGGGCTCCAGACCCCTGAGTTACTGAGAAGAGAATACTCCAAGATTATTTCAGCTCGCGAGCTAGGGAAACCAGCTCGCTCCAGCACCCAAGCAGAAGAACTGCCCCAAAGACCAACCTTGATGAGGGTCACCACGAATTACCCCTAAGAGCTTGCTACAAAGTAGCTCGCGTCAAGGATAGCCCGCTATGAAGTAACTTGCGACTATGATGCGACGTTCTCAGGAAGCTTCCACCTCACAAGACCGTACTCGTCAGACTGTGCCATGTCTCTCGACTAACGGCATAGTCCCTGCCCGATTGACAGTTTGCCCCATGTCTCTCGAAAAATGGTGGCATTCCTGTCCCTTCGGAGATGTGTCACTCAACCAAACAGGCTGTACGTTGTAACGATCACCTGTGCAGCCCTGGCAGGTAACGGCTAGGACAGGAGCCCAGTGGCAGTTACACCTGATTTGACAAGAACACCCCTATAAAAGCCCTTAAAGTGGAGAGACAGACTCTTAATCGAATTAGATATGAACTTGCACTCTTACTTGCTCACGAGCTAATCTCGAGACATAGTGATCTAGCGCGATCTACACTCTTAGCCTTTTATATTCTCTCTTCTTTCTCCCCAGCATTCTAACTTAAGCTTCAGAGTATTCCCGCCAGGCAAATCCCCAGGAATCCTTCTTCTTCATCTTCTTAGGTGTCATTCATTGCCAACAAGGAGCCAATCAACAACCATCTAGGAGTGCCCGGATCGTGTCGCATCATTTGGCGCCGTCTGTGGGAAACGCTTCTAAAAGCCTTCCTCCAAGCTTTTATAGCACTTTCTTCCAAAAACTTAGCATTCTTCATGGCTTCTTCCAGCAATGTCGGACGTGGCAACAGCCAGAACGCTTCTGGGGAGCAGCCCCAGCTTCCTACTGTCTGCATTGGACAGTTTACCGTCCCCCTCACCATGGAAGGAGTCCCTAGTTTGAATGTGCCTCTTACAGTGGCACTCACCATTGCCCCGCTCCCTTCTACAATAGGAGCAACCTCTACTGAACCCTCGGTTGTGCCCCCAACGGCCAACCCGAACCAACTAGAGGACTTAGTGCAATGCATGCGGGCGGTGCAGGCACAAATGCAACAGTTCCAACAATTCCAACTCTACTAACAACAAGTACTACACTAGGTTTCCTAGTACCAGTACCAGTAGTAGTTTCCCTCTCTGCCTCAGGCCCAGATGTCGCTTGCCCCTCGGCACCCGGCTGTGAAGCAGGCTAGGCCAACCCGCCAGAGTGAGCGGCCTCGTCGGGGAGAAACCTCCCAGGTCTAGGATCCAGCCAAGAGCCACGCCTCTTTCCGTAGCAAGAAGGAGAGGCCGACTGCCCCCTCAGCACCCGCCTTGCAGCCTATGGGCGGGTCAGGGGCCTCTCACCCGACAAAGCCCGTGTCACCACAACCTTCATCGGTTCGAGCTCCCGTTAGCGGACAACCCGTTCGAGGTCCTGGCAGCGGGCTACAGACAGGGCCCTTCAGTCCAGACTCGTCACCAGCAGTCTGAGCCTATCAAGTTTGGCAACACCGAGGCATCAAGCACTAACGTTGAACCAACAAAGCAGCAGCGAAGATGCCGGCGAGCTCGTCGAACTGCTTCCAGAGCCTCTCCCAAGCTCAAAGGAAAGGAGGAGGTATGCTCAACTGAAGTGAAAGATAGCCCCCTCCTCTCGGTTTCTTCCCCGCTATCTCCAAAACTCCTTGTTGTCCCCATGCCAAATGATTTCAAGCTCCCTCCTCTAGACAAGTATGATGGGTCTTTCAATCCAAATGACCATGTAGACACCTTCCAGTCCCAGATGCACCTGGCACGGGCCAGCGAGTCCTGCATGTGCGTGGCCTTTTCCACTACCTTCAAAGGAGTGACCCGCACCTGGTACTGAAAACCTCACGCCCGGTTCGGTAAGAAGTTGGGCGCAGTTCGTGTAGGTTTTCACCTCCCACTTCGTCACCAGCAAGAGATGCCCGCGAACTCAGGAGAGCCTCCTCGGCATAGTGCAAAAGGAAGGGGAGTCCATCTAGAGCTACATCAAGTGGTTCAATGACGCTTGTTTGCAGATACCCGACCTGGATCCCGCAGTTCACCTCACAGCAGCCAAGTGAGGTATCACCCATAAGGAGTTCAAGTGGCACGTAGTTGTCAACCAACCCAAAACCGTAACCGAGTTCCTTAAGCTCGCAGATTGGTTCATCGGGACTGGGGATGAGATCAACCAGAAGGGCGAGCAAGCCCTAGAAAAAAGAATGAGCGAGCCAAAACCCCCGTCTCAGGGTGACAACAGGAAGAAGAAGGACATAGCTCGGGGGGCGAGGCCAATTTAGCCCTCCCGAGCTCCAGCAGCAGAAAGGGACTACATGCCCCTCGACACAAAACAGGCTGAGATCCTCATGGCGATCAAGGACGCTCCATATGTGAAGTGGCCATCTCGGCTGAAGGCCGACCTTAGCACCCGGAATAAAAATTTGTATTGTAGTTTTCATAAAGATCACGGTCATAGTACCAAGAGTTGTAAAAACCTCCGTGATGAGATAGAAGAGCTCATCTGTTGCGGATATTTATGAAATTTTGTATAGAATAATAATAATAATAATAATAATAATAATAATAATAATAATAATAATAATAATAATAAACAGGTCGACAAGGGGAGCAAAGTAGTGATGTGGCTCATTGTGACACTAGCAAGTGCACTAGCCGTTCATTAGTAAAATAGTGAATAAAGTATTGTTCCCATGAGGATTTAGGAAACAATTACCAATACTAAATTGGACACTTCTTATCTAATCAACAATAAATCAAAACTTTATTCAAAAGCTAAAAATTCTGAACTAAAATCTATCTAAATTATTGACTCAATTGCCTTCAATTCAGGTTAGAAGAGTATGCAGTTAATGTCAATTTTAGAATTTAGTAATCAATCAAATTGAACCATTCGAATAGATCATGATTGAGCCTTGGTTTGGTGAAACCCCAAAGTCATGAATAGCCTCTCTCAAGCGCATGTTCATCCTATGCATGAATGACGGTTCTTCTATCTCTAGCAAGAATTTAATCCCCATGCATGCATTTTTTCAAACACTTCTAAGGTATCAATTCAAATCTGAATTGATCACCAACTGAATTGTGCAAGTTACCTCTAACCTTGCATCCAATTTAGTTCTTGAATAGTAGATTTGATTCCTACAGTCTTTCTCAACCACTCTAAGAATTCCAAACTTAGATCAATTCGGCCAATTTGAAATTTGCAGATCTGAATTCTCTTTCAAGCAATTCAGATCTTGCAATCTCAGATCTGACTGAGTTTTGAAAGATAATTGGCCAAATTAATCTACAATTTAACCCCTATTCAAGAAACTTCAAGTACAATTCACAACCATTCGAATGAATCAAAAAGAATTTGATTACTAATCTGAAATTTTACAAACTGAAATACATCAAGAAAGAATGAAAGAGGGAGAAAGAAAAATTTACAACAATGAAACTGAATTCAAATCAAAGGAAAATGAAACTAGAATAGAATGATTACAATGGATTTCTGAATCAAAATCCCCCTATTTCGAACTCACATTCTCTTCTTGTTTAGCTTGACTTGAACTCCTTCAGCCCTTCTTCTTCTCCTTCCTTGCGCCTAACCCTTCTTCTCTTCCTTCTCTTCAAAGAGTTTGAACCTCTAAGAGTGGGAGAGCCTTTCTCTCAAGCAATTGAACACCTTCCCCCCTTCTAGAGGCCTCCTTATATAGATTTTCAAGGGGGTTATTGCCCCTTTCTGAAGCTTCTAGAATGGGGTGTATTACACCCCCTTCTTGAACTTTCTAGAGTTCTCTTGAAAGCCTTCTAAGAGTGCTGCTATTTGGGCTGCACTTATGCTCCCTCTTAGTACATGATAGCTACACTATAGGTTGCTCTTTTGGGCTGAGAATGGGCCTTCTCTATTGGGGCTGAATTTTACTCTTGGTAGGCTTTCTTTTCTTGGGTTTTTTCAAAGAATCAACTTGTTCTTCTTAGGCAGAAGTTCTCTCTCTTGCTTCCACAACTGGGCTGGGCTGAAACTGGTCTTTTTGAACATTCTTTTCTTGCCTTTTTTCTTTCTTTTTCTTGGATTAATTACCCCTGAAATCTTTTCTTATCATTAAACTAAATTAGGGCAAAATTAAATAAAACTGACATAATAATCCACGCAAAGACCTCATAAATTATAGATAAATTGCATGTTCATCAAGTAGAGATGCTCCCAAATCCAGCAGGCAAGCGGAACAACTGCAAAAGCAGCGCCCCGAGGAGAGACTGGTCCGGGGGATCATCCATGTTATAGTCGGAGGCTCGATCATGGCGGGCTGCACCTCAATAGCTGCTTGCGCGTCAGCTCGCGAGACCGACAGGGAGGGGCAGAACCCTTCAAAGCGACCAAGGAAAGAAGACCCCATCTTCTTCACAGATGATGATGCACGTGGGGTCCATTACCCCCATGACGATCAATGATTTCAAAGTCAAGCGAGTCCTCGTTGATTCTGGCAGCTCGACAGACATCCTCTTCAAAGCGGCCTTCGAAAAGCTTCAGCTTCAGGAGAGTGACTTAAAGCCTGCGAACACTCCCCTGGTGGGCTTCAGTGGAGAGGAAGTTCGGCCCCTAGGAAGGGTGACAGTACCTGTGGAAGTCGGTACCTGGCCTAGCATTGTGAGGCTCAACCACGACTTCTTAGTGGTTGTAACCCCCTCCCCGTAGAACGTCATAGTAGGTCGGCCAATTACCAATGCTTTATGGGCCGTGGTGTCCACCTACTATTTGGCCATGAAGTTCCCCACAGACTTTGGCATCGAGGTAGCACGAGGTGACCAGCTTGAGTCTCACAAATGGTACGTCGTCGCCCTCAAGGGAAAAGCCAATGTGGTTGACAACTTCGAGCTGGAGTGACCCATAGAGCAGAGTGAGGAGCGAGCTGCGCCTATGGAGGAGACCGTCTCTATCCCAACCTCGGTAGAGGACCCTGCCCGAACACTTCAGATCGATTCTTCCATCAAGGAGCCCCTGCGATCCGAACTTGTACGCTTTCTACTAAAGAATTTAGATGTTTTTGCTTGGTCCGCGACGGAAATGCCCGGCATAGACCCCAACATCATAACTCATAAGCTTAATACTAATATTGTAGTTAGGCCCGTTAGACAAAAGAAAATAAACCTAGCCCTAGAGCGGTGGAGGTCAGTCGACGAGGAGGTCAGGAAGCTCCTTGCAACCAATTTTATCAGGGAAGTCCATTACCCGAGCTGGGTGGCCAACCCCGTTATGGTGAAAAAGGCTAACGGTAAATGGCGCATGTGCGTCGACTACACCGATTTGAACCGAGCTTGCCAAAGGATTGCTTCCCACTCCTAGGATTGACCGCCTAGTGGACGTGACCTCGGGGCATGAGTTGCTGAGCTTTCTAGATGTCTACTCGGGCTACAATCAGATCAGGATGGACCCAACTGATGAAGAGAAAACTGCCTTCATAACTAAGCTTGACCTGTATTGTTACAAGGTCATGCTCTTCGGATTAAAAAATGCCGGAGCGACCTTTCAAAGACTTGTAAATAAATTGTTTGAGCCACTGATTGGCCAAAAGGTGGAATATTATGTAGATGACATGGTCGTCAAAACCCAACTTTCTTGCGACTTAATACAAGACTTGAACTTAGTTCTTGAAATTCTGCGTAAATTCAATATGAAGCTTGATAGCTATGAATATAACCCTAGCAAGCTTCATAGCCATAAGCTGAAGTCTCTCCAATTTTATTTAATATTCTTTCTCGAGATATACTAAAACTACACCCATCAGGTAACCCTTCAATCTCTTGAGTAAAGTTCTCAAGATGGGAGTGCATTGAGTCTGAGGAAAACCATTATATTCAGATGAATCATGTATATATATCTCTATATACCATTCAATTCACACTATGAACTAATCAGTCAACTTATGTGAATTCCTCTCTCGATTCATTCACATAAACCAAATCAATTAAGAGGTGGCCAAGCTCTTAATCGCATTAAGCAAAATAATTCATAGACTGTATGGAAATCACAATCTTGGATAAATCATAAAGATAAAAATATATTCATTAATAGGATTAAGAATTTCACAGCCCTAGCTAAAAACAAATCAGTTCATGATAAAAGAATTAAAGCAAGCAAAGGGAAAGAAAGAACTCATGAATTCGTCCATTGTGCTGAGATCTCCTCTTCTTGCCGCCACCTTCTTCTTGAGGTTTCTTGAATTCTTGATCACCTTCCCCATGTTTCTTGATTTGTTTTCTCCTGTCTTGATAGATAGCTCAATTCAATTCGTGATCCCCTAGGGTTGGTACGCCTAGCTCTGATATAGCTTACAATTACTTGGAGTTATCTCAAGAATGGATAATCCAGCCTTGATCCAAACTCCTCCTATCTTCTCTCCTCTCTCATTATCTAATCTTAATCTTTCTGGAATTACATTAAAATATAAATCTAGGAGGACTCTCGAATTCTTGAATTCGAATGGGCTGCTTTAATAACTTGGGCCGCTTCAAGGTTTTTCTGCGGAATGGGCTTCAGCTGTGAACTTGGCCTCACTACGAAATTGCTCCATCTTTGGGCCCAGATTAGACTTCGATGCAGGCCAAATATATGAAATCCCAAAACATAAAAGTTGTATCTTTCTCTCCTGTCTTTCCAATGAATCTTTAATCAGCCCAATCGGATCCCGGAAATGAAAGTTAGGCCCAGAGTATTGATCACTGCCGAAATTGTGCAAACCCATCTGATTAGCCTTGTTTTTCTTCTTGCGACTTCTTTCCTTGCCCTACACCGAATTACAAGAAATACGAGTCTAATTAAGTACTAATTTAGTGTAGAAGATAGAATATTAGTTATAAAAATATGATAAATTTTATTCTCATCAAAGTTGAACCCGAATAAGTGTGCCTTTGGAGCCACCTCGGGTAAATTCCCGGGGTACATTGTGAACCGGCGCGGCATTGAGGCCAACCCGGACAAAATAAAGGCCATCTTAGACATGCAACCACACCAAAAAATGAAGGAGGTTCAGAGGCTGAATGGCCAAATAGCCGCCCTGAGCCGCTTCATGTCCAAGTCGGTAGATCATTGCCTGCCTTTCTTTAAGTCAATTAAAAGCAAAGGGTTTGAATGGACCCAAGACTGTTAGCTCGCGTTCGACGAGCTCAAAAAATACCTCGCTAGTATACCGGTCTTAACCCAGCCCAAAGAGGGTGATGTTTTAGAGCTGTACCTCTCGTCCAGTGACGAAGTGGCTAGCTCAGTACTAATAAAAGAAGTAGATCAGGTTTAGCGACCTATCTACCATGTTAGTAAAGTGTTGCAGGGAGCATAAACAAGATACCCGGAGATAGAAAAACTGGCCTACACACTGGTTATCATAGCCCGAAAGCTCCACCCATACTTCCAAGCTTACACTATTATCATCCTCACCGAAAAACCTCTGAGGCAAGTCTTACCCAAGTCTGAGGTCTCTGATCGACTAACGAAGTGGTTCGTTGAGCTCAGCGAGTACGATCTCCGATATAAGTCGCAAACTGCTATTAAAGCCCAAGCCTTAGCATATTTCGTTGTAGAATGCACTTTTGGCTTTGAAGTCCCCAGGCCGATCGAGCACGAGGCCCCCAGTTCGGGTGAGCCTGAAGCTCCCAAGCCGGTCGAGTCTGAGCACCATGAGGTTGCAGCCAGTGCGGCATCTCTCCTAGTTAGGCCAAGAGCGAACTAGGATCAGGAGCATTGGATCCCTCACATAGATGGCTCATCGAACCAATAGGGCAGCGGAGCCAAAATAGTCCTGCACGGCCCAAGTGGCACAAAGTTGGAGTACGCATTGCGTTTCGAGTTCGCGACATCCAACAATGAAGCGGAGTACGAAGCATTGATAGCCGGGCTAGCTCTAGCCAAAGAAATGAAAGCCAAGCACATTGTCATCTGCAGCGACTCCCAGCTCGTGGTCAATCAGGTCATAGGAGAGTACGAAGCTCCCGAACCGACTATGATTGCTTACTTAGCCAAAGTCCAGGAGGCCCTGCTCAACTTTCGGTCATACTTCATCAGGCAAATCCCAAAGTCGGAGAAAGTTGAGGCCAACGCCCTGTCTCGGTTAGCCATCACCAGTGATAATTCCATGAGAAACGTGTACATAGAGAACTTGCCTCGTCCTAGCATTCTCGGGGGACAGAGGAGGTCGCTTCTGTCATTCAAGTAGAGCCAAGCTGGATTGACCCGCTTGCGATCATCTTGCTACATGGGACCCTCCCTGTACATTGCAACGCCGCCAGAAGGGTAGAGCATCAGGCAGCCAAATATGTCATGATAGACGAACGGCTGCATCGAAGATCCTACATGCTCCCCTACCTGTGCTGCTTGTGACCTACCGAAGCCAAGCTCGTATTCCGTGACACTCATGAGGGTTTGTGTGGCGGACACTTAGGGGGCAGGGCCCTCGCCCAAAAAGCACTACAACAGGGATACTACTGGCCAACAATGAAAGCAGACTTCATTAAACTCGTCAGAAAATGTGACAAATGCTAGAAGCACGCCAACATCCACCATCATCCCACTGCCGATCTCGAGTACCTCACAAGCCCATGGCCTTTTGCACAATGGGGTATCGACATACTTGGCCATTTCCACCAGCGACAGACCAGAGGAAGTTCTTAGTGGTATCAATGGATTATTTCACCAAGTGGGTAGAAGCTGAACCTCTCGTAACAATCACAGCCCGAAACGTCCAGAACTTCTTTTGGAAGAACATCGTATGCCGCTTTGGGCTACCTCGGGTGTTGATTTTTGACAACGGAAAGCAATTCGAGGACATCAAATTCCAGAACTAGTGCCAAGACAAGGGGACCCGATAGAACTTCACTTCGGTTGCACATCCTCAAGCAAACGGTCAAAGCACGCCTAGACCGAGCTAAAGGTCTATGGGCAGACAAGCTACCCAGCATTCTATGGGCTTACTGAACCACAGAGAAGACCGCCACAGGAGAAACTCCCTTCAACCTCACCTACGGCACTGAAGCAGTCATCCCAGTTGAGATTGAGGTTCCCTCGATACGACTAGAAGTGTACGGAGACAAGGCAAATGAAGACGAGATACGTACCAACCTCGACCTACTCGACGAAGTAAGGGACCTTGCATATATTAGGACCGCGGCTTATAAAAAAAGAGTATCTCGGTACTATAACACCAGGGTTAAGAAGCGGAATCTCCGCGTTGGCGACCTGGTCCTTCAAAAAATTATGGTACCTGAGCTCGGCGTTGGTAAGCTCGGACCAAATTGGGAAGGACCTTACTGAGTGAAACGAGTTCTCAAGGAAGGAATGTACAAGCTTGAAACCCTTGAAGGGAAACAAGTACCTCGGGCATGGAATATTGTCAACTTAAGGCAATATTACCTATAACTACTGAGTAGACCATGAGTCACTCCCAGAGCCTAAGGGCCAAAATGCCGAGCTAACACGACCTCGGCGCAATAAGACCCAGTCGCCTCTACAGCATGGGCGAACTACTGAGTAGACCATGGGTCACTCCCGGAGCCTAAGGGCCAAAATATCGAGCTAACACGAACTTAGCGCTACAAGACCTGGTCGCCTCCATGGCATGGGCAAACTTCAACGGCAGACTATGTCACCCCCTCAGCCTAAGGGCTAAAACACCGAGCTAACAAAGACCTCGGCATCTGGAAAGACTTAGCCGCTTCAGTGGCGAAGGAAAAGTATGAAATATCAGAGACATTCGCAGCTCGGGTTTAAACCCCATGAAGCATGGCTTGTCTCGGCACATTGGTTGAACTAAGGTATAAGCAACAAACGTATAGTTCGGTTATACATGGTAACCACTCCACGGTATACTATAGGGATAACCTAAACGTAGCTACCAAAAGGTCCTATTTCGAGTATGTAGCCCTAATAGCTCGAAGTGATGAGATCGCTTTTGCAAAAATAAAAAGAGCACACCATACTTAGAAGAAGAAAAGAAATTTCATTACTGTTTCAAAAAAAAAAAATCGAGCGAAACAGCTCGAGAAAGTTCAGTAGCAAGAAAAAAGGGCACAACCGCCCAACAATGATCTTTTCAAGACCGGGTTTATGGCACCCGGGAGCCACCAGAAATCAAAGCAGAAAATCGATGCCGCCAGCCTTAAGAGTCCACCTCCTCCACCTCATCCTCGTCCTCCAGGGAGTTAGGCTCTTCCTCCTCTTCCTGGTCCACCGTCTCAGGAGATAGGTCCTTCATAGTGATGTCGTCAAGATTGAGCCCAGAAAATTTCTTTTGGACTAACCAGCAGCAGAGCTTGAATCCGGAGCGGTACGAGCTCGAGCCATACTCCACCTGGAGGTCGTGATACTCCTGGGAGTCCTTGAAGTCCCAGACCACTCTCTCCCGCTCGGCCTTCACCATGTTGTCGAAGTTTCGAGTTCGGTCGAGAAGAGTGGACTCCAAGTCCCGAACCTGTTAGTGAAGGAGCTCCCTCTCTGCTGCCACCCTCGATGACTCCTCCCTGTAGCGCGTGCTCTCTTCAGAAAGCTAGGCAATTTGTGCCTCCTAGTCTCAGACGAGCAGCTCCTAGGACTCGCTCCCCTTGTGAGTATGAAAGAGCTCGCCCCAAGTCCGGTCGAGCTTGCCTTGGAGCTTCTGAACGCTGACCTTCTGGTTACAAGTGTCGCAGGAGTGGACGTGCGTCTAGAGGGTCATGGAATGTATGGCGGTGTTCCGGAGTCAAAGGACAACAAAAGGAAGCGAAAGATGAAGGAGAAGAGAAGGACCACTTACCACCATACAGTGAGAGGCGGCGAGCGTGGCAAGATCCCTAGGATCCATCGCCCCCCACTTAGCGACCTCTTCATTGCTGGTCGCTCTTTGGCTCCTCCAATGCACAACGAAGTCATTTACACCCTCCCAGTTCCCCACTGGGAACCACGGGTAGGGAAATGACTGAGAAGGACCTGAAGGGACCACCCCTTGCTGCGGAAGCTTGCCCTCCTCGAGGCTGGCCCCGCCAGCACCTCCTTCAGATGGAGGCGGTGGAACTTCAGGCGGCGGAGAGGTGAAGTCTAGCTCGGCAGACCCGAACTTGGTACCCCCAGAGGGGGGAGTCTGGTCGGGGCACGACCTCTTCACTTTGCACTTTTGGTTGCTCGAAAGGTGGCAGCACGAATCAACACCAGACATGATGGCTGCCAAAAAAGAAACCACAAGATATCAGTTTGGTAAAGAACAGAGTACATGTATACACACAATATTACTACAAGATACTACACGACCTAAAAAGACAACCTACCTAGACTCAGGCCGGCCTGCACGAGCTTCTCCTCGGTCAAGTAGTCTGAATAGAGGAAGCCTACCGATGCCCAGGACAACATCGTTTTCTGAGTTTCGGGGTCCAGCTCGGCCCCAGGGTCCTGGATGGCACCCCTCCAAGAAGTGGGGAAGGGCCACCCCTTGGGGTTATGGACCACGAAATAATCCCACTTCCAGGCAGGAATCTTATTTGGTAGCTCGTGCAAGAGCTAGCCACGGCGGGGAGAGAGGTAGTAAAAGTGCCTCTCCGGTGGAACCCTAGGAGTGGCATTTTTTATGCAAAGAATAGATGCAAAAATGTCAAGGTTCAAAGGAAGACAGTACTCATAACATAAAGATATAGTCCCAACCATGTTCCGAATAGCGTTGGGATGGAGCTAATCGATGGTGAAGTTAAAATGGTTGAGCACCTCCACTATTAAGGGGTGCAGAGGAAGACGTAGGCCAGCCCCAAGCTGTTCTTGGAAGATAACTATGTCATAGGGACCATGCTCCCAAGGGAAGTTGCTAGTGAGGAGGCTATAGACCAGGTCCCCAGGGAGGTGAAAATAGTGGATTAGAGACCTGAGTCTCTCCGCCGTCATGGAGAAAGTGTCAAGCTCCCTCCCCCGAGAAGTAGATGCTACATCACCGGAGGTCTCTCGAGCCTCCGAGACCTGCTCCCAAGCTTGAGGGAACATTGTCGTCCTGGTTATCGCCTAGTGGTAGGTGTGGTATGGCTACCCAGACATGGTTGGCAGTGATTGGGACTCACCGGAAAAGACGAAATGAAGTAAACTGAGGAACTCAGGTAGACTAGATGAATGCGCAACCTCAGAATCCGAAGGCAGCAAGATGGCATGAAAGGAAATGAGGCCCAGGGGGTCCTCCTATTTATAGTCACTATAACCCCCGGATCAACGGCCCAGATCGAAGCAGATCTGATGGTTCACAGTCAAGCTGACTGTAGGCCGTCTGAAACCGAAATGTGATAGGCTACACGTATCCCATGATTGGGGTAATGACGGTTGCATGACATCCGGAGTTAAGAGCCACTTCAACACATTTTCGATATTCAAAAAGTCAGAAAATCGCTTGATTCCTGCGTAGGCATTTAATATGAGCAGTCAATCAAGTTTGAATTTCAGTCAAATCAATCTATCACACTCCATGAACTCCTCGTGCTAAGGAAAGACTCTTAGCTCGAGGAGTGGGGGGCAATTGATGGAGGATGATTTGACCCAACCTACTGAGATGATGACACGTGGACCTAACTTAGCATGAGTAACAGCTCAGCAGCCTGGCTTGACGGCAACCGAGTAACGAGTCTGTAGAACAGCTCAGTACGTCATAGCTCTCTATAGGGGAAGCTCACTACAATGCGAGCTCCAGATCACCTGAGCTATTGAGAAGGGAAAACTCCAAGATTATTTCAGCTCGCGAGCTAGGGAAACTAGCTCGCTCCAACTCCTAGGCAAAGACCAACCTTGATGAGGGTCAGCTCAAAGTACCCCTAAGAGCTTGCTACAAAGTAGCTCGCGGCAAGGATAGCCCACTACGAAGTAACTTGTGACTGTGATGCGATGCTCTCAGGAAGCTTCCATCTGACAAAGACCATACTCGTCAGACTGTGCCACATCTCTCGACTGATGACGCAGTCCCTGCCCGATTGACAATCTGCCCCACGTCTCTTGACATATGGTGGCATGCATGTCCCTTCGGAGACGTGTCACTCAGCCAAGCAGGTTGTACGTTGTAACGATCACCTGCGCAGCCCTGGCAAGTAATGGCTACAACAGGAGCCCAATGGCGGTTACGCCTGATTTGACAAGAATGCCCCTATAAAAGCCCTTAAAGCGGAGAGGTAGACTCTCTCTCTCGAATTAGATTTGAACTTGCACTCTTACTTGCTCACGAGCTAATCTCAAGACATAGTGATCTAGCGCAATCTACACTCTTAGCCTTTTATATTCTCTCTTCTTCCTCCCCAGCGTTCTAACTTAAGATTCAGAGTATTCCTGCCGGGCAAATCCCCAAGAATCCTTCTTCTTCATCTTCTTAGGTGTCGTTCATTGCCAACAAGGAGCCAGTCAGCAGATAGCTAGGAGTGCCTGGATCGTGCTGCATCAATGCCCAATGGGACAAGTTATCATGTGAAAAAGTTCAACTGGAATGGATTGATATCCCAACTGAAGTGGATTGGAGCAGACGAGTTTGACAATGTATTTGGATGGGATAATAAACACGTTGTTGCAAGGAATCTAGGTCTTATTTTTGTAGCATTTTCTATTGTATTTTATCTTATATTAACAATCATTCTTTTTAATGGATTGGATTTTTTTTCTTCTTACCTTAGTTGTTCTATTTCAAGCCTTCATTGTCTAGAAGGTGCAAGTCCTCCATGATTAAAAGGGTCATGCTAATAACTACATATGTTCTTTCATACTAGGGAACTCATTCTCTAAAGCTCAATATACCCTAGGTTGTCCTCTATCAAGCTCATTATAATTGGAAACAATGTGGATTATAGGCTTCAGAAATGTAAATCAGTACATATGATGGTGAGATCTATTTTCTTTTGGTTGTATATTGAAGTATGAAATGTATGAGTATCATATGTAACGATACCAATTATCAACTATCAATTTCTTCCAAACTGTTATTTAGCTAAGTAAGGGGGTTCTAAGAAATCTAAATTTTGGGTTCAACTATAAGTTGAATTGTATCTTACGTTGTATGATACAACTTTATAACAATGTCCAAGCACAATGTGTTGAGAGAACACAACATTAAAGAAAGAAGAATAACAACTAAAGATAATATTTATACTTTATATAAAAATAACAACAACCTTGTACATGGAAATCTATTATAAACTGTCCTAAAACATAAGCATCATTGTTAATGAAACTTAAAACATGACACTAAAAACAAGCACTCTTACTATGATTCACTTTAACATCATCTATAAACTAAACATAATATAAACAAAATTCACCCTATAACATACTCATCGTCTTCTTTTGGCTCTTCATCATTAGCACCTTCATTTTTCACAACCTCGGTGTCATTAAGCCTATTTTTTAGTTTTAGTAGCTCCATTTTGAAATCATCAATGTACATTTTCAATTGAGCATTTATGCATATAAAATTGTAAGTCTTCAGAATTCACGTCATCTGTTTTTATTTTGAAGTATTCTACTATTTTTTAACCGCCTTCCTAGCTACATCTTGTTCGTCTCCATTTTAGAAATACACCCTTTTCCATAGAATTTCCAATTGTTGGCTCCGATTATGATAAGAACAAAGGCATTGGAATCCTTCCCGACTTCTTCAACCAAGAATATGTGAGTTGACATGCACAATTTGGAGCATAACTACTTAAGTAAATTTTTGAAGGAAATACTCATCTCGTTAAATGCTGCCATTTGTGTTCTAAGTGAAATATAAAAAAATAAGCTGATATGTTAACTGTAATTTCATTATGGTTGAGAAAAAAGAAACAATATATAACTATAGACAATAGAGAGGAAACAAATTGGTGTACTTCAAGATCATTTTGGAAAAAAAAATTATAGCAAAAAGCATAAAAAAACAAAATGATTAGATCAAAATCAAAAGCAATAAAACTTGATAAGAGTAGTCCTAATTTCATGCAAATGGGTGACAATATAATTTCTACATTATATGGGTTTAAGTTTTGAATTTAGACATTGGTTTCTAAACAGCATATAAAATGAATCAAATCACATAACTTCAATTTCCAATGGGTTGAAACAAAAAAAAAATTACAAAAAGCAAAAAAAAAAACAAAATGATTATATCAAAATCAAAAGCAATAAAATTTGACAAGAGCAATCCTGATTTCAAGCAAATGGGTGAAAATAAAATTTGTTCATCATAAATTTAGACATTATTTTCAAACCAACATATGAAATGAATCAAATCACATAACTTCAATTTCCAATGGATTAAAACAATCATTTTTCAACCCATTGGAAATTGAATGAATGAAATATGATTTAAGCCTTAAAAAATAAATATAAATGTTTTAACACCTAAAATAAATTATAGTAAATTGAATAGTAAATGGTACTTACCATTTTCAATTTTCTTGAAAATGAACAAACAACAATTGATGGTTGATGAACTTATAATTTATCTATATTTTATGATGTTTTTGCATGAAATTTTATGCCGGTTTAATTAGATTTTGCCATATTTTAGCTTGATTGCAAGAAAGATTTCAGGGGCAGCCAACTCAAGAAAAAGAAGGCAAAAGCAAGAAAAGAACGCCCAAAATTTATCAAATTCAGCCCAGCCCAGCCTTGAGAGCAAGGGAGTTTCATTCGGCCCAAGTAGTGCAAGCTAATTGTTTGGAAAACTCAAGGGAAGAAGCCTAGCAAGAAGGAAATTTTGACCCAACCCATTTTCAGCCCTAAGAACAGCCTAAAGTACATCCTACATGTGCTCAAAAGCAAGCTAAGTTGCAGCCCAAATAGCAACCCAAAGGGAGCTAGGGGCGGCAACTCCTAGAAGTTTCTTGAAGAGAATGAGGAATCACTCTAGTAGGTTCAAGAGGGGTGCAATACACCCAATTCTAGAGACTTCAAGAAGAGGCAAGAGCTTTGCTTGAAAGCCTATATAAGAAGGCCTCTAGAGGGGGAAAAAGGGTCCAACACCTGATTTCAAACTCTCCTTGAGCTCTTGTTCTAAGAGAGAAAAAGAGAGAGAGATAGGCGCAAGAGAGGAGAAGAGAGGAGGAGCAAGCAGCTTCAAGAGAAGAAGAAGCTGAATTCGAAGGAGGAGAAAGCAATTGGAGATCAAGGTTTCAACCTCACTTGATTTCTACACAAATTGGTAATCGAATTCAGTTAAGATTTATGTAATTTCTCCATCAAAATTTTCCTTTCTTGCTGTAATCAAAGCATGTATTATGCAAATTCAATTCTGTAATTTGTTTTCTAAGTTCATTCGAGTAAAGTAGATTCAATCTTGAAGTTTCTTGTTTGGAATATCAATTGTGAATTGTTGTCCGAACTGCTATTCTGAAATCTCATTTTTGAAATTTCAGATCATGAATATACAAGGTCTGAATTGCTATTTTCCAATATCAGATTTGTAAATTCAGATCATGAAATAGTGAGACCCGAACTACTATTCTATAAAATCAGATCTGTGATTTCAGATCATGAACTTGTAATACCTGAATTACTTGAGAAAGAATTCAGGTAGCTTTAATTCAGCCTAGCCGAATTGTTCCTCTTTCGTGGAATTCCTAGAGTGCTTGAGAAAGACTCTAAGATTTCAGATCTGCCAATCAAGAGCCGAATTGAGTGCAAGTTATCTTCGGTTGGTGTTCATTCAGTTTAGTTGATGATCATCCAGCTGAAATGAAGCCCTAGAATTGCTAGTTCTGAATGCATGCATGGTGATTAGATCATTGATAGAGATATAAGGACCATCACCCATGCACAGATTGAACATGCGCTCGAAAGAGGCTGTTCATTACTTTGGGATTTCACCAAACCAAGGCTGAATCCAATTCTACTCGAATTGCCTAGAAAACTAGTTGCTGAATTTATTTTTCCATGCATCTTTAGCTTGTCTCCTCACTTGCAAACAAGGTGTTTGGTCCAATGTGTTAGAAATAACTTTGTAGTTAGAATTTCAGATTTTCATTAGTTTTACATTTCGGTTGATCAGATAACAGTAGATTGATTTATTACTAGTAGTTGCTACATAAGTTCTCATGGGAACGATACTCTACTCACTACTCTATTACTTGAGCAGCTAGTGCACTTGCTAGTATCACAATGAGCCACACATCACTAGTACCGAGCTATTGCTGACATATCGAGGTGCTTATACCCAAAGTAAGTCTTTGAGGCAGTTACTTAGGTTTGGGCAAGAGCCTACTAGCGAGTTTACCCGAAGTGCCTTCACTTTGGGAAGTTTCTTACCCAAGGATCTTAGGTCGGGGTGCTCCCTTCTTGAGGGGGAGCTCGGAGGCTCCTTACTGAGGAGGAGCTCGAGGGCTCCTCATCGAGGGGGAGCTCGGGGGCTCCTTACTTGGGAGGAGCTCGGAGCGCTCCCCTTTTGGGAGAGAGCTCAGGGTAACATAAATACCACCTTGTAGCGAGCTATTGCCAATGCCGAGTTGCGGCCAGGCAGTCATGCTGAGTTGTCACTTATGTCGAGTCTTGTCCATGTGTCCCCCTATTATGAGATTGGGCCAAATCACCCTCCATCAATTGCCCCCCACTCCCCATGCTAGGGGCCTTGAATCAGCGCGGGGAGTTCACAGTATGATGGGTGGATTTGGATCAAAGTTCAGGCGTCTAGCTAGGCAACTCGTCGGTCAGACCAGTTCGTTGCTTAGCTCAATCAAGGGTGACCCGGGTTGCGTACAGTTCACGCGTGGACGTCACGCGATTTATAGACTCCATGGACATCAGAAAATGTGCTAAACCGATTTCACCTCGGGGGTCGCGTAGCCGGTTTTCTTGAGAGCCGTTAGATTATATTGATCTTGACTGTTGATGCCCAAGCATAGCAGCTATAAATAGTGGGGATCCTAGGTCATTTTTCCCTGCCATAAGTTCTTAGCATTCGCCTTGAGGTCGCGCAAAAAGTCCTCAGCTCGGGTTCTTCATCTCGTCTAACTTTCCCAGTCCGGTTGCGTTTCCTTGGGTGAGTCTTCCTAGCTCCTTTCAGTTCGTTTCCAGTTTTTCAATTTCGTAGTTAGCTTCCTTTAGACCATTTCTCAGTCCATAGCTATGTCAGACCATAACTTCGACAGTTTCTTAGACGAGCCCGAGGTGGGTCCCCCAACTCCAGCAGATAGTCTCTTGGATGAGCCCGAGGTGGATACCTCGGGTCAAGTAGGTGCCTCCAAGGCACATTCCACTTACGAGGTGCGGAGGACCTCGGGTAACCCAGCATCCACCTCTAATCGAGGTCGGGTACTAGACAAGTTCGGTCCTACTACCATGATGGTAGACAAGCTTATGGGTCTGATAGCTCGGTAAAACCTTCCTAGGGAGTACACTTACCACCTTCCTGCGGGCGACTTCCCTTGGGAACACGGTCATGATGAGATCATAATTTTCGAGGAACAATTTGCGGCTAGGCTCTGCCTTCCACTGCACCCTCTCATTGTTGAAGTGTTGAATCACTTCGATGTAACCATAGATCAGCTCCACCCGAACTCTATCCAAAACGTGGTCGGTACAATTTCCCTCTATTTCAACTACGCCCTTCCTCTTGATCTTGACATTTTCTCTTCTATCTTATCAATAAAGAAGAATGCATCTAGCGTTCTCCCCGACCACAGGCCGACCTACTACCTGTCCCCCCGCCCGGGCTTCAAGTTATTACATAAACTTCCTAGTAAAGTCCCGGCCTAGAAACGGGACTACTTTGTAGTTCGTAACACTGCGGGGTGGCCCTTCCCTACTCATTGGAGGGTGGCCATTCAAGACTCCGGCATTAGGATGGACAAGAAAACAAGTGAGGTATTTCAATCTTGGGCAGAGCTCGGTTTCGATTACAAGGACTACCTTGTTAAGAACAAGCTTATTGAGGCCGGTCTGAGTCCCGGTAGGTCGCTTTGTCAAGAGTTAGTATTTTTTCCTTCGGTATCCAGTTTCTACTTCTTGGAAGGTCGCATGGAGAAATTCAGTGCAGAGAAACTCTTTGGCAAGATGAAGGAGAGAAAGAAGTGAGCTACGAAGAGAGCTCGTATTGAATCTCCACAGGCTTCTACTCCCGAGCCCGAGCGGCCTGCTGAGCGACCTGCTGATGCTCCTCCAATGATTAACTTGGAGGAGTCGGAGAACCCCTCACCTCAGGAGCCTGAGGCGATTGTAGAGCCCGCTCCTAAGACTACTGGCACTACTTCGGGAAGTGGGGGATCAGCCCAAGGACTAGCCCGGAGTATTCTGAACCCGTAGTACCTCCGGAAGTGCAAAGGGGTAGCGTGTGCCAAGGAGGTCTTTAGTTGGGCCGAGCTAACGCCCGCTCAGCTCGAAGCTCGAGCAGCTACCCATTGCATGGTGGTAAGTCTTGTTGCACTTCAACTTCAATTTCTACAATTGTTGCTTTACTGATGCTCACTGGCATTCTCTTGGCAGGTGAACAATGCCGTGCACGCCCTGTCCTACCAATTTGAGCAGCATTTAAAGCGAGCTCTGGCTGTTGAAGACTCAACCTGTGCAACCCACTCCGATCTAAAACTAGCTCGCGGCCAAATCCATCGTTTGGAGGGCGATGTGCTGGTTCAAAAAGAGCTAGTTACGTCATTGTTGTCAGAGAAGAAGGGGTGGTAGCGCAAGAAGGAGGAGCTGTTGCGCAAGGTGGTGGGCCTTGAGGCAGATAAGGGAATTCTGAGGCACCAAGTAGAGAACGTTGAAACAGATGTCAAGGAGCGAACTGACATCCTTCTTGGCGCTATGGTGGAATTCAAGGCTAAGGTTGTCCAAGACTATGTCAAGTCGGAGGAGTTTGACGGAGTGATGGTGGACGCCTATCGCAAGGGCTTCAAGCTCAGTAGGTGGCTAATAAAGCATGAGTTCCCACAGCTCGATGTAAGCGCTATCACTACCTTGCAGGTCACAGGAGAGGTAGCCTGCTTAGCCACCGAGGACCCAGACTCTGAGGAGGAGGAATTCGCTGACGTCAAGGAGGCTGCTGACCGAGTTGGCACTCCTACGGAGACTTCTACCAGAGATGACGAGTAGTTCCAGCCTTTGTATTTTGAGCCCATGAGCTCAGTTTTTCTTTTCTTCTTCTTTTTTTTTTTGTACTGAACTCATTCTAATGAAACTCTAGTAATGAAATATGTTTTTTGCTAAGTACCATGTATTTAACCTCCTCGTGCAATTGTTCTTTTTGATTGGAATGAGGGGTGTAAGGGTTTCCCCAAACTGTCAAGCTATCGAACTAAGTACCCGAAGTGAGGATTTCTCAACTGTTGTTACCCCGAACTATCTCTCAGTACTTAGTAAGGGTAACTTACGGATGTACACCGGGGTGAGCAACATAGTAGGGTATATACCTGAACTGTCTACACCCGGGCTGCTTAAGCTGACATCGGTTGTCCTTAATGGGTTCAACCTGTTGTATGCTAGGGCGGGCTATGCATCATAGGGTTCACACCCGAGCTGCCCGTGCCATGGCATTAAACATACTTATCCCATACCAACAAGGCGACAGGGTCTTATGTGGTGCCGAGGTCTCTTGTTAGCTCGACACTTTAGCCCTTAGGCTGGGGGAGCGATTTATAGTCCACTCTCCTAGAGTTCACTCGTGCCAAAGAGGCAACTGGGCACCGAGGTCCTTAGCTCGACGTCTTAGCCCTTAGGCTGGGGGAGCGACTTAATTGTCCACTCTCCTGGAGTTCGCTCATGCCGAAGAGGCGACTGGGTGCCAAGGTCCTTAGCTCGACTTTTTATTCCTTAGGCCCTAGGAGCGATTTGTGGTCTACTCAGCTCGGTAATTGTAGGTAATATTGTCTTAAGTTGACAATAATCCATGCCCGAGGTACTTGTTTCCCTTGTAGGGTTTCAAGCTCATACGTTCCTTCCCCAAGCACCCGCTTTACTCGGTAGGGTCCTTCCCAATTCGGCCCGAGCTTACCAACACCGGGCTCAGGTACCATGACTTTATGAAGAACCATGTTTCCAGCGCGGAGGTTCCACTTTTTGACCCTGTCATTATAGTACCGAGCTACTCTCTACTGGTAGGCCGTGGTCCTAATGTATGCGAGGTCACGTACCTCATCAAGTAGGTCAAGGTTGGTGCGTAGCTCGTCTTCATTTGCTTCATCATTGTACACTTTCAGACGTAGCGTGGGAACCTCGATCTCAGCTGGGATGACTACTTTGGTGTCATACGTGAGGTTGAAGTGGGTATCGCCTATTACGGTCTTCACTATGGTCCGATAAGCCCATAGTACATTGGGTAGCTCGTCTACCCATAGCCCCTTAGCTCGGTCTAGGCGTGCCTTCAGTCCGCTGAGAATGGCTCTGTTTGTGACCTCCGCTTGGCCATTCGCTTTAGGGTGCACCACCGAGGTAAAGTTTTGTTGTATTCCCATATCTTTGCACTACTTTTGGAATTTAATATCCTCGAATTGCTTACCGTTGTCAGATATCAGTACTCGGGGTACTTCGAAATGACACGCTATATTCTTCCATAAGAAGTGCTGCACATTTCGCGTTGTGATCGTTGTGAGAAGTTTAGCTTCTACCCACTTGGTAAAATAATCAACTACCACCACTAAGAATCTCCCCTGCCCTGTCGCTGGCAGAAATGGTCCGAGTATATCAATCCCCCACTGTGCGAATGGCCACGGGCTGGTGAGATACTTCAGGTCGGCGACAGGCTGGTGATGGATGTTGGCGTGCTTTTGGCACTTGTCACATCTTCCGACGAGCTCAATCGCATATGCCTTCATCGTTGGTCAGTAATATCCCTGTTGTAGCACTTCCTGGGCGAGAGCCCTGCCCCACAAGTGTCCGCCACACAAGCCCTCATGAGTGTCGTGGAGCACGAGCTCAGCCTCGAAAGGTCGCAAGCAGCGCAAATAGAGGAGCGTGTAAGATCTTCGGTAAAGTCGTCCGTCTATTATGACGTATTTGGCCGCTTGACGCTCTACCCTTGTGGCAGCATTGCGATCTGCAAGGAGGAACCCGTGTAGCAGGAAGCTCACGAGCGGATCAATCCTGCTCGGCTCTGCTTGAACGATATGAGCGACCTCCTCTGCCCTCCTGAGAATGCTAGGCCGAGGAAAGTTCTCTATATACACGGTTCTCAACATTCTCACTGGTGCTGGCTAACCGGGATAGGGCGTCAACCTCAACATTCTCAGATCTCAGGATTTGCTTGATGAAATGAGACTGGAAGTTGAGCAGAGCCTCTCTGACTTTGGCTAAGAAGGTGATCATGGTTGGCTCGCGAGCTTCATATTCACCAGTAACTTGGTTGACCACGAGCTGAGAATCACTGTTGATGATGATGTGATTGGCTTTCACTTCATTTGCTACAGTCGGCTCGGCTATTAATGCCTCGTACTCCACTTCATTGTTGGACGCCGCGAACTCAAAGCATAACGCATACTCCAATTTCACCCCGCTTGGCCCATACAGAACGATCCTAGCTCTGTTGCCCTGCTAGTTGGACGAGCCATCCACGTGAAGGATCCAGGGGTCCTCATCCCAAGTCGGGTTCAACCTAACTAGGAAAGAAACTGCACTGGTTGCTACCTCACGGTGCTCAAGCTCAACCGGCCTGGGAACCTCAGACTCATCCGACCTGGGGGCCTCGGGCTCGACCGGCCTAGGGACTTCGGTGCTGAAAGTGCATTCTGCGACAAAGTCAGCTAAGGCTTAGGTCTTGATAGCAATTCGCGGCTTGTACTGAAGGTCGTATTCGCTGAGCTCGATGGCCCACTTCGTCAACCTACTAGAGACTTCGAGCTTGAGCAAGACTTGCCTCAGAGGCTTGTTGGTGAGGACGACAGTATGAGCTTGGAAGTATGGACGGAGCTTCTGAGCTACAACGACTATCGCATACGCCAACTTTTCAATCTCTGGATACTTCGTCTCTACCCCTTGTAACACTTTGCTAACATAGTAGATAGGTTGTTGGACCCGATCTACTTCTCTTATCAATACCGAGCTGACCACCTCGTCACTTGTAGAGAGGTACAACTCCAAAACATCACCCTGCTCGGGTCGGGTTAAGACTGGGATGCTGGCGAGGTACCTTTTGAGCTCGTCGAACGCGAGCTGACACTCTTCGGTCCATTCAAAGCCTTTGCTTTTAATTGCCTTAAAGAAAGGCAGGCAGCGATCTACCAATTTGGACATGAAGTGGCTCAAAGCAGCTATGCGGCCATTCAACCTCTGAACCTCCTTCAATTTTTGGGGTGGTCTCATATCTAGGATAGCCTTAATTTTATCCGGGTTGGCCTCAATGCAATGTCGATTGACGATGTACCCTAGGAATTTATCCGAGGTGACACTGAAGGCACACTTGTTTGGGTTTAGTTTCATGTTAAACTTACGCAAAATTTTGAAAACATATTGCAAATCTTTTAATAAATCATTTGAAAACTGAGTTTTGACGACCATGTCGTCTACATAACATTCTATTTTCTTGCCGATCAACGGCTTGAACAACTTATTTACAAGTCTTTGGAACGTGGCCCTGACATTTTTCAGTCCGAAGGGCATGTCCTTGTAACAGTACAGGCCTAGGTCGGTTATAAAAGTTGTTTTTTCTTCATCGGCAGGGTCCATTTTTATCTGGTTATAGCCCGAGTAGGCATCCAAGAAACTTATCAACTCGTGCCCTGAGGTCGTGTCCACCAGGCAGTCAATATTGGGGAGCGGGAAGCAATCCTTCGGACAAGCTCGGGTAATGGACTTCTCTGATAAAGTCGGCTATGAGGATTTTCCCGACCTCCTCGTCAACTGCTCTCCAGCACTCCGGGTCTAAGTTGTGTTTTTTCTGTCTAACGGGCCTAACTACAGGATCAGTATTTAGCTTGTGAGTTATGATGCTAGGGTTTAAGTTGGGCATCTCTGCCGTGGACCATGCAAAAACATCTAAATTTCTAAGTAAAAAACTTACCAATTGAGATCGCAGGGGCACTTGGACTAAAGTGCCGATCTAGTGTCCGAGTTGGGTCCTCCGCCGAAGTGCGCACAGGAACAGTCTCTTCTGTAGGTGCAGCTCGCTCTTCGCATGCTCCGCAGGTTGCTCCAGCCCGAGGTCATTGGCCACCTTGGCTTTCCCTTTGAGGGCGACGACACAGCATTTGCGAGACTCAAGCTGATCGCCTCACGCTACCCGAACTCCGAAGTCCATGGAGAACTTCATCGCAAAATAACAGGTGGAGACCACCGCACGAAGAGCATGGGTGATGGGCCGATCTATTATTGCATTGTACGGGGAGGGAGTTGTGACCACCAAGAAGTCGTGGTTAAGCTTCACTATGCTAGGCCAAGTGCCGACCTCCATAGGAACTGTGATTCTCCCTAGGGGCCTAACTTCTTCTCCGCTGAAACCTACCAAGGGAGTACTTGCGGGCTTGAGCTCGCTCGCAGGCTGATGTTCGAGCTGCAATTGAGGTGCAGCCCGCGATGATCGATCCTCCAACGATCACATGAATGGTCCCCCCAAACTGGTCTCTCTTCAGGGGGCTGCCTCTGCAGGTGCTCTGCTTGCCTGCTGCTGGGCTTGGGAGCATCTCTAACCTGCTCCCCTTGCCGACCTGCCTTATTATTGCTGTTCTGTACAAAATTTCTTAAGTATTCGCGATGAATGAGCTCTTCTATCTCGTCGCAGAGGTTCTTACAATTCTTAGTATTATGACCGTGATCTTTATGAAAACTACAATACAAGTTGTTATTTCTTACATTGGGGTCCCCTTTCAGCTGGGGTGGCCACTTCACATACAGGGCGTCTTTGATCACCATAAGGATCTCGGCCCGCTTCGCGTTCAGGGGTGTGTAGTTAGTCCTTTCTACTGGAGGAGCTCGGAAAGGCTATCCTGGCCTTGCCCCTTGAGCTGGGTCTTTTTTCTTCTTGTTGTTCCCTTGGATCGAGAACTCGCCTTCCCTTTTCCTTTTCTCAGTAACACTTTTAGTTTTCTGATTGATCTCCTCCTCCGTCCCTATGAACTGTTCCGCGAGCTTGAGGAACTCGGTTACAGTCTTGGGTCGATTGACCACCACGTGCCACTTGAAATCTTTGTGCGTGATGCCTCTCTTGGCTGCTGTGAGCTGCACTGCATGGTTCAGGTCGGGTATCTGCAAACAAGCATCATTGAATCGCTTGATGTAACTCCGGATGGGCTCTCCTTCCCTCTGGACTATGCTGAGGAGGCTCTCCTAGGTTCTCGGGCACCGCTTGCTGGTGACGAAATGGGAGGTAAAGACTTGCACAAATTGCGCCCATCTTTTTATTGACCTAGGCGTCAGGTTCCTGTACCATGTGTGGGCTACCCCTTTGAAAGTGGTGGAGAAGGCCACGCACATGTAGGACTCATTGGCCCTAGCCAAGTGCATCTGCAATTGGAAGGCATCGACGTGGTCATTCAGATCAAACGATCCGTCATACTTGTCCAAGGGAGGAAGCTTGAAGTCCTTTGGCATAGGGATGGCTAGAAATTCTGGAGACAGGGGAACGGAACTGAGAGGAGCGGAGTGGCTTTTACTTCGTCCAAGCTCACCTCTTCCTTACCCTTTAGCTCGGGCAGGTTGTAAGTGGCAGTTCAGCGAGCTTGGTGGCGTCTCCGCTGCTTTGTTGGCTCGGCATTAGTGCTGCTTGCTTCTGTGTTTCCGAGCTCGATGGGCCCAAGAAGGGGCTCGGATTGCTGTTGATGGCTGTGAACTGAAGGGCCTTGCCTACAGTCTGCGGCCAGGACCTCGAACTAGTTCTCAGCAAGCGGAAGCTCGAACTGTGAAGGCTGAGGCGACGCGGGTCTGACTGGCTGAGAGGCCCCCAACCTGACTGCAGGCTGCGAGGTGGGGGGGAGTGACTTGTTTTTCCCTCCTGTCATGGGAAGAGACCTGACTCCTGAGAGGGTTCTCAGTTTGGGAGGTCTCTCGTCGACGGGGGAGACACTCGCTGCGACGGCGGGGATGAGCCTTCTGTGCAACGGGGTGTTGAGGCGAAACTTGTTGTTGATGCTGAATTGCTGTTGGTACTGCTGTTGGTAGATGTGGTGGAGCATTTGCTATTGGTACAACTAAAACTGATGGACCTGCTGCATTTGAGCTTGCATAGCTCGCATGCAGTGTACCAAATTTTTCAGTTGGTTCTGTCTGGCCACCGGGAGAACTGACGGTTCTTCAAAGGTCATCTCTACTGGTAAGGGGAGTGGAGCACTTACCGGTGCCATGATCTGAGGCGTACTCAGGGTAGGGATTCCGTCCGTGGAGATGGGGAGAGTGAACTGGCCAATGCAGACGGTAGGAAGCTGAAATTGTTCGCTAGAGGTATTTTGGTCGGCACTTCATCCAACGTTGCTGGAAGAAGCCATTGAAGTCTTTCTGAAAGTTGCAATGTTTGGTGTAGGAAGGTCTTTTGAAGCGGTTCCCATAGACGACGCCAAATGATGGTGCGCAATCTGGTCACTCCTAGCTAGCAGGAGGCCACGCTCCAAGCTGGCGACAGACGGTACCTGAGAAGAAGAAGAGAATGAAGGATTCCCGGGGAGCTCTCCCGGCGGGAACACTAAAAGAGAAAATTGCAGAGAAGATGAAGAGAGCTAGAGTGCAGATAGCGCGAATGCAATTACCTTTGTCCCTTGGGGATCGGGGCCTTTTTATACTGATGCCCTGTCAATTCTGGCGTAACTGCCACTGATTCTTTGCTGCAAGCTGCAAGCTGCATCCGTTAGACCTGAGGTAGTGGGCGTAGGTAATCATTGCAGGGTACGGCCCTGCTAGACAAGGGACGCTTGTCAGAGCCTGGCAGGCACATCGCCGCCTAGTCAAAGACGTGGGTACAGTCTCCAAACCTGGCGAGTACGGCTATCAGGTGATACACCGACTTACCTGGTACTGAGCTACTGCTGACATATCAAGGTGCTTCTACCCGAAGTAAGTCTTTGAGGCGGTTACTTAGGTTTGGGCAGGAGCCTATTGGCGAGCTTACCCGAATTGCCTTCACTTTGGGATGTTCCTTACCCAGGTATCTTAGATCGGGGTGCTTGGAGGCTCCTTACTTGGGAGGAGCTCGGGGACTCCTCACCGAGGGGGAGCTCGGGGGCTCCTTACTTGGGAGGAGCTTGGAGCTCCTCACTAAGGGAGAGCTCGGGGGCTCCTTACTTGGGAGGAGCTTGGAGCTCCTCACTAAGGGAGAGCTCGGGGGCTCCTTACTTGGGAGGAGCTCGGGGCTCCTCACTAAGGGGGAGCTTGGGGGCTCCTTACTTGGGAGGAGCTCGGGGCTCCTCACTAAGGGGGAGCTTGGGGGCTCCTTACTTGGGAGGAGCTCGGGGCTCCTCACTTGGAGGGACCTCGGGGTAACCTAAATACCACCTTGTAGCAAGTTGTTGCCCATGCCAAGCTGTCAGGCTAGGCTCTTGCGAGCTCATCACGCCGATTTGCGGCTAGACTGTCATGTCGAGTTGTCACTTATGTCGAGTCATGTCCATGTGTCCCCCTATTATGAGGTTGGGACAAATCACCCTCCGTCAACAATAATGAAAAATAAGGACTTCAAGAACCTGATAGTTTCAATTTGCTTGATAAATGTAAATACTGTAATTATATGAACCAACAACAATAATAAAAAATAAGCACTTCAATAGTAAACATTACCTTTAAAAATTCCCTAGTTGCTTTCGTTGACTTTCTCCCCTTCGATTGCTCTCCTTATCGAATAATCACTCCTCTAGTTGCTTTTCTCTTTGACAAATGACTCCTCCGGTTGCTCTATTGGAGTTGTACGTACTCCAAAGGAATTAGAAACCCCATTTATATACATTTCCAAATAACAGAACTCCCCAATCATGATAGAATTGGTGGGAGACTTCTTTCTCAAATGAAATAGAGTAGTAGGACATGGGAGATAGGGTATTCTTTCTCAGTTCTGAGAGAGAAACCTAATGGATGAGGGTCTGAGGGAGAAAAGCTTACAAAAATATTCAGAAGTAGCGAGAGATAGGGTCTTCTTTGTCGGTTCTAAGAGAGAAACCGAATGGATGAGAATCTGAGGGAGAAAAACCTACAGTGATATTCAAAAGTAGTGGGAGATAGGGTTATCGGTTCTAACAAAGAAACCGAAAGGATGAGAATCTGAGGGAGAAAAACCTACAGTGATATTCAAAAGTAGTCGGAGATAAGGTCATTGGTTCTAACAGAGAAACCGAAAGGATGAGAATCTGAGGGAGAAAAACCTACAGTGATATTCAAAAGTAGTCGGAGATAAGGTCATTGGTTCTAACAGAGAAACCGAATGGATGAGAATCTGAGGGAGAAAAAACTACAGTGATATTCAAAAGTAATGGGAGATAGGGTCATTGGTTCTAAGAGAGAAACCGATTGAGTAAGGGTGTGAGCGAGAAAGGCGTACAGTGATATTTGGAAGCAGTGGGAGGTAGGAAGCTCTTCTTTCTCGGTTTTGTGAGAGAATCCTATTGAGTGAGGGTTTAAGGGAGAAACAACTTGTCTTCTTGGGCCCTAGTGAGGCCAACAATGGTAAAAGTTTGTCTCACTACTAGCAAGAACTTCGATCTTGAGTTGTCGTAGAACCGGCAAAGCCTCACTATACCACCAACTTGAATAGCTTGTTGTAGTTGAACGTTGAGGGTTCCTAAGACATAGTGGCACAATGAACTTAGGCCCAATGTCCTTTCTCAAGAGAGACCTCCAACAATGATCAACTTCAATTGCATCAAGCTTGACTTGCTGATGGTTTGGAGATCCATATGTTGTTTGATAAAATCCAATTGGCGAGAAAATCGATGTGGACTATACAATTCAGATTCCACCATGGAACTTCACCATGATAGGAAGCCTAGACATGTGCTGATAAAAAACTTTAACTCCTTAAAAGGAAGATTTATGGCATGCATTTCGCTACCATCTACAAATGAAGGGACGTTGACGTCCAATTGCTAGTGAAATTCTTGACAAGTCATAACCTTATGACAAGCTTCTTTATCAAGGTGCTCTGAATGCATAAATGCATTGCCACTACCATGGAGGGTAATCATAGGAATAGGTTGCTAGGAGTCAAACTTGTGATAAACTTTCTTAAAATACCGGCCAACCCATACATATAAGAAATGTGCCGGAAAGAAATATACACACTGACCTAACCATTAACAAGAAAGATAAGTTGATGAGGGGCCTTGATAAATGGAGGTTAGTACAGACGGGGCAAGACTGTAATGAACACCTTGAGCCATCTCCGAAGCCATTTTAAACATTGTGGGTCGGATCGAATGCTTGCTGCATGAGGGAAGGAGAAATGACATATCTATAGTGATAAATAAGCAACCAAGAATGTTTCTCTTTCAATAATAGGATCACACTCAAAAGCTAAGCATTCAAAAGGTGTCTTCCCATTCTTCATTCTACACAGATGGCTACAATACTCTAGTTCATTCAAGGGTAAGGGAAGGCTGGACCAATCTTGGTTACACTATGAACCTAAAAGACGATTTAAGTTGGCTCACCTTCTCATTGTTATGTTTCATTGACTCTTGACTTGCCTTGGTAGCATTGCCTTGACACTTAAGCACTAACTCCTTTATCAACTGAGCATAGGCTTTATATAGATACTCGCAACTCTTTGGAAGGTACCTATTGCCTTTTTTATCAACCCTTGTTAACTCCTTGAAACATGGATTAACTTCCTCGTAGAATTCACCATAGATGGGGAATCCAACAATTTGTTTTAGGTCCCATAAAGATATCCCAATCTCACCTACCTCTGTAATAAAAAGTGTTTGTTTCCCTACACCAAGATTCACATAAGGCACCATATGTCTCAGTGGGTCTGTCAAAATCCTAAGTAGATGTCAAAATAGAGGAATAAATCCCAACCGTCTCTAACTCCATAGGATATTCCTGGAGTATGACATGGCCTCAATCCCAAAAACCATTCATCCAAACGAGACTCACGAAGAGACTGAAGTTAGAACCCCAACAAATTAGGTTGTCAATAATCTTTTGTGCAATAGTTGGGATTGGAACTAATGAGTGCACAGACTTATGATGAGTGATGTTGCAGTGCAAAATAGGCACACTCGTGCTTGGAGAGTACTTAGATCATTCATCTTGGCTCACCTTCTCATTGTTATGTTTCATTGACTCTTGACTTGCCTTGGTAGCATTGCCTTGTCACTTAAGCACTAACTCCTTTATCAACTGAGCATAGGCTTTAGATAGATACTCGCAACTCTTTGGAAGGTACCTATTGCCTTTTTTATCAACCCTTGTTAACTCCTTGAAACATGGATTAACTTCCTCGTAGAATTCACCATAGATGGGGAATCCAACAATTTGTTTTAGGTCCCATAAAGATATCCCAATCTCACCTACCTCTGTGATAAAAAGTGTTTGTTTCCCTACACCAAGATTCACATAAGGCACCATATATCTCAGTGGGTCTGTCAAAATCCTAAGTAGATGTCAAAACAGAGGAATAAATCCCAACCGTCTCTAACTCCATAGGATATTCCTGGAGTATGACATGGCCTCAATCCCAAAAACCATTCATCCAAACGAGACTCACGAAGAGACTGAAGTTAGAACCCCAACAAATTAGGTTGTCAATAATCTTTTGTGCAATAGTTGGGATTGGAACTAATGAGTGCACAGACTTATGATGAGTGATGTTGCAGTGCAAAATAGGCACACTCGTGCTTGGAGAGTACTTAGATCATTCATCTTGGCTCACCTTCTCATTGTTATGTTTCATTGACTCTTGATTTGCCTTGGTAGCATTGCCTTGACACTTAAGCACTAACTCCTTTATCAACTGAGCATAGGCTTTATATAGATACTCGCAACTCTTTGGAAGGTACCTATTGCCTTTTTTATCAACCCTTGTTAACTCCTTGAAACATGGATTAACTTCCTCGTAGAATTCACCATAGATGGGGAATCCAACAATTTGTTTTAGGTCCCATAAAGATATCCCAATCTCACCTACCTCTGTAATAAAAAGTGTTTGTTTCCCTACACCAAGATTCACATAAGGCACCATATGTCTCAGTGGGTCTGTCAAAATCCTAAGTAGATGTCAAAATAGAGGAATAAATCCCAACCGTCTCTAACTCCATAGGATATTCCTGGAGTATGACATGGCCTCAATCCCAAAAACCATTCATCCAAACGAGACTCACGAAGAGACTGAAGTTAGAACCCCAACAAATTAGGTTGTCAATAATCTTTTGTGCAATAGTTGGGATTGGAACTAATGAGTGCACAGACTTATGATGAGTGATGTTGCAGTGCAAAATAGGCACACTCGTGCTTGGAGAGTACTTAGGGAATCCCTCTTCTTGAAAAACATAGCATCCTCTTGAATTGTTTGGAACTCGCTCTACACATTAATGATGGGAGTACCTGAATGCTCCCGTTGAGTTTTAGAAAATGGGCCCATCACTGTTCAATAACGATCAAAGCAAATTTCCCTTATGAAAAACAAAGGCGGGATCGCTTGAATTTTCGGGTTCGGATGTTCTCCAACCCATGATATAGGTTCGGAAAGGCATCTCTTCTCCGTGACTGAAGCAAATATTATGAGTGATTTTCTTAGACAGGTCAAAAAAAGAAAAAAAAAAAAAAATTGTCAAGCTAGTGATTTTTCATTCTCTTCCGATGTGCAATTAGCCACGGGTTTAGGTGTCACGGTCCCGATGCAAGCAAGTACCTACCCTCGTTGTGAATACGAGGAGACACATGGGTTGTTAAATCTACCCACCAAGAGGTTAAGTGTGTAACCAAAGACTTTAAGGGTATAACAGCGACAATTTTATGCATGGATCCTCTAAAAAATTAAACCAGTAACTATGTACAGGTAAGCACCGTCACTCCCGTCAATTCAAACTAGAAGTTAATATTAAAGCAAATTTTGTAACAGCCAATGACAAAATCACACAGAGTCTTGATAAATAAATGAAATTAAAAAAAGAAGAAGGGAAGGAGTAGTTTTGCTGAAATATGACCTTGGACTTGATAGTCGTTGAATGAGTTAATGGCATCACTTTTGTCTAGCAAGAGAAGAGAATAGTGAGAAGCAATACCTGATCGACTGTTATGGGGAAGGATTGGTGTCAGTCCACTAGGCAGAAGTCGAGAGTTGTGCTTAAAGTAAGGTGCGACAGCCCCACTACTTGGGGGCATTTGTTGATAAAAAAGAAGAAGAAGAAAATAGACATATCAACTAGAAGAAGTTGCTAGGCCCACTAAGAAAGAATTAAGGTGGGATCCAATGTTTTGGCCCGTTAGCCCAAGGACGCATTGTAGAAGAAGTTGTCGGGTCCATTAAGAAAGAGTTAAGGTGGCACCTGATGTATTGGCCTGTTAGTCAAGGAAACAATTGGGCTTAAGCTTCAAATGTTTGGTGCGATGATCTCATAAAAAAAAAGGAAAATCCCAATTTTAAATCTGTCACTTGATGGACAGATTGGCCAAATCTTGGATTAGGATATAAAGAATCCTATTTAAAAGGAAATTAGCATATCAAGGGGATTGATTGGTCAACCAAATTTAGAAATCATGGTTAGTCAAATGAGTTGAAAGCTGCAAGGGCCCAAGCCTTGCCAAGTGGCACTTGGCTTTAAATAATTGGGGGGCAAATCTAACCCATTCTCCTAATTTGCCTCTAAATGGGGATCATAAATTGATCATTGAATTAACAATTTAGTGGGTAAATTTTCAATCGCCAAAGCACTGAAATTGCTATAACTTCGTACCACATCAACCGGGGTGGTTTCAATCTTCAAGTTCCTGCTATCCAAAGGTTTTGTCAATTTACTACAATAAAAGAGACAAAGGAAGCTTCCACCAAGTTGCCACATCCAAAAAAGAAATCTTCTACAAGCGAGGATATTGCTTTCAACTACTGTTTATGTTCTAATCATTGAATGATCGTGAGAAAAACACAAGGCTGATTGTTGCTTGCTTCTCATAGTTGCAAGTTATAGTTGAGGTTTCGGATTTTGTCCAAGACAAGAGAATTAGAGGGTGTTCTTCTTCAAACAAAAAAAAAAAGAGTGTGTACTCCACTTGCATTTCTTAAAAAAAAAGTTATTTGAATTTGTCTACATTTTCTTGTGCTCCAAATTTAGCATGAAATTTGTGTCAATACATACATAAACACATACATATATATGTTAGGATATAAAATATTTTTTATAATATATATTATGAAAAAATATTTTTATGTTCTATATATAATATAAACATTTACTATATATTATATATATTTATATAGTTATAAGATATAAAAAGATTCATTTTTCGAGCTTTTAAGCCAAACTTGAGCTCATCTAATATTTAATTGAACCAAGCTTGAATTGAAAAATATAGTTTGGGTCGAACTCAATCTTGGTTAAGGGTGACCCGGAATTAACCCATTTATAACTAGATCAAATATGAATCTACTCCCATATCACTTTATTTTTTCAACTTCATGCCACTTGACTCAATATCATATGATTTCCGGTTGTCTATAAAGTGGATACTTGCATTTGGACATGTTGTCATACAAAGCTAAAGTCAAATACGGCATATCATATAATACTTACTTGCACAAAATTCAAAATGAATAAATAAATAAATAAAACTTGCACATGTGCATATCAAGTGCTTTTACATAGTTATGCCAATATACTTAGGCCCCGTTCACTTTTCAGTAAGTTATTTACCTAGGTAAATGCAATTACTTGGGTAAGTTTTTCTTGGGAAATACTTATTGGGTAAGTGCATTTACTTACGTTCTTTTATTTCCTAGGCAAATAAGGTAATGACCATTTTATCCATAAAAATCCATTATTAAAAGGGGTATTTTTTCCCATTCAAGTGTTAGCAACTTTCCCTCTATGTGGGAAAATTATTTACTCACTTAGGATGGTAAGTGATACCTAGGAAAATAAACTTTCCCTAGTCCTCACATAAATCTGAAAAATGAATATGGGATTCTTAGTCAGTGGGAACCAAAATCCCATTGACCAACTTCTCCCTCTCAAAATCCAAAAAAAGAACGCCCCCTTAAAGTTTATATTATATTTCTTGATAGGGTTTGAATTATGTGTTTTTACTAAATTGTTATGAGTTCATGTTTCATATAAGCACCATTCAATTTATTTGTGTATAAAACATAATACTAAAGACATTTTTAATCTATTTTATTAATAACATATAATATTTCAATTACTTATAATTTAATTTATTTATACCACTTTGACTCTATATATGATTTAATTTAATTTTTATATATATACACACATATATATAGCAGATGCACTTATACAAGATTAAAGGGTAAAAACAATTAACCCCATATGAATGCAACTATGTGAATTAAGTTTTACACTTTGCATAGATATGAATTAACTACTGAGAGATCTACATATACATGTGTAGATATAGATATAGGTTAAGATCCGATTATAAACGAATGAATTTTGAATAATCCAATATCCAATTCGATTTGATCCGTCTGCACAAAATTGGACCAACGGGACAAGGCCTGATCGGGCCGATCCAGAAACTCTAACTTGTCTGGGCCCGCTGAGCCAGGGTTGGATGGTTTAGATGCAAGCAACCGGCAAAAGGTTACATTATTAGCTACTTAAGGGATTGAAGCACGAGATAAGCGCAGAACACGCTAATGATGCAGTAGTAGCATTTGGCACCGAAACTCAGAAACGAGAAACAGCCCTTTTCTTCTCGGGTCTTTCCCGTGCTGAGAGAAGAAATGGCGGTCTTTCTCAGTTTCAGGTACAACTTATTTTTCATTATTTCTTTTTTCTCATTCTGACGTATATAAATTTTGGTTGGTACTCTCTTGAACTCTTGCACGGATTCATCTATAACTTTTAGAGAACCTGATATTGTCAGAAATTAACGATGGAATTAAAGTACCTGCTAAAATCTTGGAATTCGAGGTTCCTTAAGCAAACACTAGACATCGAGGATCCCTTTTTTTTTCTGATTTAACACCGAGGATCAAATTTCAGGATGAACTGATTAACCAATCGAATTTAGGGTGAATTTCCATGTTCGATCGGCTACTTTTCCGCAAACCTAGAATCTCTCTCCCTCCCTCCTTCCATTTTACTATATTTTCGTTGTTAATTTGTGTTTATCCAAATTCGAAGGGAGGTATATCTGTAACTTTAATTGAAAATTCAGTTAGTAAGTCAGTGTTCGACTCATTATATGCTAATTGTCTTTCTTAGGCATCTTCATGCTGTTATAAACTCCCCCCTAAAAGACTATACCTTTTTGAAGTGGTTACCGAAGTTCTTAATTGGCGATTTCATGCAAAATATGGTATTTTTTTCTTATTATGGTGTATTTGCAGATTTTAAGTTGAATGCATAGTATTCTTAAGAGGACAGCATGATGGAATTGGAAGGAAATACAAGCGGCATTGCAGAAGAAGCTTTCTTTGAAGTTGGAGATGATACTGTAAGCTTTAATTCCCAATTATTTTTCTGAATTCAGAGATTCACTTAATAATACATTATTTTTGAATACGCAAATTATCTGAAACTCATTGTTAGTATATTATTTCAGTGTCTCTGTTAGTATATTATTCACATTTGGTGTTCAGTTTGTTGCTCTATCTACTGAAACAAGTCACAACAATTTCATAAGGTGTCTGAGTGTAAGCCAGCTTGTTTTTATACTAAGATGGTTTGGTCATCTGCATAGAAGACCATTGACAGCACTTGTAAGAAGAAGTGATCTGTTGCAAGTTTAAGGGGCTAGTAAGGATAGATGTAGACAAAAAAGGAGTAAAGGACATGGGCTGAAGTAGTGAGAAATAATTTAAGTGCTCATAATTTAAAAATGGATATGGAATTAAATAGAACAGAATGGAAAAATAGGATTCATTAGGGGTGTCAATGGACCGGTTTCGGATTGGACCAATATCCAGTCCATTGATAAAAGTTAAGAATACAAGTGTCAATGAACAAGGTTTCTGTTTTAACCAATTTAAACAAGTTGGACGGCCAGACATTGAATTGGACTGCTCCGAAGTGGTCCAAAGTATTCATCTGATTGGATTGGACCTGGTTTATCTATATTGGATTCGTATTGGACCGGATCAGATCGGACCAAATCCGGTCCAATTGACACACCTAGGATTCAAGTTAACGACCCCATATAGTTGGTATAATGACAATGGTGATGATGCTAGGAAAAGTTTCCCAATTGGGTGAATTGGTGAAATTTCCTAGATAATCCCACCTATTCCTGCAACATGGAGGAATCTTGTTTCCCATCCAAACTGTTCATCAAATAGGAGACTTCTGGATCAATCAACCATATGTTGATTTTCACAGTCCACATCAGACATAGGCAATCTTGTATTGGACTTCTGCCTTAAAGGTAACAGCTGCTCAAGGATTGTGTTTTCTAATTTCCAATTTTTAATATGCCCATAGAAAAGGCCTGTTTTAAACACATGTCAAGGTGTTTTCAGCTAAAATTAATTCCATCAATTAAGGATGTGAGGAAGCAGCAAAGAAAATAAATAAATAAGGGTGAGGGAAGGAATACTGGGTATCCTTTTTTGCATCATATGTATTCTAGGTTACTAGTAGAGCATACATGCAATACTGCATTTCTTTTTTTTGAAAAAATTGAAAGTATAGTTTCTAGTAATTATCTAATTCAAAGAACACGTTTGTCTGTAAATAAGTACAATGAGATGCTGTACACTGCAAAAAGATTTTGTATGCTATGACTACAAAATATCTTCCGTTTGCAAAAGCAGTTTGGAAATTAAAAAGAGATGGATGAGAGGCATCCCTGAAAATAGGATTGATTGTCATCCATGTTGATAAAAGTTCCCATATTCTGTTCAACTGAGCTCAAACTGTTGTTAAATACCCATGCATTATGCTCGATCCAAATTGCCCATACCATAGCAGCAAGAACAGAAACCCATAATACATACTTAAATTGTCCATACCACATGCAATATTGCATGGTGGCCATAGAGGGAGTAGTTGTCATTAATGGAAAACATAAAAAATTGCATAGAACGTATTTAAATTTCTAATATCCTTTGCAATTTTTTGTCTACGATGATGTGAATGGTGTAGTTCTTGAATCTGGTCTGAGATAGGACGGTAAATAGACAAAGGAAGAGAAAGAGTGAAGAGAACAAGAGATCATGAGACTCAACTTAAACAACTAAAGAGAACAAGGGAAAGAGTGACCTCCAATCACTTTGTATAGGTGTTGGCAGTAGGTTACATTCTGGACCACAACTTAAATAAACAGAAAAGACTGCCATACTCTTTTTCGTTGAGCAAAAGAAAAGTATAATTGCATTGATGTAAAAGGTCCTTTGTACAAAGAGAATCTGTACACACCAAAACAGAAGGACCTCAAAAAAAAAACGGTCATCCTGAAAAAATTACAATCAGAAGTAACCTCTTTAAAGTCATTAAGTATAGACAACCAACTTCTATCACAACCTAAGGCTGTATTGATGACTTAAACTTCAGTAGAGGTTTTAAGATCAAAGACCCTGCTGTTCCTTCTGTCCAAACCGCCCACATAATTGCTAAGGGAATAGAAGACCAGCAAATCTTTCCTTTCTTAGTCATCCCTTGGATCTTCCAAGCCTCCAGGCAGGCTTCAACTGAGGCTGGCGTACACCAGCTTAACCTCAGACTACTAAGTAGTGGCTCCAGATCTTTGAGTCAAAGTTGCAATGTAAAAACAGATGGTTGACTGGTTCTGTATCCACACCGCAGAAGCTGCACCTCAGGTCAGTGCAATTAAAACACTTCCTCACCAACATCTCTTTGGTGAGACACTTCTCTAAAGCTGCCACCCATACAAAAAAACTTTACTTTTGAGGGTGTCACTTCTCAAAACCTCTCCTTATGGTTCTGTAGAAGGATTTACCTGAAAACTCCCCACTTCTGTTCCACTTCCACACTAGAGAATCCTTGGATTGCAGATTCAAAACCTGAGACTGAAGCAAAACTAGGAGATTTCCTACCTGCTGAATTTCCCAGTCATTGAAGTCCCTTCTAAAGGCTGGAGCCCAGCAAATAGCATTATCCCTTATCACAAAAGTATCCGCTACCAAGGCTTCTTTATCTTCTGCCAAACTGAACAGGTGGGAAACAGTTCCTTAAGGGAATTCTCCCCAGTCCAGGGATCCAACCAGAACCTGATCCTTCTCCCATTCTCTACTTTGAATCCAACTCCCCTTCTGAGAAGGTTTGAAGCTCTGCATATTCCTTTCCATAGACTGCATCCATAGGTTGGCATAGGTGGACCACTACCCTAACCACTTTCATCCAACTCATATTTTTCTGCTATTACTTTCCTCCAGAGGTTGTCAGGTTCAGCAGCAAACCTCCACAGCCAACTTCCTAGCAAAGCTAGGTTGAAAGATTTTAAGCTCCTTAACCCCAACCCCCCTTGAGATAGGGGTTTACAAATCTGGCCCCAGTTTACAAGATGATATTTGTCTGAATCCTTCTAGCCCACCCACAAAAAATCTCTAATCTTTTTTTCTAAAACCTCTACCACTTCTGAGGGGATAGGAAAAAGGGTCATGAAGTACATTGCCAAACTTGCTTGGGCACTCTTGATGAGTGTTGCCTTTCCACCTTTGGAGAGATACCTTGCTTTCCAAGTGGCCAATTTCTGATCCATTCTTTCTATTATTGGGTTCCAAATGGTTTTAGAATTGCATGTTTCCCAATGGCAACCCCCAATAATTTGCTAGCAGCTGACCAACCTTGCAACCCAACACACCTACCAGACCCTGGATGTTAGAGATTTCTCCCACTGCTATCATCTCACCTTTTGCTAGATTTACTTTCAGTCCTGATATAATCTCAAACCAGAAAAGAATGTATTTCGGATTCAGAACTGGCTCCTTTGAAGCCTCAACAGAAGAAGAGTGTGTCATCAGCATATTGCAGAATTGGAGTAGGAGTCCCATTGGGCTTCACCTGGAAGTCTTCCACCAGATTCCCTCTCCACAGCTCTATCTACCAACTTTCTTAAACCTTCCATGACTGTTAGAAAGAGAAGAGGAGAAGGGTCCCCTTGCCTCAGACCTCTAGAACTGCTTTCCTCTAGCTGTCCCATTTACAAGCACTGAGAATCTTGTGGTTGAAAAGCAAACTTCTCCACTTAGAGCCAAAGTGCATTCTTTTCAACAAATAATCCAAGAAGGACCAGTTAACATGGTCATAAGCCTTCTCTAAGTCAATTTTGTAGATTAGCCCACTTTCTCCACTTCTTAATCTTAAGTCTATTAATTCATTATCTATGAGAACTACATCATGAATGTGTTTGTTGTGGACAAACGCCCCTCAGTACTTAGAAATTAATGAATAAATCACCTTTCTTAATCGGGTGGCCAGAATTTTGGTTAGGATCTTGTAAACACTTCAACCAAGCTGATCGGCCTGAAGTTTTTCAGCTCAGTAGCTCCTTTCTTTTTGGGGATAAGGGAGATAAAAGTTGCATTTAAGCTTCTCTCATGGGCTGCAGAATTGTGGAATTCCTCCAGAACCCTTAGTAAATCAGCTTTAATGAGCTCCCAGAACTTCTTAAAAACAGCATTATGAAACCATCTGGGCTCGACGCCTTCTCCCCCTTCCATTTCTTCTAGAACCTTCTTTACCTCTTCTTCTGAGAAGGTTTTTTCCAAGTCAGAAGCCTGCTGCTCAGACAAACAGTCAAAGATCAAACATAAAACATTGTGAAGCCATCCCACCATACTCCTTTTTAGTATACCTAGACTGCCAAATATACCTCTGTTTACATGCCTACAACATAAAGCATAAATATACCGCTCAACAAATAGGTCATAGTTCATTATGAAATTAAGCATAGGTGCCTACCTTGCAATTGGATAAAATTCCATAACAAAATTCCAATGGTCCCTGATAACTGGATTTCTGTTTTCACGGATTGAAGTGCAGTGATTTAAAAGTCACGCCTAGACGCACAGGTGAGATGCATTTTAAGGTATGTGTCTCACCTAGCCCCCAAGTACAACACTTTCAAAAGGCACACACTTGGTGTGCCTTGTGCTTCAGCCCTGGCATGTGCCTTTTGAAAATTTGTGCCTTTTTTCTGTTTTTTTATTCCTAGCGGTTCCAAAACCCCCCATATTTGCTAATGTTGCTCATTCATTCATTTTAATAAAAGATATCTTTAAAAGACAATTAAAGTTATAATTTTTTTTATAGGTCTTAAGAATTTAAGACCATGATATGGACTTGTTTGAACTTGCCCCAAGGGGCTTGGTACAAAGGCAGTCATAGAATTAAGGAATGCATAATGTTTAACACCACATTAGATATTTGAAGTAATGCAATTGGGAAAGGAATAACGAGATTGAGAGTTTTACATGCTTGATTTTATTTTTAAGTTTTCATTTTAAATATGTTTTACATGTTGTTTTATGTATCTTAAATTTTAAAATAAATGTTTTAAAATGCTTTTATGTTTAATATTTTTAATTAATATTAATATGTTTTACAGTTTATATTTTTTTTAATATAATATTTTACAGCCTATACTTTTTAATTAATATATTTTATAGTTTATATTTTTAATAATATTATATTTAATATTTTTTTTATGTTTTTTATTTTTTGACTTTTTTTTTTTATTTTTTGGCATCTTTTATTTTATTCTTTTTTGCATTTTGTGGCTTGCTCCAAAAAGGTTCGCACCTCGGTCACAAAATGCCTCTTGTGCTTTTTTTTGTGCCTTGCGCTTTTAAAACATTGTACAAGTGGAGAGGTGTCACTGTCAAACTTATGGACACGGCATTTGCTTGCCTGAAAATGACTTGCATATGTGATGTGTATATTAAAATGTGGTGACCTAGAAAAAGCATTTTGCACTAGCTAGCCTAATATAAATAACACCTTAGGGGCATCTAGTTATTGTAGTTAAAGTTTAAAAATTAATTTACAAATAAAATCCATCTTCTCAAATCCTGTTAACATGATTTGTGGTCAATAAATCATAATAAAGGTAGGATGAGTACATACATTTGATCAAGATTTCAGCCTCTTGCTGTTTTGTTTCCCTTATTGATTAAACCAGAAACAGATAGAGAAGCAGTTTTATTGCTCATGATTTTCTACAATATCTGTACAGGATGCTGCTGCTTTTCAGAATGAAAAATGTGGGATATGTATGGATGTTATCATTGACAGGGGGGTCCTAGACTGCTGCCAGCACTGGTATGTCCATGTATATATTAAAGCATATTTTCTTGAAGTGTTATCAAATTTATTTTCTGAATCATCTGTCAAACATTTTTCTAAAATTTTAGATTTTATGTAGTGGTGGATTAAAAAAATAAGATTTGGGGCTTCATGCTATTTCTGTATCATTACCAGTCTTGTGACTGTCTTGCTATTGCAGTCGAGAAAATAGGAGAATGGTGGCTGATATTTGCTTCTTGAATGAAAATTTTGCTATTTGAAATCCTATTTGCAAGAGTTGAGGCTTTAGTTATTTAAAAGTTTTTGGTTTTTGTTTATTTTAAAGGTTAGTATATCATTACTAGTGCACAAAAATAGCAAGAAAAAAGTTATTTAGAAGTTGATAACCATTACAAAGGTATAAATTCATAAAAACAGCAAAAAGGATATTCAAAAAAGGCGTGCGCCTAGGTGAGCCTTGATTGAAGTGTGCCTTGCATGTGCACCTAGGTGAGCCTTTTTAAAACACTGGTTCAAGTTAGATGGATTTCATGGGAGCTTAATTCCATGGCAGATATTCTAGATTAACCAGAGTTGGCAATTGCTATCTTCCTTAGTTTTCATGTCTTGGAAGAGGGATTATTTTAGAAGCAAGCAATGGTTATTGAATTGGATGCCATTGTATGAACATATCTGCCTAGTTATGGTTCTTCTATGCAGAGGGCAAGTCAAACTTCATTTAACACAAGTTCTTTATGTTAATTTGCAGGTTTTGTTTTGAATGCATTGACAACTGGGCTACCATTACAAACCTCTGCCCACTTTGTCAAAATGAGTTTCAGTTAATCACATGCATTCCAGTAAGTGATGCTTCATCATGAAGAGATGCTTTATGAACGCAATGCTTGAAGATTTCTTATTTTTAATACAGTTACTATAGTAACTATGTTAAGATCTTCTCCATAACTAAATTCATGTGTCCTTGTAAAGATGTTTGTGCACTTAAATGTAGAATATCTCTTTAGGCAATAATTAAAAATTCTGTTCAAGTTCATAGCTAAAATGTATTTACTGTCATTATTTGATTACTCTAGGTATATGATACGATTGGAACTAACAAGCTTGAGGACCCATTTCCCAGGTATTGTTACTTTTGTATACTTTTGTTTTTTTTTTTGTTTTTTGATTGGTGACAATCAAGAATTTTATTAATTTGTTAAAAAGAATGATGTACAATGATAAATATGCCCAGTTCAGATAGGCCAGTCCTTGCTAACTGCTCCTTGTATCATATACTTATTTCTTTGTTCAAATTAATTCTGTTGGCTGATCTTGTGCCAAATGGAAGATTGCATTTAATTGAGTGGCCAGTTTTCTGACTTCCCTCATGAGATTTCTATATTTCCAACTCCCAAAATATTGTTCCCGAACCAACAACCATTAATCACCATCCACCATTATTTATTTATTTAGGGTTTAGGGATCTGTCCAACCTTAGGCCCTGCAAAAGGTGCCAACCTAGCTCCCTTGTTGCCAATAGATGGTTTAATTCAGTGACCAGTTTTATCTATATACCCCAGCTCCCAAAATGTTGTTTCTGAACCAACCCACCGCTACTTTTTTTTTTTTTTGAATAATAAACAACTTTTTTTTTTTTTTTGCATTCAATATGAAATCAGAATTCAGAACCCATGCTGTTCAAAAGTAGACAGCAGCGGCATTGCAAAAATATCTTTCAGCTGACAATACATATACCGAAATCTATAGAAACAACAGCTTACAATTCATTCCCAGGTCCTGGCATACCCCATGGACAACCTTATGATGGGGTGTGAGAATCAAGAGAGGATTTTCTTGTAAACCCAATTCTCTAATTTCTTCTTCTCTCCTTCCTGTTCCACTTTTTCCTGTTTTATCAGTTGTTTTAACAAAATATTTCACAACTGTTACTTGTTAGCAAAACAAAGGGGACAAACATGGGGAGGTAAACACTAATTAGGTTGTTTCCTCTGTAGCTACTTGCAAGAATTGATTTTCAGATATACACATCCCAGAAAAAGGTCCTTACCTGAAGTTGCAGAGGTTTACATCAAATCTCTCTTACTGGGAATACCAGAGAGGAGGAAGAGGGGATAAGGCCAAAACTAAAGCATAAACAAGAAAAGGTACCCAAAGAAACCAAAACTCAAATCCTGCTATCTAACTTGGAGGAGTCAAGGAATACATCGTTCAGGTTATCGATAAGATTCAACAAGCAACAATGAAGAAATCCGAATCACACAAACCCTTCTAAAGTCAAAGTTCCCAATCAATACCCAAAGGAGAATATTACTCCACCAGAGATCTTCCAAAAATTTAATTATATTGCCAGAAGGAAAGATAAAGGGCAGCAATGGTGATTGATACCATTAGGGATACATGTATTGAAGGAAGGGGAAATCCATCATATGGATGGTCGAACCATGCTAGATGGTTGGGCAAAATTTCAAAAATTTCTTTTCTCCCTTATGAGAATCGTATTCCCAATTTTAGAAAAATTGCATTTTTCAAGGATCATTTTTGAACCAAACCGGACCAGATCTGAAACCAAAAGAAAGGGGGAGAAGAATACCTGATATGGAATCCACACGTGTAGTTCCCAGAGTAGGTGTTTACACCCAAAGATGGTACCAAAACCCGCTTCCACTGAAGATGGCGCAGCTTAGGATGAAGCAGGTTCAACAATGCAGTCCTTCAGCAATCCAACAACTTGGATCGAGCAAGGGAGTATGAGCACGAAATCCGATATGATTTTCTTGCAGAATCAGAGGTAGGAATTGATCTCTATCAGTCCAAAAGGTGGAGAACGAATTGGGTATATATACTGGAGCAGTTCACCCTCTCCTATTTATAAATCTTAAAGAGCAGCTCTCCTAATCCAATTAAAAGTTTCCTAATCTAAATCTTTATTTGGATCTAGACTGCTTAAGTGGATAAGGCTTACTTCTTATCCCATCTGCTGATCCAAACCCATATCCATACCCAAATTCACCCATGTCACATGATTGCTTAAGCTGCCATGTGACACCCTGATTAATCCAATTAATCTTTGGGCTTTAGGCCCATTAAGCAGGTGGCTCACGTCCCTTATTAATTGCTAGCTAATTTGGCTCTCTTTGTATGGTGTGGGACCCTAACAATGACCTCACAAAAGTCCATGTGGGTTTAGCCTAGCTTCTGTAACAAAGCCTAGCCGAATTCACTGTTGACACAGTGAACCCCTGAGCCCATCACTATGGGCTCTTAATGGGCCCAACATTTACACTAAATGGTCCTTAGGTCCAGTCATCCTATGAAGGCCGAAGGACAATAGACTTAAGTGAGATATAGCCTATCAGGTATAAAAACCCTAAATGGTCTTACACTTAATCTCTCAGCCCTTAATGATCAAACACTGCTCGACAAGAGAGGACCCGTCCCTTGGCTGTAAGGTACAGTGTTGCACTCTCTGCTCAGATGGATCCCGGGAATTAAAACCTTTTACAAACAATTTTCTTAAAACATAATATATATATATCATATAAATATATTTTTTTGCAAAACAAATCTCAAACAAGTTTGAAATCAACTGCCAGTAGTTTTGGTTTCCATCAGAGAGAGTGCAGTCCTGATCATTCACTTTGTCCGACAAAGGGGCTGATCTTGTCACTATGTTCACCCACTCATGTGAATTCTCAGACTGCCCCAACATACCCAAGTTTTGACCCCCTCTAAGGATCTCACTGATTGGCATATTAAAGACAACCCAATTTGACACTTAGTGTAGTACTATAATCGAGTCTAGGGGTTAGGTGTAACTTTCCAGTTTTGCCCACCAATCTCCAAGGTCCATGGCATAACTGGAAAATGGTCCGGGTTCATTGTTTCAAACAAACACACACTACATGTGCTTTGGGTCTAACCCTAGCAGCTGAGACAAGCTACCCCAACCTACTTGGTAGCACATTAGTGTTAGCCTTGGCAGGATAAACTTCCCCAAGTCTATCCAATGGCTGAGAACATTCTAAACTAACACGAGTCTCATAAGTGTCCAGTTTAAGGGTAATTACACAGAAACACACCATATATAACATGAATCAATTATGTACTTTTATTCATTTACAATAATTGTTTATGTACATCAATTTGATTGGAGCTAAGGGCATATACTGTCTAACAACTCCCACTTGCACTTAGGTCCAATCGGGTACAAACCGGAGTCTCATACTGTCCACGTGTTTCTCTAACACTTTCTGTGTCTGTGGCTTTGTCAACGGGTCTACTACATTTTCCGCTGATGCTACATTCTAAATTTGGACGCCCCCTCTACCAACAATCTCCTGTAATACATGATACTTCATCTCGATGTGCTTTGACTTCGAGTGGGCTCTGGGTTCCTTAGTTTGAGCAATGGCTCCAGTGTTGTCACACAACAGTGGAATGGGTGATGTGCTGGATGGAACTACTCCTAATTCGTTAATGAATTTCTTCATCCATACCGCTTCTTTGGTAGCTCCACTTGTGGCAATGTAATCGGCCTACTGTGGACCCTTGTTTGCTACTTCTCTAGCTAACTGAACAGGACCCCATCGTGAAGATGTAACCAGATGTGGATTTTCTATCATCTGGGTCTGATTGGAAGTCAGCATTAGTATACCTAAGGATCTGTAGTGAACTACCATCGAATACCAGACAAACTCTTTTGTCCTCCGAAGGTATTTGAGTATGTTCTTTACAACAATTCAATGCTTCTGTCATGGGTTTGATTGATATCTACTTACTACACTCACAGCATGAGCAATGTCTGGCTGAGTGCACATGGCATAGACGATGCTCCCTACGACAGAGGCACAGGGAACCTCTCTCATGCCCTCAATCTCCTTGGGAGTCTTGGGAGACATACCCTTGGAGAAAGTGAGTCCGTGTCTGAAAGGGACAAATCCCTTATTGGAGTTCTCCATGTTGTATTTGTTGACAATCTTGTCAATGTAAGTAGAATGGGATAATCCTTTTATCATTTTTGATCTATCTCTATAGAGTCGAAGTCCTAAGATGTAGGAGGCTTCTCCGAGATCTTTCATGAAGAATTGCTGCGAAAGTCATACCTTCACCGTAGTCAACATTCGAACATCATTCCCAATGAGTAGAATGTCGTCTACATGCAGAACCAAGAATGTAACCTTATCTTCCACTGATTTCCTGTAAACATAGGGCTCATCTGGATTCTACTCAAAGTCAAACTGTTTGACGGTAGAGTCAAATCGGATGTTCCAACTTCTTGAAGCTTGCTTAAGTCCATAGATGGATTGGTTAAGTTTACACACCATGTGTTCCTGACCTACAACAATGAAACCTTGTAGTTTCTGGATATAGATATTTTCAGTAAGATTTCCATTAAGGAACGCGGTTTTGACATCCATTTGCCAAATCTCAATAGTCATAGTGTGCTACTACAGCTAACAGGATCCGTATGGATTTAAGCATGGCCACTGGTGAAAAGGTTTTCTCATAATTGGTTCCCTCTTTCCGAGTATACCCCTTTGCTACAAGATGAGCTTTATAGGTCTCAACCTTCCCGTTGGGGCCCTTCTTCCTCTTGTAGATCCATTTGCAACCAATTGCTTTCACCCCAGGGGGTAGGTCTACAAGGGTCCAGACTCTATTGGTTTTCATTGAGTCCATCTCGTTTCTCATGGCATCTACCAACTTCAAGGAATCTATGTCCAACATAGCTTTCGTATAAGTCAGTGAATCTTTCTCACTGATCGTGGCTTCCATCAAGTAATTTTCTTGATCATAGTTGTAATGAACTGGAGGTTTAGAAACCCGGGTAGATCTTCTCGGTTGGGTATATCTGGAACTTGTGGGACATCTCCCACTATTCCTGGGCTCTCATCATCAAGAACAATTTCCTGACGATGATTGTTTAGGATGTAATCTTCTTCCAAGAAGTAGGCATTTCGACTACAAAACACTTTTTGTTTTCTTTGGTCATAGAATAGGTATTCTATAGAGCTTTTGGGGTAGCCTACAAATAGGCAACGACTGGTCTTGGATTCCGATATGTCAGCATTTGTTCTTTTAACATGTGCCGGACAACCACAAATCTTTAAGTGTCTTACACTTGGTTTCTTACTGGTCTATAGCTCATAGGGAGTCTTAGGAACGGATTTGGTTGGAACCCGGTTTAGCATGTATATTGCAGTCTCCAATGTGCATCCCCAAAAGGATATAGGTAATTCTGAGTGAATGAAGAGTGACCGGACCATATCTAATAGAGTCCAGTTTCTCCTCTTCGATACACTGTTTACTTGTGGTGTAGCAGGAACTGTGATACAATCCCATTGTCCTTTAAGTAGTCCCTGAATTTGTTGGAGAAATATTCGCCTCCTTGATCTGATCGAAGGGCTTTAATTTGCCTCCCCAACTGTTTCTCAACTTCTTGTTTGAATTTTTTGAACTTTTCAAAGGATTCGGATTTATGTCTCATTAAGTACACGTAACCATACCGAGAGTAATCATCGGTAAAGGTTATAAAATAAACATGCTGGTTGCGTGTCCCAACATTCATGGAACCACATACATCAGTATGTATCAGGTCAAATGTGCCTGTAGATCTTTTAGGCTTTCCTGCAAATGGCCATTTCGTCATCTTACCTTGAAGGCAAGGTTCACAAGTTGGAAGATCTTCAACAGTTAGAAAATCCAAAAGACCATCTTTTACCAACCTTGTGATACGATCTATATTAATGTGGCCAAGTCGTTAATGCCATAGGTACGTGGGATTAACCGTATCACACGATCTTTTCTTGGGATAATTTCTGACGTAGTTTCGTTTATGTTTGTTTCCAGAAAAGGATGGAGGACATAGAGACCGTTCTCAAGTTCTCCGTGTGTAAGGAATTTGTTATTCAATTTAATAGTAATCGTATCACTAAATAAAATAGAATAACCATCCTTGCACAATTTTGAAACAGAAATTAAATTTCTTCTCAAAGTGGGTACATAAAGACAATCTTTAAGTTTAATAATTCATTCTCTGAAAACTAGATCTACAGTTCCTATGGCTGTAGCTGCAATTGTTGCAAAAGTCCCCAAATAAAGAGTCACCTCATTGTCACTTAGCCTTTTGCTTTCTTTGAACCCCTGCAATGTGTTACATGCATGAGTAGAAGCCCCGAAGTCAATACGCTAGGATGCAGAAGTGACCAACATATTGGTCTCTATGACAAGAGATTCAAAATTACCTTCTTTTTTCTTGGATTCCATATACTGAGGACAGTTCCTCTTCCAGTGTCCGGTTTGTTTGCAAAATTGACACACATGATGCTTTGTCTTTCTTTTGCCTGCTTTCTTTTGAGGCCTCTTCTTGCAATTCCTCTTTCTTTTGCCCGACTTACCACCTTCAACAAGCATGGCTATCGGCTTGTCCTTCTTAATCAGTTCTTCGGCCCTCTACAACATATTGTTGAGTTCTTGAAGGCTAATTTTTAGCTATAGGTCATGATAAACTGATTGAAGGAGGGAGGTAGAGAGTTTAAGATGGCATCAGTTTTAGTGTCTTCATCCAGTTGAGAACCAAGAGCCTCCAGTTCGTTAATAAACCCCATCATTTTCATGCAGTGGTCACGGACTTGTTGGCTCTCGGTTATCTGGGTGGTCATCAACAGCTTGAGGACCTTTTGACGAGCAGAACGATTCTTCTCTTCGTACATAGTCTTTAGACTATCCAAGATATCCTTGGACACTTTGATCTTATCAAACTGTCATTGGATCTGATTGTCCAAAGATGCTATGATGAAGCACCGGGCAAGAGATTTCTCCCATTCCTAATACTCTTTCTTACGCGCCTCAGAAGCCCTGTCACCTGGACGTTTCGGAACAGGATTCTTGGCAACCTTGTCTAATTTCTCGGACGTCAGAACTAGATTAAGGTTACGAAACCAGTCAACATAATTAGATCCCTTAAGTTTATTGTCATCCAACAACTTGGCGAATTGTCCGTTTGCCATTTCTGATAAAAGGCAACACTGATTAGTCCACGACCTAAAATTGATTCATGTTTTACATAGAAAGGTCTTTTATCTATGTTCTATCTCCATTTGTTCATCTCTGAGATTTCCCTCCTATCTCAATGACGGAGACATGACACGTCTCTGGAAATATGGGAAATCACATAGGTGCATGGAGCCAACTGTTTCAGCTAAAAAACCCCACCACTTTCTGTGAAGGATCACATCCACTCACCCAATGAGCTTTCCCTTTGTTGGTTGCAGAAGGAAGAGTCTAGCCTGTGGAAGTTCTTAAACAAAAGGAAGAAAATTAATCAGCTAACTTAGAACATGATTATAAGGGTTCAATGGGCCAAGAGGAGTACTAACACCATGGCTGACACTTTGGCTAAACAGGGGGTGGGAAGAACAAATTTCTTTGGGCTATCTTGTAATATGTGTTTTCAGTTTGGATAGGGAGGGTTAAGACATTTTACCCCTCCATTCTGGTTGTAATTTTCATATCTCTTTTAATAAAATTACTGTTATTTATAAAAAAAAAAGAGCTTTCCCTTTGGCCTCTATTAGACAAGGTTCATTGCCATTTTAGGTTAAACCTTTCTATCTAGTAAGTGCTAACTCGTTATATCATGGACCCCAAGGTACCGTGAAAAGATTCTTTCATTTTAGGATAGGCCTTTCCTACATCGGTCTATGACGCCCTTATCATCTCATGAAGCAATCCAACCGACTGGACCAGCAAGTGGATAGCCCAATTTTATGGTGCATCTCCACCCACCAATTCAGCCCGCCTTCATGCTAATGACGGAAGGCCTTTAGAGAATTCATCATATGATATTCCCTATCACTTGCACTTAAATTAATGTGGAGGGAACAAATTAAAACAGTTCCTAGGTTTGATTTAGGTCATACCAAGTGTCTCCCACTGACTTTCATAAAGTCAGATTCAAATGGGCCCAAAACGAACTAGGGTTTCGTAGGGTTCCTCTTGGGGGAACTGACCAGGGGGCCCATTGAGAGGGGAGATCATCCAATGATCTGTGGGCATCATGGCAATGATGTGCATTCAGCCATGATGTTTGCAGAGAGCCACATACGATTAAACATGGGCCAAGCACTTATGGCCCATGTACGAATCATATTCAGCACATCACATACATTAACATCCACAAATTGATCCAATCAATTAATAAATTGTAAAGATCCTAATTAGTTTAAGTTAACACACAATCAACCCATTAAGCCCATGTATTATCAAATAACATCTAGGTATATGGGCTAAACTGCAAAAAGTAGTTTGGCCCATATAGCAGTTATGTTGAAAATGGCATGATGTTGCTTTAACTTTGCAAAATTAGGTCTTACAAGGGAGGGCCGAATTGTATCATGTGATGGACTATCAAAACCTTGGCCCATAACCGAATTTAAGCCACTTAAAACATGACCCATGGGGCTGAGATTAGACCCCATCGAACCATGGGTTTGGTCCAACTAGTTTGGACCAAACTAGGTCAATTCGGCCTAGGGTTTGGTGTCCAAAACATGTTACAATTTCCAAGATTTTGATCTGAAATTATTAACAGTCGAAATTGACATTCAATCACAGCAAGAAACAAATAACATAGGGCTGCAAGTGTGATGGTCTGAATTTGATCCGGACAAACTGCAAACCTACAAGAAATTGTTAATTAGATTGTAGATTTCTTTTCTGCAAAATTTCTTCTTCTCTGCGTGCTCCAGCAAATCTTCCAATGTAAAAAAAAAAAGAAAAACCTAATTTTCTATTAATTATATCAGAATAAATCCTAATACATTTTGTCTAAAAATAAAAAAAAATATTTACAGACCAAAATTGAATAAATAAATTGCAGGGTGCGCAAATCTTGGCGCCAATAAAGAATTCGATTTTCATCACACCAACAACCCAAAAATTCAAGAAACAATAATAGAACAATTCTAAATATATTGCAGGATATTATAAAATTAATTTTAGATCAAATCGCTTAAAACTAAGAACCATTCTACCGATTTCGATCTGCTTCTAATTTGATCTAAATTTGGTTCAAGATTGAACTTGGCTCTGATACCATTGAAGAAAGGGGAAATCCATCATATGGATGGCCGAACCATGCTAGATGGCTGGGTAAAATTCCAAAAATTTATTTTCTCCCTTCCAGGAATCGTATTCCCAGTTTTAGAAAATTTGCATTTTCAAGGATCGTTTTTGAACCAAACCGGACCAGATCTGAAACCAAAAGAAATGGAGAAGAATACCTGATATGGAATCCACACGTGTAGTTCCCAAAGTAGGTGTTCACGCCCAAAGAGGGTACCAAAACCTGCTTCCACTGAAGATGGCGGAGCTTAGGATGAAGCAGGTTCAGCAATGCAGTCCTTCAACAAGAACTGCAATCCAACAGCTTGGATCGAGCAAGGGAGTATGAGCACGAAATCCGATATGATTTTCTTGCAGAATCAGAGATAGGAATTGATCTCTATCAATCCAAAAGGTGGAGAACGAATTGGGTATGTATGGCGGCAAGAGCAGAAGGAGAGAGGGAGAACTGAGAGCAGTGATGTGTGTATACTGGAGCAGTTCACCCTCTCCTGTTTATAAATCTTAAAGAGCAGCTCTCCTAATCCAATTAGAAGTTTCCTAATCTAAATCTTTATTTGGATCTAGACTGTTTAAGTGGATAAGGCTCATCTTCTTATCCCATCTGCTGATCCAAACCCATATCCATACCCAAATTCGCTCATGTCACATGATTGCTTAAGTTGTCATGTGACACCCTAATTAATCCAATTAATCATTGGGCTTTAGGCCCATTAAGTAGGTGGTTCACGTCCCTTATTAATTGCTAGCTAATTTGGCTCTCTTTGTATGGTGTGGGACCCTAACAATGACCTCACAAAAGTCCATGTGGGTTCAGCCTAGCTTCTGTAACAAAGCCTAGCCGAATTCACTGTTGACATAGTGAATCCCTGAGCCCATCACTATGGGCTCTTAATGGGCCCAACATTTACACTAAATGGTCCTTAGGTCCAGCCATCCTATGAAGGCCGAAGGACAATGGACTTAAGTGAGATATAGCCTATCAGGTATAAAAACCCTAAATGGTCTTACACTTAACCTCCCAGCCCTTAATGATCAAACACTGCTCGACAAGAGAGGACCCGTCCCTTGGCTGCAAGGTACAGTGTTGCACTCTCTGCTCAGATGGATCCCGCGAATTAAAACATTTTGCAAACAGTTTTCTTAAAACATAATAATAATATATATATATATATATTCATATAAATATATTTTTTGCAAAACAAATCTCAAACAAGTTTGAAATCAACTGCCAGTAGTTTTGGTTTCCATCAGAGAGAGTGCAGTCCTGATCATTCACTTTGTCTGACAAAGGGGCTGATCTTGTCACTATGTTCACCCACTCGAGTGAATTCTCAGACTGCCCCAGCATACCCAGGTTTTGACCCCCTTTAAGGATCTCACTGATCGACATATTAAAGACAACCCAATTCGACACCTAGTGTAGTATCATAATCGAGTCTAGGGGTTAGGTGTAACTTTCCAGTTTTGCCCACCAATCTCCAAGGTCCATGGCATAACTGGAAAATGGTCCGGGTTCATTGTTTCAAACAAACACACACTACATGTGCTTCGGGTCTAACCCTGGCAGCTGAGACAAGCTACCCCAACCTACTTGGTAGCACATTAGTGTTAGCCTTGGCAGGATAAACTTCCCCAAGTCTATCCAATGGCTGAGAACATTCTAAACTAACACGAGTCTCATAAGTGTCCAGTTTAAGGGTAATTACACAGAAACACACCATATATAACATGAATCAATTATGTACTTTTATTCATTTACAATAAATGTTTATGTACATCAATCTGATTAGAGTTAAGGGCATACACTGTGTAACATGTATATGAAGGGATAGTAGCCAGGGTAAAAACTTAGAAAGGGAAGATGATAGAATTTCCAATAATGATGGGTTTATAACAAGGGTCAGCAATTGGTCCATGTATTTTTGCATTAATTATGGGTAAAGTAACCAAAGATTTACAGGAGGGAGTCCCTTGGTGTATGTTGTTTGTTGATGATATAGTTTTAATTGATAAAGAATAAAATTGCTGAATGTAAAGCTAGGGCAGTGAGAGCTGCTTTAGATTCGGAAGATTCAAGGATAAGTTGGACTAACACAGAACAAAATGTATGAAAGTTATAGTAAAAAATATAAAAAATAGTGGTGGTGCAATTAAGGTTGATGATCAGGAGACACCTCAACTAACCACTGTCCATACCTTTGGTCAGTCATCTATAACGAGGGAGAATACCTTTGATCAGTCAGTCCAGCTCCCACCAAACCATCTTTCAACCTTGAGAATACCTTCGTAACATGAACCACATTGAGCTTGTTTGAAACTCTGGTCTTCTTTGGGATCTCTGAAGCCTCACCACTTCGAGCCATACTCTTCTCCTTGCCCCTGCGACCCAAGTCCATTCCCAGTCTTCCAACAACCACTTTGGTACCCCATAATCAGCATCGTTCCTAATCAATGTGTCTTGGAAATTTAAATCAATCCCCTTCTCGCCCTCAACTTCTGATAAGCCACTTCCTACCTCATTGTTGCTTCCTTCCTCCCCTTCCTTGGTTTTGTTGTTCGACCCTTCTTTCACCTTCTCTACTCTACCCTCACTCACTTCCTTTACTACCAACTCCCTCTTCGAGACTTCCTCCTGACTCAGCTCTGAGCAAGAAGATGAAGAATGCGGTTCTTGCATACCTGGGCTGGGTTTGAATGTTTAAAACTTCTCTATTGCTTGATTGATGTTGTGAAGGACATCATTGTACCTCCTAATTTGCACTCCTAATTCTGGGTGGTAGAAAGATTTTGTCAATGAATACAATCTGTTTGTTATTGATTAAAAAGAGAGATATTGCTTTTGGACTCCATCCAAAGTTTGCCTTTCTGAATTTTCCTACCCTTACTCTCCCCCATAAGGCTTGTTGCTCCCACCCAATCTTCATAATTATTTCCCTAGAAGGGCATTCCTAATTGTGGTTTCTTCCTAATTAAGCTTCCTTCTGAATGTGCCATCTGGTGATTATAAGATTTGACATGTAGATTCTAGAATTTCAGATTTTGAAAAATGGAGGCACGTGCATGAGTTAATTACTAGGTCTTTTGGCTATTACTTTGCATAGAAAGACTGTTGAGTACTACTGGGTGTCATCACTAATGGCTTCTATGGTATTTCTTTGTCTATGCAGAGAGGATGACTGGTGCATTCAAGGAAAGAATAATACTCTTTCTTTTCCATCATATTACATTGATGAAAATGTAATTGTCCTCTCTGTGTCGGTCTCCTGATGATTTTGTTGCTATTTATAGTTAAAGGTTTTCTTTTTTTTTTTTTTTTTTGATGAATGAGTTAAAGGTTTTCTTTTCATCTCATTCTTGTATGGTTTCTCATTTTTTTAGGCAGTTACCTGTTTGGACGGAGATAGTTGCAAAATACGAAGTGGTCTGGCAACAATTAAGGAGGATTCAAATCTTGATACATCAATTGCTTGTGATTCATGTGATATATGGTAAATGCATTTCTTCTACTAGCAAAGGCCTACTCTGTATGGACATACTAATACCATTAGTTGCCTGATCAAAATAACAAAAATCAATACCATTAGTTTAGAATGGATAGCGGTGCATTCAGATTAGATTTTTATATCATGCAATCTTGTTACTTTACCTACATTAGCTTCTCTAGTACAACATAATTGCTTTTAGCTATTCTAATCAATTGCATGAAGTTTCAAAGAATCCAAAGAATTGAGAATGTACAATGTTGTCATCGTATTTAAGTTTGTTTTACTTGACCATTCATTTGCCCTATAGGAATTTAGTATCATTGCTTGCTTTGACCATTCTGATGCAGCTCATTGAAGGTGTCAGAGATTTTATGCCAATTTATGAAATATGTGCTATTTAAATACTGTATTTTGGAGTTTCACAGAATCTAGAGATGAAGGGGTGAAATCATTAGACCTATGCCAAGCTCATTTAACTCATTTATCTACTGAGCTGAAAATAATTTTTGTGCTATGGATATGATGGTTGAGCAGTGTTGGCGGTACACTGTTTTCTAGTACAATGTTCTAAATGTGAGGTAATGATGCTCTTGTTTTTGGTAAAAGGAAAAAAAAAATTGTGCCACTACCATTTCTCATAATGATGAAGTCAGAGATTCTTTGTGAGAATATAATTATCCACAATTGTTAGAAGCAATGCTCAGAGAACAGGACCGTGCACAGAACTAAGGGAGAGGCACATATGTTTTGAAATTTCAATTATTTAATAGCCAGGGTGGTTTCATGAAATCAGAACCGGTTCACCAATTTTCTGGTTAAACTGGCCGGTCATCTGTTTTCACCAGGTTTTTAGCAATTCTGGTTCTTGGGGTGTGACCAAACCGACCAGGGCCCCGAGTCACGGTTAAATCAGTCCAACTGGCCAGTCCGATCTGGTTTCCTAAACATTGGTCAGAACCAAGTTGGAGAGGGTCAAGTCATACCAAGTTGCAGAGGATTAGCAAAGAAGAATTTGACTAATTAAGTCAAACCATCTACTGTACTATTAAGAGGAAGTGCTCTGTTACAAGTTGAAGGAGCTAGAAGAGATATGCAGACCAAAAGGAATATGGTTTGAAGTAATGAGAAATGATTTAAGGGCCCATAATTTAATAATAGATACGACACTTGATGGTATGGAATGGCAGAACCAGATTCATGTAGCTGACCCCATATAGTTGGGCGTTGGGACATGGCTTAGATGATGATGATGGCAGAACCAGATTCATGGTTGAGGGGTGATCCTCAAATTGTTGATTCATGTTGGTTGAGGGGTGAAATAATGGCTTATCTGTGATAATCATCAAATTAAATGAACTTTATATGATTTCTAGTATTTTTTAATCCAAAAGGTTTTGGAATTCTCTCTTAAGTCTTTGTTTATGAATGGTTTCAGACTTTCAGTTTATGGCCCTCTCATGTACTATCTGTTTTATCTCCCATCATTTTTTCTCTGCAGAACTTTCCTTCATTCCATGTAATGGGAATTTATTTTAGCATGTAAAGAATCTTTGATGGATCATAAATAGTGAAGGTGGAAGATACTCATAACTTTTGACCAAGTGGCTTGTTTATGTTGGATTCCTTTTATGAGTTCAGAACATATACACCTTGTATAAGTGAAGAAAGAAGAAGGAATACATCCTATTGATAGAAGATTGGCAGAGGAATACTAAGTAATTAACTTCAGGATTAGTAATTTTCAATTGTTAGCATAGTTATCAAATTTTCTGTATAATTATCAATCGATGATTATTATCTAAAATTTGATTTATTACCCATGTATTGTTATTTATGCTTCATTGGTATGTAGATGCTTAATTATGTATGGACCCTTCAGATGCAGAAAGAGTTACAGGAAACTACATAATGAAATCATATTCGTATCTGTAATTTCTACGTGCAGTTGTATCTATTGAATGCATCCATTAAATTGTTTCGATCCATCATATTAGTTTTCTAATGATAACAAGCCCCAAATTGTGATGAGACAGGTACCATGCTTTTTGTGTGGGTTTTGTTCCAGAAGGTGTATCTGAGAGTTCATGGTTATGCCCAAGGTAATTCAGAATCAGAACCAATATATTTTTTCTTGTCAGACAACTTCTCTTAGTGTACTTTGTACTTGTGAATTTATCCCTTTCATATTTAGATTCTGGAATGTTATTAAAGTAAAATAAAGGGATAATGGATTTAACATTAATTCCTAATTCTGGTCTACCCTTAGATTAAGGGGTTCAGCAACATTCCCCTTCCTTGGAATCTGGATGAGATCAATGGTCATGTTATAAATCTTTATCTCAATGTAAAGAAGCGTCCATAATATTAATAATAAAAAAGGAAAGGAAAAGAAAAAAAGAAAAAAATAACAATAGGATAATCTAGTAAAATAATTACTAATCTATACTACTTTAAAAAGTACAAATAGCCTCAAGAATATTTCTGGAATTTTTTGAAGACAAAACTTACCTCTCTATATTTAATTTTATTGATAAAAAATGAAGGCAAATAGGGTAGTTGGTTATTGATATTAAATGAGTTGAAAAGAGGTAATTTTAAGATTTTCAATGCATTCAATTCTCTCTCATTAAATCCAATATTTAAGGTATTATTTTGCATTCACCTTCATTGAATCATATATTTAAGGCTTTTTTGTTTTTTTCTCATCATTAAATTCTATAATTAAATCTATACATAATAAATTAATAATTTCACTAACATAAAAGCTTATACGTTTAATATCTACCTGGAAAAAAATAGTGTTTTCATTTAGGTGGTGGTAAGAAATTAAACAATTTGGGTCAAATGGGCCAATCCATGTTGCCACAATTAAATAATAAAATTCAGAAATATGTAAAATATAAAAAAATATAGAATTTAAAAAAAATGGAACGTTTTTAACATTATATATTTGACATATTAAACAATAATAGGTATGATAAACAGTGTTTTAAAAATTGACCCGGAGATCGACTTGCTTTTGCCTTCAGGTCACAGGTCACCGGTTCGACTATCAAGGTCAAACCGTTCTGCGCCAACACTATGTGTGGGTGGGTAAAAAGTATATATTTTATCAATAAATAGTATAATTATATTGTACATATATTACATATAATATATGCATTATGCTACATTTATTTAGTTTTTTAATTTAGATTTTATTTTATTTATTTATAAAAAATATTAAAATTGCAATTTGGGGCAAGAAAATGGGTTTTCTCGTGAAAATAGCAAGGCAAGGCGCCTAAGACCCTTGGGACGTATAGATCTTGAAAAGTTACTCAAAATAAAAAAGAAAAAAGATAACCCCAATCAGACATCAATGTGCAAAGTTATGGCTTCCAAAAGTTTGCATATAATTAAGTGCACAACTTGCAATCCGGTTACTGGGTCGAATAGGGCAATGGTTGAACCGCCCGGGTTAGACGGTTTTTAACTGGGGAGTTTCAATAGAACTAAACCCAGGATCAAGGCAGCTAGGTCAACAATAGGTTGAAAGCATTGATGATAAATAAGAAATATTTTTTATTAATGATGTAAATGGAATGTAAAATTTATTTAAAACCAATTGGAAGTAAAACTATTTTCCTATTATCTCTCATTAAATCTCATATCTAAGGTATATTCTCTTATTAAATCCTATATTTAAGATATATTTTTCTCATTTTTAAATTCTACTAATTAAATCCACAACATTAATTTTAATAGTATAAAAATAAATATTTTGAAAAATAATTTGAAAACAAAATCATTTTCTTCCCTCTTGGTGGTGGGTAAGCAATTCAACCATTTGGGGTCAAATGCATTAATAAATAATGCCATAATTAAATAATAAAAAATAAAATATATAAAATATATAATACAAAAAAATTAAAAAGAATTGGGCATGTCACTAATGTTGTATATTCATTATACTGAACAAAAATAAGTATGAAATGTAAGAAGTATTTTTTATAAATGATGAAAATGGAATGCTAAAATTAAAATCATCCTAGAAATGAAATGATGTCATAGTCAAATAATAAAATATTTAAAAATAGAAAATACAATGCATCACAAGAATAAATGTTGTACATAAAGATATAATTTTATATACTTATAAAAAATAAAATGTTGGGTACATCTATAATATTATACATTTATTATATTGAACAAAAATAAATATTATACATAAGATATAATTTTGTCAATAATGGAAATGTAATACAAAATTTAATGTCAACCTAGAAACCAAACTTTTTCTTTGGGTCGTGGGTTAGTGGTTTATGTCAAATGGATTAATTGATGATATGATAGTTAAATAATAAATATTTAAAATGTAATAAAAAGGTACAAGTAATGAAAAGAATATAAAAAATTATATATTAATTATGTCAAACAAAATTAAGTGTGATAAGTAAATATTATTTATATAATGTAGATGAAATATATAATTTAAAACTGATCCGAAAGCAAAGATATTTTCTTATTTAAATGATGGGTCAATGATCCAACTTTTCAAAGAAATTCATGATGTCATAATTGAATAATAAATATTTTAAAAAAATATCGAACACAAAAATACAAAAGTATAGAATTTTTTCAAAGACATTTCGGAGCATTTCTAATGTTACATAATCATCATATTAAATAAAAATAATTGTTAAAATAAAAATTATTTTATTTAAGACAGAAATGGAACACAAAATTTAGTAATTATTGTAATTTAAAATATTTGCATGTGCACATTTAGTACAAGTATTTAAGTTTATTTTTAGTCATATTGTTACTTTTGTTAATTTTCAATTTATATCTTAACTATGATATATCTAAAGTTCAAGTAATTAATATGAAAAAAAAAATCATATAGTTACTAGTCATCCAAAGTATACTGTAAGGTAATTAGGGAAGAATGGTGGCAACTAAGGAAAAATAAGTCTTTACTTGGGTCCCATTCATCTGATACAGCTAGACTGATTGCTTGGTTATGTATTTATTTTACTTTAAGGACCTTGTATGTAGGATCTATGGTATGGGTTTCTCTCAAATTTCCCCCTTATCCTTGCATGCATGTGAGCTGTGTAGTGTTGGCAGGATTTCCCATTTTCTTAAAGAATACCCCTGGTGTCATTTTGTTAACCATCTGTTATTATTATTTTTTGGTTTACATAGGTGTGTAATTGATGAAGTGCCAAAAAAATCAGATGTGATTTCAGTACAAAGACCAAACAACCAATGTGATCCAGATATAGTTCAAGAACATCCTGTTGATGCTATGTTTTCTGGAAAGGTATCAGTCTCGGTTGCTGATACTGGAGAGACAGCTGTTGTGGTCTCAATGGTTGGAGAAATGCAGTTGGATGGAGGATCAAGTGAGGACTTTCTGTCACTCCTAGAAATCAACAAGGACCCAAAGATAGAAACATTGTTAATTAATTCCAATGCAAGTAGTCCCAACCTGGAAGCACAATTAAAGGAGAGTACTAGTATTCAAACAAATGTTGGGGCAGAGGAAACATCGTTAGTGTTATCATTAACACAGAACCCATCCTTCACTTTATCTGACAACTCTTCTGTTCTTAGTCAGTTTGATACAAAAAATGTTGATAATGAGATTTGTGAACCAAACGGTCACAGTGAGTGTGAAACTTCTTCGCATCTCCTCTATGCTAAATCCTTTTTTAAGATTGAACCATCTGGAACTGAATCTGATATTGATCTTCATCTTGGCTTATCTTTTGGATCTTCTTTGTCAGGTAATCATCCATCATAAGATTTATCAAAAAAAAAATCCATTATAAGATTGTATCTTCTATCCTAATTTTAATCCAGTGGTTTACGGTGTGCATCTGAATTCTTTATATGTTTGACATATTCTACTTCTCTATTGAAATTTTGAATGATTCTAGTTGACAAGGTGGATGATGCAAATATAGTTGCTGGGGATGTACAGCAGCACAATTCTTTAGAAGAATCCTCTTTGTCAGGTATAGGAGTATTGTGTGGCTTCTACTTTTCTTTCTATGCTGAAAGGACTATTACCCAATGCCTGTCTCAGCTACCCAGGGCATTGGGAGGGATAGGCTGGATACATGAAACCTATCTTTTAAAACCACAACTAGATCAGCCACTGGATGTCAATTCACTAACCAGAGTTTCTAAACAGTTTTTTTATCTCAGATCCAGATATGCATACAAAACTTTGAATTTGCTGGTTGAAAACTGTCCAGATTAGTCATAGGGACAATTTAAACCTTAGCCAGGACTTGATATATGATGTTTACTTGAGCTCAATAACTTGTCTTGATTGACTTGGTAAACCTGCAAGTTGACCCAATTGGCTTGTCTTACTGATACCATCCACATTTTAAAACATTTTGTTCAACTTGTAATACTACTTTTCTTACATTAGCTCATTCACCTCTTTGCTGCAATTTTTCAGTTGACAGGGTGGATGTGGATCCTAATGATAATGTGGGTGTTGATGGAGTAACTAGCTTGAAGAGAAAATTTACAAGTTCCAGGTCACTAGTCATTAAAAGAGCTTTACTTTTTTCTTGTTAAACAACTTCTTGGTTGTTTACTACTACTTACTAGCATCCAGCTATTGTTTTCTTGGATTACAACTTTAAACATGCACACACCTGGGAAGATTCTTTTAAAGCTACGTTTTGTTTGGATTTAGGCAGCAGTTGCAATTATAAACACACGTTTTCTCTTAGACTGGACTTTCATGTCCAAAGAAAGCCTTGATTACCAAAAAGGTGTTCCTACTTCCTACAGTCTTCTTAATTCAATAGTGGAATCTCTGTTTTGTTTTTCTTGTTCAAATGTAGGGGAATACTGACATTAACATGACCTCTTATGAAAAATTAGGATAGAAGATACATTAACATTTTGTTTTGTCACTCTCGGTAGACATGTGGGTTGCCTATTTCCTTCTACATGGTTAACCATTAAACCTACATTGAAAAACAACAACTTTGAAATAGAAAAGTAAAAAAATAAAATAAAATAAACATGCAACCTATCTGCTGTCAGTTGGTAAACAGTATTTGGGAGCTTTTTTTTTTTTTTTTTTTTTTTACTTTATTTGATGCTAGGTGGTTCCTCCTGTTGGATGAAGCCACTTTGTTTTGACTATGCCTTTTCTCGCCAAGAAAGAAAAGAGGGAAAACCTTGTGGAGATGTACAAGAGTGGCCCATAATATGGACCATTTGGGAGGAATGAAATGTGAGAACATTCCAAGGTAAACATCAGTCTAGGATCAATAATTAGCTTGATGAATGTTAGAGTCATTGATTGAATTTAAGACGAGAGAAGAATTCTTCTTTACTACAAATGATATCCTTAGAGTCTGGTCTACTGTGGCATCAACATCATCTACATGCTACAGACCCATTATAGCATGGTTCTCCTCCCCATTGGTAGGGGTGATCATGGGCCAAACAGAGCCAGGCTTTTGAGCCTAATATTCATGGTTTTTAAAAACGAACCGGTGACCGAACCGATCAGGGGTCTGGTTACTGGTTCGAACAGTCCGACCATTCGACCCGAACGGCCGGCCCGTTGACAAAAAAATAAAAAAATGTAAAAATTGAAAAACGGTCAAAACCGTTCGAACGGTTCGAACTGTTAGCCGGCCGGTTCAGTGGTTTGCTGACCAAAATCAACAGTTTTAGAAGAAAAAGTGGTTTTGGAGGAAAACAGAACCGATCAGGTGACCGGTTCCCGGTTTTTCCAGTCCGACCGTCCGATTCGGTCCGGTTTTGAAAACAGTGCTAATATTTTAAATATAGAATATAAAATATAATGTGTTATGTGCCATATTGCATGTGTATATATATATATGTTGATGTCAATGGAAAAACATTGTGAAATCTGCAAAATATAGAATGATATTTTATGAAATGATAAAAGAAACATAGGTGCACATTTAAATAACTGTCTTGTCGCAAAACATAAAAGAAGCTAAGAAACTGAGGTTAATAGACAGAATAATATGTTGCAAAGTTGTCCTGTGAACTGCATGATAGAGTGAGTTCAAGCAAATGATTCTAACACACCGACCAAATAATCTATTACACAAACAAAACTAAGACTTAATCTTCATATTTGAAAAGAATTTTGAGCTGGCTCAAAGTAGTAATCATGTTCATTAGGCAGGCTATAATAATGCTACTCCACATATCTACAATATTGTTGGCAACTTATGTTGTACCATCTCTTAACTCCACATAGTGTTGATACACTCATGAATATGTCAATTCCAGTAATATTTCGTGTCAGTACCCATGGAAATGGAAATGTCATGTAAATATTAGGAAATATATGGATATTTTAAACCATGTTTGTAGGCCAGGCTAGGCCTAAAGTATTGGGCCCAGGCCCCACCTAGAAATTTCTAGGCCTTGACACAACACCTAAAACTTCCAGGTGGAGCTACAAATTATCACCCCTACCACTGGGCATAATTAAGATGAACTTTGGTGGCTGTAGAGTAAACCCTGGGGATTCAGGTATTGGTAATGTGTTTATGAACCATGAAAGGGATATTATACTTCATTATAAAAGCAATAAAATTTGTAGTGTGAACTACCACAGAGCTCTTTACTGACAGCAGTTATTTTGTTTACTGTACTACTGTAGATTTTCTAGATGAGGTTCTGGTGTGATTTTTATTATGATACTGGTTTTACGTATTCAAGTGGCCATTGCTTGGTATAATGATAAAATTTTGGGGTGACAAGTGTGAGACATGGGTTTGAGTCTGAGAGCAACCACTTTGCATAAAAAATTGCCAAAGGGTAGGACTATCCGGTCCACCTCTCCAAGATCTCAGATAGCTGGTGCCAACATTGGGTAATGGCCTTTTTTTCCTGGTTTTACATATTCAGGATTTATGTTTTATTTAGTAATATAATATTGTGATATTAATGACCTTAGCATGCTCCAGCCCTTCTCCTGGCAAAAAAAGGAGCACATTAATTGAGTATGTGAATGCATATTTTACCTGGATTCTTGAAGATGGGTTTGACTTGCTTTGTTTCACTTGGTTTTTTGATGGATATAAGTTTAGTTAATGATTAGTGTGTCCGTGCCAGGTACTTTTTATTTTTGATAAATATCAAGGTACTTTATTTTTTCAATGCATATTATTTCCGTGTCAAGTCCCTGCCATATCTGGTGAAACAGATGAGTGATGTTCTTTAGAAACTTTCTTCCCCTTTCCAATCTTGCACAATCTTGGGGGGCCTCGGGGGTATTCTAACAATTTGGAAAACGAGGATTTGGACTGTAGAGAAGAATTAATTGGTAACTATACGGTTATAGTGAAATTTAGAAGAAGAATTGATGGATTGGAATGGGCTTTAACAAATGTTTATGGGCCAAATTTGTATAGAGAAAGGGAGGAGTTTTGGGAGGAATTAACAGCTATAAGGGGATTGTGGGAGGGTCCGTGGTGCTTGGGAGGGGATTTTAATGTCATCAGGTTTGTAACTGAAACAAATAACCCCAACCATAGGATCACCTCAAGTATGAGGAAGTTCAACTGTTTTGTGGATTCTTTTGAATTGGGGGAGCTACCGTTGGTGCAAACTGATTTTACCTGGTCTAATTTTCAAGAAGAACCCCTTTGTTGTAAACTAGACAGATTTTTATTCTCTTTAAATTAGGAGGAAGTATGGGGTGCTTTGGTGATGAGGGCACTACCTAGACCTACGTCGGATCATTGTCCAATTAGACTATCTCAAGAAAGACTAGGAGGAGGACCTGCCCCTTTAGATTTGAAAACATGTGGTTGTTACATCTAGACTTTCAAAAGAAAGTGAAAGAATGGTGGGAAGAGGATCAGGTGGAGTTTAGATGGAAGGGATATAGATTTTATAAGAAGCTACAAAAGCTAAAAGCCAAGACCAAAGCTTGGAACAAAGAAGAGTTTGGTAGAATTGAAGACAGAAAGGAGGCTATTAGTAAAAGGATTCAAGAACTTGATGTTGCTGAGGTAGAGAGAGGATCGAGTCGTGAAGAAAGGAAAGAGAGATGGAAGTTGAAACAGGATTTGGAGGAAATTCTCAAAAAAGAAGAGATAAGTTTGAGACAAAAATCAAGATGCAAGTGGTTGAAAGAAGGAGATGGTAATACAAGATTTTTCCTTAGCTTGGCAAGTGGAAGAAAGAAGAAGAACATAGTGAAAAGTTTGGAATGGGGCAATGTTGATAAGAGAGGAAGAGATTGCAAAAGCTTTTGTGAAGCATTTTAAATCCATTTATGACAGCCCTAGTAGAGTAAGAGAGACTCTAACCGACTTTGAGTGGCATGTTGGAGAAAGGGAATTGTTGGAACCCCTGGAAAGACCGTTTGAGGTTCAAGAAATAAAGGAGGTTGCTTTCTCTATGGCAAGATCAAAAGCCCCGGGCCCGGATGGATTCACTATGACTTTTTATCAAGACTGTTGGAACATCTTAGGTGATGACCTAGTGGAGGTCTTCTTGGAGTTCTTTGAAAGAGGAAAAATAAATACTAGTGCAAATGATACTTTCATAGCTTTGATTCCTAAGAAGGTGCCTGCAGTTCAGCCCAAGGACTTTAAACCGATCAGTCTAATTGGGAGTCTGTATATGATCATTTCTAAAGTTCTTGCACTAAGACTCAAGAAAGTCCTTCATTCCTTAATCTCACCAAATCAAGGGGCCTTTGAGAAAGGGAGACATGAAGGGATGGGAGATCCATCATATGGATGGCCGAACCCTGTAGGAAGTTTGGGCGAAATTTCAAAAAATTTCTTTACCCCCATCCGGGAATACTATTAGCAATTTAGAAAACTCCATTTTCAAGGTTCGTTCTTGTAACCAAACCGGACCAAATCTGAAACCAAGATTAGGGAGGGATATACTTGATACGGAATCCACGCAAAAAGCTCCTCCCAGCGTAGGTGTTTACGCCCAAAGAGTGTACCAAATCCTCCCTCCACAGCAGATGGCACAACTTAGGATGAGGTAGGATCAACAGGTAGTTCTTCACCAAGAACTTGTGATTCTTTAGCAAAAATTGAATGGGGTAGTGAGCACAACTTCAAAATTGTTTCTTCTAGCAAGAAACGACATCAAGATCAAATCTTGATCAGATCCAAGAATTGGAGATCGAACAAGGTAGGGTGGCAAGAGCATGGAGAAAAAGCACTAAAGGCAAAATCAGTCAAATTGAGTTGTCTTCTGTAATGTCTATGTCTTTTTCAGATCCGCCCTGCTCTCTATTTATAGCCTTAAAGAGACAACCTCCTAATCTTATTAGGAGTCTCTTGATCCAAATCTTTATTTGAATCTGGACTCTTTAAGTGATAAGGATAATCCCTTATCTTATCTATAGATAAAGATCAGCATATTCCTAATCAAATTAGGAGTTCCCTAATCTAAATCTTTATTTGGATCTAGACTCTTTAAGTGGATAAGAGTTATCCTCTTATCCTTATCTGCTAATCCCCATTAAGCTTTCAGGCTCACTTCCTTTTAATGCTGGCTAGCTTGGCTCTCTTTGTATGGCATGGGACCCTAACATTGATCTACACATCAGCCACATGAGTTCAACCTAGCCTCTGTTACAAGGCCTGGCCGAATTCACTACTGAGAACCCCTTGAGTCCATCACTATGGGCTCTTAATGGGCCCAACATTTACACTAAATGGTCCTTGGGTCCAGCCATCTTATGAAGGCCCAAGGACTGTGGGCAGATGCAAGATTAGCCCATCAGGTGTAACCCTCAATGGTCTTACACTTAACTTCTCAGCCCTTAATGATCAAACACTGCCCCGACAAGAGAGGACCTCTCCCTCGGCTGCAAGGTACAGTACTGCACTCTCTACTCACATGGATCCTAGGAATTAAAACCTTTTGCAAACAATTTGTGAAACCATAATATATAAGTATATCTCTATATAAATATATTTTGCAAAACCAAATTTCAAACACATTTGAAATCCACTGCCGGCAGCTTAGGTTTCCATTAGAGAGAGTGCATTTTCCTGATCGTTCACCTTGTCCGACAAATGGGCTGATCTTGTCACTATGTTCACCCACTCAGATGAATTCTCGGGTTGTCCCAACATACCTAGGTTTTGACCCCTGCTAAGGATCTCATTGTTTGGCACATCAAAGACAGCCCAATCCGACACCTAGTGTAGTATCATAATCAAGTCTAGGGCTTAGGCGTAACATTCCAGTTTTGCCCATCCGTCTCCAAGGTCTAGGGCAATACTGGAATTTGGTCTGGTTCAGGGTTTTAAGAAAACCCACACTGCATGTACCTCAGGTCTCACCCTGGCAGTTGAGACAAGCCACCCCAACCAACTTGGCGGTACATCAGTGTCAGCCTTGGCAGGATAAGTCTCCCCAGATCTATCCAACGACTATGAAGATTCTAAACTAACACGAATCTCATATTTGTCCAGTTTAAGGGTATTACACAGAAACATACCACAATAACATGAATCAAATATTGTACTTTATTCATTTACAATAAATGTCATAATGTACATCATGCTGATTGGAGCTAAGGGCATACACTATCTAACAAGACAAATTATTGATCAGATTTTAATAGCTAATGAATGTGTGGATTATGAAAAAAGGAAAGGAGAAAAAGGTTTGTTCTGTAAACTTGACTTAGAAAAGGCTTATGATCTGGTGGATTGGGGTTTCTTGCTAGAAGTGTTGAAGAATATAGGCTTTGGGGAGAGATAGTGTAAGTGGATGAAGGGTTGTATTTACCTATTGTCACTTCGCAATCCTAGTGAATGGAGTAGCTAGGGACTTCTTTCTTGCGAAGAGGGGCTTTAGACAAGGAGACCCTTTGTCACCTTTCCTCTTCACCTTAGTAGTGGATGTCCTAAGTGTCTTGATTTCTAGGGCTGATTCAAGAAATCTACTAAAGGATGGAGAGTTGGGAGGCAACAAGTGATTGTCACTCACCTACAGTTTGCGGATGATATCATTCTCTTTTGTGAAGGGGAAATTGAGGTGATGGATAATTTGAGATTGGTGGTGATGCATTTTGAGTCTCCAAACTGAAAATCAATTGGAACAAGAGTTGTGTAGTGGGGGTGAATTTACGGAATGAAGTGAAGTTGGTGGCTAGGGCTTTGGGTTGTGAGGTAAGTGGTTGGCCTTTGGTATATTTAGGTCTGCCCCTGGGGGGAAATCCCGTAACAGAAAACTTTTGGTACCCAGTCTTAGAAAGATTCACTAAGAAGCTAGTAGGGTGGAAGAGAAATTATATCTCACTAGGGGGTAGACTTACTTTAATAAGGTCCACTCTAACCAACATTCCGGTGTATTTTCTGTCTACCTTTAAGCTTCCTTCCAAGGTTGCCAGTAAGTTAGAAAAGCTCATGAGAGATTTTCTGTGGGAACCAGGTGACTCAAAAAATGACCATTTAGTGAAGTGGGAAGTAGTTTCTAGGAAAAAGGAAGCGAGGGGTCTAGGCATTGGCAATATCAGATTAAGAAATGTAGCTTTGTTAGGAAAGTGGTTGTGGAGATTTCTTGTGGAGCAGGACAGTTTGTGGCACTTGGTGGTGGAAAGTATTCATGGGATGGCAACTAATGGTTGGGATGTTGGCGTCGACCCTAGGGCTTCTCATTTTTCCCCTTGGAAAGCAATTATGGAATCTTGTCTTCCTTTTAGCTTTTCATCAGATTTGATGTGTGCTTAGGTAATAAAATTCTGTTTTGGGAGGACCTTTGGCTTGGGAACACCCCCCTTAAGGATAGATCCCCGGTAATGTATTCTCTTTCTCTAAATAAATTCAAAACCATCTCCTCACTTCGTGTGTCTGAGGGGGCTTGGGATTTGGGTTTGAGAAGAAGGTTGAGGGACTCAGAATTGGCTTCTGCAGATGAGTTATTCACTGTGTTGAATTCAGTTTTCCTAGATCTTTCCTGCCCAGATAGTAGAATTTGGAAAGAGTCCTCTATAGGGACTTTCTCTTGTTCATCTTTTTTCAACGCCTTAGTTCAGTCTTCTTTTATGTCTGTCTCATTTCCTGCTAAAGAAATCTGGTATTCTCCTGTGCCGCCAAAGGTTAGGGCTTTTTGCTGGGTAGTGGCTCTTCAAAAGATCAATACTATGGATGTACTTCAAAGAAAAAGACCAGATCTTTCCCCACATGTCTGTTATCTTTTCTTAAGAAATGGTGAGACAGCTACTCATCTTTTGATTTCTTGTCCTTTTGCTTATTATTTGTGGGATTGGTTCTCTTCTTTGTTTGGTTACAGATGAAACCCCCCCTCGGGTGTGCTGAACCTTTTTGACTCTAGCTTCTTCTGACAACCAAGGAAAAGGGGCAGAGCAATGTGGAGAATAACAAGAGCAGCCATCCTATGGTCAATTTGGGAAGAGAGAAACAATAGGATCTTCCTAGGGCAAGAAAAATCCAAGGAAGCACTTGTGAAGGTTGTCACCATCAAGGTTATGCATTGGCCGAATGTACACCATCTCTTCAAGGACTTCTCCTCAGCTGACTTAATTAGAAATTGGGGTGCTATAGCTATATCCTCGCCTTCCTCCCCTGTGGTACAAGAGTGTTGGGTACCACCGCCTCAGTTCAGGGTGAAGCTAAACTTTGATGGAAACTCCTTGGATAATCCAGGTCAATTGGGAGTTGGGGATGTGTACAGAAACGTGGAAGGAAAAGTCTTGGCCCTTTACTCGGGCCCAGTTGGAGTGGGAGATTCATTAAGGGCAGAAGTAATGGCCTTACTTTCAAGGTTTGAAACTGGTGAAACAATGGGGAATGCAGAAATTAGAAGTGGAAGGAGACTCCAAGCTGGTAATAGGGTGGATGCAAGCTGGAAACCTGGGAGTGTGGTCTCTTAGACAGCCTCTAAGAGAGATTATTAGCTTAGCAAGGGAGATTGGGGTGCATTTTAAATGGGTAAGAAGGTCAGCAAATGGAATGGCTGACACTTTAGCTAAGCAAGGAGTTACTAGGGAGGCTTTGTTTTGTGCCTGTTTGTAAGTTTTTGATTTTCTTTTTCCATCCATTTTGTGGGTGGTAAGCCTGTAATTCAATTCTCTAATGGAAGTTACTGTTTCCTATAAAAAAAAAAAAAAAACTAGGAGTTTCTTTTCATTCTTCTTCATTCTTTTGTTTTTTTCTTTGGGGCATTATTGTGATAAATTAGCTAAGTTAGTTCTTGGTTGGCACTCTAGTTTTTTGAGATTTAAGGCATTCTTTTAGAGCTACTCCGATGTGTGTTTTCTTTTGCTTTTTTTTTTTGTGGAAAAAAATTATATCACTGTATTATTGGTATATGTGTTCAACCAACAAAGAAAGGGAAGAACTGATTAGGATTATGTGTAATGTGCTGTATGTGGTTGGCTTAGTTGTGTGAAACCAATAACTTGGGCAAGCTTAATGCCTTTACATTGTTTATAGATTGGCATTGGGCTCCTTTGGAGCAATGCTACTTTGGCTTGGAACACGTGTATTCCTTGTCTTCTTAATGCATATTGAATTACTATCCTGCCCTTAATATTCCCTTTTCCTGGTCTTGGTCTTTTCAGAGATGATGCTCAGATAGGTGACCATACTGAATGTGAGGACAGAGAAACCAGTGATAAAATCAAGACTAAGGTTTCCACAAAGAAAGCCAGATCTGAGGGAGAACATCAAGAAATTCCTCAGTGTCAAGCTAGTGATTCTGTACAGGATGAAACTAAAAAATGTTCTAGTCCGATAGCAGTTTGTGAAAATAATAAGTTGCATGATAATTTAGATAAGGAAGTTTCCCCTTCCACAAAGAAAGCCAGATCTGAGCGTGAAGGTGAACATCAAGAGATTCAAGCTAGTGATTCTGTACAGAATGACAGTCAAAAGTGTTCCAGTTTGCTAGCAGTTTGTGAAAATAATAAGTTGCAAGGTCATTTAGATAAGGAAGTTGCACCTTCAGACATTATGAGTATAGTTCAGGAGACAGACTATAGATCTTCCAGAAGGCCTACGCACCCACACCCTACTGATAACTCCTCAAAAGAAAGAGATAATGCAGTTGGATTGAGAGTTAAAAAGATAATGAGGAGAGCCTCCGACGACAAAGAGTCTGCAGTGCTAGTCCAGAAACTAAGAGAAGAAATTAGAGAAGCTGTCCGTAACAAGTCTTCGAAAGATTTTGGGAAAAATTACATCTTTGATCCAAAACTTCTTGCTGCATTCAGAGCTGCAATAGCAGGACCCAAAACTGAACCAGTTAAGCAGTTAAATACTTTTCTTGTGAAGTCAAAGAAGTCATTGTTGCAGAAAGGAAAGGTCCGTGAGAATCTAACAAAGAAAATATATGGGACAAGCAATGGAAGACGGAGACGTGCATGGGACAGGGATTGGGAAATTGAGTTCTGGAAGCATCGGTGCATGAGGACTACAAAGCCTGAAAAGGTTGAGACGCTAAAGTTTGTTCTTGACCTCCTAAGAAAGAGCTCAGAGATGGAAAAAGGGTCTGAAGGGGAGGCTTCAAATCCCATTCTTTCCAGGTTGTATCTAGCAGATACATCTGTCTTCCCTAGGAAGGATGATATCAAGCCTCTCTCAGCCCTTACATGCATTAGCAACAATGAACAGATAAAAGAAGATAGTTCAACAACAAAAAATTTTAATCCAAAATTTGACAATCATACAGTCCAGACACCTTCAATGACAGCCATTCCTTCAGTTGATAAGGGAAAAAAGGGTGGTGCTCCAAGCTTAAAATGTGAGTCTAATTCTTTGAAAATACATCCCAATGGACCCACAAGCAGGCTGAACTCTATTTCTTTGTCAGGTGGTTCCAAAGTGAAATCCCAAGATACAAAGGACACTGCTAGTAAATCTGATAATGTAAAGATAGATAAAAGGAAATGGGCCCTGGAGGTTCTTGCAAGAAAGACCGCTATGGGAGGCAAGGATGCAGTTCAAATGAAACAGGAAGATATTGCAGTTCTCAAAGGCAATTATCCTTTATTGGTATGTCAATAACCCTTTTTTGCTGATAGTATACCAAAGTAGGCAACTATCCCTTATTGTTATGCCAATAAATTTCTTTTGCTGAAATTGATTAAAGTGCCAGTTCATCTTAGAAATGTTTTAACTTTGGTTGATTTTAGCAGGCCCAACTGCCGATAGATATGAGACCAGTACTTGCACCCATCCGCCATAATAAAGTTCCAGTATCAGTTAGGCAGGTATATAGCGCCTCATGCATTAGACTGTTTTTAACATGCTTAAACAGAAATATCTGTTTATTCTCTGAAATTAATAAATTTTTGCATGGACCTTTATTAATTATGTAATTGCGTAGGCACTATTTATGACTTCTATAAGTTTTTTTCCCTTCAGAACTGATTAAGTATCTTTTATAACACTTCCAAACAAGATTAATGTAGAGTTTTTCTTCATGATTTTTAAGGTTCCTTTCTTTTGACATCAGTTGGCCCATCTGAGTTGTAGATAATTTATGAAATGTTTGTTGTACAGGCACAACTTTACCGCCTGACAGAACATTTCTTGAGGATAGCAAATCTTCCCATTATTTGTAGAACTGCAGTCACAGAGTTGGCCATTGCAGATGCTGTCAACATTGAAAAGGAGATTGCTGATAGATCAAACAGCAAGCTTGTATATGTGAATCTTTGCTCTCAGGTTCTGTCTCAACATAGAAATAACTGCAAACCTGGTACTGAAGCCAAAGAATTAAATCCTCCATCAGAAGACATTGCAAGAAGTACAGAACCAGCAGCTGCCAAAGATTCCTGTTTTGATCCAACAGTGGAAGAAGCACTGAAACTGGCAGGCCTTCTGTCTGAGTCCCCACCAAACAGTCCTTATTGCCCAATGAAAGAGCAGGATGATGAAGAGGACACCTCATTAAAGGTCCAAGAGGAGGATGGGCCTGTAGATATATTCAATATGGATTCTCATCCAGAATTGGATATATATGGGGATTTTGAGTATGATCTGGAAGAGGAAGATTATATCAGTGCACCTTCTTTGAGGGCACCCAAGTCACAACCACAAGAAGGTGATTCAAAAATGAAGGTTGTATTCTCCACTCTCAACTCTGAAAGAGAAAATAATGGTCTAGATTTTAAAGATAATGGAAGATTACGGGTTGCTGAGGAGTCAATGGATTCTCCCATGTTGGAATGCCATAAAGATAGTGACATTCAAAGCTCAAACTCAACTGTTAAGGTTGGCAGACAAAGTCTTCCATTAGAATCTTTACAAGATGGAGATGCAGAGCCTTCTATGGCAGAATGTGAGGAGTTATATGGCCCTGACAAAGAACCCCTGGTAGAAAGGTTTCCCATAAATGCATCAAGAGAGCCAGATAAGTTGGTCCAGAAGGAAGCGTCATCTGAAGAAATAGCTCCTGCAGAAAATAAAACTTGTGGATCAAATAAAGCATCTATTCCCAATCATGAGAATGAGAACAGTACAGAGAATATATCAGTCACAGGTAGATTTTCTATTGAACATGACTCTTCTGTGGGAAACAGTTCACCAAAGCATTCTCTAACGAGAGAAACTGTACCAAGGAAGGAGACAAGCCCCAAAAATCACAAGCAGTTGGACCTCAGCCATTCCATATCCATAAAGGTACTATAGTGAAGTATCCTGTCTTTTTTTACTTCCTTCTGACAACTGAAAGATCTAGTGGTCAAGTCAGGTTTTTTTTTTCTTTTGTTTTCATTTTTTTTATGTACATTTAGCCATCTCAATTCTATTATGCTTCTTGTGTTTTACTGGTTCTCTGTACAATGATTGGTGTATCCAAATACTGTCTTGCAGGTGGAAGCGTATATTAAAGAACACATCAGGCCACTGTGCAAAAGTGGGGTGATCACAGTGGACCAGTACAGATGGGCCGTGGCTAAAACAACAGATAAAGTTATGAAATACCATGTAAAGGCCAAGAATGCAAATTTCCTAATAAAGGAAGGGGAGAAAGTGAAGAAACTTGCAGAGCAATATGTTAAAGCTGCTAAGGATAAACAAGAGTAATGGACCCCAGTTTAAAGGCAGTTTCTAGATCCTTCTCTGGCAGCCTATCTTCGACCTCCTTCTATTTTGCAGAAAAGGAGGCGAAAGGAGAAAAAGAAGGGTAGCATCCAACCTATAATCCTGTTTTGGCTGTTAATGAAATTCCAGGATCTATGAGGGTGTATGAAACTTGGGTTGAATTGAAGCTTATTTGAATGTATATAATTATACGGGGTATGCTTCATAAGAGCATTGAACTGCATCCTCAACCAACAAATGATTAATAGGATTACTAGCGGAAGGGCCCTGCGTTGCAGGGGCAAATCATGATGGTAAGTAGCTTGTGAGAAAATTTTGAGAAAGGTAATTTTTTTTAATTAAAAGTTTATTGAAAAAAAAAATTATTTAAAATAAATAAAAATTTGGGAAAATTCCTGATCAGTACCTTGTATTTTGGCTCGAGTGATAATTTGGATTTCAAATTTTAAAATGCGACAATTCAGTACTCAAACTTTCAAAATGTGACAATCCAATACCTGCCGTTAACCGTTAATCAGTCATTAAGTTACATTGGAAAAGTCAAAAATGTCCTAAGAATGCCATCTAATTCTCTTTATCAACCATCTAAACATTGACAATAAAATCAACAGTAGATTATTCTAAACAGTTACCAATTTTTTTGAATAGAAGAGGCTAGGATTTGGGACTGATCAGTTTTTGTCAACGTTTGGATGGTTGATAAAGAGAACTAGATGGCATTCAAAGAGCATTTTTTACTTTTCAAATGCCACTTGACGACTGATTAACAGACTTAATGACAAGTACTGGATTGTCACATTTTGAAAGTTTGAAGACCAAATTGTCACTCGAGCCAAAGTACATGGTAGTGATCGGGAATTATCTCTAAAAATTTATAGATAATAATATATTTAATTTACTAAAATAAAACAATAAATAATCATGGTCATCGGGCAATAGAGTGAAAGAGGGAGAGATGACTTTTGTCCTTGTATTTTTGTTTTATAGTGGAATAATTGTAAATAGTTAAATAATAATTATTTTAGTTTAATAAATAAATAAATGAGATAAATAATAGACAATCAAGTGAGAGAGTAAATAACTAAGCATTGTTAATGGGTTGGGCTGAAGTTTGAACTATTGGGCTACCGAGCCCTAGAATAGGTAGTTTGTAGCCAGGCCTAAGACTTGGCCCACGGGCCAGCTCGGCCCATGGCACGGCATGGGCCCAGGCTAAAATAAAAATTTAAGATCTTTAATTTTTTTGTCTATTTTTTAATTTATGTTAAATTTTTCATAATTTAAAAAAAAAACATGGCTTAGCCTAGTTCGTGGCCCAACTTGGCCTAAGACTTGGCCCACAAGCCAATTTGGCCTGTGGCATGACATGGGCCCAAGTCGTATACTATATACAATAATTATATAATATATTAATATATAAGTTTATTTTCAATTTTATTATATTATTTCATTTTATTATTGCATATATAAACAATTGTACACATCAAAATTCATATAAAATAAAATTTTAAGATCTTTTTATACAATAATTATATAATATGTAATTTTATTTTCAATTTTATTATATTATTTTATTTTGTTATTGCATATATAAACAATTGTATACATCAAATTTCATATAAAATAAAATTTTAAGATTTCTTTAATTTTTATTTTTTTTAATTTATGTTAATTTTTTCGTTATTTTTTTCAAAATTTAAAAAAAAATGGATTAGTCCGGTTTGTGGCCCAACCTAGCTTAAGACTTAGGTTGTGGACCAGCCCGGCCCATGGCATGATACAGGTCTTGTGAGCTCAGGTCGACCCCCCTAAAGTATCCCAGGGGAGAAAAACACGGCCCAACACAGCCCGATTGTAAATAAAATGAGAGATAAAAGACAAATTTTAATAAATATGAAAAATATAAAAATTTAATGACATCATTATAAATAATTAGTAGTGGCACAGTCATAAATAATTACATATTTAGTATCAAATATAAAAGAGGATGAGAAATACGGATCAATCATCAATGTTTAGAAATGTGGAGGCATAAAGTGAGGTGCCACGAGGTTGGGCTTGGGGGGTTAAGAGAGGGGGATGAGCTACCTCCCGCTGTGTAGCCCCATGAAGCTAAAAAAAAAAAAGTTGTAGAGGTATAGTACTGAGGTGACAAAGCAAGAGCACCGGTCAAGGGTCAAAACATTGATACGGCCCAACAAGCTGTATGGGGCGTAATCGGTGTTTCGACCCAGGCATGAGGCCACCCCTTTTTCGTAAACCTGTTCAGGTGCGGTCGGTCTAAAGCCTTACTACCCTTTAGGGTAAAAACCGAAAAATCGAATCGAACCACTAAGACCAAATCAAAATTTCTGGTTAATTGAACCGGCCAATTGGGTTTTGGTTAACTAATATAAAATGTGGCAGTTAATAGAACCGACTGGTTTACATATATATTTTTATATATTTATATATATTATAAATTAATAATAAATATACATTATATGTAGAAATATATTATTTATGACTTAAAATATAATTTTTTATAATATATATTATAAATATAAAAAAAAAACTGATGAATCGAATTAATCAACCAAATAACAAATATGCTTTGGTTCAGTTTTAATTACTGGTTTTTCAGAAACCGATAGTACCAATTCAGTTTCAAAAATAAACCCACTGCCCTCTAAAATGACCCAAAACCCCCAAAAGATCAAAATTTCGTATACCGCTTATCTATCAATATGATATATATTACCAATACGATATGTATTAATCAATAAGGGCCAATACGTTGCGAACTTTTGATCTTGGCATGGATATCTGCTGTGTGTATATAGTGGGCTATGGAATCAAAACAAATAAACACGCTAGTGTTCCATTTAGCTAGGATTGTATCAGGACAGGACTTCTAGGTGTATGACGCGTAAGCATCAAGCTGTGAAACTAAAACCTAATGATACTTGGTCACGTAAAGAGCTGGAAGAATATTAGGAACTTGCCAATGGGTTAATGACCATAAAAAAGCTGTCAAGCTGTAAATGTAAAAATAAAACAAGATTTCTTTAAAAATGTGAAGGGGGGGCGTTCACGCATGTGAATGGTTGTTTACTAAAACAAAAAGCACTGCTACATTGCTTTTGCTGACATAACAGTTCTTGTTCAGAAAACAAAACCCACCCCAATCTTAAATGTATAACCCCTTCTGTTATCATTAAAAAAAATGATATGAATAGTAGTAAAAAATGATTTAAGCACCAACAATTTAATAATGAATAGCCTTATGAGTATTTCTTAAATTTTCTGAGGATAAAATTTGCCTCTCTATATTTAAATTTATTGATAAAAATGAGGGCAAATATGATAATTGGTTATTGATATTAAATGAATTGAAAATAGGTCATTTTAAGATATTCAATGCATTCAATTCCCTCTCATTAAATCAAATATTTAAGCTATTAATTTGCATTCACCTTCATTCAATCATATATTTAAGGCTTTTTTTTTCTCATTATTAAATTCTATGAAAATTATCTGAAACTCACCATGAGTTTTCAACATTTCTTTTAAACTCACCACAACTTTTCAAAATGTCTAAAACTCACCATGTCAGTAAGTTTTTATTTTTCAAAACTCACCTTCCATTAGTGCACTGCTAATGCTTCTTAAAAGAGGTGTCCATGTCAGCATAAATAACAATTTTTATGACCAAACTACCCTTGAATGGTGAGTTAGAGGAAAAATGGTCTTTTTCAGTTTTTTATTTTGTTGTTTTTTTCATTTTTAATGTTTTGTTATAATTTCCAATGTTTTTTTTACATTTTCCTATTTTTACAATCTATAAATTTTCCTGTATTTTTGTTATTTATTTACAATTTTTTGTGTTTTCTATAGCATTTGATGCTTTTTCTACAATTTTTATTTTCTAATTTTGTTTTTCAATTCCTATAGTTTCTATAATTTGAAAATATTTTTTTTTATTTTGTTTGCAATTTCTATATTTTTTATATTTTTTTTTTGTAATTTCTATGTTTTTATGTATTTTATATTTGAAAATATTTTTTGATCTTTTCTTTTTTTTTTCATGTCTAAATATTAAAATGGTAATATATTAACACCCATTAATTTATTTTATATATATTTTATATTTTTCTATGAAGATTAAAATGGCAAGTTACTCTGTTGAATGTCAAGTTAGTGACATTGTGAGTTTTAGACATTTTGAAAAGTTGTGGTAAGTTTAAGAGAAATGCTGAAAACTCATGGACTCATGGTGAGTTTTAGACAATTTCCCTAAATTCTATTAATTAAATCCATACAAAATAAATTAATAATTCTAATAACACAAAAAAAAATATACTTTTAAAATCTATCTAAAAATAGTGTTTTCATCTAGGTGGAAGTAAGAAATTAAACCATTTTGGATCAAATGGGCCAATCCATGTTGCCACAATTAAATAATAAAATTCAAAAATAGATAAAATATAAAAATATGTAGAAATTAAAAAAAAAAATTAGAACACTTTTAACATCATATATTCGACATATTAAATAATAATAAATATGATAAATAAGAAATAGTTTTAGTAATAATGGAAATGGAATGTAAAATTTAGAACTAATTAGAAATAAAATTATTTTCCTATTCTCTCTCATTAAGTCTCCTATCTAAAGTATATTCTCTCATTAAATCTTATTTTTAAGATATATTTATTTCATCATTAAATTCAATTAATTAAATCCACAACATTAATTTTAATAATATAAAAATAAACATTTTGAAAAGTAATTTGAAAACAAAACCATTTTCTTCCCTTCCGATGATGGGTAAGCAATCCAACCATTTGGGGTCAAATGGGTTAATGAATAATGTCATAATTAAATAATAAATATTAAAATAAATAAAGTATATAATACAAAAAAGAATTGAGCATATCTCTAATATTGTATATTCATTATATAAAACAAAAATAAATATGGAATGTAAAAAATATTTTTCTTAATGATGAAAATGAAATGCTAAATTTAAAACCAACATAGAAATGAAATGTCTTTGTCAAACAATAAAATTTGTAAAACACAGAAAATACAAAGAACATAAAAAGTAAAAAATAAAGAAAATTTTGAGCACATATCTACTGTTATATATTTATAAAAAATAAAACATTGGGTATATCTCTAATATTATTCATTTATTTTATTGAACAAAAATAAATAGTATACATAAAATTTAATTTTATCATTGATTAAAATATAATACAAAATTTAATGTCACCCTATAAATCAAACTAATTTTCTTTTTGAGTAGTGGATTAATGGCTTGGGTCAAATGAAATAATCAATGATATAATAGTTAAATAATAAATCTTTAAAATATAATAAAATATAAGTAATCAAACATAATAACTATTGAAACGTTTCAATAGTTATTATGTTTAATTTTTGGGTAATCTCAGATCCGGAGTGCCAACTCACACGTTGAATATGGTGTTATCATTTAGACTTTTACAGTTTTACATAGTAAAGGAAATAAATATCTCATTGTATACAATTTTAAACGACCCGAATTTTGGCGTTGAGTACAATTTCACACGAAAAACCAGATGTGGCCCCTTAATGTCGTAGACAATCGCCAATATTATCAATGACATCACGATTCCTGCAAGAAAAAAAAAAACGTGAAAAGCAAAAATTGAGCCATGTAGATCTCATAGAATCAGCCTTGGCATCCAAAATTAAGAGAAAAAAAAATGCGCATTTAAATATTTGACCAATCAAAATAGTGCAACAACACATCATGATAATGCAATCACCAGCGTGACATCAACACTAGAAGGCAGCATATAGAGCGAATTCAGCTTCCTATGATAATTGCGATTGAGAAAGCTCAATACTTTGTTCACTCTATTGGAGTCTTGTCAGATTAGTAATAGCCCTCAAATTTCCAAATTTTTTACTTTTTTTTTAAGAAACCAACTTTTATTGCAAGAAAGCTTATGTAGACCATAATCATCTGGCTTAAAAGGAAACAGATTTGTATAACTCATCGTAAACAATCTCTTAAAAATCGGTTCCACTATTTCCTTCCATGGACCACTTTCCAGTAATAAAAATTTATATTGAAGTAAGGCTTTTTCTATTAAGACACAACTTTTATGTAGAATAGTAAATCCTCCAAAACAAGGATCTCTACTTTGGAATACATAATTGTATAAAAGTTTCTCATCATGAAGAAGCTATTTACCTTGGAAGGAGATTAAACCAATGTTCCCATCCTTAAGATGCAATGAAATCATATTTTTCAATGCCTGGTGGGCTTCTTCAGCATCAGTTTCGCCTTTCTTCTGAACAGAAAATGACCCAGAGTTAAATATTCAACCGAAAAAACATATCGACATGCCACATTTGGCAACTACTTCCGAATGCACTTTGATTGTATATATATCCTTAAAAATGTCGTACTTGCTAACCTTGGGATGAACTAGAAATCTAAGATCAACAACAATCTTCAAAGTTGTGCAATAAAGAAAGACCACCTCAGAAAGAAACTTCAGAACTTCAACAGATGTTAAATGTTACCTCTTAGTGGTTTTGCTAGCCCCAAAAACGCCTTTCATCAAAGAGCCCATATCCACAGAGCGTTCACGCATGATCTTATCATGGTAGAATTTGCTCCCTATCTCTGTTATCTGCTCTTCCACCTCTTCCAGTGTTTGGTCAATATTGAGTTGGAGCTCCCCTTTCCTGATTACAGTAACACTGAAACCATTCGCTTTGGCTTCCCGAAAAGCATCCTACAAAAGATTGATGACGGTTTAAAAGTGAGAGTGTCAACTCATATGCCGGTCACCCTATAAACCAAAAAGAAAACGGAGCACAAAGATAATAACAGCATCAAGTCCAAAGATAAGCAATATCCAGAGCATGAGGTTGTTTGAACAACACATGATACTCAAGTTGTGATAGGATATATCACAAACTATGCTGCATAGGTTCAGGTATGGATTATGGATTTCAAGTGCAAGTATGTTCCAGAGTACTATCTTCCTGACATCAACAATTTTACACTAAAATAAAGTGTCCCATATGCATACCCACGACCCACGTTCATCTCATCTGTCCAAAGTCCAACTGTTGACACAAGTACTTTGGTAGATAAAAGGATTCAGGTAAACAGATCACACAGCCCAGCAATTTCCCCATTTTTCATTAGCTGGATGTTCACATACCTACATATCGTATCAAACTATGCCAAGATGGCAATAGTGCAGAAAAGAATACAGTATGTTATTGATAAAAAAAAAAAAAAAAAGAATACAGAATGTTACAATACAGTCATCTGGTTAAGTATACTTTTGGCCAAAAATATCTCCTTTCTGGGACCCAATGCATGATGTCCACTATCATGGATATGATTGACATGGTTAACAGGGAAGGACTTTTCTGCACAACCTGTCTTGTATTTCTTCACTATTACAAGCTTGCTTAGACAGATTTTATGCCAATGGATAAACATCAAGTGCTTGTTTACATGCTAAAGACAATAATTTAATCCTAAATTGTTGTCAACCTGAATACAAGCATAACGCTCTTGTAAAAATTAATAATTTACCTTAGGAGGTCGAGCAACAACAAAAGCATAGCCATTTCCAAGAAGATCCATGTGAGCCTGTATGATATAGCAAAAATTTTTGGAGTCTCCAGGGTCTTCAAAAGCTATTACATGATACTGCTTTGGGTCCAGCTCAAGATCAGCAGCCATCTCCAGGGAATAAAATCCTACTTCTTGGGTATCATTTTCGTTTGTATATAATTCAATGCACTGCAAGAGAAAAAAGATAAACTGAAATTGAAGTAAAAATATTTTTCTTTTTTTATCAGTAAAGTTTTATTAATTCTGGAACCCTAAAGCATTACAACTATGAAACAGCAAGGAACAAAAAAGTATATAGCCCTAGACTGTACATAAAATTACCCCATACAACCTTTGCCAACTACTGAAAATAGGTTGTGCCCCAACATGGTACATCTCTTTGGACCAAATTTCTACCTAGTGAATCAACTATAATATTAGTTGATCTTCAAATTCATCAGAACAAATAGTTCCTTGTTGACGCTAGTTGCCTGGCAACCCTTAAAGTATAAGTATCTCCATGGACCTACATTAATTCCTTCCATCCAGCCTACCACAACCTATGGATGGATCCCCTTCAGTTCTATTCTTTCAAGCCAAGAGATCTTGTTATTCAAAGCCATTTTAATAGAAAGGAGTTCGTTTGTAATAGAGTTTCCCCAACCAATTGAGCCTGAGTACACCTGTAGAACCCATCTCCATATCCCCTAACCCTAAGAACATCTTTTTGCTTTATGTTATTCTTATTGTATCTTGTTGTCTTTCTTTTGACCATCTAAATAAAGTTTTTTGTCATTGACCAAAATGTTTGATACATAAAGCCTTGCAATAGATACAGTTAAAAATCATAAATGCAATGTTTCATTTTCTATAATAAAGCTCCCTATTAAATTAAGGTATAAAAGTAAATTTCTGCATATCTTGGGAAAAAAGAAAGAACAAATATAGAATGAACACATATAAGCAGCTTGATCACACAGTGTTAGAGAAAGCCACATGCTAAATATGAAGACCAAACAACTTCTCAAAGAATCAACTCCAACTCAACCAGCAGAAAGGAGATGAACTAAATGCTTACCAGTATGAAAGGAAGATCTAACCACCAGAGGTAATCTTCTTCTTTCTCTTCTGCATATTCACGGTACTTACTGACTACAGCTTGTGGTCCAAACATCTCCATCTCTTTTTTGAGTTTGTCAAGTTTCTTTTCTATGTATCTCCTTTTCTTCATGGGTATTTTGGTCAAAAGATCAGCTGTTTCTTGTATTTCTTTCTCAGTGATCCACCGATCCAAATCCTTCCCCATGTCCTTCATAATAGATTTAATCTCTGGATCTGTCTCAGCATTATAAGCTTCCAAAAATTCCCGGGACCATTTCTTGGTGTGTTGCCAATACTCCTTCCCTGATTTTTTACCTGACCTAACTGACCCATCACTGCACTCTATAATTGTCTTGGGATTCTTAGAAGCCACACCCTGGGATGTCTTCTTTAAATTATTGACTGCAGGAGAAGTGGAAATGTCTTTTTCTGTTTTGGATTCCTCTGATCTCTGAAGCCTGTCTTTGATATCCCCGTTCACAGGTTGCAAGGTTCTTGTGTTTCCAGCTGCAAATGCCTTCTGTTGTCCTACAAAGTTTCTAAGGAATTCAGGATTTTTATCTACCGATGGACCTTTCCAGCGGGGTATAATTCTCTCTGGTGGATCATGCAAGCTAATTCCATCTACAATAAAAGACAAACAATTAGATTATCAAGCTAACTTTGAAACCTCAAATTTTAAGTTTATCCTCCGAAGAGTACATTCAAATTTAGCATGATCATATGCTGGGCTAAAGAAACTAGAAAAGAAAGAAAAAAAAAAGGTCTTTAAGGATATGATCATTGAATGCAAGGTAGTGGTAGGCCACACTCAAAGCATGCCCAAATATGTTGGGGATAACATGGAACAGGAGAAAATCCCAGGGAAGAAAAGAAACTACCTGCTCCATAATCTAAATTTTCAATCCTTGAATGGATCCATTCATGCAAAATTTGCAGCTTTGCATTCTCATTCTCAACTTTCTTTTCAAGGCCCTTGAAGAATGAATTCTTATCTTCTTCATCCATCAAATGAAATGGATCCTTCCCTGCCAATTCATTTTCTTGGACTTGAAAAACTATTTCTCTAAGACGATCATCCTTCATCCATTCAAGTTCATTGCCATCTTTATTAGACCCCAGCTCTGCTATCACATTGTTTGAAATTAACTCTTCCTGTACTTTATCTTTTGCAACCATGTAGTTCTCTCTAAAACCAATTCCAATCTTCTTAACTATGGGCTCAAACTCTTGAAAATTTTTCTCCATCCAACTCTCTTTGGCTATATACTTTCCTGCCTCTGTACTGTTGTTCATACCAGTAACATCCTGTGTAGTTCTGGGCCTTCTAAGATCATCCTTCTCATGCTCCTCTTCAACCTCCTCAGGAGTATCAACCTTAACTGGACTTGACAATAAGACATCACTATTGATTCCTGTTTTCTCCTGAGTAGGAGATTCACAAGAATTTTTGACAGGTTTAGTATTTGATATATCATCTATTTTAGAAGATCCAAGCACTTCCTTCCCCTTGTACATTATCTGGTCAGTGTTGCCTCTAAATCCTTGATCAATTGCAGGGGCAAAAGCATCTTTTCCTTCCTCAGGACTTTTAATTTGGTGTTCTTGGTCAGGCTTCCTTCTGCTGTGTTTTCGGGAGAGGTACTTTCTAGCTTCCTTCACTGACCGTATGACCTTGGACTTCAATTCAATGAAATTCTTATTTAAAGAAACTGATTTATCACAAGTATCATTGGATTGCAACTCTTCCCTTGTGTCTGATAAGCTGGTAGTACCCCCACTAACTATTGGATTCCATGTAGTGCCTTCCTGTATTTCTAAAGATTCCATGTTCAATGTCATAAAAGAAGTATGTGGATCAATATTCTGCATAGCATCTTTGTGTGATGCTTCACCCAAGAATCCAGAATCTACTCCCTTAGGACCACCTAGAGATGTTCCATTACTGTCTATAGGTTTCCCTGAATCTCTAGTTGTAAAACTATTTAGAAAGCGCACACCTACCTCATCATGACTATTGCCATTTTCCATATCAGTGGAAATGTCCTCATGTACAAGCTCATTTCTTTCTTTCCTATCTAGTGTGGAAGAATCTTGTTGCTCGAGTTCCCGTGCAAGCCTAGCCATTTCTCTTATTTCCTGAATTTTATCATCAAACCCTATAGATTTGGCAGTAGGAGTTTTGGAAGAATCTAATAATGCCAATTTAGTTTCTGATGTCCTTGCTTTCAAAATGCTCTTCATGAGTTCTTGTTTATCCAATCTAGGCCTCTCGGCAGACTCCACAAGTGGTTCCGAAGCGTCTGGGAGAACTTCAACACTACCCTTCTCCATCTTCCCTTTCTCCATCCTTGATTTCATTTTTCTTCTCAGCATTTCCTTCTCCTCCCTCGTCAATGCAGGTCCATCATCACCACCCACTAATAATCTCTTCACGGCCAAAAACACTAAGGAGCCACATAACATTGCAAATCCGACACGCGAAAGCTTTGCAAACAAATGGGGTTGAAAGGTAACGGCACGGAACCCATTTATAAAACCAGACTCCTTACCTGAAACTACAAACTTAGCAATGGAGCTATTCTTTGGGATTTTATATTCTCCTGCCTCTATCTCTCTAGCCAACCGCTTTGCATACGAAATCTTGAAATTCACATCCGCGAAGTTATCGCTGAGTCCTTGTTGTCTGAAAGCCCAGTGTACAACTCGGCTTCTCCTCAAAATTTCATCCTCGTTAACAGAAGCCCTTTCAACATTCCCTTCCAAATCTTGAAAAATTGTGAAAACAGAACCAGAACCAATACCCCAAAACTCCACATCATTCTTATATTGATCAACCCAGTTCTCCAATTTACTCCACAGAACAGAATCAGACAAGAACTTCGTTTTTTCTACAGCGCTGAAGTCAGCTATATTTTCTCGGCTCATGACAAAGCTACCCTCGTCCGAAGTACCATAATTAAGATCTGATAGGGAGCTTTCGGCTATAATAGCCCCAGTACAACTGTCGCTTGAATTACCACAGTTACGATTAGATTGGGAGCTTTCAGTCTCATCTGAAATTACGCGGAGGTTCTGAAAATTGGAATCTGGGCCGAAGGAATCAAGATTACGGCGTACCTGTTGTTCGTCAGTGAGTTTCTTTCTCAACGAGTTCCGCCGATTCAAATGTCGTCGAAAATGCGCGGAAACGAGCAACTTCCGGCCATCAACAGAGAAGTGAGAACGGCTGGAAAATGAGATTTTAAGAAACAAATTTAAGGAACCTCTGCTGCTCAATTGGGCTTTGGCGTAGTGGCATGGAAATGAAGACTTAGGCCAGGAAACCGAAATTCCGGAGAGTTTTTGGAGGATTGGCATATTGAGAACCTCCATGGGAGAGAACGCAGAAGGAAATGGAGCTTAGCGAACGACGGGAGGCCTTCTCTGTCTACGATAAACGCGAAGGATGATGAATTGAGAAATGAACATAGGATGGGAAGAACAAATTCAATTGGTGATGATGTAATTATAAAACCCCTCATAAATCCCAGAAGCTTTTATGCGTTTGAGTATGTTACAAGTGAGTTCACATCTCCGCCCCACAACGACATGTCATCTCGTTACAACTTACATGTAGTTCTCTACTCGGGATGGGATCTGCATCTGCTTAGTGCTAACGAAAAAGAACTATCCGTCCCAACCCATGTCCTTACATCTTCATTGTTCGCGATGTGCGGACTCAGATTATGTTGGAAGTTGTTGGAACAATTAAGTGTTTTTTGTGTGAATACATACGGACTCGTTCTACTCTACTGAGTTCGGATAAGCTCTTCATACAGTGCGGCTCACATGACCTCACAACCTATCCTGGCCGCACACCTGGGACATCTCCTATACTTGTATTTATTATTGATAGGAGATGTCTGCAGGGTGCAGTGGCTGTGAGGCCGGTGTAAGGCGCACTATGACGAGCAAATTCTAATTCTACTCTACCAGTGTCTCCGCCCTCCAGTTCGGTTTTGAGTTTATTATTACTAATAGTGTCCCGTGCGGTGCAAGGAATGTACATCAAAGGAAAAAATTCATTTGAAGGCCTCCAGGAATTATTAATTTGGGGCGGGTTAGTTGGTAGGTTCCATTAAAAAAATAAATACCTATTGATGTTAACCAGTCTCATGAAAAAGAACAATTCCCAAATAATTTATTTATTTAAGAAGTAGTGTTCTCTAACACTTTAGGCTCTATTTGGTTTGTGGAAAGATTTGGGTGGGATATGAAAATATGGGATGGGAAAATGTAAAAATTTACACTTCCATTGTTTGGTTTTATATATGGGAAAATAATGAGAAAAGCACTATGACAAGCTACTTCTTCGTCAGATTTATATAAGGTGAAGAAGAGAGCTCCATGACTACAACGATGATCAAAGAGAGAGAGGGGGGGAAAATGAGGGAATCATAAACAGTGGATGATCAGAGAAACTAATCAAAACCAATGAAATGGTTGTCGTAGACGGTAGGAATGATGGAGTATAGCCATTGTGGGGTACTCTATTTCACCAAGAGGAAGACAAACAGTAGTTCGCCGGTGGAAAGCGAAGACGATGAACAGTGCCACTAACACCATTGGAAAGCGAGCAGTACCACAGAAGATAGTAGTTCGCTAGCAGAAAGCAAAGACAATGAGCGGAGAGATATTAGAGGCTAAGTTATCCTATTCACCGCCGCTAGTATTTTCTGTGTTTGTTGTCGAGAAGACGATGAACAGTGCTTTTTTTGGGTGAAAAGCAAAAGACGGAAGAAGAAGAAGAAAGAGAAGAAAAGAGGAGAGAGGGAGGAAGGGAGTGGCTGAGAGGAGGTGTCGATGTCACTGCTCTGCTCTGGGTTCAAATGGGGAAGGGGAAGTAGCAAATCGTCGATGGTAACAGGGAAGGCACTGGTACTCTCCCTCCTCTACTTGTCGTCACTGGTTCCCTCCTCTGTTCGTCGTTGATGGTAAGAGTGGTTTCTCAAATTTTTCCACCAAGGTCGCATAGTTTTGGTGCAACCCCAAATCCACAATTTTGGGATCTGACATCCCATATTTTTGTCATCCCATCCCTCTATTTCCCTCAAAAAAAAATTAAAGAAAAATGAATATGTTTGGAATGTTCCCTTTTTCTCATCTCCATCCCACAAACCAAACGGAGCCTTAGGTAAATTATTTATCTATGCACGTTGAAAATCACTAATAAGTGATGGGATAATATTGTCCCTTCAATAATATCATTTTTTTTATAAATAAAAATAGCATTGGTAAGTACTATTATCCGAATAAGTATTTTCCAAAAAATGTTTTTTTGGATAAGTGCATTTACCTAGGTAAATTATTTATCGAGATGCAAACAAGGTTGAAGGAGATCAAATTACATCTCCATGTTTGCGAACATGAAGGAAAATGATAATAAACTCAAAGCATTAAATCGTAAAACTTATTATACAAAGCTCATTTGTATTTCACATAATAAATTGAAGTAAAATTCAATTAAAGATATAGGGTTTGACTATGATGCCAGAAAGGTAAGATACCAAACAAACTTATAACCAATCAATTACCATCATAAAAATGGTAATCAATTAATAGGATTTTCATCAAAATTCCCTAGGGATGACTGGTCAAATCCTTTTTGGTATCATGTCTTTCCAACATCATATTACTTTTGCTTGTATGATACGAGTTGATTGATCATCATTATAGATGGACTCTTTTTTTCCACTTCATATCATTGTTTTAGTAGTCTCTTAAGAAAAATGTTTTATAGAAGTTATCATATTATTATTCAATTTGTAGTGTGCAATGGATCTATAATTTATATACCATTTTTGTAATTTTTATTATTTTATTAGGGTTCAACCAGCACACAAGTCATGGATGCTACATTGCCTTAATTCTTGATAGCTTTAAAACTTAAACCAACAAGGAAAAACTTGAAGATTTTATCCAAGAATTAAAATTTCACAACATATCAGGGCATATCGACTGATACATACAATATCGGTGATCCTCTGATAACAGTGATTGTTTTTGAGGCCTTACCCATTCTAGGGGATAGATAGGCATACAACCAACCCCCCTAAACCAGTTTGAAAAAAGAGGTAAAAAGCTAATAAAGATAAAGGTTGATACACCCATTGATATTTAGAATCTTGATTTTATGATACATTAGAGCAACTTGGCATTAAAAAAAAAATGGTGAAACAATATTCATGTAGCCAACCTATATGGTGGGGATAAGGCTTAGATGGTAACCTGGGCATGTCTTATTCCTCTTTTCATTTACCTTTGGGTTCTATTTTTGAAAAAAGAAATAAGGGCTCCACCTCTTCTTTAATTTTTAAGTTTTTCATTTTTCTTTTGAAATGACAATTTTACTTTTATTCTTCTTCCACCTCTTTCCTTTTTAATTTTTCCTTGGATGAAAGAAAAGGATCTGGCCCTATATTTTCTTAAGCTTTTTATAATTCTTATTCTTATGAATATGTTGGTTTTCAATATTTTAATATAAAAACTGTCTTTGATTATTAGTAATTATTAGTTAAAAATGATTATTCATTATTAAAAAGACCCAAGGAATTACCCTAGTATTTAGTTTGAAAAAGAAAAAAAAAAAAGCGTTGGCTAGGCTCTCCTCATGCCTAGTTTTGCCTTGGCGTTTTTACAACCGTGTCCACATATTTAGATATTAATAGTGATAAACCAACCATGAATGGAAGTTGAACAATTAATGCCTCTTACCTTGGCGACTCTTGAAGAAACTATTATTATATGGAATCAACACATATATGCACATTGAGCATAAAAGTGCACACATGAACAGCACAAACTGCACATACAAATAGCTTTCGTTGTTGACCGTATATTCTATTTCTATCAGAATCAGCACAATAGTACATTAATCCAAATATGCATAAAATCATAGCATAGAAAACTTACTAATCAGATATAATATTATAATCAAAGGACTTTGCTTTCCCCATACTTCAGCTCTTTCTCTTCGCTGTTTTTACCCATCAACCGTTCTACCAATTTCTCATCTCAATTCTTCTAATGTCTCTCTTCTCCCGGTTTTGGCATTGCCGAAAATTTGGGTCTAATACAAGTCCAGGACCAGAATCTGCTGACCACAAAATTCTGTGAAGAAGACACTACGTTGCACATGGGTCTACTCGGATTGTTGAGGTTTTCCGGGGGTTCGTTCATCTTTTTCACCATCATCTAAATCTTGTCCCAACTATGGATCAGCTGTATGAATCCTATTTCGTCATTCCACTCTGTTCAATGCCCTATCCATCATTTACCATCACCCAAATCCATTTAGTCTGCCCTCTGCCCCTGGTTCTTTTAATCTCTTCAACCTGTAGTAAATCATTTCTTCTGATGAATGTTTTACATGATCTTTCATTCATGTGACCAAACCATCTCAATCTTTTTCTTTTTTCTTTTAATCAACGATTTGGAGCTATTCCTAGATTCCTTCATATGATTTAAATTCTGGCCACGACCATGTTCTTTCTGGTCAGAATTTAAGCTAATCCTTTTCTATAGGTAAAGATATTGATTGTTGAGTTCTTTTGGTGTGGGGGGGTGGGGGGTCTTTCTTATAACCAATAAGTGATAATCAAATGGGGTTGGAGTAACTTGGGAAACACTATGATCACCATTCACCACACACGATGCAAGCCTCTTTATAAAAATGCCTCTGCCTCTATCCTGTGATTAAGATCATGGCCATAGTACAACTATACAAGTTACACAAAAAGCCACAAACAAAGCCTAGATAACAAGGGTAAGAAAAGAAAAGATGCTTATTAACCATTCTGTAGAACCTCAAATCTCCGGTGACCGTACATCTTCCAGACTACCCAACATCTTTCTGTAATAATTTTTACGGGAAAACAAGTTGGCAATCGTACAGCACGATACAGACGACAAAAGAGTATCTCAAACACAGGCAACCAAGACATTGTGGAACGCATTAGCTTCAGCTACACAAATTGGGTATGCACACCCCAGCATCTGAGTTCTGTTGTTCCTTCCATATCCTCCCCGTAACCCTTAATTTTAGCTCCTTCCTGTCCCCACCAGAGAAGAAAAGTGCCATGTTACGCTGGATAATTAGGCCATCATGACTATCCCTGACTTTCCGGTGGCTATCCCGGATGCTCCGTGGTGTACCCTCCCATATGAGTTTACGTCCATTTGCCCCCACCTCCAGGCTATAGCTATAGTTACGAGCTTCAGTCTCATCACCCATGAAACGAAGGAATGCCATGTAAACTGGAGCCATGCCAAGCTGGAAGGCTTCAAAATGCAGACAGAAGTACTGACCAAAACAGTTGAAGACCTGACAAAAAGAGCAACATAGCCACCAATAGGACATCAAAGCAGTGTCTTTCAAGGGTTGATTTAGTAGAAAAATCTTAATCATCTAACTAGAATAATTTCATCATAGTTCCCATCAATGGTTCACAGTTGATGCACAGGTATATGGCACCCTAAAAAATGGATAAAAGTTTTTTTATATATATAAAAAATCGATAAAAGTTTGAGATTTCATATTAAACTACGTTTATCACTTGTTCTTTTATTGCAATCCTTAAAACCCAACCAAAGTGTAACAAGAGAACTATACTCACTGTAAGCATCCAGGTGGCATTTTCAACTTCACGGGGATTAGATTTGACGTAGCGATGGTTGAATGTGCATCCAGTGTGCATGTCAACCTTGTGGTCATCCCTCAGATGGGCCACTAGAAAAGGGATATCTCCAACAACAGAACACTCTGATCCGGCATATGGGCAGTTGTATGGCCGGAAGTTACACTGTGCCTCATGCTTGAGCTTGCTGTAGTAAGGGAAGATCTCTGGGCAGCCCAAGGAACAATATTTGCAGGGAAGTTCAAGTGACTCTGCCACCTTCTCCAAGGCTAGACACCTTATATCTCCTAGCTCCTGTCTGCAAGTAGGGCATCGATTGTGTACCCTCGTTTTACAGGTGGAACATAATGTATGCCCATTGTGGCACTGCAAGGACACTGATCTGTCAGAATTGGCAATAATTTTGACTTCCCTTTTCTATCAATAACTTAAAGAATTTCATTGACAATGTAGAAAGAATGGAAGAAATAATTGTCATGCCCTGATGAAACGAGGCCAAATCAAAATCTCAGAAGGGGCCACCAACTGCAAGCACATAATAAGAGTAAATAATTTGATCATTATACTCTGGTCACTGCTAATAAGATTAAATAATTTGAGGGGAACTAAAGCAATCAAAATCAATGGAAACCAGTATCCCTGCAATTGTTTTTAAGCTGAATACAAACTAAAGCAAGTGTTAAAATTACACCCCCAGGCCCAACAACTACTTCATCTAACCGCCTACAACAAAGAAGAAACCAAGAAAGAGAAACATGAGAAAGCACAAACATAGCAAACACTGCACCAGCCAAAGCAAAACTTTGACTCGACAATAAGAAAAACTTCCTCTGCTTGGGTTCTGCTGAGACAATAACACACCTATTAATATCTTGTCCTTTTGTGTTTTTTATTTGGTCTTACTTCTCTTCTCTCTTCGGTTCCAGGTGGACCCCTCCCCCGGATGTGGTAAGCCTTTTTGACCCAAACTTTTACAAGCAGACAAAGAAGCATGAAAGAATCATGTGGAGAGCTACAAGAACAGCTGTTCTTTGGTCAGTATGTGAAGAAGGAAATAATAGGATCTTTAAGAATACTAAAAGGTCCAAGGAGAAAATTGTAGAAGGAATAACAACTAAGGTTATGCATTGATTGAAAACAAGTGAGCTGTTTAAGGACTTCTCAACTGATTACACCTACAGAAGATGGGGTGAGGTGGCAGGTACTACATCCCTAAAGCCTGTGGTACAGGAACTGTGGTCCCCACCAACTTTCCAAAGCACAAAGTTGAACTTTGATGGCAACTCTAATCCAGGCCCATCGGGTATAGGGGGAGTATTTAGAGATGGGGAGAGCAGAATTATTGCCATGTTTTCGGGGCCAAGAGGAGGAGATTCATTAAGAGCCAAGGTGATGGCTTTACTTCAAGGCGTAAGATACACCAAACAATTGGGGTTGCATCAAATGGAGATTGAAGGGGACTGTAAGCTGTTAATGGGGTGGATGCAGTCAGGTTGCCTGGGAGCATGGAAATATAGACATATGATAAGGGAAATCATCAATATAATGAGGGAGATTGGTGTGTGCTTCAAGTGGACAAGAAGGTTAGCTAACGGGCTACCTTAGCAAAACAAGGGACTGTAAGGAGAACATGTTTTGGGCAGTGTTGTAATGAGCATGTAAATTGGGTCAACTTCATAATAGGGGTTGACAGTTGTAATTTGACATAGTTTGAAATGTTTTAATGAAGTTATCATTTCCAATAAAAAAAAAAAAAAAAAGAAAAAGAAAAACTTCCTTACAAAATGTTCTGGTAATATTTATTTATGAGAAAATAAAACACTAATACCAAACTTAAGACCACATAATCAATGTAAAACCTTCAAGGTGAAAAAAATCTGAGTCATAGACTACCCCCTAAAGAGAAGTTATCATTTCCAATAAAAAAAAAAAAAAAAGAAAAAGAAAAACTTCCTTACAAAATGTTCTGGTAATATTTATTTATGAGAAAATAAAACACTAATACCAAACTTAAGACCACATAATCAATGTAAAACCTTCAAGGTGAAAAAAATCTGAGTCATAGACTACCCCCTAAAGAGAGACTCTGGTCAAAGATCCATATCTTGGGCTTGTTGAAAAGTCAATAGGATAACCTTTTAATAGTTCATGAAATATCTCATTTTTGTATCACACCGAGACTTGTGAACAACTAATGACCATTTAGAATTTACCTCCCATTTGAACAACTTAAAATGGGAATTCCTATGTCTCTCTTATTATCATTTATAACAGAAAGTTTTCAGTAACAATATGAATGCCCATGCTCAGATCGTTGAGCAACATTAACCAGATGAGGTTATCTTCCATCATCTAAAACATCCAAATCATTTGGAAAAATTTCTAACATCAAATAGAATAGCTTTTCTGATCGGTATATTAAAAAGAAAAGCTTGTGCAGCAATCATCAATATACCTTTTTTTTCAAATGGAATCAGCAAGGTCATAACCCTTATCAAGGACAAAAAGAGAAAGAGAGATGTATGGAAAAACAAAGAGAATTGTACATGATACGATGTTCAAAGCAATTGTTCCCACATCAAGTGGAGCTGTCAATTATGTAAAAGATATTGCCATAAATGAACTCAACCATATCAAGAAATAATTTGTGATAAAGGAATTGCAAAATAGCTTATAAACCTTCTCCAAACTAAATATATGTGTAGAACCAGACCTAAGAGCATCTCAATGCTATTCATGTTCCCAATGATCATTGTGTCAAATTATACCTTGATTTTCTTTTTTACAGCAAACCTGACCCACGGATCATATGATCAGTAAAAAAAAATACTTTTTAAATATCATCATCATCTAAGCCTTGTCCCAACTACATGGAGTTGGCTACATGAATCTTCTATCACCAAGCTCTTCTGTTTAGTGCCATATCCATTGTCAAAACTTTCAAAAATCTGATGATTAAAATGGTACTGGATACATAGTTCTCCAGCAAAAAAAAATGAAAAAAGAAATCAACTGTTAAGGCCATTTCAATTCAAGGTCTATGAGATAATTATTAAAAAAATTATATTATAATGTTTGTCATTAACATTTCTTACCAATAACAGTAAAATTCTACTAAAATAAAAGGTTCAATGGTCCAATGGCCCAAGCTATACATCAAAAAAAAAAGAACAAAGAAAAAGAATAGCCAGGGAAAAAAAGTGTCGTATCCATTGTCAAACTATGAGCCCTTAAATCATTTCCTACTACATCAACTCATGTCCTTTTTTGGTCTGCCCCAACCTCTTCTAGCCCCCTCAACTTGTAACCAGTGTCTTAAAAGTGCAAGGCACAAAAAAGGCGCAGGGGCCAATTTGTGCTTAAGGCGCACATCATTTTGAAGCAAGGTGGAAAAGTGCAAAAAAAGGCTAAAAAATAAAAAAAAAATGTCAGGAAATTCAAAAAAAATGCAAAAAAAATATTAAACATAACATTAATAAAAAATATAATTTAAATTTTAAAACAAATGTTTTAAAAAACCTATTATCTAAAATTAAAATACATAAACATAACATGTAGCGTGTTCAAATGAAAATTTAAAAATAAAACCAAACATATAAAGCATTTTCAAGCATGTAAAACCCACAATCTCTTTTTTCCTCAATTGCAATACTTCAAGTAGCTAATGTAATGTAAAACATATTACATTCCTAATTCTACGAGCCGCCTTTGTGCCACACCCCTCAAGGCAAGCCCAAACAAGTCTTAAATTCTTAGTTCTCAAACAAAAAATAATGATTTTATAATTTTAATTGCTTTTTAAGAAGATATTTTATTATGATGAATGAATAAACATTAGCAAATAAGGGTTCTCGGAGGTGTGAAATTTTAAAAAGGCGCATGCCTGGGCTGAGGCGCAAGGCTCAGGCGTGCGCCTTTTGAAAGGGCTGTGCTTAGGACCCAGGCAAGGCACACCCTAAAATGCGCCTTGCCTGTGCACTAGACGCACCTTTTAAATCACTGCTTGTAACAAATCTCTTCTCTTACTAGTCTTGTAGATTGTCTTCTCTACACATGACAAAACCATCTTGGTCTACTTTCCCTCGTTTTATCATCTATCGGAGGCTTGGAGGTACTCCTAGATTCCTTCAAATAAGTTCATTTCTGACCCATCCTTTCTAGTTTCCCGCTCATTCATCTCAACATTTGCATTTCTACCACACCCACTTTTTTATGGATAAATAACTTTATTACTTGAACTCATACAACAGCCCATGGAGAGAAGCGAGCTGCAGCCTCTCTCATCTGATATCGAGGAAACTACAAAGAAAAAATAACCATTACAGCTGAGCCCAAAACAAAACTTCCCTATTTGCCCCTTGCTTAGCTAATCCATTAGCCAAAGCATTTGCTGATCTCCCCACCCATTGTATAATAACAGACATATTCCTTGTCAGCCACTTGAATTTTTTGACTTCATTCCTATAGCACCACATAGTATCCTCAGGGTTCTTCAACCACCCCACCACCTTGGAATCCCCTTCAATAAAAAGCTATCCTACACCCAGTTGATCTGCAAACTGCACTCCCTGTAGGGCTGCTAACAATTCTGCTCTGACTGAATCCCCAAATCCCAAGGGGCCTGCATAGAGAAGTACAATCTCTCCAGCCTCGTTTCTCAGCACCCCCACCCCCATGCCAGATGCCACACCCACTTCTTTCAACATGTTTCTTGACTGCCCAACATTCTGCTCTAGCTCCATACAACTTTTAGCCTAAGTGGTGTAGTGGTGTTCTCCCATCACATAAGACTCTAGATGCACCTCTACAATTTGCCCATTGTGTTCTAATTCTATCAGCAGCATCCTCCTCAGTGTCTCCTCTTGTTATAGATTACCAAACCAATATAATAGAAAATGTCCCATTTAGTTAAATCTTGGTCTCTAATCTGAGGTGTACCATGGGTTTGCTTACATATATTCTATTTTAGTCCCATTTATTTGAAATCCTCTTGGTTTTATGCATGGTTTTAAAAGGTGGCTGAAGTGAGGCGAAAGACACGCCTCAAGGCGAGGCAGCCACCAAATTTTGCCTGGCCTCAGTAGCCTCAGTCTCAGATCAAGGGGCGTAAGCCTCAGTTTAAGTGAGGCGTAGGCCTTTGGCATTTCGCCTCAATTTACATGAGGCAGTAGCCTTAAGTTAAAAGGGTTTTGGGTGGGGATAACTTGATTTCATCATGGGTAATTTTGGAAAATTTTAAAAGAAAAGTGAAAACCCAAAAAACATAGGTTTCCATCAACCAAAACTGCTATTCCCCCTTTTCAGTTCAACCAAACTCAAGATTTCAAGAAGACTTCTCACAGACCGAAGTCAAGATTCAAGAATATTGGAGGGAGGGAGGAAGACAAATCGAATTGTGCAAGCGGTACAGGTCCTCCTCCTCCTCCTCCTCCTCCTTCTCCTATACGAATCCAAATTCAATATTAAAATGCATTTCGATATTTCCCGAACTGAAATGCATTGTAGAAATATATTGAATCTAGATCAATATTAATTTGTTATTTACTTATTTATTAATTTGTTATTTCTATGAACATGATAAGTGCCATGATGATACATGTTGCATACAATGAACATGATATTGCTATTTATTAATTTGACTACAGATATGTTATTCTCATTTGAATGTTTCCTTTCTTTTTCTTTTTTTTTTTTATTTATCCTTGGGTTGTTTTTTATACAAATTTTGGCATGTTCAACTTGATTTCATTAGGTTATTTTTTTAGATGATTTAGTTGTTACAATGTTCATTTTTTTAACTACTTTGGCTCATTTTCCCCTAACCTATTCAACCTAAATCTCTTCTGAAATTTAGAAGGGAAAAAATAATGATTTCCATAAACTGATTTACATCATTACATGTTCAAATGTTCAAAATTAATGACAAAGAATTCTGTTATTTTATCATTTATATGTTCCAAATGTCCAAATCAGATTTCTTTTAATTCAGTACTTGCTAATTGATGAAATGCTACTTGCTTTGTCTTTGCTAGTTGATGAAATGCTACTTAATTCTTTTTTTGGTGATAAGTTATAGTTTAATTTAATTACTATTAGTTTCTAAATTTTTACATTAAATCCTCTTATTATATTTGTTAATTGTTCTTTGTTATGGGATTATATATATTTTAAATTTGTGAAAAACTGCTAAAAAGAAGTAGTCAAGGAGGAGAAGGAAATAGAAAAGATCCTGCATGGAATTATGGGACATAAATGGAAGAACCAAAACAGAGTGGAAAGTCATATGCAGTGTTTTAAAAGTGCAAGGCGCAAAAAAGGCACAGGGGTCAATTTGCACCTGAAGTGCAAGACGAGGCGAGCACAACGCCTTTAAGCAAGGTGCAAAAATTAAAAAAAATCTAAAAAAAATTAAAATGTCAAAAAAATCAAAAAATTATTAAATATAATATTAATAAAAATATAAACTTAAAATTTAAAATAAAGTTTTTAAAAAATCTATTATCTAAAATTAAAATGCATAAACATAACATGTAAAGCATATTCAAATAAGAATTTAAAAATAAAATAAAACATATAAAACATTTTCAAGCATATAAAACCTACAATCTCTTTTTTATCAATTACATTACTTCAAGTAGTTAATGTGACATATTACATTCTTGATTCTACGAGTCACCTTTGTGCCACGCCCCTCGAGGCAAGTCCAAACAAGTCCATGTTAGGGTCTTAAATTCTTAGTTTTCACACAAAAAATAATGATTTTATAATTTTAATTGTTTTTTAAGAAGATATTTTATTAGGATGCATGAATGAACTTGTTTGGACTTGCCTCGAGGGGTGTCGCATGGGAGTCCGGGCACGGAGCCCCCGGCCCAGCCGCTAGACTCAAAAAAAGCAAAAAAACATTTTAATTTTCAAAAGGGCGCACCTGAGCTGAGGCACAGGGCGCACCGGGCGCATGCCTTTTGAAAGGGTTGTGCCTAGGCATGCCTGAGGCCATCGTTTAAATCACTGGTCATATGTATATTTACAGTGTAATTTTTATGGAAATCAAGTTTCCGGGGGTTCAAAAAGGATGAAAGCACATATTGTAGAGACTCATGAAAATATAGCCCCATGCAAAAAGGCTCCTCCCAAAGTTATTGAGGAAATTAAAGAATTTCTAAAGAAATTTAAAGAGCATCAAGAAAAGACTGTTGAGGAAATGGAAGAGGTTCGTCGAGTATTTGCTATTTCTAGAGAATCTATTGGTGAGATACCAACATAATTTAATTGTGCAAGGACATCAGGAAATGCATCTAGAGTGGTGGTGTTACATCAAGAGGAGTACAGGGCCCTATGGACCAATTTGTAGTTGTCGATCAAAATGCAAGTGGCCAATTTGAGAAACAAACCACATTGAATGCTCATTGGAAAAAGGAAGGAAGAAATAGAGTTTGTTGAGAAATTGGGAGAATGATATATGGAAATGGTGTGCCATTTAATTTGCGTAATTCTCCTTCATTCAAAAGTGCATTTGAAGTTGCATGTGCATATGGAAGAGGATTAAAGCTTCCTACCATGCATGAAGTGCGCACTTGGATCTTAAATGAAGAAATTCAAACAACCAATGAGAAGATGACTGATTTTAAGAAGTCATGGAAAGAACATGGATGTTCCACATTGCATGATGGGTGGAAAGATACATCAGGACGAAGTCTAATAAAATTTTTGGTTAATTGTCCTAAGGGCAGGGGTGGACTCAAGCCAAGCCGAGCCGAATACTTGGCTATTCAAGCTCGGCTTGCTAAAATTGTGCTAGGCTAAAGCTTGATTCGAGCTAGAGACTTGAGCTCGAGCTCGGCTCGGTTCAAAGCTTGCAAGTGCGACCTCGGTTCGGCTCGAGCTCAACTACAAGCCAAGTTTTTTTTTAAATAAAAATTATACATATAAAAATAGTTTTTCATTTTACATACAAAAAATTAAGAATTATAAAAATTATTTATTATTATACATATAAAAAATAAAATTATGCATATAAAAATGTTTTTATTTTACAAAAAATAAGAAGTATAAAAATAAATAATTTTTATAATTCTTAATTTTTTTGTATAAAAATAAAAATATGCATATAAAAATGTTTTTATTTTACAAAAAAATAAGAAGTATAAAAATTATTTACTATTATACATACAAAATAAAGATATTATTATATATAATAAAATCATTTATTATATATATATATATATATATATATATATATATATATATATATATATATGTGTGTATATGTATGTATGTATATAATCAAAATTCATTTATTTATTATACTAGGCCCGCAAGCCTCACGAGCCAAGCTTCACTAGGCTCAAGCTCAGCTCGATTAGTAAACAAACCTATATGTCAGGCTCAAGCTCGACTCGAAGCTCGATTTAAACCGAGCCAAGCCGAGCTTGAATAGCTCGTGAAAAGCTCAGCTTGTGACCACCCCTACCTAAGGGTACATGGTTCTTAAAGTTTGTACTCTATAGATGCATCAAATGTTGTGAAAGATGGCAAATTGTTGTTTAAGATTTTAGATGAAGTTGTAGAGGAAATTGGTGAGAAGAATGTTGTGCAAGTAATAACAGATAATGCATCTAATTATGTAAAAGATGGTGAGATGTTAATGGAAAAAAGGAAGAAGTTGTATTAGACTCATGTGCTGCCCACTATATAGACTTGATGTTGGAGGATATTTTTAAACTCTCGGTTCATGAGTCTACTTTCAAAAATTCAAAAAGAGTACTAAATTTTTTGTACAATCATGGATGGGTGTTGGCATTGATGAGAAGTTATGATCTTATATGTCCAGTTGTGACTCGTTTTGCTATTGCTTTTCTTACACTATAGAGTTTGATGGGTTCAATGAGGGCTTTACAAAGTATGTTTACATCAAATAAGTGGGCACAAAGTTCTTATGCGAAAAACAAAACAAAACAAAACCTTAAGGAAAAGCAGTTAAGCATAGTTTTCAAGGTGCCAAGGCGAGGCTAGGCAACAAGGGGGCGCCTTGCCGCCTAGGCGAATGAAGAAAAAATAGATCCTAGGGTAGTTCCCTAAGTACCATAACCATATTTCCTTAAGAATTATTCATAATTTTCATAAGAAAAGTATAGAGTTCATGTTAAAGTATAGAAAATCAACATATTCATGAGAAGAAAAAGAAAGAAAAGAAAATTCAAAAAATATAGGGGTTGAACCCTTATTTTTGTTATAGGAAAAGAAGAAAAGAAAATGTGTTGATTAGACAAAATTTTAAGTTCTTCCTTACTTATTGGTTCGGGTTTTAGAGTCTTTGGGGGTTCAATACAGCATTTAGCAATGTTTATATTGATTAAACCCTAACAAATAAGAAAATAGTAAAAAGATATTAATATATAAACACACAAAATGAATATTTTAGTTTAATAGTGCCTATTTTATAATTATAATGTCAAAAAATAAAGAACAAAAAGTATTTTATAATACATAGTGCAAAATTGTTTGGCGATTAGGCGAGGCGAGCCTCAAAGGGTGCCTTGTCGCCTAGGCATCGCCTTGACAACTATGCAATTAAGGCAATTGTATTGAAAGATAAGCATTTTTGGATATCTATAGCTTAAGCTATTAAAACCACTGAACCATTGGTGGTTGTGTTAAGAAAGACGGATTTTGATAAAGAGACAGCAATGGGATTCTTGTATGATGCAATGGAGAAAGCTAAGAATGAAATTGCAAAAAATGTGAATTGGGATGAGGCAAAATACAAACCGATTTGGGATATCATAGATAAAAGGTGGGAATTTCAGCTTCAACAAGACTTGCATGCATGTGCTTATTACTTGAACCCACAAATACGGTATGGATAAAATTTCTTTTTTTTTTTGATAAATGAGTAAGATTTTATTAAACCAGCAAATAAGAGTTACATGCAACCCATTGAAAGGCACGAAATGTGACATTTCCTTTAAAACTAGTTATAGAATTATAAGTACAAAAGAAATTACACAAAAGCCCAAAATAAAATAGCACGAAGAACCCCTTGTTTTGCAAGTGAATCAGCCATTGAGTTTGCTGATCTGCCTACCCACTAAACTCTGGTCATCATATTCCTTGTTAGCCATTTTACCTTTTTGAGAAGATCTCTAAAACCCCAAATCACAATGTGGTATGGATCAAATCTCTCCCAACATCCATCAATAAAAAGAGGTTACTATAATGTCTTAGATAGGATGTTTCCAGATAGGCAAGAACAAGAGGAGATAGAAGTGCAACTTAATGATTTTCTATTCAAAAAGGGGTATTTTGGAAGAACATTGGCTCAATCTACAATATTTAAAATGAGTCCTAGTAAATTAAATTTTGAATTTTATAATTTTAATATTATTCAATGTTATATGATTTCTTGCATTAATTTTTTTGTGTTGTTTTATATTTGGTCTTTGTAATAGTTGAATCATGAATGGTGGCTAGTGTATAGTGAAGATATTCCACGCTTGATCAAATTTGCAGTAAGAATATTAAGTCTTACTTGTAGTGCTTTTCCTTGTGAGTGAAATTGGAGTTCATTTAATCAAGTAAAATTTTTCAACAATTTATTGTTCAAACTTTACTGTTTAATATAATAATAGATTTCTAACTTTGAATAGTTGTGATGATTTTTAAATTCATACCAAGAGGAGGAATCGTTTAGCACAAAAAAGATTGAATTCATTGGTGTATGTCAAGTATAATTTGAAGTTGTCACAGAAACAAGTGAGAAACAAAACTATAAAGGATCCAATTAGTAAGGAGTTTGATGATATGGGATTAGATGATGAATGGATTGCAGATTAACATTTAAATGATCCAATCCTAGAAGAATTTCCTCCATTTGAATAATTACTTGCAAATGCTGGTGTTGATGATGAGATTCTTGACAGTGTGGCTGGCCAAAAATAAGAGGAAGAGAAGAGAAGAGAAGGGATTGGCAATGTAACAGTGCTAGCGGCGCCAGCTTTTATTATAATATATATAGGGCGCAGAAATAAGAAGGGAAAAGACCCTTGTGCCCCTGCTATAAGTGAGTACAATAACAGACATAACAGAAGTAAAAAAATAGAAATAAAAAACGCTTTAACTAGCCAAACAGACCCTAACACCAACAACTAAATTATTTCAACACTCCCCCTCAAGTTGGAGCATAGATGTCAATCATGCCCAACTTGTCACACAAATCTTGGTGTCGCACATGATGGAGACCTTTGGTGAAGATATCTGCAAGTTGTTCTTCTGAGCTGACATATGGAGTACACACTTCTCCATTTACAAATTTCTCTCTAATAAAATGCTTGTCCACTTAATGTGTTTCGTCCTATCATGCAGGACTGGATTAGCAGCAATATTGATGGTAGCTTTATTGTCATAGTAGAGTAACATAGAATTGTTCACTGCAAAACCCAGTTCACCTAACTGATTTCTTATCCACATGATTTCAGCAACCCCATGAGACATCGCTCTATACTCTGCTTCAGCACTAGATCTAGCCACCACACTTTGTTTTTTACTTCTCCTTGTGACCACGTTTCCTCCTACAAAGGCACAATACCCACTGGTAGACTTTCGGTCATTGACTGCTCTTGCCCAATCTGCATCAGTATATACTTCCACCTTTAAGTGACCATGTTTCTAGAACAACAAACCAACTCTGGAAACTTCTTGAGGTATCTCAGGATCCTCTCTGCAGTTTCAAAGTGAATTATCCTAGGATTGTGCATAAACTGACTAAGGACACCCACTGCATAAGCAATATCAGGCCTGGTCATAGACAAATACAAAAGTCTCCCTACGAGTCTTTGGAACTTCTTCACATCTTTCAAAAACTCTCCATGATTATCTCCCAAATGACGATTAGATTCAATTGGTGAGTCAATTGGTTTTACCCCCAACTTGCCCATATCTTCTAGTAGATCTAGTACATATTTCCGTTGGGAAATAAAGATGCCCTTGTGAGAGCGGGCAACTTCAATTCCAAGGAAATAACGCAAGGGGCCTAGATCTTTCACCTCAAATTGAGTGGCTAAGAATTTTTTTAATCTTCGTATTTCAGCCTCCCAATCTCCTGTGATCACTATGGCATCCGCATACACAATAAGAGCTACAATTTTCCCTTCACCTCTTTTCACAAATAGAGTGTGATCTAACTAGCATTGTTTGAACCCCATCTGTTGAACTGCTAAATGGAACTTACTAAACCAAGCCCGAGGTGATTGTCTCAACCCATATAAAGATTTTTTTAACCTGCACACCTTTTGTTCACTGCCTTTGGCACAGAACCCTGGAGGTTGGGTCATGTACACTTCCTCTTCTAAGTTACCATTCAAGAAAGTATTTTTTATGTCCAATTGGTGAAGCTCCCAGTCAAGATTTGCTGCCAATGAAAGAAGGATCCTGATAGAGTTCATCTTGGCTACTGGAGCAAAAGTCTCTGCATGGTCCACTCCATATACCTGTGTAAAGCCTCTTGCTACCAGTCTAGCCTTGTACCTTTCAACAGTTCCATCAGCCATGTGTTTCATTGTGAACACTCACTTGCAACCCACTGGTTTCTGCCCTTCAGGAAGGTTCACGAACTCCTAAGTGTCACTTTTGTGTAAAGCATCAATTTCTTCCTGCATTGCATCTGTCCATTCAGGTTTAGACAAAACTTCTGCCACATTCTTAGGAACGGGGACACTGTCCACAGAAGAGAGGAATGCACGGAATGAAGGTGAAACATGATCATAGGGCACAAAATTAGAGATAGGATGATTAATGGTACAAGACCTAACACCCTTTCTGTTAGCAATAGGAATATCAAGATCATTGATGACAGGTGAATCAACATTTAGAGGAACAGACATATCAATAGGAGCAAGTGTACCTGGCTGATGAGACGGATCTGCCTCTGGTGAATCCGATGATGTTGGTTGCATAGTGTCAGGTTCCACGGCTCTTGAACTCTGTTGGCTTTTATGGTGACGATGAAAAACCCGGAATGGAGGAAGATAGGGTAAGGGAGGTAGTTGAGTTTGAGTCGCCTGTTTCTCCTCAACCCCTCTCCCCCCGAGGAGAAACTGAGGAAAAATGTTGGTTCTCAAAGAATGATACATCAATGGAGACATAGTATTTGCGAGAGGTAGGATCATAGCACCGATACCCCTTTTGAGATAAAGGGTAACCAAGAAAAACACAGGGAATAGCCCGAGGATCAAGCTTACCTCGAGTAGGGAACAAGTTATGGATAAAGCAACGACACCCAAAAACACGCATCGAAATGGTGGACAGCGGAGCTGTAGGAAACAAAAGCTAATGTGGGGCCTTATACTCTAGTAACCGAGAGGACATGCGGTTGATGATGTATGTAGCACACAAGACTACACCCATCCAAAAACATTTTGGCACATTCATATGAATTAATAAGCCACGAGCTACTTCGAGAAGGTGACAGTTCTTTCGTTCAACAACACCATTTTGTTCGGGTGTCCTGGCACAAGAGCTTCACTGAAGTGACCCACTCGAAGCAAAAAAACTCCGTAAGATCACTATGGAAGTATTCCTTCGCATTGTCCGACTGGAAGATATGGATTTCCGTTTGGAACTGAGTGAACACCATGCATTGAAAGTCTTTCACAATTTTTAGCACTTCATCTCGAGATCGCATAGGGTAAACCCAGGTGTATCTAGAATAATCATCAATCAAGGTAATGAAATACTTATATCCAGCCTCAATGGGTAGAGTAACAAGGCCCCAAACATCAGAATAAACAATATGAAATGGAAATTCAGATCTTTTATTTCGCAAAGGTCTTAACTTCTACAATGTTTACTCAATTGACATGTCTGACATTGTAACTGATTCATTGACAAGGACTCCAACAACTTTGGAAACAAAACTTTTAATGACTCAAAATAAAGATGACCTAGACGACTATGCCATAAATAGGCTTGACTCTCACTTGACAAACTCATGGACTCTGTAGCCACAAGACCATGTTTACTCTCCAACACGTAGAGACCATCCACCATGCTTCCTCTACCAATCATCTTTCCCAAGGCCAAATCCTGAAACACACATGAAGACGGAAAAAAAAGTGACTGAACAGTTCAAGGAGTTGATAATTTCTTCCTTAGGGTTAGAATTGGGATGCCTCTCCTAAGTTACCAAAGGACTAGTCTCTGTCGACGCCATATTAGCTGAGTTATACTTTTTCTTATTCTGCTGGCTTGGTTTCTTGCCCTGATCAGGTGTTGACTTCTTACCCAAATCCTGTGCCCATTTAGGTTTTCCATGGAGATCCCAGCATGTATCTCTCGTGTGTCGTGTCTTCTGGCAGTGAGTGCACCAAAGTTTACTCTTATCATCTGTTTTTTTCTGAGAGTCATCTTTTTTAAAAACACCTTCGACATTTGTATCTGAATTTCTCCGGACAGCTAGGGCAACTGACTCCCCTTCTACACAATTCATCACACTTCTTCTACTCTCTTCTGACTGCACTAAGGCATAGACCTCCTGAACTGATGGCAAGTCTTTACTACCCAAGATCTGCACCCTGATGGACTTATATGAAGGATTCGGCCCTAGGAGAAAGGCAAAGACCCGTTGTTGAGAAACAAGTGACTTATACGCTTTTGCATCTTCATTACACTTCCAATTCACATTCTGATAGTGATCAAGTTCTTTCCATATCGATGTCAAATCAGAATAGTACATCAAGAGACTCATCTCCCCCTTCTTGCAAGTAGAGGATTCAGCTTGCAGTTGATATATCTTGGCATAGTGTCTCTGCTCCGAATAGGCGGACTTCGCTTGTTCCCATATCTCACAAGCAGTTTCAGCCCACATAAAAGTCATCCTTACTTGTGGCAACATGGAAACCAAGAGCCAAGACACCACCATACTATGTTCTTGGTTCCACCTATCATATTCAGCACTTTCGTACTTCGATTCCTTCACTCTCCCATTGATGTATCCTATTTTCCCCCTAACAGTGATGTAGAGTTTTATTCCCCTAGACCACTCAAGGTAGTTCAAACCATCAAAGGGAATAACAGCCATGGGGAAACTCATATCCATTCCCCAACTCACTCCATTGTGGCTCCCTGAAATCTCTGAAGTAGCAGAATTCTCAGACGACATGGTCAAAACAGACAATCAGTCCCAAACACTGGACTTAGAACCCCTCCTTACGCCACAAAAAAAATGCTCCACTCAGTCCACACCCACACACTTGGGTTTGAAAACAGTCTGAGCACAAACAGTACCAATTTCAGGACAAAAAAAGGCAATATTCGGCAGATTTCAGACCTGTACGGTTTAACAGTCCCAACCTACCAGCCTTCCAGAATGTCTAAGAACATTAATCGGCAAGAGAGATCCTTAACACTTATAATCAAGCCAAATAATTGAGATAACAGGTCATCCTTGACCTACAGTCGCCTTAACACAGGAACAGGATCACACAATCCCAAAAAAATAAAGGTATAAAGATCTGACAGCATTCAGTAGCCCAGATTCATTTGATTTTTTCACTTGGTACACGACCAAGGAGGGTAAGGAAGAGAAAAAAAGGAAGGACTGTACCCAAACAGACCCTAACACCAACAACTAAATTATTTCAACAAAAATCAAAAGGTGAGTCTCTTATTTTGATTTCTAAAACCTAAATTTTATAATTTTAAAACATTCTAATTTTTATTTTCTTATTTACATATTTAGGAAAGATAAGAAGCCAATGGAATTAATAAATGAGGAAGATGAAGAGTTATTGGTAAATGAGGAATTATCAATGGAGATGAAGATGATGATGAGACAATCAATTTCATGGTTGAATCTTCAGATGATGTTGATGAAGAGGCTTTTAAGGACTAGATGGCTTTTTGGGCTTGAAATTTCATTAGCATGAAAACATTTGAATGGTTCTTTACCTTAAAGTGTGACTCTTAAAGTGTGTTATTTGGATTTTGGAACTATATTTTGTGGTTTGGATTTAAAATTTTATTAGAATTATGTTTTGTTATTTGGATTTTGAAATTTGAAATGACCTCTTAAAGTGTAAAATGTGGAATGTAGAATGATTTTTTTTAACTTGGATAGGAATTATGTTTTCTTAGTTTCTTTCCTTTTAGAATGGTTGAAAGTTCTTATCAGTTCATCTTTTAAGTTGAATAGAAATTATGAAATAAAGAATAATTCTAAATCTCAATGTGTTCTTCTTTATAGGAATTTACAATTTTGAACTTCAAGGATTCATATTTTGTAATTTCATTATGGGATTGCATCACATGTGTTCCCTAAGAGCTAAGGTACATTCATTTGATCCCATCTTCTTTTTTATTCAACTTTTCTTCTATAGTTTAAACTTTAGAGATTGTATTGTAAAAACAAATTTTTATATAATAGTTACTAGTTAGTAGTTAGTTACTACTTACTAGTTAGCTTAGACTTCATACAAGTAATCTTGAAAAAGATTTGCACAATCAGCAATTGTTGAACCATACATTTTTTTTTTATAAATGAGAGTAATTTTATTGAAAAAATATCAAAAATACATGCAGCTTAGGAAGAGGCACGAGATGTTACCTCCCCCGAGGACTGAATCATAAACACTAAAACATGCCCAAACCTGAGATACAAATTACAAATTAGCCCAAAACAGATCACCCCTTGCTTGGCCAGAGAATCAGCCATTACATTTGCTGATTTGCTAACCCACTGGAACCTAACAGTCATATTTCTTGTCATCCATTTGACTTTCTTTAACAGATCCCTGTAGCCCCAACAAACTGTGTCTGGGCTATTCAGCCAGCCCACTACTACCTTGGAGTCTCCTACTAACAAATTGTTCGCTCCTAATTGACTAGCCATCTGTAATGGCTGATTCACTCCTAATTGTTGAACCATACATTAAGTCACAAATAATTATATAAAACTTCAATTATTTATTTTTTCATAATTTTTATGTTTTTAATTTGAGGCTTACGCCTCAAGGCTTATGCTTTGCCTCTTTAGCACCCAACTGCCTCACCTCCACCTTTAGCCTTTTAAAACCTTGGTTTTAAGGTAGTAAGTCTAATTTTGCATTATGATACCTGGATGCCTGTACAAAGGTACCAACATCATGTTGGACACTTTGGCATTTAGTGCAAATATTGTATCCAGTATTGTTGCCAGCCATGTCCTTACCATAAATGCATTTAATACTTCTCTAGCTTCATAAAAATTAATACTATGTCATCGGCAAACAACAAGCACCAAGGAACCTCCTCCAAAAACTACCATCTCCAAATCAGATTACTGTTAGCATGTTATACATGATACCATGTTATGAGAATGAGCATAAACTATCTTCAGTTTTCCTTGATGTGATTCTTGAGGCTGGCTTCATCTTTCTTTAGTTTTCAAATATACTTTCTATGTAAAAGTAAATAATTAATTTGACAACTACAAATTGTTGCCAAACTGGTTGGTTGCAAATAGAAGATGAAGATCCCCAAGTTTATCATGCAGACGCTTAGCACATACATCACCTTGTTACCTTACAACACATCCAATTCAACAAAAACTCAACAGTATCAACAAAGTTGTGTAGAATGATAAAAAAAAAAGTATACCACTCATTTATTTGATACCAAGCTTCAAACCTAGCATTTCTATTGAATCCAGCTGAGTGTTGCTCCCAGTTCTCTAACAAGATGCTTGGTTTCTCTCATTATGTACCTATACTTCCAAGGTCCCTCACTCCTATTCTTGAGCCAACCAACAGCAGTCCTTGAACCCCTACCCCCATACTACCATCAGGTTAAAATGTTGGTCTCTTCCTATACTTAATCCTTGAAGGACCACCAATTATTCTGCTCTTACCAAGTCACCAACCCAATAAGTCCTGAGAATAAGGCTGCTATTTTATGAGTTATTATATCCATCAAAAATCAAAGCAAGAGCACCATGCCTAGGTCATTTGGAACCTTACAGTTTATAACCCTTTATAACAAGGATCTTTTGTGACACGTGCAACTAAACCCCTTTTGCCTAAACCTTTTGACCACCATCAAACAGTGATTTCTCAGACACCAACACCAAATAAGATTAAGTTGCTATTTCAGTAAAGGCTAGATCCTGATACAAACCATTGATGATGGAAAATATGTTGATAATATGTTCAAAAAGATTGATCAGATCAGAAATGGTTACATAAATTTGCATACTTCAGTTACAGTATGTCAGTAATCCTGGTAAGTGCAAAACATAACTGATTATATTATAAAAATGTTTCCATCTTTTCTCCACCAAGGCTTGTAAGATTCAACCAGGACAACAAATTATTCAAGTTAGAAAAGATCTTACAACAATAAACAGATCCCAATTGAGTTTCAAAAAATGAGAAATGACCTCATGGATTCTTTGAGCCTCCTCAACTAAGCATGGATGTCAAATATCTACTGGTAAACATAATTAAGCTCCATTAAGAAGGGAAAATAGTGGACAAATAGAATTTTCCCATAAAACGAAGAGGCCAATGCAGGTAAGGATATGGAACAAGGAAGCACTTTAAGAAAAAGGTCACATTAAGCAAAAGGTTTGGAAAAAACAAGTTCATAAAATAAGCATATATGTGAATGTCAAGAAGGATGAGTGCCAAGACTAGGACAATTTTATAATTGATAACATTCATGGGAACCCAGGTGTAGCCCAAGAGTGGAAAAAAAATGACAGCAATTCAATTGACATGATATGCTCATATGCTACACCAGCAAAAAAGAGAAGAGTGATCTAGGTCCTGGAGCAAACCACTGCTCTAAATGACAAGATTAAGTGAAAAAGATAGTGGGTTGAAGTTATGAAAGATACTAAACGACCTGATCTAAGAAAGAAATAGATCTGCACTTAGTTGTAATGTTAAATTGACCTCAGAACTAAAAGAAGTAGTTGTAATGTTAAATTGACCTCGGAACTAAAAGAAGCACAACAATAAAAGGATAAGATGCATGTCTGTGCCTTCATACCACTGCAACAATGTGGAGAACCACTAGAAGAACCAAAGGAAAGCATATAAGAGAAACAAATGAACATTACATGTATAAACCCAAAGTAACATTTATCATGCTAAACTATTCCCATCAGAAAATCAATCTCTCAAACAACCAAGCATCAAATCAAATGAGGAAGACCTAACAAAGGCTACAACTTTAACTGTTGAGCAAACTAAGCTAATCTTGTTGTATTTACAACAACACATAAATAGCGACAGACTATATCACATTAACAAGAAGTTAAGATAGGAAATTGAACAATAAATAAGAAAAACAAATATCCAAACCATATTATCATGTTGAATTGGAAATTTCAAAAATAATCTAATCCACGCATACAAGAGGAAAGACACAGAGAAAAAAATGCAAAGGAAATCCATAAATAAAAATCATCACATGGGTGTTCAATGAACCAGAATGTCCAAGGAGAGATTGGAAATAATGTGGACAAACTAGAGATTTATATGTAAACTGGATAGCTTTCTATAGTCAAAATAATAAATGATCCAGTAAATTTGCTGACCTATCAGCAATGCTTTAGTATCAAAGGTTATCTTTATCTTCAATATTTCTGGCTCTTTTTTGAATTCCAGGGACAAATCATTGTTCATTACAAATAATTGATGTCCAAACAAAAATACATCATTTGATTATGGGAATACTTCCACCAAAATGAAAAGCAAAAATCATGGCATCATCATTATCATCATCATCGTCATCCCAACTATATGGAGTCAGCATCATGAATCCCATTTGGCAAGTCGGTTCTATTTAGTACCATATCCATTATTCCGTTGTTAAAATTATGGCACTTAAATCATTTCTTACTACTAGCCATGTCCTTTTTTGTCTACCCCTTGCCATTCTAGCCCCTGCAACTTGAAACAAATCACTTCTTCTCACAGATGGTGTTAATGGTCTTCTTTAAACAAGACCAAACCATCTTAGTCTAATTTCTCCCATTTTATCACATATTGGAGCCATAACTAAAATCTGAAAAGATCCAACCCCATAACGAAATTTCTTGCAACATGAATATACCCAACTTTGGTCTTTGGCAAACAAATCCTGTTACCAAATAAACAAAACCGCAGATAACTAACCAAAAGTTCCAACACCAGAATAAAAATAGGAGTAATGTCAGAGTCATTCACAATCCATGTCGTATTTCCCCTTGATACGACCCGAGATGCATCAAATTCAACAACCCAATCGCAACATCCAAATCTGAATCAGACCAAGCAAGTAGAAGCACGTATTATTGTAACGAAAATCAAGCAAGAAAAAGTTGGATGAAGGAATCCATTTAAGCCCACACTAGCATTTCCCTTGCGTTCGTCCCAAGGCGCCCCGTCAAATTATAGCAACCCAGTCCTATGCATATTCTAAGTAAACAAAAACAAGAAAATATAATAATAATAATAATAATAATAATAATAATAATAATAATAATAATAATAATAATAATAATAATAATAATAATAATAATAATAATAATAATAATAATAACTGGAGAAGAGAACAGACCTGGTGGATAGGTGGGTACATTGAATTGGTACAGACAGGGCATTCCAGAAGTTCGTGGACGCTGGTGGCAGGAGAAATCGCTGGGGAAACTACATTGTTGTGGGGCTTCGAGGTGAACTGATGGTTATGGATCTCTTCCTCGTCGATCCCATCCGAGGATGAGACGCATTCAATGCTATCCAATTCCATTCACAGCAGCAATGCTACCCAGAAATCAAATAGAAAAAGAACAGGATCGATTATAGTTCTTGTTCGGGTTTTCTTCTTTCTTTCGATTCTCCCTCCCCCCCCCCCCCCCCTATCTCACGTCGTCTTCGATCACCGAAGACGAACAGTGGAAGAAAAAAAAAAGGAAGAACAAAAGAAGAGAAAGAAAACCAGACACGGAGACACCATGAGAAAGGAAGAAGAAACAGAAGAAAATAAATAAAGAAAGAAATAGATGGGGTTGGATGATGGCTCGATCGGAACGGAATAACAAACTACCTCTCAAAAGAGGTATTTTCCTTCGCTGGCTTTTTGCCGGGTTTTGAGAGAGGGAAAAAGAGATGAAAGGACGACCATCAAAATAGCCATGTTGATCGAAATCAAACGGGTTTCTTCGGATATTGCCTAAAAACTGATTTCAGTGTGCAAAAAGAGAAATAAAAAAAAAAAGGTCTAATAATGTAGGTTGCACTGTGACAGTGTTGATTATTTAACAAAAAAAGAAATTCCTAAATATAAACACTGCAAAAAAAATCTTCGAAATTAAGAATGTTAGAATTTTTCAATTTATTTCCGCCTAGTCCCGTCCCGAGGACAAACAGTTTATTTAAATTAAACCCGGGAAAATTAACGGATATATCGTAAAAGATTTTTTTTTTTTTTTCTGTGTATTGGTGGGATGGGGGGCTTGGGTACTAAAGTGGGGCGTCGCGTGGAAGCCTAGAAGTAGAACTGTAGAAGACATATGAACGCATATCTGCTGATCACAAAACGCTGGTTACATCCGTGTGCGCGTTGGTGTGATGTACGGGATTTTTTTACCAAATTGTAAATTAGAGTTAATTAGTTTTTAAATAGACATAGATACTTACAAACACTTTACCATAAAATTTCAATATAAATATCCCCCATTTAACCCTTTATCATGCTAAGATTTTAATTTGGGCTATCTCATTAGCTAATATATTCATTTCTTAAAGGGAAAATCCCATATTAGTATCCTATACTTTGGGCCTAGTGCCACTTTGGTCCCCAAAATTTAAAATGTGACAATTCAATACCAAAACTTTTAAAACGTGATAATCCAGTAACTGTCATTAACTAGTTGTTAATCAGCCATTAAGTGGCATTTGAAAAGACAGAGATGCACTTCAAGTGTTATTTAATTTTCTTTATCACCATCTAAACGTTGAAAAAAAAACAATAATCCCAAATCCTTACCTTCTTCCATTAAAGAAAGTTGGGGTCATGTTTGAGTAGGCATTCTGGTGACTCCAACTTTCTTGAATAAAAGAGGCAATGATTTGAGACTGTTAATTTTTTGGTAAATGTTTAAATGGTTGATAAAAAAATTAGATGACACTCGAAGGGCATTTGTTCATTTTTCAAATGCCACTTAACATATGGTTAACAGCTAGTTAACAGTAGGTATTGGATTGTCATGTTTTGAAAGTTAGGGTATTGAATTGTCGCATTTTAAAGTTCAGGGCCAAAGGGGCACTAGGCCCAAAGTACATGGTACTAATTAAGAATTTTCCCTTTCTTAAATGCCCTTGATAATACCATTTATGGACCGATTAAACCACACCAAATGATCCAATAGACCAACACTGATTTTTGCTCAATTCACCGTTGAAACCTCCATTTTACCCCGAACACTCGATTTGACCATTCTAATCCTTCTGAAGTACCTAAAAATCCCCGAACACCATCATCAAACCTAGGATCTCCTAAAATATCTACCCTTGAAATTTCAACCCAAGATCGCTTCCACTTATTCTTTTTATCAAACCAAAATTCCCTTTCGAACCCTCTCATTAGCTTGAAGCACCCACAACCCAAATATCCTTGATCCTAATACTTTTGAATCAACTAGACCATACAATTGAATCATAGACACACCAAAAACATCTACTCATAAATCTTAAACCTATAATTCCCCCATTTACCCCATCATCAAATAAATATTCCATTTGGATGCTCTCGTTGACATAAATTTCCGTGTTTTTTGCCCTCCAAAATTAATTAGATGTTTTCATAAAATCATAAACACTCTAAAAACCCTACCTACAAAAATTCAGCCCAAAATACCTTTGTTTGCCCCTCAATTGGGCCAATATGACCATACTAATCAAACCATAATGCTCAAAAACACCACCCTGCCAAATTTCAAAAAAAATTCTCTCATTTTCCCCCATTACACCAAGATTTTGTTTCAAAGTTAATAAATTAACCAAATTACTATGCCTCTAGATTTGTCTGATCCGAGCCTATTTAGGCCAATCTAACTCCACCAATCAATTCAAAATGCCTAAAAACCCCACCTTGTAAAATTTTGCCAATTATTAGTATATTAAAAATTCTGATTATTATTTTATTTTTAATATATATTAAAAACATTTTTTTGAAAGTTATTACATGTTTTCGTTATTTGAAAGGTTCAATACCACTGAATTATTTAATATATTTTCATTATTTCAATAATATTAAAAAAAAAATTATTTATATATTTTATTTTTATTATCAAATATTATTAAACTTTTTATAATTATTTTTGTGTTTTTTTATAAAATTTATAAGGTTATTACACAATTTCTTTATTTAATCTATTTTACTTGTAATACCACTATTTAATTATTAAAATATTACTTATTTATTGAATATCATAATCCATAAAATTATAAATTATACTATTATTACATAACTTTATAAAATATAAAATTATTATTAATTCAAATATTATGAAGTCTATTATAATGATTTCCTACTTCCAATAATTTTCTTGTTTATTACATAAATCCGTTATTTTAACTATTTAAAATTTAATTATTTTAACTATTTAAAATTTGTTACACAATTTCGTTATTTAAAAATTTTCACTATTGAAATTTTATTTATTTTAAAGTTATTACATGATATTAAATATTTTCTATATAATACTTTTAGTATTTTATTATTTACAATATTTAGTGATTGAAAATTTTAAATAATAAATTTTTATTTTAAATTTTTATTATTTGAATAATATTTAAATTTAATAGTTAATAAAATTATAATTTATATTGTTAGTACACAATTTTGTTATAAATAAAAGTATATAATTATTAATAATATGAATATTATTAAGTCTATGATATTTTTTGTTTTTAATAAATATGTTAAAGTTATTACATAATTTTATTATAATATTTAAATAATTCTTAAACTTTTTTAGTTCAAACTTTCCTTTGATAGATATAGATGAAAAGTAGGGGACAGGATAAATAGGAATTAGAGATAATTTATGAGATAAATAGGAATTATAAATAATTTAGGAGAAACTAGGGGATATTGGTGTCACTTGTTTATATTATATTAGATTTTGGTAAAAATGAATTTTAGAAATAATTTTAGGAAGGGATAAACAAAGAGGAAAGAGGGGTGGGCCAAGCATGATGAGGTGTCATTATGAAAAGGGAGAAGGGAGTGATGAGGTGGCTTCATAAGAGAGGGGTTCTATTTGGGTAATGGAGAAAGGGGTTCTATTGGGGTAATGGAGAAAGCTAAGGTCATGACATGGCATCATTCTACTTTAATATATATATATATATATAATATATATATATATATATAAATACACAACATTATGTGTGGTAAGTATATTCGGGCTGGAGAGTTTAAAATATATAATAGATGAGATGATAGGACTCTTAATGGGTCGGCTTTGGGTTGGGACTAAGTAGAACTGAAATTGACTCGACATGAAATATTGAGGGACCAAAATCAAAACAGACCCGATAGGGTATGCAATTTTTTGACCCAAAATAGAAACGATTAATTATCGAGATAATCGGGTTTGACCCAACGGACCTGATTATAATAAATAAATATAATATATATATATATATATATATATATATATATATATATATATAGCTCAGGTCAAATCTGAAAATCGATTTGGGACTAGGTAGAATTGATTCCAAACCAATACTATTTGGGACACTATATTAGAACCCAAAACCAACTGCCATTTCCAATTCCTATAACTAAAACCAGCCCAATCGATTTAGATCCATCGGGCCGGACCCCAACCCATTGACAGCGTAGAGGGTGAACTTCGCACAATGGTTGGGTTGGATTGCTCTATTGCAACCTAGGTGACCATGGTCAAATCTTAGAAATAGATTCTCGATACGTACATGGATAATGCTGTATACATTTGTACCTTAAATCCCCGTAGGCCAATACCCCGCCCATGGTCTGTCTATCCATTTAAGAAGTGTGCAAATAAATGCAATGTTTATTGCGAATTCCAAATTTTACTTGTAAAACTTAGCCCGTCTTAACTCTAGGTTTTTACAAATTTCACTAAAAGACTTAAATAGACCTATGTTTTTTATAAATTGAGTTAAACATATACTTTGTGAATGCACCCACTAGACATTAGGGGTGAGCAAAACAACCGAAAAACCGAATCAACTGAAACCGAATAAAAAAATTGATTAATCGAATCAGTTGATTTGGTGTTTTTAAAAACCGAAGGTACCGGTTTGGTTTTTGCCGGTTAACCGAATCGATATTTTTTATATATATTTGTGTATGTTATATTATATATATTATATTTTTATATATTATAAATTAATAAATATGTATTATATATACATATATATATTTATAATATATTTTTTATTATTTAAAATATAATATTATATATATTATAATTTTGTTATTATATATTTATATATAATTTTTATAATATATATTGTAAAAATTAAAAAAAAATCAGAAAACTGACGAACTGAACCAATAGCTAACCAAACCATTCAACCGGTTAACCGACTGGTTTCAGTTCAGTTACGATTACCGATTTTTTAAAAACCGATAGTACTGGTTCAGTTCCAAAAGATGCCCCACGATTCGGTTAGCACCCCTAGTGGACATAAACATACCCTCCAGTGAATTCATTTAATTTTTCTAAATCCTATTTTGCCCTTTAATAGATGAGAGCTTCGATTATCTACTCAACAAGGAGAGAAGTGAGACCTCCTCCCATTGCCCCTGCCCCAAAAAAAAAGAGATGTAACGTGGAGAACTCCGAAGATGAGAGCCACTTAACCCATTTTCTTAAAAAACGAGGGAAAAGGAAATCTGATTAGAGAGTTTCTTATGTTTCAATAGAGGATACTTAGCTTAGATGTAAAAGAATAAACTACTTCAATCCATAAATTGTCAAAAACACTAAGAATAAAATTTAGGGTAAAATACAAAAACATCCCCTGAAGTTTTTGACAATCATAAAAACCTCCCCTCTAGTTTCATTTTAACAAATACCTCCCCTGAACTTTTGAGACGGCAAAAACCTCCCTTCCATCACCTTCTCAAACGAAAAACATTAGAGTAATGTGGCAGTTTCTTCCAAATACCCATTCTACCCTTTTATAAATTATTTTACATACAAAATTTTTGAGTAACCATGTTTTAATTCGATAAAAATATTAGAAGATGATTGTTAAAAGGAGATTTTTGTCAAGTAAAAAATGGGGTTATTTCAGTAATTTTGTATGTAAAATAATTTATAAAATGGTAGAATGGGCATTTAAAAGAAATTGGTTCATCAGTCTAACGTTTTCTATTTAAGAAATTGACGAAAGAGAGGTTTTTGTCAAATTTCTCAAAAATTATGTGGAGATATTTGTTAAAATTAAACTAGAGCTTATGATTGTTAGAAACTTTAGGGAAGGTTTTTGTATTTTACCCTAGAAAATATCATAATTAGAATTACTTATAGCATTAATCAAATAATTTCTTAAAGTATTGTGAATACAACCCAGCGAGACTAGAAACAAAACTTTTTGACCTTTTCAGCCGAACTGAAGCAAAAATATGGGTAGGTTTTTTATTTTTTTGGTGAAAAAAAAAATCCTTGAACATCAATATGCATAGACGTGTTTAACATTGAGATAATACTATAAATGTGGGAAGAAATGCTTTGTTGGAGAAGATAACATGGAATAGTTACTGATTAAGCACGATCTAGATGCTCCCAACTGGAGGTGACCTGGCTTCTAGATGTACGGTGGATTGAACCTGCAAGGATATCAAAGAACCCTGGGATGCTAACCCGGTGAGGTCACTCCGATGCTTAAGTCAGTAGGCTAGTAGCGAGCTAAAATTGCTTGAAAATGAGAGAGCTAGAGAGCAGAAATCACGCATACCTTGCACCACGGGGGGTGAAGCCTTTATAAAGTGGAGTCCTCGCAGGTTTCGTGGAGTGGTTATGGGATCCTCATCACGATGAGATCCGTTTCCGCAATAATGGGGATAACTGACGGGGCTTATCGAGTCCGCCCGAATCGGACGGGGGAGATAACGCTAGTTGTTACGCAGCGTGATCCCGCGAAGGCCAGAGTCTGATGGCGAGATCTTCGGGGTTGCCACGTAGTGGTCTATTAATATTACCCGAGCTACCGCTCTTTAGATCCGGCCTGGGGCGAATGCCAAAGTGCCTTGGGATCGAAGTGGTCTTGATTCGACTTTACACCGAGGTGAACTCGTCCTAAGGTGGTTTGGTTATTCGAGCTCGATCTATTGCGGACTTGGCATGTCGGGCTGAGCTGTCATCTTACTAGTTAGGCCGCGTCCACATGTCCCCCTGCTATTATGTTGGGCCAAATTGCCCTTCATCAATTGCGCCCCACTCCCTGAGCCGGGGGTCTTGACCCGGTGCGGGGAGTACAAGTCCAGGTGGATTTGGCACGAGGTTTAGGCGGTCTATCGAGTGGATCATCCGATCGGACCTGTTCGAACCTTCGGTTTAACCAACCGTAGCCTAGGCCGCGTTGTGTGTACGTGAGGACGTCATGCTTTTTATGGAATCCGCGGACGTCAAAAACACGCTCAATCAATTTTGTCCTTGGGCATTGTGCAACCAGTTTTTATGAGAGTCGTTGGATTGAGAAGATCTCAACCGTTAATCACCTCACGGTGAACTATAAATAGGGGGCCGAGGGACCCCTCTTTTTTGCCAGAAATTTTGTGGTTGAGCTCTCCCGAGGTTGCGTCGGAGTCTTTCAGCTCGCTCTCTCTTTGTATTCCGAGGTCATCCTTCTTTTGGTGAGTTCGTGTTTTCCTTCGTTCATTTGTTTTTTAATCATGTTTAGCTCTAGCATAGATAGGCTCTTAGGTGATTCTAGTGAGGTCAGGGCGCCGAGGTGCAATCCCCGGCCCCTACTGGGGAGACAAGCTCGTCGCTAGGTGACTCCCCTCTTCGACTTTTAGAGGGAGCTTCTATGCCTGAAGTTGGGCCATCTCAGCCTGGCGAGCTTGAGGCTTGGGAGGAGGGACCGACCTCCAGGACGAAGGTCCCATCTTCTTCCCGAGGTCGGGATCCGAACGACTTCGGTCCTTCTAACTTGACCTTGGATAGGTTAATGTACTTAGTAGCCCGCTATTGTCTTCCTGATAGCTTAGTTTTTAGTGTTCCTCTAGGTCAGTATCCTTGGGATCACGACCTTTACGAGCTCGCAGTTTTTGAGGAGCAGCTCGTTGTCGGGTTGCGCTTCCCACTCCACCCCTTCATTATAGAGATAGTCAAATTCTTTAACATCACCATTGACCAACTACACCCGAACTCTATCCGGAACACAGTAGGCACCATCTCCCTATTCCATGAGTATAATCGTCCGTTGTCCCTAGACGTCTTCAGTTCAATCTGTTCTATCAAAAAGAATTTTGCTTCTCTGCGCGGGGATGTCAGACAAAGTTACTACATCTCTCCTGGGCCCAGGTTTAAAATCCTGTTCGGCTGCCCGAACAAGGTTCCGGCCTAAAAGAGGAGATACTTCCTTGTTTGAAATATTGAGGGATGATCTTTTCCAACACATTGGAGGGTGGCTATCAATGATCTCGGGGTGAGTTTGGATAAAGAGACTAGGGTAGTTATCAACTCTTGGAGGGACCTCGGCCTAGAGATGAAAAATTTATTGGCTAAGGAGAAGCTTGTGCCATCTAGGCTGAGCTCTCCTGGTAGGTCTCCACCTCGGTTTTTATTTTAAGGTTTTCTTTAGTTCACGACTAACCCTTTTTCTTACTCTTGCAGTTACCATGCCAGAGGTCGATGCTAAGGACCTTCTTAAGAGCTTTCAGAGAGGGAAGAAGAGGAAGGCTTCAAAGAAATCTCACCGGGAGGCCGATTCTTCTGCTCCCGCTCCATCCGAAGTCCTTGCTCCAGAGCCAATCTCACCTGAGCTCCCCAAGGAGGAGGTCCGCCCTCATGAACTCCCCGAGCAGGAGGTCCGCCCTCAACCCATTACGGTGGACTTGGACGAGGACTAGGAGGAAGACCTTCAACCTCATGAACCAGAGAGCACTTCCGTGCTAGAACCCGAGTCTCCCAAGGAAAGCGTAATGATGCCTCGGCTCGGCTACTCAAGAGCAAGGGTGCCGTCTTTCCTGCCGAGGTCACGGAATGGGCTGACATGCCTACAAGCCAGCTCGGAGGTCGGGCTGCCAGCTACTATATGGTGGTAAGTATCTTACTTTACATTTTACTTCCTTGTCAAACTTTCAAACATACTTACCTCGGTTTTCTTTGCTAGGTGAACTCCGCCATTCATTCGTTGGTCTACTAGTCCGAAGTCCGCTGGAAGAGAGCTTGGGAAGCTGAGGAGAAGATGCGGAAGCTTTACTGCGAGTTGGACATAACTCGGGGTGAGGTTCTTTGGGCCAAGTAGGGAGTACGAAGCAGCAGGAGCTGATCATGGCCATGACCGAGGAGAAGGCAAAGCAATAGGAGCTGATCATGGCCTTGAGCTCGGAGAAGGCAAAACAACAGGAGCTGATCTCAGCGATGACCGAGGAGAAAGCAAAGCTTCAATAAGAGGTCAAGAACCTCGAAGCAATGATCCACAAGTGGACTGAGATCTTCGAGACTGTCATCCAAGAGACGCAAGTTGAAGAAAGAAACCATGCCATTGATTGCTTCAAGGAATCCTCAGAGTTCCACGATCTCCAGGTCGAATATGGATCGAGCTCCTATCGTTCAGGCTTTAAGTTGTGCATGTACCTAATGCGGCAAAAATTCTCCGATCTGGACCTCAAAGTCGTCTTTATGTCTGACCTTACTCCCGAGGTGGTGGAGGTGGCGAACGAAGAGCCCGACTCATCTAAAGAAGAGAGTGATGATGAAATCCTGGAGGTGGGCCCATCGGGTCAAGAGGACGCGAACGAGCATATGGAGACTGACCTGCCTGGCAGTTCGCATGCATGATCCTGGCTTTTTCTTCTTTTTACTGTTTGGATGTACACCCCGAGGTCATCGAGCATGGGTTATAATTCTTTGTAGTTAAAATCTTTCCATCAATGAAATACAAACTTTTTTGAGTAATCCTTGTGCAAAAATATTCTAAATGTAAATGACTCCCGATCTGGCGATCTAAACAAGAAAAAGGTAGGAGTAGGTGTATAGGTTACCCTGAATTGTCGGGCTACCAAGCTGGACAACAAGTAAGGATAACCAGAATAATTTTTTTTTAAGTGTTTGTCACCCCGAAATGTCTGCTAGGATTATTAGTAGAGGCAACTTTACGTAATGTACGCCGAGGTGGGTGACATTAAAGGGTATATACCCGACCTATCCGCACATAGGCGACTCCTTTAAATGTTGGTTGTCCCTAATGGGCCCAACCTGTTGTTATTTGCCGAAGTGGGCTAGACATCTACCGAGAACCCTTTGCTGGTAGGCTACAACCTGAATGTATACTAGGTCTCATACTTCTTCCACCAAGTCGAGGTTGGTACGGAGCTCGTCGTCGTTCTCTTTTTCGTCGTATGCCTCTAGGCGTAATGTAGGCACCTTGATCTCAGCTGGGATTTCAACTTTCATGCCATAGGTGAGGTTAAAGGGAGTTCACCCATGACGGTCTTGACGATGGTTCGGTAAGCCCATAGTACACTAGGCAACTCGTCTACCCATAGTCCCTTAGCTCGAGCTAAACTGGCCTTTAGTCCACAGAGTATAGCTTCGTTCGTGACTTCCGCCTGCCCATTTGCCTGAGGAAGTGCCATCAAAGTAAATTTCTGTTGTATCCCCATCTTGGCGCACCAACTTTGGAATTTGATGTCTTCGAACTGCTTACCGTTATCAGATATAAGCACCCGAGGTTGCCCGAAGTGACAAACTATATTTCTCCAGAAGAAGTTTTGTATGTTTCGGGCTGTGATTGTTGTTAGGGGTTCCGCCTCCACCCACTTCGTGAAGTAATCTACTACTACCACCAGGAATCTCCTCTGTCCTATCGCTGGCAGAAATGGTCCAAGAATGTCGATTCCCCACTGTGTGAAGCGCCACGGGCTGGTGAGATACTTCAGGTTAGTGGCAGGTCGGTGGTGGATGTTGGCGTGCCTTTGGCATTTATCGCACTTCTTAACAAGCTCGAGTGCGTCTGCCATCACTGTGGGCTAGTATTACCCCTATCGCAGTGCTTTCTGGGCGAGAGCCCTACCCCCCAAGTGTCCGCCACACAGGCCTTCATGAGTGTCGTGGAGAACAAGCTCGACCTCAGAGGGTCGCAAGCAGCACAAGTAGGGGAGCATGTAGGATCTCCGGTACAGTCATCCGTCTATCATGACGTACTTGGTTGCTTGACGCTCTACCCTTCTGGCCGCATTGCGATCTAAAGGGAGGGTCCCGTGAAGCAGGTAGCTTGTAAGTGGGTCAATCCAGCTCAGCTTTGCTTGTACAACAGGAGCGACTGGGCCGAGGTAGATTCTCTATATACATGGTCCTCATGGTGTTGCTGCTCATGGTGGCTAAATGGGACAAGGCATCGGCCTCAGTGTTCTCAGACTTTGGAATCTGCTTGATGAAGTATGACTGGAAGCTACATAGAACTTCCCTGACCTTAGCTAGATAAGCAGCCATGGTGGGGTCACGAGCTTCACAATTGTCGGTGACCTGGTTCACCATGAGCTGGGAATCACTACAAATGATGATGTGTTTTGCTTGTACTTCGTTCACTAGAGCGAGCCCGACTATCAGTGCTTCATACTCTGCTTCATTATTGGATACCACGAACTCAAACTGAAGTGCGCACTCCAGCTTCACCACATTGGACCGTATAGAATAATGTTGGCTTAGTTTCCTTGTTGATTAGATGAGCCATCTACATGGGGGATCCAGGGCTCCTCATCCTAGGTCGGCCTTGCTCTAACCAGGACAGGTGCCGCACTGGTTGAAGCTTCCTCACTGTGCTCAAGCTCAATCAATTCAGGGATTGTGGTGCGGAAAATCAGCCAAGGCTCGGGCCTTAATCATCGTTCGAGGCTCGTACCAGATGTCGTACTCACTGAGTTCGATGGCCCACTTCGTCCGTCTGCTAGATACCTCGGGCTTTAGTAATATTTACCTCAGAGGTTTGTTGGTGAGGAGGACGGCGGTGTGGGTTTGGAAGTACGACGAAGCTTCTGAGCTGCTATGACCAGTGCATACGCCAGTTTCTCAATTTCTGGGTACCTTGTTTCGACGTCCTGCAAAACTTTCCTGACATAGTAGATAGGTCTGTTAGATAGTTGTATGCCCTTAGCTTCAATCAGAAATATGTACATTATGAATTTATTGTAAATGAATAAAGTACACATTTGATTCATGTTCCTGTGGTGTGTTTCTGTGTAATACCCTTAAACTGGACACTTAATGATGCTTGTGTTAGTTTAGAATGTTCACAGCCATTGGGTAAGTCTGGGGAGATTTATCCTACCAAGGCTGACACTGGTGTGCTACCAACTGTTAGGGTGGCTTGTCTCAGCCACCAGGGTGAGACCCGAAGCACATGCAATGTAGGATTTAATAGAACCTTTGAACCAGACCAGATTTCCAGTATTGCCCTGCACCTTGGAGACAGATGGGCAAAACTAGAAAGTTACACCTGACCCCTAGACTCGATTATGATATTACACTAGGTGTCGGATTGGGCTGTCTTTGATGTACCAATCAGTGAGATCCTTGGCGGGGGTCAAAGCCTGGGTATGTTGGGACAGCCCGAGAATTCATCTGAGTGGGTGATCATAGTGACAGGATCAGCCCCTTTGTCAGACAAAGGTAATGATCGAGGATGCACTCTCTCTGATGGAAACCAAGATTGCCGGCATCCGATTTCAATTGTTGAGATTTTGTTTTACAAAATATATTTATATAAAGAATATATATATATATATATATATATATATATATATATATATATATATATATATATATATATATATATATATATATATATATTATGATTTCGAAATGATTTGCAAAATGTTTTAATTCCTGGGATCCATGTAAGCAGAGAGTGCAACACTGTTCCTTGTAGTCGAGGGAGAGGTCCTCCTTTGTCGGGCAGTGTTTGATCATTATGGGCTGAGAGGTTAAGTGTAAGACCATGGAGGATATAGCCTGATGGTCTAATCTTGCATCTGCCCACAGTCCCTGAGTGTTACAAGGTGGCTTGGCCCAGGGATCACTTAGGGTAAGTGTTGGGCCCATAGAGCCCATAAGATGGGTTTCATGGGGTGCACTGTCCATAACAGTGTATTTGGCCAGGCCTTGTAACAAAGGCTGGGCTGAACCCATGTGGCTGATGTGTAGATCAATGTTTGAATCCCACGCCATACAAGGAAACCCAATTGGGCAGCAGTTTGGAAGGCTAAGTGAGTACATAACCTTAAATGGGCCTTAAGCCCATTTCGAATTGGGTTGATTTGATCAGTCAATTAAAGGGGCGAATTCTGAGATGGATCAGCTAATAGGATTGGGCCTACACCATATCCATTTAGAGAGTCCAAGATCTAAATGAGATTTAGATCTGCAGACTCCTAATTAGATTAGGAGATGATTGATCTGATCTGCAGATAAGATAAGGGTTCTCCCTTATCACTTAAAGGGACTTCTAATCCAAATATAATTTGGATCAGCAGCTCCTAATAGGATTAGGAGCTGATCCCTTTAAATCTATAAAAGGAGGAGGGGGCGGCAGCCTTTAGATATGCAACCTAAGACTCTTGTCTTCAGAGCTGAAATCACAGAAGAGAGATTTATGCAACCTCTACAAAATCTCTCTTGCCGCCTCCTTCCTATCGCTGCCATTACCTTCAGTTCGGTCTCCAGTTCCTGGGAGAAATCACGATCTGATCTTGATACCAATCTTTTGGGAAAAGATTGATTCGAGCTGTACTCACAAGCCATCAAGTTGATTATTGCGAAGGGTCAAGTTCTTTTGAAGAACATTGTTGATTCTGCTCCATGCTGCACTGCGCCATCTTCAGTGGGAGCAGCCTTTGGATCCTTTCTTGGGCGTGAATATCTCCATTGGGAGATACTAATTCTCTGTATCAGGTACAACCTCCCTCCTACTCCTAATTCAAGATTGATCATTGAAAAATATGTTTTTCTAAAATAGGGAATTCGATTCGCTGCAAAGATGGGAGAATTTTTTTTTGAAATTCGCCCAGTCCTTTCTGCAAGACTTCGGCGTTCATGTGATGGATATCCCATCCCTTCAGTGGTATCAGAGCCATGGTAGAAATCTTGAATCAATTTAATTCAGATCTGAACCTGCGCAAATGGGTAGAAGGTGTTCTACCCAACTTGAGTAGATAAGTGTTTTGGGGAATTTGCTCCCAAAATTATGGGCGAATAATTTAAAATTAAATTTTATATAAATCTGATTATTGCTTAGAATAGTTCTTTATGATTTTCTTGATTTATGGGTTGTTCATACAAGAGGAGATCGATTTTTTGGTTTGCACAAGGAACCTGCAAGATTTAAAGTTTCTTGATTTATTCATTACATTTGGTCTATAAATAATTTTTTTTTTTTAGACTCAATGTATTAGGTATTCGATCTGATGTAAATATAATAGAAATTAGGTTTTCTATTTATTTACTTTTTTTTTGGATCAAAGATGGCGGCGCAAGGAAGGAGATTTCATAGATGGGACATTCGCTACCTGCGATTTGCAGTTTGTGAAACTGCATTCTGTGATCTAACCTCTGTTTTGCAGGATGGATTGTACGAAAAACCCCGGCTTGACTGATTCTTGTTTTGTTTCATCAGTTCTTTAATATTATATTATTTTCTTGAATTAAAGATCAAACCCTAGACCCATTCGAACCAAGATTGGTTCAAATTGATTGGACCAAATCTATGGTTCGATCAAGGCTGAATTTCAGCCCTAATTTTTGTTTAATGGGCCTAAGTATTTATAATTAATTGGATATTTAATTCAGCCCAACCTGTAAGGCCCAATTTTAAATTGTTAAAACTGCCAAAAGCCTATTTCAAAGGATAAAGCTATATGGGCCGAATTAGGTAACCCTAATTCAACCCATATACCTAGATGATATGATTAAAATGGGCTTCAAATGGGTTTTTACAGATAATTAATTGATTGGATCAATTCCTCCCTTCATGTGATGTATGGATGTGTGATGTGCTACGTTCATGGGCCATAAGTGCTTGGCCCATGCAGATTCGATAGTGGTTCTTGCGCACACCATGGCTGAATGCACATCATTGCCATGGTGTCCCTCCTGGTCATTGGATGACCTCCCTCAATAGTGGGCCCCACACCTCCTGAAGAGGTTAGGTGTGGAACCCTAGTCGATTTAGGCCCACTGAAATCTGGCTTTATGAAAGTCAGTGGGAGCCACTTTGGTTTGACATAAAATAAACTAGGGCGTAATTCTTGTTCCCTCCAGTACATATGAGTGCACGTGATAAGGAGATTCATATGATGAACTCTCTAAAGGCCTTCCATCATTATCATGAGGATGGGTCATTCAGTAATGAGGAAACGCACTAGAAAATGGGCTATCCATTTGCTGTTGGGTTTGTCCAAATGTTTCATAAGATGATAGCGGCGTCATAGACAGATGTGGGAAGGGCTTCACCAGAAAATGGGAACTCTCTCACGGTACCTTGACGTTCGCGAATATGATGGGTGAGCACTCACTAGACAGAAAGGTTTACATGAAAATGGCTCTGAACCTTGTCTTATAGAGGCCAAAGGGAAAACACATATGATGAGTGGATATGATCCTTCACAGAAAGGTGGTGGGGTTTTGCAGCTGAAACAGTTGGCTCCATGCACCTATATGGTTTTCCACATTTCCAAAGACAAGTCGCTGTCTCCGTTCCTGAGAAAGAGGGAAAACTCAAAGATGAACAAATGGGAATTGATCATAGATTAAAATCCATGTCTGTGATATGAACATGAATCAAATAAGGTTGTAGATTGATATTTGTTGTTTTATCAGAAAATGGCAAACAGGCATTGCAAAGCTTCTTGACAACAACAAGCTTAAGGGCCCAAATTATGCCGATTGATTCCGTAACCTAATGTTGGTTTTAACATTTGAAAAATTGGACATGGTAGTCAAGTCTCCTGCTCCGGAGCATCCGGGTGATAGGGCTTCTGAAGCTTGTAGGAGAGAATTCCAGGATTGGGAGGATAAAAACTCCCTAGCCCACTGCTATGTCGTTGCTTCTTTGGACAACTCAATACAGAGGCAGTTTGATCAGATCGAACCCGCTAAGGACATATTGGACAGTCTGAAAACAATGTACGAAGAGCAAAACCGTTCTACTCGGCAAAAGGTATTGAAAATGTTCATGAACGCTCAGATGTCCAAAGGGCAGAAAGTTCACGACCATTGTCTTCGGATGATGGGATACATTAGTGAGCTGGAAGCCCTTGGGTCCGGGCTAGATCTTGGCACTCAAGTGGATGTCATTCAAAACTCTTTGCCATCTTCCTTTAATGGGTTCATATAAAACTACAATATGAACAAGCTGAATGTCAGCGTCCAAGAGCTCAACAATATGTTGCAAAGGGCCAAAGACTTACTTAAGAAGGATGAGCTTATGGTGATACTTGTTGAAGTTAACAAAACGGGCAAGAAAAAGAGGAAGGCAAAGAAGCCTCAGAAGAAGACTAACAAGCCCAAGAAGCAGAAAAAGGACAGGACAGCAGATGCATGTCACTTCTGCAAACAAACCGGCCACTGGAAGAGGAACTGCCCTCAGTACCTAGAATCCAAGAAAGGTAATTTTGAATCTTGTGTCATAGAAACCAACTTATTGGTGGTTTTTGCGTCCTGGTGTATTGACTTCAGGGCTTCAACTCATGCGTGTAACTCACTGCAAGGGTTCAAGGTAAGCAGAAGGCTAAATGATGGAGAAGTGATGCTCTATTTGGGGACTTCTGCAAGCGTTGCAGCTATGGCAATAGGCACCGTATAATTAAAATTTAGAGAATGAAATATTGTACTTAAAGATTGTCTTTTTGTGCAAAATCTAACAAAAATTTGATTTTCGTCTCAAAACTGTGTGTGGATGGATATTCCGTCTTTTTCAATAATACGATTACTATTAAAAGAAACAATAAATTTATCGCATATGGGGAACTCGAGAATGGTATCTATGTTCTACATCCTTCTCTAGAAACTAACATAGCCGAAACTACGCCAGCTGAAATCTCCAAGAAAAGAGCACGTGATACAATTAATCCCACGTGCCTGTGGCATTACCGACTTGGCCATATCGGTATTGACCGAATCACAAGATTGGTAAAGGATGGTCTTTTGGATTTTCTAACTGTAGAAGATCTTCCCACTTGTGAGCCTTGCCTTCAGGGTAAGATGACAAAGAGGCCATTTAACGGTAAGCTTGAAAGATGTACAGACACGCTTGACCTTATACATACTGATGTATGAGGTCCCCTGAGTGTTAGGACCCGTAACCAACATGTGTATTTCATTATGTTCACCGATGACTACTCTTGTATGGTTACGTGTACCTAATGAGACATAAGTCTGAATCCTTTGAAAAGTTCAAAGAGTTCAGACAAAAGGTCAAGAAACAGTTAGGGAGAGAAATTAAGTTCATTCGATCAGATTGAGGCGGTGAATATCTCTCTGATGAATTCAGGGACTACTTAAAGGTAAATGGGATAATATCATAGTTAGCTCCTCCTGCTACACCACAACTTAACGGTGTTTCAGAGAGGAGGAATATGATAGTATTAGATATGGCCCGATCACTTCTCATCAATTCAGAGTTACCCACATCTTTTTGGGGATACGCATTAGAGACTGCGATATATGTGCTGAACCGGGTTCCAACCAAATTGGTTCCTAAGACTCCCTATGAGCTTTGGACCAGAAACAAACCAAGTGTACGACACTTGAAAATTGGGGGTTGTCCGGCTCATGTTAAAAGAACGAATCCGGACAAATTGGTATCCAAGACCAGTTGTTGCTTATTCGTAGGCTACCCAAATGGCTCAGTGGGCTACCTATTCTATGATTCAAGTGAGCAGAAGGTGTTCTGCAGTCGGAATGCACAATTCTTGGAAAATGACTACATCCTAGACAATCTTCATCAGGAAATTGTTCTTGATGAGGAGAACTTAGATGCAGTGGAAGGTGTCCCACAAGTTCCAGGTAGTGACCAACCTAAAAGATCTACCCGGGTGTCCAGGCCACCGGTCTGTTTTGGTTACGATCAGGATAATTACTTGGTCGAAACCTTGACTAGTGAATATGATCCCATGACTTATACGAAAGCTATGTTGGACATAAACTCTCTTAAATGGGTATATGCCATGAGAGCTGAGATGGACTCAATGGAGACCAATGGAGTCTGGACTCTAGTGGATCCGCCCTCCAGGGTAAAAGCAATTGGTTGCAAATGGATCTACAAGAGGAAGAAGGGCCCCGATGGCAGGGTTGAGACCTACAAAGCTCGTCTAGTGGTGAAAGGATACACTCAGAAAAAAGGCATCGATTATGAGGAAACTTTTTCGCCCGTGGCCATGCTTAAATCCGTTAGGATCCTGCTAGCTACAAAGAGCTTCCCGACCTCCTCGTCGACTATCCTACAACTCTCCGGGGCAAGGTTGTGTTTTTTCTGTTTAACTGCCCTGATTAAATGATCAATATTCAATTTGTGAGTTGTAATACTAGGATCTATTACGGGCATCTTTGTCGCAGACCATGCAAATATGTCTAAATTTTTAAGTAAAAAACATACCAGCTCAGAATGGAGGGGTTTCTCAATCGATGCGGCGATCTGGAGAGTTCTGGCTCGATCTTCCTTTGAGATTGGGATGTGGACCGTCTCTTCAGTTGGCGTAGCTCGCTCCTCGGGATACTCCATAGGTCGCTCGAACTCGACATCAGCCGCTATCTTGGCCTTCCCCTTGAGAATGGCGACATAGCATTTGCGAGACTTGAGCTGGTCACCTCACACTACTCATACTCCATAGTCCGAAGGGAATTTCATGGCCAAGTAGTAGGTGGAAACCACTGCGGGAAGTGCATGGGTAATAGGCTGACCTACTATGGCGTTGTACGGGGAGGGAGACACGACCACCACAAATGTATGCTTGAACCTCTTCTCTGCTGAAGACCACTAGGGGTGTATCTGTTGGCTTGAGATCGCCTTCCTGGAGTTGGAGCTTGTCGAATGTGTCCTTGAATATGATGTCTGCTGAACTACTTGAATCGACAAGGACGCGCTTCACCTCGATGTCGTTGATCCTCATCTTTATGACTAGGGCATCGTCATGGGGATACTGAACCCCGCACGCATCATCCTCCGTAAAGAATATTGGGTCTTCGAGCCTAGGTCACTTTGGTGAATTATGCTCCTCACGTTCCAGTTCACGAACTGAGGCTTTCCCTGGCACTGAAGCGCAGTCCACGATAATGGACCCACCAGTAATCATATTGATTACTCCGTGGATCAGTCTCTCTTTGAGCAGTTGTCTCTACGGCTGCTCACTCTGTTTGTTGTTGGACTCGGGAGCATCTCTCCTTTGCTCTCCCTGCTGATCTAACTAGTTTTTATTATCTTTTTGTACAAAATTTTTCAGGTATCCGTGACGGATGAGTTCTTCTATCTCGTCGCGGAGATTTCTACAATTCTTGGTGCTATGACTGTGATCTTTATGAAAATGACAATAAACAATTATGTTCCAAGTGGCATGATCTCCCCTCAACCGAGGTGGCCACTTCACAGAAAAGGCGTCTTTGATCACCATGAAGATTTCTCCCCGCTTCGCGTTGAGGGTCGTGTAGCTCGTCCTTTCAACTGGAGAAGTTTGGGAATGCTGATCCGACTTGTTTTCTCCCTTGGTTGAGGACTTGCTTTTTCTTCTTTTGTTACCACCGTTGTTCGGGTTGTCATATTCCCTTTTTCTCTTCTCCGTCAGGGCTTCAGTCTTCTGGTTCATCTTCCCTTTCGATACCGATGAACTGGTCGGTGAGCTTGAGGAATACGGTGATGTCTTTGGGCTTGTTCGCCACTATGTGCCACTTGAATTCCCTGTGGGTAATACCCTTCTTTGCTGCTATGAGCCTTACAACGGGATCCAGGTCGGGGATCTGCAAACAAGTGTTGTTGAAGCGTTTGGTGTAGCTTCAGATCGATTTCCCTTTCCTCTGGACTATGTTGAGGAGGCTTTCTTGTGACCTTGGACACTTCTTGCTAGTGATGAAGTGCGAGGTGAACATCTACACGAACTACGCCCAACTCTTGATCGTCCTGGGCGTGAGGTTCTTGTACCATATGTGAGCTACTCCTTTGACGGTCGTAGAGAAGGCAACACCCGTGCAAGATTCATCGGTCCCAGCTAGGTGCATCTAGGACTGGAAGGAGTCTACACGATCATTTGGGTCGAATGACCTGCCATACTTATCCAGCGAAGGTACTTTGAAGTCCTTCGGCATCGGGGTCGCTAGGAGCTTGGAGGACAAAGGGGATGACACGGAGAAGATTGGACCGGTCTTCGTCGCTTCCAAGCTCGTGTCCTCTTTACCTTTAGGCTGCTCGGGCTGACTGGGTCCCGCGAGCTAGCTTGGAGCTACTGCTCGATATGCCTTAGGACACCGCCTTTGTTGCTTCCTGACTGTCTCCGCATTGGTGCTGCTGACCTCCGTGTTGTCAAACAATGTCCTGGCATGGAGTGGCTCGGACTGCTGACGCTGGCTATGGTGGACAGAGGGACCTCGTCTGGAGTCTGCGGGTAGAACCACGAACCGGTTCCCTGCAAGCGAACCTTCAAGTTGCGAGGGCTGAGGTGAAGTAGCTCTAGTGGGTTGAGTGTCTCCCGACCTGTTCACTTGCTGTGAGGCGGGAGGAGTAACTTGCCTTTCCCTCCTAGGGTACATCTTTTATCCAAATGCTTATGTGGTTTTGATGCTTAAAAAGCCAACGGTACCAAACATCACTAAATGGTTTGTGTGTACAAAGTTAATCAACTTTTTTTATAATAATATTATTTTGGACTTTTTACAAAATAAATGATCAAATTTGGTCATTTGACAAAATCAGTTGTTTTTAAAATAAGGTAAAATTCATGATCAGTACCCTGTACTTTGGGCCTAGTGCCACTTTGGTCCCCAAACTTTAAAATGCAATAATTCAATATCCAAACTTTTAAAACATGACAATCTAGTACTTGCCATTAACTAGTCATTAAGTGGCATTTGAAAAAGACTCTCCTCGAGTGCCATCTAATTTTCTTTATCAACCATCTAAATGTTGACAAAAAATTAACAGTCTCAAATCTTTGCCTTTTCCATTCAAAAAAGTTGGAGTCACATTTGAGGGGGCAATCTGGTGACACTAACTTTCTTGAATATGATTTAAGACTCTTAATTTTTTGTCAATGTTTGGATGGTTGTTAAAGAAAATTAGATGACACTCGAAGGGCATTTGTATCTTTTTCAAATGCCACATAATAGTAGGTTAACAACTAGTTAACAACAGGTATTGAACTGTCATGTTTTGAAAGTTTGGGTACTGAATAGTCACATTTTAAAGTTTCGGGACCAAAATGGCGCTAGACCCAAAGTATAGGGTACTAATAAGGAATTTCCCCCTAAAATAATGACAAAAACAGTGAACAGTGAGCAAGAAAGAGTTTTAATTTTTTAAGACAAAATTGCCCTCAACAAAAATAATCTTCTGAACACTATTCAACTTCTTCCACCTTTCGATGGAATAGTAGCACACCCCTCTCGTCACCAATCTCTCTCTCACTCTCTCCTTCTCATTGATTATCTCTCCCTCCCTCCCCTCTCTCTCTCATAATCATTCTTTGTATCCACCCAGTCACCGAAGACATGGTTCATCTTCTCCATTCAGCGCAATGGCGGTAGAGAAACCATTTTCCACCACCGATCCCTTTCCCAATCAAATCTCTCTCTCTGTATCTCTCACTCACTCACACACACACTCTCTCTCTCTCTCTCTCTCTCTCTCTCCTGGTCTTCTTCCCCTTCTCCCTTCTTCTCATTTCCCGCTATTTGCTTCTCCTTCCACAAGAACAAGGGAGTTGTAGCGACAACTCTCCCCCTTGTTTTCATTGACTCTTCCTCCACCGATCCCTTTTGCAGGCCGTGCCGCCCTCCCAAATGAAAATTTTGGGGGTCGGGGGACCGTGCTAGGCTGGGCCATAGGGCGGGCCTTGGGCCAAAGCCGAACTAGGCCAAACTGATTTTTTTTATTTCTTTTCTAAGTAAAAGTGTAAAACTAAAGTATTTTACTTTCCTTTGAACTTTGGGAACTATTTGAAAAATTAAGAAATGAGAAATGAGAAATCTAACACATAAATGAAAAAAATACATAACCAAATTGATGCAGCGCGATCGGGGCACTCCAAGCTAGCGGCGGATGGTACCTAGGAAGAGGAAGGTGAAGGATTCCCGGGGAGCTCGCCCGGTGGGAATACTCTGATGCTTAAGTTAGAACTCTGAGAGAGCTGTAAGAAATGCAAAGAGAGCTAAGAGTGCAGATAGCGCTAGATCAATTCAATTACCTCCGTCCCTTGGAAGCCGGGGCCTTTAAATAGAGATGTTCTTATCGAAGCGGGCATAACCGCCACTAGCCCTCTGTCGCAACCGTTATTTTCCAGGGCTGCGCCGGTAACCGTTGTAGAGTACTGCCCAATCAAATGAGAGACACGACCCGGAAAGGACAGGCACACCGCCACCTGTCGAGAGACGTGGGTGTAGTTCGTCGGGCTAGCAGGGATTGCGCCGTTAGTTAGGACACATGGTGCATTCTGACAGGTACGGTCTTGTCAGATAAGAAGCTTCTTGAAAACGCCACGTCACTCAACAGCGAGCTTTCTTGTAGCAAGCTATCCCATAGCGAGCTGCCTTATAGCGAGCTCTTGGAGATATCCCGAGGTGATTCCGCCTGAGGTTTCCCTTGAGGCGTTCCTCTTGCCTAAGTATTGGAGCGAGCTGATTATCTCAGCTCAGAGTCCTTGAGCATACTGGGGTCCTTGAGCTCGCTCTGTAGCGAGCTCATTCCGTGGTGAGTTGTAATGTAGCGAGATGGTCTGCGAGGACTTTAACAAGCTCGTTACTCAGTTGTGGCCATGCATCGCGCTAAGCTGTTACTTATGTCGAGCCATGTCCACGTGCCGCCTTCTTAGGAGGTCGGGTCAAATAACCCTCAATTTCTGGACTTTTCAGGTGATTTCTAGACTTTTCAAGTGCCAAAAGGCGCACCAAAATGGCTCTCAGTTTTGAAAGACATGCAACCAACATTACCTTAATCATGGAAGACATGCAGCCAATCATATTTTAGTTTTGGAAGACGTGCGGTCAATTTGATTACGAACCGTCAGATTCGCCTTGATCTGAGTCGTCAGTTTGTGGGCATAGTGGCTTCAAATAGGATGGCCCTAGGCCTCATTTTTCTCACGCTAACTTGCCTTTCTTTCGGATTTGAGGTCGTGCCTTTGCTTAGTTGCTCGAGCACTTCTTCTGTTCAAACTGTCCTTTCGGTTCAACATTTTCCTAGTGAGTCCTCTTGTTCTGTTAGCAATGTCTGCGTACCCGTAAAATATCTTTCCCTGGGGCAGTAACCAAGATGACGCCCCTTCGAGCTCAGGGGGAGCTTGGGGGCAGGCTCTAGAGGCTCGGGAGGCCTCCGGTGAAACGACTTCCACTTCCCGGGGTAGGGAGCCGAACAGCTTCGGTCCTTCCTCCATGTCGATGGAGAGACTCAGGACCTTGGTCCTTCAATTTGACCTTCCCAGAAATCTCATCTACAGTCTCCCATCCGGCGACTATCCTTGGGAACATAGTCACGACAAAATCGTGATCTTCCAGGAACAACTCATTGCTGGCCTTCGGCTTCCTCTACATCCCTTGAAAGTGGAGGTTTTAATTCATTTTAATGTTACTATAGACCAACTTCACCCCAACTCAATCGGAAATGTAGTTTGGACAATTTCTTTGTTTTATGGGTATTGTCTTCCTCTCGACCTCGACATCTTCTCCTTTATTCTTTCCATCAAGAATGCCTCCCCCGGAGCGCCTCCAGAAAGGCATTCTTATTACTTCTCTCCCTGTCCCGACTTCAAGCTCCTTCACGAGCTGCCAAACAGGATCCCGACTTGGAAGCGGGTTTATTTTGTAGTTCGCAACCCCGATGGGTGGCCCTTCCTGACCAACTGGAGGGCCGCCATTCAGGATTCGGGTATTGACTTGGATCCAAAAGTTCGGGAGATGTTGCAATCCTGGGCAGCGATTGGCTTCCATTGCTCGGACTATTTGGCCGAGGACAAGCTCGCGTAGGCTGACTTCAGCCCTAATAGGTTGCCCTTAGGTCGCGCTCCCCCCTTTTTTCTTTTAGACTAATGCCTTCTGCTTTTTGGCAGCCAACATGTCTGGTGTAGATGCACGCCGCCTTCTGTCAAGCAACCAAAACCACAGGGCAAAGAGGTCGTGCTTTGACCGAGCGTCCACTTTCGAGAGCGTCGAATTCGAGGGTGCAGACCCAGCCTTCGTTTCACCACCGCCATAGGTCCCACTGGTTCCGTTTGAAGAAGCAGCTACGAAAGGTGGCAAAGGAGAAGGGGAGGTCCCGCCCCAAGGGCAATACCCTCCGTCTGTGCAATCTCATCCCATCGCCTTCCCGCGGTTCCCTACCTAGGTGAAGGAGGAAAACATTACCAATAACATCGTCACTCATGACGAAGTTGCTGACTAGGGAGGGATGGACCCTAGGCAATTCGCTAAGGTGGCCTCGGATCATTGCATGGTGGTATGTCGCTGCTTCCCCATTTTCTCTTTTCTTTTCCTTCAATTTTTCTTTTTTTGACCTCGGCCTTTTGCTAGCAGGTGAACTCCACCCCTCCTGACTAACATTCACTCCAAGGACGCCCTTACTTAGAGGTCGAACATGCAGAAGCTCTGGGGCGAGCTCGACCAGGCCTGAGGTGAAATCCTCCAGGCTCAGAAGGGGAGCGAGGCTCAGGAGTTGCTCGTCCGGGACCAGGAAGCTTAGGTCGCCTAGCTGTCTGAGGAGAGTGCTCGCTACCGGGAGGAGTTGTCGAGGGTGGCAGTGGAGAGGGAGCTCCATCGCCAGCAGGTTCAGGAGTTGGAGTCCACGCTTCGGGATCGGACTCGAAACTTTGATGCCGCGGTGGAGGTAGAGCGAGCTAAGGTAGTGTGGGACTTCAAGGACTCCCAGGAGTACCACAACCTCCAGGTGGAGTACGGCTCAAGCTCCTACCGCTTGGGATTCAAACTCTGCCGGTGGGTGGTCCGAAAGATGTTCACCGAGCTCAACCTTGAAGGCGGCGGACATGGCAGAGGAGGAGGAGCCCAACTCTCCGGAGGACGACAAGGACATGAAGGCAGTGGAACCTTGAGGCCGGTAGCTGTTCTTTTTCCTTCTGATTCTGGAATGGTTGTTCTCGGGTGTCTGAACCCGATTTTTTCTTTTGATGAACTATCTCGGGCTGTTAGGCCATGCTTTTTCTTTGTTTTTTAATGAACTTCTCTCGGGCTGTTAGGCTTGGTTTTTTGTTTATAAGATTTAGTAATGAGATTTTTTTTTGCTAAGTGTTGTGTGCTCTTCACTTTTTGCCAGAGTGACTTTATCACTCAAACTATTAGAGCTAAATGCCCGAAGTGAGGTTTCTTAGTCATTGTTACTCCAAACGGTTTCCCGACACTCGGGGAGAGTTTATGCTATACCCCAAGGTGGTTATCACAGTAAGCACATGCCTGACCTGTATGCACCTGGGTTAAGTTTACGTAGGTTGTCCCTTATCGGGTTCAACTAGTGTACCGAGGTGAGCTATGCATCATAGGGTTCACACCCGAGCTGCCTATGCCTTCAGTGCTAGTCCTTAGCCTATGTTGATGAGGTGACTTGGTTTTATTTGGTCCCGAGGTCCTTGTTAGCTCAACGTTTTAGCCTGTAGGCTGGGGGAGTGACTTATAGTCCGCTCCTAGAGTTTGCCCATGCCATAAAGGCGACTGAGTCTTATGGTGTCGAGGTCTTTGTTAGCTCGTAATTTTGGCCCTTAGGCTCTGGGAGTGATTCGTGGTCTACTTAGTAATTTATAGGTAATATTGCCTTAATTTGAAAATATTCCATGCGTGAGGTACTTGTTTCCCTTCTTGGGTTTCGAGCTCGTATGTTCCTTCCCCGAGCACCCGCTTTTCTTGGTAGGGTCCTTCCAAATTTGGCCTGAGCTTACCAACACCAGACTCAGGCACCATAACTTTACAAAGGACTAGGTTGCCGATGCGGAGATTCCGCTTCTTAACCCTGGCGTTATAGTACCGAGCTACTCTCTGCTGGTAGGCCACGGTCCTAATATATGCAAGGTCCCGTACTTCGTCGAGTAGGTAAAGGTTGGTGCGTAGCTCGTCTTCATTTGCCTTGTCATCATACGCTTCTAGACGTAGTGAGGGAACCTCGATCTCGGCTAGGATGGCTGCTTCAGTGCCGTAGGTGAGGTTGAAGGGGCTCTTGCTTGTAGCGGTCTTCACAGTGGTCCGATAAACCCATAGAACATTGGGTAACTCATCTGCCCACAGTCCTTTAGCTCAGTTCAGGCGTGCCTTTAGTCCGCGGAGGATAGCTCTGTTCGTGACTTTCGCTTGGCCGTTTGCTTGAGAGCATGTACGACCTCCAGTACAGTCGTCCGTCTATTATGATGTATTTGGCTGCCTAACATTTCACCCTTCTGGCGGCATTACGGTCCATAGGGAGGGTCCCATGCTGCAGGAAGCTCGCGAGCGGATCGATCCAGCTCAGCTCTGCTTGCACAATAAAAGCAGCATCCTCTACCCCCTGAGAATGCTAGGCCGAGGCAGGTTCTCTATGTACACGGATCCCATGGTATTATCACTGGTGCTGACTAACCGGTACAGAGCGTCAGCCTCAGCATTCTCCGATCTTGGGATTTGTTTGATGAATTGTGACTGAAAGTCAAGCAGAGCCTTTTTTACTTTGGCTAAGTAGGCGATCATGGTTGGTTTGCGAGCTTCGTATTCGCCTATGACTTGATTGACCACGAGCTGGGAATCACTGCAGGTGACGATATGCTTGGCTTTCACTTCCTTGGCTAGAGCCAGCCTGGCTATTAATGCCACGTACTCTGCTTCATTGTTGGATGTCGCAAACTCGAAGCGTATTGCGTACTCCAATTTTGTGCCACTTGGGCCATACAAAATAATTCCAGCTCCGTTGCCCTGCTGGTTTGATGAGCCATATATGTGAAGGATCCAGGGCTCCTCATTCCAGTTTGCGCTCAGCCTAAATAGGAGAGATGCCACACTGGTTGCTACTTCACGGTATTCGATCTCAACCGGCCTAGGAACTTCGAGCATGCTCGAGCTGGGGTCCTCGTGTTCGGCCTGAGGACTTTGGAGCTAAAAGTGCATTCCGCAATGAAATCTGCTAAGGCTTGGGCCTTTGTAGCAGTTCATGGCTTGTATTGGAGGTCGTAGTCGTTGAGCTCAATGGCCCACTTCGTCAGTCTACCGGAGACCTCGGGCTTGAGCAGAACTTGCCTCAGAGGTTTTGATGCAGCGCGATCCAAGCACTCCTAGCTGACGGGCGTATGGATCCTAGCTGGTGACGGATGGTACCTGGGAAGAGGAAGGTGAAGGATTCCTAGGGAGCGTGCCTGGTGGGAATACTCCGATGCTTAAGTTAGAACTCTGAGAGAGCTGTAAGAAATGTAAAGAGAGCTAAGAGTGCAGATAGCACTAGATCAATTCAATTACCTCCGCCCCTTGGAAGCTAGGGCCTTTAAATACATATGTTCTTGTCGAATCGGGCATAACCGCCCCTAGCCCTCTATCGCAGCCGTTATTTGCCAGGGCTACGCAGGTAACCATTGCAAAGTACTGCCCAATCAAATGAGAGACACAACCTAGAAAGGATAGGCACGCTGCCACCTGTTGAGAGACGTGGGTGCAGTCTGACGGGTACGATCTTGTCATATAAGAAGCTTCCTGAAAATGTCGCGTCACTCAATAGCGAGCTACCTTGCTGCAAGCTGCCTTATAGCGAGCTCCTGGAAATATGCCGAGGTGATTCCGCTTTAGGTTGCCCTTGAGACGGTCCTCTTGCCTTAGTATTGGAGTGAGCTGATTATCCCAGCTTGCGAGATGGGATAGACTTAGCTTTGAGTGCTCTCTTTCAGCATACTGGGGTCCTTGATTTCGCACCGTAGTAAGCTCGTTCTGTGGCGAGCTGTAATGTAACGAGCTGGTCTGCGAGGACTTTAACGAGCCCGTTACTTAGTTGTGGCCAGGCCATCGTGTTGAGCTGTTATTTATGTCGAGTCATGTCCACGTGTCACCTTCTTAGGAGGTAGGGTCAAATCACCCTCCATCACAAATAAAAATGATAGAATAACAAATTGGAAGAAAAATAGAAATTTTATTTCATTTAAATTTGAATGATACAAATTACAAATACAATGATTGGATCATTGGATGATTGAAATATGAAAATGGAATAAATTAATAAAATATAAAAAATATAATATAGTTACAAATTTAAATACAAAGTTCTATACAACTAGTCAACTTCAGGAATCATGATTTTCACCATCTGCTTCTGGTGAAATATCTGGTGTAGTACCATGCCCTCCTTTATCTATTTTCTACATTTAACCAATCCTTAAAGTAGATGTACATCTCTATACTTTCATAGTTCATGCAGTTTCTCTTGTCGTCCAATAACCTAGTACCTACACTAAAACATAATTCTGGTGGAAGTGTAAATACCAGAGGGGTCAGTAGATCACATGCCATGGCGGCGATAACTGGATAATTTTTTGAATGTTCACACCACTAGGTTGAAATATCAAAATTATTTGTTCCCTCACCTAAATTATAAAATTTTGTTGTAAATAAAAATTAAGTTTAGTAAATGAAATTATTGTAGAAGTTGCAGATTTCAACTTTCTATTTATTAAATAGAAAAGTTTTTCTCTTCTACTACTAGACTCAATATCAGAAAGAGAAGATGTTGTATAAGTTGTAGGAATATTTACTATTGCTTTAGATTCATATAAATTGTACATTTCAAATAGTAAATTATTAATTTCTTCTCTTTTATTTCCAATTTCAATATTCATATTTTCACAATATGTTTCAATTAAAATATTTAAACCATCTTTCCTAATCGTAGGAAAACTACAACTAGTTGATAAGGTAAATTACAATCACTATTTACCATTTATTGATAAGGTAAATTACAACTAGTTGGATAGTAAATAACTGATTATTCATTAGTTGCATAAAAAAATGTTTTAAAAAATCTCTTATACAAACTATCATTTCCTAGTCTTCCTCAAATATAATATCATTAGGCATTTTTTGCATTATAAAAATCAGTAAGAATTTGTTTACGAGAAATACAACTTCCTAACATAGCATAGGTAGAATTCCATCTATGTTTTACATCTAAAATAAAATGTTTATATTTTAAACCATAATTTTGACACAAATATTTAAATTCTTGTTTTCTTGTCCCTGAACTTTTAATGTATATAATATAATTTGTAATTTTAGAAATATGAGTAGAAATAATATTCAAGGCATCTCGAATACATAAATTTAAGATGTGCATGTTTTGATATGAAATAATTTACCATTTAAACATGGTTTAAATTGAGATTTTAAAATATTTATTGCAGAATCATTATTGCTAGTGATGGAGGGTGATTTGGCCCGACCTCGTAGCACGAAGACACATAGGAACAACCTGGCATAAGTGACAACTTAGCGTGGTAGTCGGTTCATAACTTGGCGTAATGAACTCGCCGGAGCCCGGCAATACAACTCGGTGGATGTGGCAACTCGCCAAGAAGAAGCATCCATCTTACCCCGAATTCTCACTAAGGGAGGAGTGCCCTGAGCTCCCTCCAAGCGATGACTCTCGAGCTCCTCCCAAGACCCGAGCTCCTCCCAGTGGGCCCCGAACTCTTCCTTCCTGAGAAGGGAACACCCCGATCTACAGGTAAGTATCCCGAAGTGTTTCCACTTTAGGACAGCCCCATTAACACTCCTGCCCATACTTGCCAAAGGCTCACCTTAAGCATAAGCACCTCGGCATACTCCCAGCACCCCAGTGTAAGGTAGCTCGGACCAAGGCAGCTCAGTGCAAAGTAGCCCGGCAACCTGCAGGAAAGATCTTCCTAGCAATAGTACCTGCCGAATTTGGAGGCCGCACCATGTCTCTTGTCAGGCGGCGTCGTGCCTGCCACTTCTGCCAGATGTGGCACACCTGATAGGTTCGTACACCGCAACGGCTGCCTGCATCCGCTACCTTGGCTCTGGTAGTAACGGTTGCGGTAGAGGCGGTTATGCCTGATTCGAGAGATCTCCAATATAAAAATACCTCGACCCCCAAGGAGCCAAGGTACTGAACTTGCGCCATCTGCACTCTTAGCTCTCTCTCTCTCTCTCTCTCTCTTTGTATTCTTCAGTTCTCTCAGAGTTCTAACTTAAGCATCGGAGTGTTTCCACCAGGCGAGCTCCCCGGGAATTCTTCACGTTCCTCTTTGTCTCAGGTACTGTCCGTCACCAGCTAGGAGCCAAGTTTCTGCCAGCTAGGAGTGCCCAGAATGCGTAACGTCATTTGGCGTCGTCTGTGGGAAACGCTTCAAAAGCCTTCCTCCAATCTCTGCAACTCTCAAAACTCAGCATCCATGGCTTCCTCCAGCAATGTCAGATGAGGTGTAAACCAAAACGTCTCTGAGGAACAACCCCAGCTTCCCACTGTCTGCATTGGACAGTTCACCGTCCCCCCCCCTCTGCGGACGGACTTCCCAGTCTGAATGTGCCTCAGACAGTGGTAACCGTGAACGTTCCACTTCCCTCGATGATCAGAACAACCTTCACTGAATCCTCCATCATCCCTTCGATGGCCAGCCAAAGCCAGCTTGAGGACATGATGCAATGCATGCGAGCTATGCAAGCTCAAATGCAATAGTTCTAGTAGCTTCAACTTTATCAGCAACAAGTGTTGCACCAATTTTCCCAGTATCAATATCAGTTTCCCCCACTGCCTCAGGCTCAGCAGCCACTCCCTCCTCGGCATTCGTCCACGCAGCAAGCCAAACCCCACCGCTGGAACGAACTTCCTTCTCGCTGGGGAGAGACCTCGGCATCGTCTCGTGGCGGGATAGAGAGACCAACTACCCTTGCCTCGCAGCCTCCTAGCCAGTTAGGCCTGCGTCGCCTCAACATTCGCAGTTCGAGCTCCCACTTGCTGAAAACCAGTTCAAGGTGCTAGCCGCAGACTTGAGGCAAGGCCCCTCAGTACGCAGCTACCAATAGTAGTCTAAGCCCCTCCCTTGGCCCATCTTGCTCGGTAATACTAAAGCCAGCAGCACTAACGTCGAGCCAGCAAGGAAGCAATGGCGGCACTGCCGAGCTCCCACTCACGATCTACCCGAGCTCCAGGGTAAGGAAGAGGTAAGCTCGGGCGAAGTAAAAGTTACTCCACTTCTTTCAGTTCTTTCTCCTTTTTCGCCATAACTTCTTGTTGTTCCTATGCCGAAGGACTTCAGGCTTCCCCCATTGGATAAGTATGATGGATCCTTCGACCCGAATGACCATGTGGATCCCTTCAAGTCCCAGATGCTCCTGGCAAGGGCCAGTGAATCCTGTATGTGCGTGGCTTTCTCCACCACCTTCAAAGGGGTAGCCCGACATGGTAGATAGCAGTCTCTAATGCATATCTCCAAATGGATATGGGTAATTCCGAGCGTACGAGAAGTGACCAGACCATGTCCA